>NC_041002.1:36652864-37289490 GCF_004193775.1 Glycine soja
CTACTCTAACATATCCAACACAACTAGCATATATGTTTTTATTCTTTTTATAGGTGTTGAGGAAAAAATCCCAGTGTTTCAAGAACCTCTGGATTTGAGGTCAAATCCTTTTCAAGGGGGAAGGGATGATGCAGTCTTACCCCCCAAGGGCATTGGATAGAAGACTCCAAGAAGATTGGGTTAGAGCTGCTAAAGAAGGCCCTAGGGTTCTCATAAGCCTTAGGGTAGATTTTTGGCCCATGGGCTACGTATGAGCTCACTTATCTTTGTACATATTAGATTAGGGTTTCAATATTTTTGGGCCTTGTATTTAGGGCTCCATAATGTAGGGAGGGTACCCTAATAATGTAGGATTTTTCAGTCCTTGTATTTTAGGGCACCTAGACTAGTTTTGTATTAGGGGTAGTTTTGTAATTTCACACGCATTAAGTGCATTATTTGATGTGTGTGTGTTGGGAGAGAAATTTAATTGAATTGGGAGAAGTCCAATCAAATTAAATTTTGGGCCTTCCTAAGGGGAAGGTGAGCATTTGCTTGCTACACCTCATTACCACATTATATAATCACACTTTGTGTATGTCTTTCATGATTTACATGCCTCATGACACCTAAGCACACTTAGTGGAGAATCTTGGACTTGATCTTGGATTAGTGGGCTGAACCATAACTAAAATTCACTAATCATAATTAGTGAAAATTTGGCTCCTAAATTTGGCTCCACAAATTCAAATTCAAATTCAAATTCAAGTGAAAGTTGTATAGAAATTCAAATTTCCCTCCAATTTTGTGTGACACTTAGGCTATAAATAGAGGTCATGTGTGTGCATTTTTTCAACTTTGATCATTTAAGAATTACACTTCAAAGTTCAAACCTCATTTGAGGCACTAAATTTCATGCTCCTTCTCTCCTTCTCCCTCCACTCATCTTCTCCTACCTTTAAGCTCTTATCCATGGCTTCCTATGGTGGTGAGCTTGTTCTTGACTCATCTTCTCCTTGAAGTGGCATCTCCAATCATCTTTCTTCCTTCTCCATTCTGCTGCCATTGATCTTCAAGAAGAAAAAGACTCCATTGATGAAGAAGATACAAGGCCTACAAGCTCCACATGGAGCTACATCAACTTTTCACCACCTGAACACAACACAACATGGGATTCCACAGACATCAAATACCTTCTCACTGGCCACAAGCCTCCTCAATAAAGCAAACTTCTAGCCTAATATGTTTAATAGTTCTTTTAGCATTTGGACCACTTAAATGAGTCTCCAACAAGAAAATCATTGAAGAATGATACTCGCTCATTAAATCTTTAATAAGATTTGCAAATCCTTTATTAGAGGTACCCCTAAAGTTCTAATAAATAACATTCATCATAACTAGTTGTTATTTGGGACCATCACTGTCCTAGAAACAATTGTTTGACCCAGATCTTGATTTTCAGTTTCCATGGCAGTAGCAACCACCTCCATATTTTCCACTTCACCAGAGCTTCCTTTAAACCATTAACCAGACGTAAAAGCCCCATCGAAATAATTCTTTTATCACTGAGCATAAACAAATTGCATTGCTTCTGCATTCGAAACGATAACATTTTTTCCCATAATGCTTTAATAATTTGATGTAGCAAACACAAAGATTTCTCTTGTCTCTAGTAAGAATTGAATCAATCTCAACTCTTCTTCTCTATCTTTCTAGATCACCAAGCTTGAATTCACACCAGCCTTGCTCAAACAGGTTGATGTAAGCTTCCTTGTGAAACTTCTATGGAGGCTGAATCTTTGAGCTTCAATAAGGTCCTTCAATGATGATTTTCCACCATGGAGATGCAGCGGAAGATAAAAGAGAAGAGGTGAGAGAAGGCGCCATCCACTCAGGAATAAGCCATGGAAGGAGGAGTTTCACCACCAAAAGAGTGCCTTGGATAAGAAGCCTAGAGAGGAAGCTTCAATGGAGGAAAAGAATGAGAGAGAGAGGGGAGGCGGAGCACGAAATTGATGGAGAAAAAGGGGGAGAGAAGTTGAACTTTGAAGTGTTTCTCACAAGTTTCTCATTCATCAAAGTTACAACAAGTGTTACACATGGTTCTATTTATAGCCTAGGTAGCTTCCATGAGAAGCTTCCTTGAGAAACTTCCTTAAGAAACTTCTTTTAAGAAGCTTCCTTGAGAAGCTAGAGCTTAGCTACACATACCCCTCTAATAACTAAGCTCAACTCCTTGAGAAGCTTCCTTGAGAAACTTCCTTGAGAAGATTCCTAGAGAAGCAAGAGCTTAACTACATACACCCCTCTAATAGCTAAGCTCACCTCCTTGACATGAGAAGCTAGAGCTTAGCTATACACACCCCTTATAATAGCTAAGCTCACCCTCATGTCAAAATACATGAAAATACAAAAAAGTTCCTACTACAAACACTACTCAAAATACCCTGAAATACAAGGCTAAAACCCTATACTACTAGAATGGCCAAAATACAAGGCCCAAAAGAAGGAAAAACCTATTCTAAAATTTACCAAGAAGAATGGACCCAACCTTGGCCCATGGGCTCAGAAATTTACCCTGAGGTTCATGAGAACCCTAGGGCCTTCTTTAGCATCTCTAGCCCAATCCTCTTGAAGTCTTCTATCCAATACTCTTGGGGGTAGGATTGCATCGCAGGCCTTCATTACATTCTTTTCTTTCAAGATTGAACCACTTTTGTTGACTTTGGCCCCTTAGAAAAGACTAACGCAATTGCATGGTGCACCTAGAACAAATTCTTGTACACCAAGCATTTTAAGTGAAGTGGCCAAATTGCCCTTCACTTAAAAATTTAAAAGTTCTTCCTCTCCTCTCCCTCACCCTACCTCGATGTGTTGGTGTGCTCTTTCTTCTTCATTTTTGCTTGTTCTTCTCACACCGACAACACCACGTCGTTGGTACCTCTGTTTTCTTGTTGCCGCCAGTCCTCCACCACCGCTGTCGTCGTGAGTCCCTTTGTCTGTAATTTGCTTTGTTTCCTAAAAATGAGATTCGATAGCAGATTCGGAATCCATATAATGCATACAGATTGTCAATCCGTGTGCATTATACAAACTTCCAATTCGTATAATGCATAGAATTAGCAATCCGTATAATCCATACGGATTGTCAATCCATGTAATCCATTCGAATTGTTAATCCGTAAGGATTACTTTATAAATAAATAATTTATATTTTTAATATGTATTTATTTAATTAATTATAATTTGTGTTTTGAAGTTAGTTTTTAATAATTAATTTATTCAATAAATAATTCACTTACAAATTTTGTTTACTTAAAAATGAATGTATAAATATTATTTTTATTTATTTATTTTTAAAATATAATTAATTTAATTATATTTGATATTTAAAATATTTTTTATAAATTTTTTAAATAAAAAAATTCCAATCTTTTATAAGTATATATTTTACAATTTAGTTAGACAAGAAAAGCTAATATTGTATATGACAAATTTTTTTATTGATATGGTTGTATAAATATTATTACGCTAATAGTATTAAATATGTATATAAATACTGTTTGGAAATAAAAAATTATAATTTCTTCATTTGTTTATAAATATAGTCGTATAAATATTATAACACTAATAGTATTAAAATGCTAATTTGTAAAAAAATGAAATAGTCATTTATTAGAAATAAAAAAATAAAATTGTACTAAGATTTTGATCAAATATTTTAGTTAACTAGAATTAGTGGTGTGAAGTTTATAAGTTTTAAAAAAGAATTTCTATACCGACTTATGAATATATATATATATATATATATATAAGTATTAAAAAATAATAAAATATTTATTTATGAACTATTAAATAGTAATTTTTAAATCTTTTAAATAAAATTTATTTATTAGTCAATTTGTTAGTTAGTTTATGAAATTCAACTATTATATGAACGATGACATTAATTGTTATTTCTATTTAAATTCATAGATTATGGTTCGGGCTTTAGACAATGTTATAGGAAGAGCCTTAGGGAGACAAGTTAATGGTGATGCGGAAGAAGCCCATCAGCGTTAAAGGTCGACAACATCTACACGTAGACAACAAGAAGTTGTAGCTATTGTTGAGGATGTTGAGCGTGTGGATCATCCAGCTGACGAGGTTCATGAGCAGCCTCAGGAGCCAGTTGCTGATGATATACGTGCTGATACACAGGATTTTCCAAGCAGGAGCCACGGTACATTAGTTTTGATGAATTATGTTTATCATGTGGCCGCCACAGTTTGGGCAAGAGAGGTACTTATTACTTGAATTATATAATATTTGAATAACTATTTTTCATTTAACCTAAATTAATTAATTTTATTTTTTTCAAGAGCGTCCTAAGTTTAAGTTGGTCTCTCATGGGAGGAAGGTACAAAAATTTGGAATGCCTGCACCAGAGTTGAAGGCACAATAAATGCCATAGGATTAAGTCATCTGATTGCATGTTCCTTGAACACTAGTGATAGGGGACTTATATCTGCTTTTGTGGAGAGGTGGCACAAGGAAACTAGTAGTTTCCATCTTCCAGTAAGAGAGGTCACTATCACCTTCGATGATGTGGCATTGTTGTTATATCTACCCATTATAGGCGCCTTCCATACTTTCGATGATCTTGATGTAGACCAAGTCATGGACTTAATAGTTGAGTTTCTTGAAGTCAATACACAAGAAGCAAAAGATGAGACATTGCAAACCAGAGGGGCATATGTTCGGCTAGCCTGGTTGCGAGACATTTATCGTAGAAAATGTGACGCGGGACAGTGGACCGTAGCAGCTCGAGCATATTTATTGCATCTAGTAGGTTGCACATTGTTTGCTAATAAGAGTGTCACACACGTGCATGTGGTATTCTTGGACGCATTTCGTGACCTCAGCTAATATGGAAGCTATTCATGGGGAGCGGCTACACTAGTCCATATTTATGACAATTTGAATGATGCGACAAAGAATTCTGCCATGCAACTTGCCGGATATATCACATTGCTACATGTAATTATAATTTTGTTTAACTTCAATTATTAATTTTATAGTTTATATTTACAATTGATTAGAATTTTTTTTTGTTTTTTTAAATATATGCGGTGTTGGATCTATGACATTTCCGTACTTCCATGTGCTTGTCGATGGAAGTCTGGGAAAGAATTATCGGGGTCAACATATCGTAAGCACTTGGATAGATTGATGGTCGATGTTGTCTGCTAGATTCCTTATGGTGATCATCATTCATACAGAGAATTTGAGCTCATCTCGTTATTTTCCAGACAAATTAGATAGGGTTCATGTATTGTGATACACCGACCAGAGAGGGTAATGCAATAATTTGGTTAAGTGCAAATCATTCCTCCACACCTTGCTACTCCATCTTTATCTATAGAGGAGATTGATGATAGATGGATTAAATTTTCTGAATACCTTACACCGATGGGACAATTTTGTATTGCTCCTAGACAATGTGCAGCAGATTACATGGAGTGGTTCTATATGTTATCTCATCCCTTCACAAGTCTAACGTAGCATGTGGATCCTCCTAGACATCCACCTGTCGTGCATGATGATACATTTATTGTACCAGATCCTCCTTAGTAGTCCATCAATGCAACAACTATGCCTAAACCACCTGCACCTACTGATGTAGACATGCCTCGACATGCAGTGGTATAATATAATTTGAATTCACTGTTACTCATTTTATGTGTCATGCATTCAATAATTACTTTTTACCTTGTTTTCAATGTAATAGGACGCTTGCCAACGGATAATAGAAAGGTTGGAACACTTGATCAACATGAGGACGATTATTGTTGGAACTGAAGCATACACTCTGACCAAAGAGTGCCTGAGAATTGCTAGGGGTGTCATTAAGAAACATAATGTTTATGTTCAATAAGAAGAAGGCGGCATACATCGGACACATGAAGATTCTTGGGATTGATTAACTTGTATAGCAAATATGTATGCAATATTCCTGAACAATGTTTAGTATTTGCTATTATTTGACAACCAAGTATGTCATGACTAAGGTTTTAATTTGTGTTTATGTAGTATGTGAATATTAAGTTATTGACCTAACTACAATATGTTAAACCCTAATTCGTAAAATAAGTAAACCTTATACACAAAATCCATAAACCATAAACCCTAAAATAAGTAACCTTAAACCCTAACTCATTAACTAACTAAACCATAAGCCTTAGACCATCAACCATAAACCCTAAACCCTGACGTAACTACGACTTAAACCCTAACAACTAACTCTTAACTAAGTAAACCCTAAACAGTGAATTCAGTTAGCCCTAACCCATACAACCTAACAGTGAAATATATCAACTCTAACACTTACCCTAGGTAAGCCATAAACTCTGAGCACCAAGCCTTAAGACCTAAACCCTATACACCAATCCTAAATCAACAAAGTGTGTTGTCAACCTCATCAAATTTGTATACTATTGCATTCTACTAATATAAGGTATAGGTCACTGCTTTGCATGATAATAAAAATGTATTGACCATAACAAAGCTGCTAGCGGTAAAGAACAACTGTCTTTTAGAATTACTTGTTGCATAGGCACATACACATTCAAAATGATCACAGAACAATCTCTTGGTGGTTGACTTCTAAGAGGAAAAAATGTCATGCTTTGTTGAAGAGAAAGAGAAACAAGGATGACATTATACCTTAATGCAATCACATAACCCATGCCGGTTATATTCATCCACTTATCCATGGTAACCTGCACGTAACAATTTTAATTAGAGTTATTAAAAGCAAAATTAATCCATCAAGACATAACAAAAACCTTATATACCATGGATAATCCATCAACAAGTAGCGACCACTTTAACTCCTCAAATCTGTCTATGCCACCAAGCAGGTTGATATACTCATGAAACCATTTTGCAAGTTCTTTAAGCAAATGGTTACAAACCGAAGACCATGAATCTTCACCCATACCTAATAAGGCAGCAATTGCACGATATCCACAATTACCATCAAGTTTGACATCGACAATGTTTTCAATGAAATTATGAATGCATGGATCAAATTGATCCAACATGGGCATGTTCCTTCTTGGTTTTGGTTGTTCAAATTATGATGCAGCCCATTTGACTGAGGAATTGCTATTTTTCATAGAATGCGATGCATCCACATACTCTCTGTGACACCCTCTACCCTGACATACATATAAATAAATAAAACATATAAAAATATTTATCAACAAATTCATGTGGATAAAATGTTCACATTCACTTCACTATTACCAAATAAGACTTATTAAAAACATATTCGGCTCAAAACAAGGCCGTCAAAGTTTACAAAAAAAAATTTGTTAAATTAGTGAGGTAAAATAAAATAAAATAACATCATGCAATTAAAATAAAAACTCATCCCCAATGTCACATCCTATCAGAGCATTGTGTCCAAACGTCCTCTGGCACGAGGTTCTTTAAAGTCATCCACCTAGTCATCTGCTCCCACAAACACAAAGTTCGAGATCATCACAGGATCCAAACACAAATAGCACATAGGGAGTGAGTTATCACACAAAAAAAACAAAAAGAAAAACAAATAAACAAGACGTAATCAAAATAAATTATGGAAATATTTATAACATAACTCAACTTAATACAACCCACATCACTTCATCACTTTATCCTTAAAATTCGTTTTTAAATCACTAATCACATTACACATGAATCAAACACTTGAGTCAAGACGCAATAACACTCATCAATTTCATAATAAACAATTAGCAAGCATTATGCAACAATTATACTAAGACTCAAGCCTACATGCAATGTGGTACCATGTCAGTGAAAAACCACCCTGGGGCGCTTAGGAGTACATAACAAGACACACCACACAATTGGTATGTCAGGTCACTCTCACTAAGTAAAATCATAAGGTGACCAGTCAGGGTCACTCCATTTTGTGAGAATGCTCCAATCATATGGGATCAATATAGGCTTAAAGGAGCACTCAAACCGAGTGTCTTTACCCCCAAAGCCTAAACTCCAAAGAATTCGTCAGGGCCTCACCTTCCTGATTCAGGTCCAACCCCTCAAACAATTTTTTTGCAAGCAGACACTGCTCATGAATTATACAATACCCATGACCTCAAACTCGTGTTTCAAACACGTTTAACATATTGCGCTACAATTTAACACTGGTTCCTAACTAGGAACATACACTTTCTCTTTAACACTGCGCATAAACATTTTTCTCAATATAAGCACTGGTTGGGTTATTGTATAATTCACAGCTCACAACACAATTATTGTCACATCAAGTGTTAAACACACACACACTTATTCACAACCAAATATCATGCTCACAATTTAACATCTCATAATGTCACAATCCACCATCATAGGTTTACATGTATCTCACAAATTAACACATGTTCAACTTTGTACTTATACTCAATTTCAACAATAAAATTATAAGCAGACACTGCTCATGAATTATACAATACCCACAATCCTACACTTGTATTTCAAACACGTTTAACACATTGCACTACAATTTAACACTAGTTCCTAACTAGGAAACCTACATTTTCCCTTTAACACTGCACATCAACATTTTCCTCAAGATAAACACTGGTTGGGTTATTGTATAATTCACAGTTCACAACATATGTCACATCAAGTGTTAACCACACACTTATTCAAAACTAAAACTCATGTTCACAACTTCACATCTCATTATGTCACAATCGACCATCTTACGTTTACGTGTATCTCGCAATTTAACATATTCAACTTTGAACTTATATGTAGAAGCAAAGCTTCATGGTGAATAAAGAATGATTCACAGATGTTTTGATGATAACAATGATGATAACAAAAGATGATGACAAAGGTGATGACAAAAAGCTCAAAGGTAAATCAAAGAATGAGTTCAAAATGTTCAAGACGGAACCAAGAACAATTCAAGACTCAAGAGGAAAAGTTGAAGAACACTTCAAGATTCAAGAGGAAAGTTGAATTCAAGAATCAAGATTCAATCATTAAGCTTCAAGAATCAAGATCAAGATTCAAGATTCAAGAATCAAGAGAAGACTTAATCAAGATAAGTATGAAAAGGATTTTTCAAAAACTGAGTAGCACATGGATTTTTCTCAAAACATGTTTACCAAAGAGTTTTTACTCTCTGGTAATCGATTACCAGATTATTGTAATCGATTACCAGATTATTGTAATCGATTACCAGTAGCAAAATGGATTTGAAAAAGTTTTCAAACTGAATTTACAACGTTCCAATTAATTTCAAAAAGTTGTAATCGATTACAATGTTTTGGTAATCGATTACCAGTGCCTTTGAACGTTGAAATTCAAATTCAAATGTGAAGAGTCACATCCTTTAAGCCTTGTGTAATCGATTACACTGATTTGGTAATCGATTACCAGTGATTGTTTCTGAATAAATCAAAAGATGTAACTCTTCAAAAGGTTTTTGACTTTTTCAAATTGGTTTTAAGTTTTTCTAAAAGTTATAACTCTTCTAAATGGTCCTCTTGGCCAGACATGAAGAGTCTATAAAAGCAAGGCTTTGATTTGCTTTTCAATACACTTATTCAATCAATCTTTTACAAGCCCTAAATCTCTTTGAACTTCTTCTTCTTCATTGTTCCAAAAAGCTTTCCAAATTTTTCTAGTTTTCTAAACCTTGAATACTTGTGCTATTCATCTTTTCATCTCTTCTCCCTTTGCCAAAAAGAATTCGCCAAGGACTAACCGCCTGAATTTTTTTTGTGTCTCTCTTCTCCCTTTTCCAAAAGAACAAAGGACTAACCACCTGAATTCTTTTGTGTCTCCCTTCTCCCTTGTCAAAGAATTCAAAATGACACAGTCTGAGAATTCTTTTGATTCTTCCCTTTCCCTAATACAAAAGTGTTCAAAGGACTAACCGCCTGAGAATTCTTTTGTATCCCCATGCACAAAGTATCAAAGGTTTAACCGCCTGAGATCTTTGTCTTAACACATTGGAGGGTACATCCTTTGTGGTACAAGTAGAGGGTACATCTACTTGGGTTTGACTGAGAACAAGAGAGGGTACATCTCTTGTGGATCAGTTCTAGTGAAGGGTACATCCACTAGGTTCAAAGAGAACAAGGGAAGGTACATCTCTTGTGGATCTATGCTTGTAAAAGGATTTTTACAAGGTTGGAAAAGAAATCTCAAGGACCGCAGGTCGCTTGGGGACTAGATGTAGGCACGGGTTGTTGTCGAACCAGTATAAAAACTCTTGTGTGTTTATCTCCTTCTTCCCTACTCTTTTACTTTCCGTTGTGCATTTTAATTTCCGCTTTTACTTTATGTTAAGTTTCTATTCTACTCCTTATTCTCTTAACAACTTAGTAAAAGCCTTAGAAGAGTAAATTTTTAATTAGTAAAGGTTTAGGAATAATTAATTCAACCCCCCCTTCTTAATTATTCTGAGGCCACTCGATCCAAAATTATACTCAATCTCCATAACAATATTATAATCTCAAAGTAATATATTATTCTACAATTCATCATATATTCAATTTATCACTTATATACAATTTCAATCATAATTTCATAATCTCAATATAACTATTTATTAGGCTAATCTTATTCAAGACACAACAAATTATACAAAAATATTTCTCAATCCATGGGGAGTAAAACCCCTCAAACAATTTCACATAATCATACAAGAAGAATTTCAATGCAATAAACATCCCAAAATAAACCTCAATTTGATCCTTTAAGAACCCCTACACATGTTCATTCTAACCCCAACTGCGATAAACATCTCTTATCTCTAAGCGGACTCACATGTGTATTGTGATAGCAATAGTGGAATCTCTAGTGGTTTCCTAAGATTCCTCAAGTTTTTCCTCTGACTGCTCTGATAGGGTTCCCAAACATTAAAGAGAAGAAGAAGGGATTGAAGCCTCCATTCCATTGTTTATGTACGATGAGTAATTATCCCCCCAAGAAGTTATTTTACAAATCCCAACGGCAAAGATGTGAGGAAATGAATCGCGAACCACATATCCAAATTTCACGACAATCCAACGGTTAACAAGTCCGGGATCGTTGTTTTACCGAGACAGTTTTGGGTTTCTGTTGGAAAAGAAAAAGCTACTCTACAAAGGGTATTTCTCTCATTTCCAACATATTTACATAATTAACAACGGTGAGAATGTTCACAGATGATTTTCCGAACCTGGTGTCCAAATTTCACGAAGATCCAACGGTGAATAAGTCAAAGATCATCGTTTTTCTGAGACAGGTTTGGTGGTATGCAGAAAAAAGAGAGGATTTTGGGAGGAGGTGAAGGAAAAACGAAATTGCGAGGAAAAAGAGGCGTAGGAAGTATCGTCCATCTGAAACTGACCTAAGACGCCTCTATTTATATTTAGGGTACTCACAGCCTATTATTTACTCTATTTTTCTTTGTTTATTATTTTATAAACAAATACTCTATTTTATTTCCTATCAAATGAATAAATAAAATATCATTTTTATTTTCCTTTAAATCATTATTTTAATAAAGTTATTTCTGCTTTTTTATTTATTTATAAAAATCTCAATATTTTTCTAAAACTCTATTTATTTTTAAATAAAAGTTATTTTAATTTATATACGAAAAAATGGGATATTACACTCTCATTAAGACAGATCACGCTTCGGTGATCTTTGATGTTTGGTCATCGATTTCTTTTCAGCACCTTTTGCTTTCACCTTTTCTAGAAGACCAAACGTGAAATTTAGATCAAGGTAGGCAATTTTCCAAAGTTTACTCTTTAGAGTAACTTTTCCACATACATCAAGCTCTTCAAACCACTTGGATATGGTTTCCATCTCTTCGGTTATGCTGACTTTGGGATCAGATAAACCTTGGTTTGTAAAACTTAGCCTCCGCCAAAACCTATGGATTGTGTCAAGTGGTATGGTACCAACAACATATCTAGATAGCTCACATGCACATGGAAGACTGTGAGTAGTTCTCATTATACATCCATAACAAGAACTATTTTTGCCAGCATAATGTACATGATCAAACTCAACAGTAATCTAGTTTAAAGCATACCTTAATATCATGCCAAGTAGTTTCTTGTATAAGGTAACATTAGAAACATGTCCAACCACATGAGTGCTTGTCTTAAAAGATGCCTTAATTTTAGTGTGTTGCAGCATGATCATGTTGTTCATGACTTCCTAAACACTACATAGGTCTCCAAGGCTATTCTGCAGTAGTCCCTTTTAAGGCCCAATGAGCAAATTCAACCCTGCATTTGAAATACACAAACAAGTAAACAAAAAAATTATTTTTATCCATTGGAACCTAAACCCTAACACCAAAATATATTTACAATTTTCATACCTGTTAGTTGTTGTGTTTCCTAAATGCATCACCTTATTCGTCCAGGCTTTAACAAATCTTTCTTTATGGGGAATCAACCATGTTTGTTTCACATAGTCAACAAACATTGGTCATGGTGAGTAAGTAATTTCAAACTTCATAAGACAGTCATCGAACTCTTGCCCAAAATGACAATCCACCAAATTGCCCTAAGCTTTCATGACATAATCCCATGCATTTTTTTTTACCAACAAGGGTTTTACATTTTGCCTTCACATTCTTATGAATATGAAACCGACACAACAGATTGGTAGACTCGGGGAAAACAGTTTTCAAACATGTTAAATATCTGTCAGTAACAATGACTCCAAGGAGTGCATCACGTCTCAGAAAAATACCTTGAAGTCGTTCTAGAGCCCGAACAACATTATTTAAACGTTTTCCTTCCAAATAGGCAAAAGCAGCTGAAAATGTCATCCATGTTGGTGTCACACCAACAATGTCAAGTAACGGCAGCCTGTACCTGTTTGTTTTGCAGGTACTATCTATGAGAATACCAAATTATCGACATTGGATAATTTGACTGCATTAGGATGACTCCAAAATATATCATGTACAACATCTTCATCCTTCAATCTATGTCAATGAATATACTGATCTCGTTCAAAAAGCTTCATTAGTTGTTGCATTTCAATATTATTGTCTCTTATAGAAGAAACATATGCATATCTTGCATTGTATACTTATTTCATTGTTGTATAACTGTTGGCATAATGCTCATTTAATGTTAGAACAATATTTATTGGTTTGATCATTGACTTTGTCATATCACCTATAATAATTGCCTCATCTTTAGTCAGTCGACCAGCATATGGATGTCTATCCTTCATCTCACACCACTGGTTCTGCTCGCAGCTTAAAGGGACACCCATATTTTCTACTGTCAGTAACTGTCTATACTAAATCTTTCTTCCTGACCCTATATTTTTCACTCCTTTCACAACCAATTAAAACAAATTAGGTCCTTCCTATAATTTCAGTATTTGTGTCTGACCTCATAATCAGTGTCATAAAACCAATACATACGCAACAAAGCGAGCCTAATGCAAAACATCATCATGGGTAGCAAACACCTACAAAAGAGATAATACATGGTTAGTCTTCAAGGGACATTCATTTACTTACTTTAAAAAAAATACCTGAGAAGTATTGAAGGCATCAGAACAATCAATATGTTGAAATACAACAGGTTCCTCTTCATTTTCTTCATTCGTCTTAACTTCTTCGGACATTATGTTGTCATATATCCACTGATCTTCGCTCATCTTAACAAAACATTAAAAAAATCAATGACAAACAAACGACCCCCAACGACACCATAACACAAATTTTTTAATTTTTTTTACTACAATAAATAATATGATAAATTAAAATTGATAAGCATATATATTAAAATTTAGACTTGCATAAACTAACATATGACACAATTTTATTAGTTTTTTTTTACTTGCATAAAACAGTTAACTTAATAATATTTACACAAATATTATAAATGTTTAAATACTCATTTGGTACTAGCTACCAAAAAAAATACCAACTCTTTTGGGACTTACCTTTTAGTCCTTGCTACAAAAAAAATATACATAAATAATTACCTATAAATTAGTTATAAATATCAACTATTTTATTACAAATTATGTTGCGATAAATTACTTGCAAATTACTTGTAAATATTTTTGTAGTTAATTGTAATTCATAAAATTATAAGGATTAAAACATTCACTTTTAAAATAAAACGACTAAAATAAAATAAAAGTGTAAATTATTTTAAAATAAATATCGCTTTCAAACTATAAAAACTAAAAGGTACAAATTATGAAACTATATGTATTTAAATATATTATAAATAATAAAACTAATTATATTAAAAAAAATAATTTTTTTTAAAAAAATAGGTTTTTATGGATTGTCAATCCATATATTTCTTACGGATTGACAATTCGTATGGTTCTTACGGATTGTCAATCCATAAAAAACATACGAATTGTTAATTTGTAAGTTATATACGAATTACGAATTGTCAATACATAAGTTATATATGAATTATGAATTGTTAATCCGTAAGTTTTATACGGATTACAAATCCGTATAAAACTATATCGAAGTTGCAAAAAAAAACTCAATGTACCTTCACTGTTAACAGTTACACCAACCACCACCACTAGCCAACGAACCACTGTAACTAATGTGTCTCGACCAAAACAGACACAACAATGAACAAGCACCTCTCACGAGAATGAATGCAAAGAAAAAAATGAATGGTGCGTGAAGAAGGAAAAGGAAGAAGAAGAAGTTAGCATGGGATAGTTTTGGAATTTACAAAAATTGCTGGCTACACAAGAAAAATGTTGGTGCAAAAAGCAATTCCCAAAGACTAACCTAGAACCTATAGTAATAGGCTCTTATTTTTGTTCACATATTCTTACCACTTGTTGCCTTCTCCATAAACTAACTTAACACCCCATTTTTTGTTAACAACAAAGCCTTTATTATTTTTCGAGGCCTCATGAGCGTTCCCTTTCGCATCTAACTTCACACTCTTCAGTACTTTGGCTTGTTCCTCCACAGCACATGCTGACCCTTCCAATTCCTCACGTGCAGGGTTCAACACATTAAATCAAGAACCTACTTTTTTAAAAACTGAATCCACTCCTAATCTTCCCACAATTTTAGCGGATTCACTTGCACCAAAACCTTTATCCCCTCCTTTACGCACAGTTTTCCTAAACAATAAGCCAAGGACTATATAATTTTGAATCATCATTACTCACTCCATAATTATCTCTCGTAATTGCCTCCATATTAACTGTTTTCATTATTGGTGGCTGCTCCTCCGTAATGTCCTCCTTGTCTTTCGTCGTCGAACCACCAAAATCTAAACATTGTTGAGCAGCTCCATGGACGTACCTTGTGGTGCATTCTCATTCAATTTTTTCTCCATGCAATTGTTCTCCCCGTGGCCATAATTACCACAACTGAAACATATTGCATGCAATACTTCATATTGAAAATTCAAAAGATACCCTCGAAATGATCTTGGGTTGCAATGGCTTATCAAGGTTGATTTCCACACAAATTCTCCTAAATCTTCCCCTTGCCTAAATCAATTTTTCCTTATCAATTTTTCGCATCACACCAAGAGTGGAACCCAATCTCCAAAGGAACTGACCATTGAAGAGTCAATCGGCAATTCTAGACTCGAATCCACATAGCCAAACATCGAGCCACACTAGTATTAGCTAGAAAAAATGGTCTCCAACGCTGTACCATAATATAGTGATCCCCACTATCCAAAGACCCTCCATTAGAGCATGGTTGTAGTCTTCATCTAAAGTAAACAAAACTTGATAATAATCCCTTGGGACGTCGATGATCTTAATAGCACCCTTTTTAGCCCAATCATGTTTTAATTTTGCTTCCAACATCGGAAACCCGCTCTTTAAGCAAGAACAATCACCATTAAGAAACCCTTCGATGGTTTGCACCAGTCACTGAACTCCTCATCTTAATGGGAACTTCCTGAAACCTTTCTAAATCCTCCTACGAAATAGGAGGGGGTGGAGTTTCAGAATCAAGTTTCCAAAAGCATCTCTTGTGAAAAGCAGAGAAAGGAACAACCTTTCTGTTCATTAGCAATTTATTTTTGTGAGTCATCTTCCTCTCCTTCATCCTCTCCATCCGCCATGACCTAATCACCCTTACCCTCCATGGCTTTCCTTTTAACTTTACGATTATTTCGTTGGAGATGATTGATAGCAATACCAGCAGCAGCTACCAGGCCCAAAAGGAATGTTTCGAGACCCACTTATCTAAAGGACTGCAACACTTAGCACTAGGGGTAGGTCATAACAGAATTTGTTATGAATGGTTCTGGAAAAAAAATAACAATTTTGTTAAAAAGTTACTAGTGCAATTTTGTTAGGAGGATATTAGTGCTTTATGATTTCCTTATTTCCACTACTAGACAATTATGAATCATGTATAAATAAATCATGAATGGAAATGAAAAGGGTAAGAATAATTTCAGTAGAAATTAGTAATGTAAGGAGGTTACCTTGTCCTCAAAACAAGACACTTATCTTCTATTCCCTAACATTTGGTTCGACCTGCCGCCCATGACGACTGCCCCCTGTCTTTGACCATGCCCGTTCATTACAGCCACCAAACCACCATGGACGCGTTGAAGAGGCTGTGTACCACCTCACCCAGAACCTATCCACTATGATCACCAAGACTTTGGAGATGACCGTCAAGCTCGACATCATCCTTGACTGGCTATCCGTTCTCACACCCACTCCATCTTCTCCCAAATCACCCCCCACTTGTGGAGACCATAACGATGGAGCCACAGAACATAGACACCGACCTCCCGAGTCTTAGATTCGATTTCACTGCCATCTTGTTCCACATCGACAACACATCTTTGCAACCGATGAACACCATGAAGTCACCACCAACAGATGACTCCCGAAGGTCACCTAAGGCTTCCGCAATGCCAACGACACCAATGGCGCGGCAACGCATATCAACCATGCCAACTCTTCCTCCCATGGTTTTTTCCCACCTTCCCCTCTGGTGGTCACCATAATCGTTACCGTGCTCACACTTGTTCAATGCTAATTGTGACCCTATAGTTGTGTGACATTTATCTGATGGTTGGGTAGCTTATGCATGCCAACTATTTGATGATACAGGCGAGGTCGTAGTTGTGATATTTGTGTGCACCTTGAAGTCAAATGTCGATGTGGTTAATGCTTTGATAACTCTGTATGTGAAATGTGGGGACGTCAACACTGCTAGGTTGGTATTTGAAAAAATGCACCAACATCATCCTGTATCATTTCATGATTCTGCATTTTCCACACTAGCCTTTCATCTCTACCACACAGGGAACCAGGATGGTTTTCAACCGAATCTAGAGACTCATCTTCTTCCTTTACTCTCAATGAAAACTGAGGACACTTTTTTAGAATTCAACTCCAGGGACTTGTTGTTTTGTTTGAAGGATGTCATATTTTTGCCTTCTTTTGTGGCAATACCAGTTCGTCCAAGACCTGGTGTTTGGGAATATGTTTGTGTTAATGTCTCTGACCTCAGCCTGGAGCAATTAAGCATTTCTGAATATCTCAGCTTCAAGAAGAACTTGTCGATGGAAAGATTAATGACAATTTTGTATTGGAGCTTGACTTTGAGCCATTTAATGCCACATTTCCTTGCCCATTCCACTCCGCATCCATTGGCAATGGTGTCCAATTTCTTAATCGCCACCTCTCACCAATTATGTTTCGCACCAAAGATTCCTTGCAACCTTTGCTTGATTCCCTCCAAGCTCACAAATACAAGGGTCATACTCTAATGATAAATGATAGAGTACAAACCTTTTCCAATCTTCAGTCTGCATTAGCCATGACCAAGGATTATCTTTCTAAACTTGCTAGTGATACACTCTATTCAGAGTTTGAATATGTATTACAAGGAATGGATTTTGAGAGAGGTTGGGGTGATACTATTGAACAGGTATTGGAAATGATGCATCTGTTCCTGGATTTTCTTCAGGCTCCTGATCATTATGCACTAGAGACTTTTCTTGGGAGAGAGCCAATGGTATTCAACGTTGCTATATTATCTCCTCATGGCTACTTTGGACAAGCCAATGTCTTGGGTTTGCCTGACATTGGTGGCCAAGTTGTTTATATACTAGATCAAGTGTGTGCCCTTGAAAATGAGATGCTCCTTCAGATCAAGAAACAAGGGCTTGATTTCACTCCTAGAATTCTAATTTTTACCAGGTTAATAGCCAATGCAAAGGGGACAACATGCAACCAGCGGTTAGAAAGAGTTAGTGGTACTGACCATACTCATATTTTGCGAGTTCAATTCAGATCAGAGTTAGGAACTCTCAGTAAATGGAACTCAAGGTTTCTTGTGTGGACTTATCTAGAGACTTATGTAGAAGCTGTTGCAAGTGAAATTGTTGCTGAGTTACAAGGGCATCCTACTTCTATCATTGGAAATTACAGTGATGGGAATCTTGTTGCATCTTTATTGGCTTATAAAATGGGAGTTACTCGGTGCACAATCACACATGCACTTGAGAAGACAAAATATCTAAAGTCATATTTATATTGGAAGAAATTTGAGGATATATCCCACTTTTCATGCCAATTTACTTTTGACCTAATAGCCGGATATAATGTTGATTTTACAATCACCAGTACATACCAGGAGATTACAGGAACAAAAAATACTGTCAGGCAGTATGAGAGCCACACTAGTTTTATCTTCCCGGGCTCTATAGGGTTATCCATGGCATTGATGTTTTAATCCCAAGTTCAATATTGTCTCTCTTGGAGTTGATATGTCAACATATTTCCCATACTCTGAAAAGCAGAACAGGCTTATAGCCCTACATAGTTCAATTGAAAAGTTGTTATTTGATCCTGAGCAGACTAATGAATGCGTTGGTTCATTGAAAGACAAGTCAAAGCCCGTAATTTTCTCCATGGCAAGGTTAGACAAAGTGAAAAACATAATTGGATTGGTAGAATGCTTTGGTAAGAACAACATATTGAGGGAACTGGTCAACCTTGTCGTAGTAGCTGGTTATATTGATGTAAAGAAGTCCAATGAAAGAGCAGAAATTGCAGAAATTGAGAAGATGCACGAGCTCATGAAAAATATCATTTAAATGGTGATTTTCGTTGGGTTGTTGCCCAAACAAATAGGGTAGGTAACGAGGAGTTGTGTCGCTACATAGCAGACACACTTGCAGTCCCTTACAACCTTGAGGACAAGGTTGATTTTCCAGAGGTGGGTAATGCTAGCAATACCAGTAGCACCTACCAGGCCCAAAAGGAATGTTTCGAGACCCACTTATTTGAAGGACTACAACACTTAGCACTAGGGGTAGGTTATAACAAAATTTGTTATGAATGGTTCTGTAAAAAAAAAAAACAATTCTATTAGGAAGTTACTAGTGCAATTCTGTTAGGAAGATATTAGTGCTTTATGATTTCCTTATTTCCACTACCAGACAATTATGAATCATGTATAAATAAACCATGAATGGAAATGAAAAGGGTAAGAAGAATTTCAATAGAAATTAGTAGTGAAAGGAGGTTACCTTGTCCTCAAAACAAGACACTTATCCTCTACTCCCTAACAATGATCATCTTCTTCCTTATAAGTTTCACTTAAAATCCTAACTAAGCTATTTTCCTCCATATATATATATATATATATATATATATATATATATATATATATATATATATATATATATATATATTTACTAAATTAATAGTGTTTGATTGGTAATTAATCAATTTATTAAGTATATTTATTTTCAAAATTTATTTAATAAAAGACATATTACTATTTTTTGTAGGTTAATTAAATCAAACAATTTTTTATCATTCTACTTGTGATTTTTTCTCCTTTTTAATTTTTGAGTTTTAATTACTTTGGAACAAAAAACTATCTATAGAAAATTTGACAAAATGATATAAACAATTAAGAAAATTACCATGAGTATATATTTGATTTGATTAAATTGTTAAATCTTATATGAATTTTTATTTTATATAATACCTTAATTAATTTATTAGTTTTTCTGGAATAGTTTTTATAATTACAATAATAAATTATCATGTGATCAAATTAATAAATAAAATATTTTATTTATTAATTATGATATATCTAAAATGTTGAAACTATGCCATTAACAACAAGTGTAAAATAGAAAAATATAGGTGAAAACCATAATAAATATTTAATAGGGAAAGCACAAAATTCTATTATAATTAAATAATTTTACTCAATTTCTTTTATCCCAAATAAAGTGTGCAGACAAAAAATGAATAAAATTAACTTCTTCTTTTTTTAAAAAAAATGACAAAATAAAACATACAAGACAATATTAAATCAAAAAGCTTCTACCTAAGTCGATATTCTTAATCATTCTGAAACATATGTGTATATAAAAATATATTTAAATATATATTAACATATCTACTAATATATATTTATTAAAATTTAAACTAATTAATTAATAATATTTAAAAATTTAAATAATATAAAAAATACTTTTATAAATTGAAAATATAAATTTAATACTCATGTAAGGAGAAAGTTAACCTAGTTGTATATCTATAATCTTATCAAACCATTTTAACGATAAAAGCACAAAAAACAGAAGAAAGAAAGAAGAAAAGACTGTTGTCAATAGCATGAAATATCTGATCTAATTTAGTTTCCGTTTCCCATCGGTGTTTGTTTTCTTGGACAGCTTTGAGTGGTCAATTTTGGATCCAAATTAACCTTTCCCTTTATCCAATCCCGAATTCCACTAATATCGAGGGAAAAAGATGTGGAGCAACCCACAGATCATGGGAAATGGTTTTGAATCTTTTGGCACGTTAAAGTTATAACCAATACTTGTCAAATTGAACAACATATATTACGTACCCAAATTTTTTTGAAAAAAAAAATTAAATATATTTTTAATCTTTTCAATTTAAAGTTGTTTTAATTTATTGTCCTTACAATTTTATTTTTTTAATGCTTAAAACACTTTAAATAATAATTTGAACTGTAAAAAAATGTTATTTAAAACGTCATAAAAACAAAAAATAAAACAAATATAATTCGTAAGATTAAAAACATAAAAATAATTTCATAAAGAATAAAAGTAAAAAATTTAAATCATAAGAATTAAAAAGATATTTTAAAAAAATTATTATCATCAAAGTTGATATAGGACGAGCCTAACATTAAATGAGATTCAAAATAAATTTAAAGAAAAAAATTATTATTTTAAATATAAATTATATATTGAACATTTTTTTTTAATGTGTCCTTTTTTTCAACATATGAAATATTTTTACTTTATAAAAATTAACAGAATTTTTTTTTATATAAGTCTAAAACTCAAGTTTCATTTATTTTATCCTTAAGACACTCGTAAATTTATGAGAAGAAAGAGGGTTAGTAGTAATAATATTATCTTATATAGGACTAAGGTTGTGGGGGGATGCTATAGGATGATACTATTGGGTGCACCTGAATTATGAATTGGAAAAGCTGAATTAGTAGAAGGACTTAATTTTTAATATATCGTATTCCTGACTGAATTATGCAAACGATCATCATTGTGTTGCTCAGCGTAGTTCCTTACATCTTGTACTGCTTCTACACTTTCTTGTATTGCATTTTCTGTCTCTCATCATTCACTTCATTATGTGTTCCCCAACGAGAGAATATTGAGAAATTTCTGTTCGAATTCTATCTCACTCCGCTCACCACGGACACTAGACACTAACTACATAATTTAGTATTTTTAAGTTGATAAGTTAAAAAAAAAGTTATATAAACATTAGCAATCGAATTGAGCTTGCAGTAAGAAAAAAAAAATCAATTGAGCTTGAGTTTAAAAGTTTGCAGTCAGAAAAAAAAAAAATATTTGTGTCGGTCCAGTCTTTTTATGTACTTACATATTATTTTAAGTTTGTATTGTTATTTAATCATAAATTATCAATATATAATATTTTTTTGCCATGATTTTAATTATAATTTTTTATACGGACTCTTTTTTTTCAATAAAACTTTCACATATGCCTCTTTACGTGGTTGATATGAGAAATTGGATTTTGTGATTAATTTTATGTCTCGCTTGGCCACTCCAATCCTTTTGCAAAATATTAAATAAAGAAGAAAAGTTAGACCTGTGAAGAAAAAGATTCAACTTAGACGGTAACCAAGACCATATTTTAGTAGCAATTTCACACTGGAGAAAGATCAGATTAGAGGATTCGTTAAACTTCCCACAAGAGAGTACATCGGAGGCAACAAGCAACCCCTATGTTTAAGGTTGTCATATGTGGGCATCATATGGTGGAAAACCTTCCACAACATGAAGGATCTTGAAGAAGGAATGATAGGCGAACAAAGAAATTTCCCCAGGGGACGGCAATAGGACCGTAGGGGAAAAATGATGAAACGCAACCTTGAAGGTTAAAACACCCTTTGGGGACAGCAGGACGCCAAAGAGGCTGATCACTCTTCTGGTCTGGAGAGAAGTGATAGAATTGATGGCAATAAATACGGGATATTCATGAATTTAGTTTGATTTTTTATTGAAAAATCATTCCAATCAAACTTAAAAACATATGTTATTCGCGTTGGTTGGATTTTTATTTAAAATAAAATCAGAATCAAACAAAACTATTATTTTTCGGTTTAGTTCAGTTTGATTTTTACAGTTTTTATTAAAATATTATTTTATAAATTCACACATAAAATGTGTAACATCCTGATATCTATTTATATATTATTAATAATTATGTTTGATGTTTAATTATATTTGTTGCGTTATTTTTATTTGTAATTATTTTCAAAGAGATTAATTTAGTTAATAGAAGGATGTGGGTAGATAAGGATCTAACTTCTCAAAGAAGCCTCTTGAGAAAACTTCTCAAAAAAGCCAGAGAAAACTTCTTGGGGAAGCCTCTTAATGAAGCTTCTTGATGAAGCTACATGAGCTGTCTTGGTAAAAACGTTGTCCAGCCTTCGTTAATCGTTGGATCTTCACGAAATTTGTTCTGCAGCTTCACAAGATACTTTTCCATGATCTGACCGTTGGGATCTTCGAGAAGATGTATGATGTGTGCGCGACATTTCCGTGTCTCAGACCATTCCTCACTTGAGCGTTTTCAGCCTTTGCTTTTGTGTAACTTAGGAAAAATATCATTTCTTTTCCTTTCTTTCTTCCAAAGCCATTTCTAACGTCCCAAGTACTTTCTCCATCACCCACAGCCACCGTTAGCAACCATAAACCACCGTTGTTCTCTGTTGCAACCCCACACTGAGATGAACCCTTCGACCGAAGCGGAATCTTCCAACTTGGCTCGCAGTTTCGATAGAGAACAAAACCCTAGTCTGACCTTTCATTTTCCTCCGAGGTAACCATTGTTCTACGCTTGTTTCTTGTTAGTTTCAGCTTGTCTTTGTATCTTTTCTGACTTTGGAACTGTCATTGCATGTTTTACGTTTCCTTTGAAAAACCCTAGAGAAAGAGACTTTGTAAACGTTATCTTTTCATGAAATGCATGTTATTTTCGTAACCTACACTGAACCCCGGTCAGATTGGCGTGGTCAGAATTTCCAAATGATATCCCTTTGTAAAACCCGAAATGCTCTCAGCTCTTTCATGAAGTAACATGGGTGTTTGACCCAGAGCATTGGTGTTAGCTTTGTTTCCTGAAATCCATATTAAGTTTCCTTCATTTTGGCATGGTAGAGGCTTGCGTTGAATCAACGAGCAAGGATGAAAAGGAATCTTCAAGTGACGCGACGAGGAACCCGCGGGGTAGCTCACGATAGGTGAAAGGAGTTTATTATAAAATTTACCGTTTTAACACCATAGTTAGGGTCAGGGAACCTAGCTATGAGGATATCTGCCTATCCCTGTTGCATGCTGATTTTTCTTTCAAGAAAATTATGTTTTTAACGAATGGCATGTGATAAAAATTGTTACTGATATGTATGCTGGTTTTTTAGGAGAAATTATGTTTTGACAAATGGGATGTGATACATATATATATATATATATATATATATATATATATATATATATATATATATATGTATGTATATATATATGTATGTATGTATTGTAATGAATGATATTGTTGTGTGTGTGTGTGTGTGTGTGTGTGTGTGTGTGTGTGTGTGTGTGTGTGTGTGTGTGTGTGTGTGTGTGTGTGTGTGTGTGTGTGTGATTAGGATGATATTGATTTGAGATGACGTTGTTAATAAAGACCATGTCGACATGAATTGTTATTATTGATGAATATGTGAATATAAAATGAGGTTGTTGTTGTTGTTGATAACGTCATTGAGATGAGATGATATTTATGTTGAGAATGACATGGAAATGGAATGTTGATTGATGTTGGAAATGCATTGGTATGTGCATGTTGTGTATGTTCGTGGGGGGCACTGTGCATTGACCTTCCAGGGTCTTTGGCATTAGCTTTTGGTCACGTTCATACGTTGGATGTTGTGTATGATCATGGGGGGGCACTGTGCACTGACTTTCCTGGGTCTTTGGCACTAGCTTTTGGCCACGATCATACGTTGTATGGAGTGTATGTCATGGGGGGTAGAGTGCACTGACCTTGTCGGATGGCTCAGACGTGGGTAACTAGCATGGTTAGAGAATCTAAGCATTTATGAGGGGATGCTTAGGCGCTTTAATTGGTCCATGGTCTTTGGCACTTACTTTTGGCCGTGATCATAGCTCATACGACATAGGAAATAGAGTAATTGTGGTCAAGTGTACTTTGTACTAGGGGGCTTGTCACCTGGTAGGGAACACCTTTGGGCTCCCAGACTGATCACCTATGGGAGGGGGACTGTTACATGCACACCCGGGTGGTCTCGACAAACTCAGCACAGTTCCCTAAGTGAGAGTATCGTGTGGACACGCTTAGGCTATTTCCTGAGATTTGGTTGTTGTTGGCACGTACCGCATTGCATCTGAGTATTGAGTCAGGTGCATGCATCATTCTGTGCAGTCTTGATTGGGTCCATGAATGGATGATGAGTAATTGTTGGATGTGGATGATGAATATTTGTTGGATATGAGTGTTGAATAATGAATGTTGTCTATGCTCATTATGTTTGCCTATGTTCCTTTCTAATTGTGGTTATTTGGTTTTGGTATTGGTTCTTTTTATAATGAACTCACCCTTACAATTTTTGTATCGTGTGGTTGATACCTGTGATGATCACGTACCTTGTTCGTGGGAGCAAAATGACAGTGGCAAGGTGCAGGGAGTAAGATTCTGGTGAGGAGCCGCCGAGCCGATGTGATGATGTTGACGTTATTTTAGGAGAGAGTTGTGTTTTGTAATCAACTCCTCCATAGTTGGTTTTGAAGTTTTATTTTATTGAATCAAAGATGTAAAACTTGGATTTTAATTATACTTATGAACAAATTTAATTTTCGATTATGTGTATGACATATACCGAGTTACTGTTTCTATATAATTATGTATATTCACTTAAGTAATGGCGTGTTGTTGGATGCATGTGTGTTGGGACAAAATTACTTCGGTTTTCATAAGCAAAATTAAGGGAGTTCTTCTTATAAAAATTCAAATTAGCGTATATTAGAGTGTGGATATCGTAGCGACGAGGCGGGTCGTTACAAAATGCATAACACTAAAGTAATATAAGTGTTAGTACAAGTGTTGTAGTTTGGTTTGATTTGGATCGGTTTCAAAAACACAAACTGCAAATTAAACCGAACCAATTGGTTTGAGAAAAAAAATCATCCAAACAAATCCAAAAATTTCGATTTGGTTCGGTTTTCAATGTTTTTTAGTGGTTTTCGGTTTTTATTTTTGGATCAATTTGGATTTGAACACCCGTAGCAAGAAGCAACAATGGGCATTTGTGTTGAGTTAATATTGGATGCAAATAAATACTAAGTTTAAAAGTTGTGTCTTTTATGCCAAGACACAATAGTGTTGAATATGTGTCAGATGGACCAAACAATAACCATCATATGCTAAGTTTTGAAATACATTTAAGACTAAGTTAATGCTCTACTTTTGTGATTCATTATGCAAAGAATGTTCAAACATCCTTCCTAGGATTTGTTGAAGTGATGAAAAATAAGAGAACAATTAAGATCAACCTTCCTCTTCACTTGAAAAGGCATCACTACTATGAAGAGGTCTGCTTTAAGCTAAAGTTGATTTGATTAGTGAAGACTACATCAAGAGTGTTGCTCAAGGAAGATAAGTAGAGTAGTTTAATGCTTGCATTTAATTCACCAACAAACACCTTCTTCATATGCAACCACATACGCAATTTAAAGATCATTTATAAACAACATACTTGTTGAGAAATCCTATAAATACAATAAACTTTGAAGATTTGAAGTAGATAACATGAATACGATTTCAAATTGCATATTCTCTCTTACATTCAAGCTCTTTCCTGTAAATTTTCTAAGTTGTAAAAGCTCTCAGAACACCTTATATATCTTAAGAGTAGAAAGACATTGTGCTTAAGTTAGTTAGACATTCGTCTGTAAGATGATAGTCTTTTTTGTGTGCACCTTACCTTCAGTGAATTTGTTGATTAGTTTAAATCTAGTAGTAGTGGCTTGGTAGAAAAACAATACTTGAATTGTACAATGCTTGGGGATAAACTTTGTGTAAGAACTAAAAGTGACAGTGAAAAATACTTGTATCTTTCGTTGAAAGATATAGGAAACTTGGTATATTTTCAAGAATTAAATGCAGTCTCAGTGATAGAAATGAACTGGTATAAATCTATAGGTTGTTGTTTTTTTATCTCTTGTGAAAACACATTTTTAAGTTTGTTAAGTATCATTTGTCTCATCACGCTTTAAGAAAACTTTGTTTCTTGTTTTTAACATACAAACGACATTTTTGCTATTTCAAAAAAGTTTGTGATTTTTGTTAAACATGATAGGAAGGATTCATAACCCATGAGAGACTTTGAAGTCCTCGATAGAGGAGGCCAACCGAGAACTAGCTATAGGAGGAAGGTTAAGAGCTTCAACAATAGAAGAGATTGGGCACCATAAGTCATTCTAAAAGTTAACAATAGAACCATTGCCTATAAACCAACTAGTGTTAGCACAAACAAAATTGAAATGACGCTTGAATTAAGGCCATAGCGAAGACTTCTTGTAAAAAGAAATGTAATGCTTATTTCTTAGGAACTTGGCACAAAGGAAGGAGGCCCACTGCTTATCAGAGTGAACAAAAGTTCTAAAGAGCTTGAGGGTTGTTGCATTGTTGATATCAACTATGGACCTAAAATTCCAAGGCCTCCTTCACAAGTTGGGGGACAAACTTTACTCCATTTGGCAATGACAAGTTTTCTATGGTTAGGATTGGCGGAAAAAACAAAGTTTCAAATCCAGCTGTCAACTTCTTTCAATAAATTGTGAGGCCAATAGTATATGGGAAAAGAATAAAGAAGCATGTCCTTGATGACATAATTAACCAATTGATGAACCCTACCCGTGTAAGAAAGCAATAAGATTTTCCCAAAGTGGAGTTTGAGCTTAACTCTATCGGCAATAGGCCTAAGGTGACTTTTTTGAGGTCTGCCAGGAAAAATAGGAACTCCCAAATAGGTGAAGAGCATACTTTTTATCTTGAAACCAAGTTGATCTTTAACTTAAAAGACTTTACAGGGAGACATAGAACCAGTAAAGAGAAGGCATCTATTCGAATTGGTGAGTTGGCTAGAAACCATACCATAATCGTGAAAAATAGTCATCAAAGAAGTGTGTTTTTTTTCCCTCTACAGTACAATAAGATATTATTGGTGTAGAAGATGTTAGAAAGGGTAGAATAGTTTTTTGCGCTAGCCATGGGGTGAGGGCATTGGTCCAAACCAAATGAGATATTCCCTTATTAAAAACATCCTCATCAAGGCAGAAAAGCAAGGGGGAAAGGGGCGGACATCCCTTTTACAGGCAAGGTAACCACAAAGAGAGCCACTAATGGAGAAAGATAGTCTTGTTGAGTTCAAAATGGTAGAAATCCAAGCACAAAAAGTGGAATTAAATCCAAAGGAGGACAAAACCTCCAAAAGAAAAGACCATTCAAGAATGTTGAAAAAGCCTTCTTGACATCAATTTTAATAGCCACATTTCCAATGAAAGCTTTATTGTTGATCCTGTTAATAACTTCAGAAGATACACAAATGCAGTCTGCTATACGTCTTCCTTCAATGGTTCCCCTATGCTAGGGGGAGATAATTTTAGGAGCAATGAGAGCTAGTCTATCCACCATGATTTTAGTGATCACTTTAAACTAAAAATTGGCCATTGCAATGAGTCTGAAATGCTCAATTTTATCAACAGAAAGATGTTTTGGGATCAACGCAACAATCTTAGAATTGAAATCAGGGAGGATCCATTTGTGGGTGAAAAATTGTAACTCTCAATTGAAAACATATGAGGCAATTATGTCACGGTAATTGTGATAAAAATATCCGTCAAACCCATCCAGACCAAGGGCGTTGGAGCTGCTCATAGAGAACACAACAACTTTTACTTCTATAAGGGATGGGAGATTGGTTAGCAAAAGATCATCTTCCTAATAGACCCAACAAGGATCCAACTTGGACACTAAGTTATTGGGGATGCACCTGTTATCACTGGCAAAGAGGGAGGTATAAAATTGGGTAATGTGTTGTTGAGTTGTTTCTTGAGATTGAAGTATATGGTCTCCATCCTTGACCATGGTAATAGATTAGTGACCCTTCCTTGTTTCGAAGCCCGATGGAAATAGGAAATTTTACGTTCCCCTTCTAATGCAATTCTACCCCCAAGGGCATTGGATAGAAGACTTCAAGAAGATTGGATCAGAGCTGCTGAAGAAGGCCCTAGGGTTCTCATAAGACTTAGAGTAAATTTTTTGCCCATGGGCTACGTATGAGCCTACTTATCTTTGCACATATTAGATTATGGTTTCATTATTTTTGGGCTTTGTATTTAGGGCTCCATAGTATAGGGAGGGTACCCTATTAATGTAGGAATTTTCAGCCTTTTTATTTTAAGGCACCTAGACTAATTTTGTATTAAGGGTAGTTTTGTAATTTCACATGCATTAAGTGCATTATTTGATGTGTGTGTTGGGAGAGAAATTTAATTGAATTGGGAGAAGCCCAATCAAATTAAATTTTGGACCTTCCTAAGGGGAAGGTGAACATTTGCTTGCTACACCCCATTATCACATTATATAATCACACTTTGTGCATGTCCTCCATGTTTTACATGCCTCATGGCACCTAAGCACACTTAGTGGAGAATCTTGGACATGATATTGGATTAGTGGGCTAAGCCATAGCTAAAATTCACTAACCATAATTAGTGAAAATTTGGCTCCAAATTTGGCTCCACAAATTCCAATTCAAATTCAAGTGAAATTTGAATAAAAATTCAAATTTTCCTCCAATTTTGTATGACACTTAGGATATAAATAGAGACATTGTGTGTGCATTTTTTCAACTTTGATCATTTGACAATTACACTTCAAATTTCAAACCTCATTTGAGGCGTAAAATTTCGTGCTCTTTCTCTCCGTCTCCCTCCACTCATCTTCTCCTTCCTTCAAGCTCTTATCCATGACTTCCTATGGTGGTGAGCTTCTTCTTGACTCATCTTCTCCTTGAAGTGGCATCTCCAATCATATTTCTTTCTTCTCCATTTTTCTGCCATTGAACTTCAAGAAGCAAATGACTCCATTGATGAAGAAGATCCAAGGCATACAAGCTCCACATGGAGCTACATCATGTGGTATCAAGAGCATCTTTGTCTAGGTGATATTCTTTTGCTTCCTCTATCTTTTTGTTCGATCAATTCACTTTAACTCCTTGTTCTTCATCTTATTCTCCATGTATATCCTCCATTGTCTTATCTTTTGATGTTGTTCAGAGTAGATTCAAAAAAATAAACTGATTAAATCTTAGATCTACACTTGTTCTTGCATTTCTATGGTTCAAATTTTATAGATCTACTCTTGAATCATTTTTTTGTGTTGATTTTAGGTTCTATCATTTTTCAGTCATAATATTCTTGTGCAGAACCTTTAGATCTAAATTTTGTTCCAAAATATTGATTAGAAAAAAAACAAAAAAATCTAAGTATAAATAACTTAATCCATGTTGTCTTAGAGTCATGTTTAGTCGTAATAATTGTCACATTATATTCTAAGTTTGTGTTGAATTTTGATTTTGTTGATTGAATTCTAGATACATTTGTTCATGTGTTCTTGTCATGCTTAGCCTATCTTTTGAATTTTGAGTCTAATTCATGCATGTTATTTAGTTCATAACATGTTCTAAATTAATTCCTAGAAGTAGTCTTGTTGTTGAACTTTTTTTTTTCTAAGTTTTCTACATGATGCCTATGAAGAAGTTGAGTTGTGGTGCTAAGTTATGTATGGATTTGTGAATAAAAATAAGTCTGAAGTTTTCTTGAATTGTGTTATTCAAGACATTTCAGCATAAGAAAACGCAAATTTCAATTATCCAAGCCTTAAGCAACATAAACACTATTGGGAATTGGTCACTACTAATTTTGAGCTGAAATTTTTACTAAAGTTTCTAGACATCTAGACCAAAATTAGAAAAAAAAAACAAGTGATTTTGATAAAAGGAAAAAATACGAAAAAACACACAAGTTGGGAAGAAAATTAGTGTCCATGAAAAAAAAGTGAAAGAGAAGTGTGCTTGTTGTTTTGGCTCGAAATTTTTTCTATAATTGGTACATATTTTATATTAATCTTAGTTATGAAATTTAAATTGAAAATTAGTGTGAAAACAAGTGCCAAAACAAGAGGTTTCTTGAGTCTTTTATTTTTTATTTTTTTTACTCTACTGTAGAGTCATTCTACGTTTTTCTTTGAGTCCTAGCTTGCTTTTATGTGCTTTAATTGTTGAATAATCCTTGAAAATTTGTCTTGCTAAAACTCTATTGGTTTAGCTTTCATTTAATTTTTTGGTCTTTGTTTATTTCTTGTCTCTTTGTTTCCTTGTTTGTGAGTTGTCATATAGAAAATTGGAAAGGAGGATTGATGTCATCCCGTGAAGAATTTGAGTCAAGAAGCAAAGGGCCAACCACCTTAAGAGCTACTGTACTAAGAAGCACTCCAAATTGAGTGAAACACCAAAGAGAGAACATCCACAAACATTGAGGACTTTTTTGTAACCTTGTAATTGGAAATTTACTTACCTTCATTGCTTTCAAATTTTGTAACAAAAAGGCATTTCATTGGAAGTGTGTTGGGAGCCTCCAATAGGGTACCAAACTTCCATTTGTGTGTAATAATTTTAGGCAATTTTTTCCTTAGGATAATGAGTGTTTTGTTAGGAACCTTAAATGTGGTCATCCAAAAACTTTTAGGATCCTCCTAGTTTACATTTCTTGTTTACTTTCATAGCTTATTTTCTTTACTAGCATGCCTAGTTTATCTTGTTATTGCATAATACTTTTCTTCTTGCTTATCACGCTTATCTTGAGTTCTTTTGAACCCTAGATTTTACCTTTTGCAAACCCTCAACAAGAAAGAACCACAACTTAGGAACCAACATGAGTCATCATTTATCTAGTGTTAATGGTGAGGGTACTAGTTATAAGAACCCTCTATCTAGAATCTTAGATGAGTTGAGTGCCCTCAAGTTATGGAGAGAAAAGAAAAAGGAAAAAAGAGGATAGAAATAAATCAAGATGAGAGGGAACAAACAAGGGAAGAAGAAAGAAGGAAAATACTAAAAGAATTAAGAAAAGAAAAGCATGCCTCATATAGTAGTCATGACCCTTGCAAGAGCCTAAGTGAAGAACTTCGTGACTATTATGAAGGAAGGCATAGGTCACATCTTAGACCTCACTCCCATAGGATAGAAAAGGAAAGAAAGCCTCAAGTGGCTAACATTAACCTCTCATACTTCCATGGGAAGGGCAATGTAGAGGCTTACTTAGATTGGGAAATAAGGGTAGAGCAACATCATAAAAGGAAGTCTACTTCAAAATCTTATGGCCCTCACTCTTATCCAAAGAAAGACCAAGGTCAAGGCATCTTAGGGGCGACACCTTCTAAGCCCAAAGATGATAAGGGGAAGACAATAGAAAAACAACCCCCTAAGGCTAGCATGCAAGAGAAGACTAGCTCTATAAAGTGCTTTAAATGTCTTGGAAGAGGACACATTACTTCTCAATGCCCCACCAAGAACACCATGACTATGAAGGCCAAGACATTTATAGTAGTCAAGATGATGCTATTACTTCACCTTCCTCTAGTGAAAGTGAAGAAACAAAAATGGAAGAATCTAGTGAAGAAATCTACCCCCAAGAAGAAGGACAACCTTTAATGGTTAAAGAGGAGTGTAAGGAGGTAAGTGTCCCCTCCAAGAGATTAGCTAAGAAGGAAATTCATTTTGCAATAAAGACAAACATTAAAGAAACTTCCCCTCTTAGACAACCTCCACATCTTCTCCTTTGTAAAAAGACACTTATTAGCATTGCCACACCTCTTAGGCTTGAGATTATTCCTCAAGTAAATGAGTTGTTGGATAGGGGTTTGGTTCGTAAGAGCTAAAATCCTTGTGCTTTGTTGGTTCCCAAAATAGGTATTACGAGGCACCAAATTCCTATGATAGGTAGTATGATGAATGTGTTGAGTGGTGCAACCTTCTTTTGTAAAATCACCCATGCATCCAACATCTTCATGATTCACATACATAGGGACTCATTAGGTAGGTTTGTTCTTATGGACACCTTAGGTGCTCATATGAGACACCTTAGGTTTGTCATACTTTTTGGTAAGAGTAATCAATATGAAAATATAAAAAAGGTACATTTTATTGCATTACTTTTCTTAATTTTTTAAATAGTGATCAAGGGGTTCCCACGAACTCTAAAAGAATAAATGTCATTCTAGAGTGACCCACTCCACCAAGTATATGGGAAATTTGGGACTTCCATGACTTAACAAACTTTGACAAAAGGATTTTCTAATATTTTTCTATACATGTAGCACCACTCATTGAGTTGGTGAGAAACCATGTTCCCTCATGGGAAGATGGTTAAGAAAGAGGGGCTTTTCAGACCTTACCCTACTCTAACATATCCAACACAACTAGCATATATGTTTTTATTCTTTTTACAGGTGTTGAGGAAAAAATCCCAGTGTTTCAAGAACCTCTGGATTTGAGGTCAAATCCTTTTCAAGGGGGAAGGGATGATGCAGTCTTACCCCCCAAGGGCATTGGATAGAAGACTCCAAGAAGATTGGGTTAAAGCTGCTAAAGAAGGCCCTAGGGTTCTCATAAGCCTTAGGGTAGATTTTTGGCCCATGGGCTACGTATGAGCTCACTTATCTTTGTACATATTAGATTAGGGTTTCAATATTTTTGGGCCTTGTATTTAGGGCTCCATAATGTAGGGAGGGTACCCTAGTAATGTAGGATTTTTCAGTCCTTGTATTTTAGGGCACCTAGACTAGTTTTGTATTAGGGGTAGTTTTGTAATTTCACACGCATTAAGTGCATTATTTGATGTGTGTGTGTTGGGAGAGAAATTTAATTGAATTGGGAGAAGTCCAATCAAATTAAATTTTGGGCCTTCCTAAGGGGAAGGTGAGCATTTGCTTGCTACACCTCATTACCACATTATATAATCACACTTTGTGTATGTCTTTCATGCTTTACATGCCTCATGACACCTAAGCACACTTAGTGGAGAATCTTGGACTTGATCTTGGATTAGTGGGCTGAACCATAACTAAAATTCACTAATCATAATTAGTGAAAATTTGGCTCCACAAATTCAAATTCAAATTCAAATTCAAGTGAAATTTGTATAGAAATTCAAATTTCCCTCCAATTTTGTGTGACACTATAAATAAAGGTCTGTGTGTACATTTTTTCAACTTTGATCATTTGAGAATTATACTTCAAAGTTCAGATTTCATTTGAGACATAAAATTTCGTGCTCATTCTCTCCTTCTCCCTCCACTCATCTTCTCCTTCCTTCAAGCTCTTATCCATGACTTCCTATGGTGATGAGTTTCTTCTTGACTCATCTCCTTGAAGTGGCGTCTCCAATAATTTTTTTTCCTTCTCCATTCTGCTGCTATTGAACTTCAAGAAGCAAATGATCGACTCTATTAATGAAGAAGATTCAAGGCCTACAAGCTCCACATGGAGCTTCATCACCTTCCAATCCTTAATATTGGTACTATCTTGCATTGGTTCTTTACATGCCTTAGTTGTTTTGATAATTCAATTGATCTAATCTAAAATTGAACCTAGGAATTAATCGCCAATTTTAAAGCATCACTCGTTAATCTAACTTCTTCAATCATTGTTCTAATTTGGATTTACCCAAGACAAGTTTTTCAAACAAGGTTTTGATAAAGTTTTTGAATTTTTTTTTCAAATAAAAGACGGTTTTCTTAGAACTTAAAACACTTCTATTCACCCCTCTCTAAGAGTGCAACCATTATATCTTCCTAGCACTCCTCTTATAATTAATAGGTAATGAACTAAATATTTGATAATTTGGTCCTTGTCACAAATAGAGAATCAGAGCCTATTAAATCAACTAATAGAAAAGTAATACAATAAATTTTGAAATATTCTAATTAACTAATAATGGATTTAGCACCTTTTCTGAGCTAGCATCACTTTGATTCATGACAACCATGCATGCTTGCCAGTTACTTGGGTAGCACTACTAAGGGGTGAAAGCCTGGTGAAACTTGCTTGAAGACGTTTCTTGAAGACATGACCACCAATATTTAAATGTTTTATCCTTTCATGAAAAATTGAATTTTTAGCAATATGTAAGACACTCTTTTACTCTTTTATTACAATACAGAGTTGTAGTGCATGTACAAAAAATGCCCAAGTATCTAAACAAAAGGGGCTTATACTTAGCCTTTGAGGAGGAATGTGAAACCTACTATTAGTTAATTAGAATATTTCAAAATGCACAATACTTTTATTCATCTCAAATTCACTCAATGAAAGAAAAGTAATACACATAAAATATACTGAATTATATATATATATATATATATATATATATATATATATATATATATATATATATATATATATATATATATATATATATATATATATATAATATGTGTGTGTGTGTGGGTACACAAACTAATAAAAAAAGTTCCATCATTAACACCATCTGAGCTAGCATCATTATGGTACGCTAAAAAAATATTTTTTACTCCATTATTTTTTAACATAAAATTATTTATTATTTCTTATGTTATAATATTTATTTAATTTTCAATAAATGAAAAAGAGATAGAATATTTCCCCTTATTTCATGCCAATTTTAAAGAGGGGACAATTTTTTTAGTATGTCATGCAAGAATATTTTCGCTCCTTGTTTTCTTCTCCCGAACAAACGATGAAAATTTGAAATTTTTATCCTATTTGTTTTTAATATTCTTTTTACTCTATTTCTATGTCAATTACTTATATTGTGTGTGGTTGGATGGAAAGAAAATAAAAAAGAGAAAGAAAAAAAAATTAAAATGGAAAAAAGGTAAAATGAAAAATCTAATTTTTTATGTTTAGAAATCCAATTTTTCTCGCCTTTCTTTTAATTTTTTTTCCACAAAAAAATAATATATTGTTATTAATATTTTCTTTTGTATCAATTTTTCTTTTGATATTCAAACATCCCATTAACTGTTAGTCTGTCACAATTTTTATTTGCAGAATTTTTAAAATTAAACTATATTTTGAGTTTATAATTAAATATATTTCATTAATTTAAAATTATATTTAAGTCAGTCTTTAGTTAATAATTACAACTTTTATGTTGCACTGGATAATGTTCCGTAAATTTGATCTTGGCAATGTCTATGACCCACAGGCTCAGTCCCATCATCATATATAGAAACTGAAACCATTGGCGTCATATGAACTACTCCTCTTCCTTTCTGATTTTATATCATCCCAATATATATTTATAGTATAATAATATTTTTTTCTGGTTTGGAGTAATTATTAAGATTATGTCACAAACTGTGAAAGATACCATAACACCTAGTTACCACTTACTTTATTAATGTTAATCTTCCTCATCTTTTTTGTTTTCTTCAATGCCCCCACACCTCTTGTTTCTATGCAAAACCTGTTTATGTTTCTCTGTTCTCTGTATGCTCACTGCACGTTTTCTGTTCTTGTCTGCACTGTCACTGTCTTCAGCCACACCAAGAGTCCCTCTCTTGCACTTGCACACCAATCTTTACACACACACTCTCTCTCTCTCTCTTTCTAACCAGCATTGGAGCCTTGAAAGCATGGAACTTTCCTTAACCTGTTCCATAACTTGAAACTTCTAGAATAATGCATTAATGGGGTTGCAAGCAAACGTCACCTAATCCATTTCTCAATTTTTTTTATACCCTCCAACTTCTCTTTCTTTGTTTTGTTTTTGTTTTATTTATATATGCACTATTCTTCTAGCAGAAGAGGTGCTTAGCTTTGAGGTTTGAAAAATTTTGTTTTTTTTCTCTCTTCAAAAATGTCAAGTCTACAGTTGTGTCATGTGGTGGATTTGGAGCAAGGGAGTCTCAGTCACCACCGTTCTGTGAGTGGCAGTGACATGAGCATGTGCTTTTCTGATGCTGAGAATGGTTCATGCTATTCCCATTTCTATTCAACAAATGGTGACCCTTATGATGATTACACCATTGGTTGTGTTTCTGATGCTGAGGATTCAAGGAAGGCTTCTTCTGTCACTGATTGTTCAGTGGAGGTGGAAATTGAAAGTGGGGTTCCTGAAATTAAGGTGCATTTGGCCAAAGTGGAGAGGGATTGCAGAATTTGCCATCTTGGTTTGGAGAGTGATAGTCAAGAAGAGTCTGGAGTTCCCATTGAATTGGGCTGTTCTTGTAAGGATGATTTGGGTGCTGCTCACAAGAACTGTGCTGAGGCCTGGTTCAAGATTAAGGGGAATAGGTGAGTTTATTATTCTTTAATTTAAAGCTTATCTTTTCTTAGGTTGTGTTTGGTTTTCAATTAGAACTTGGAAGTCTCAAAGTCTGCTGCTGAAAAAGTAGAATTGAAAAAGCCTCTTGTTTGGTTTTTAATTAGGTCAATTGTAAACTGAGTTTTGCCTCAATTTTGTCTTGAAACTCAATTTGAAATGGAAGGAAAGAGGGAATTGTTTTTGCAAACACATTTATGAAACTTGATTTTTATTTTAATTTTCGTCATTTTAGAAAAACTGAAAATAGAGACCCAAATTTCATTGATTTGTTGCATTGGGAATTTGAGCTTATTAACTACTCATATCATGCCATGTAACTGCTTGCAGAAAATTTTACGATTACTTACATCTTGTGTTTAGTTGAAGGGTATGGATATGATACTCAAAACTGCAGTGTAGAAAAATTCTGAAGTGTAAGTGAAGTATTTAGTTGGCAATTTAACTTGTGGATGGTTTAGTTAAATTTTGAGTATAAGGAACAAAACTTTTAAGGCAACAAGTTCCATCGTTTCTTCATGAGAGGGGAATGTTATAGAAGATTACATTATTTAAAGAAGACTTAAAGAGAAAGGCACAAAGCATTAGCTAGTCTTACTGATTAGCTGAGTTGTGCAAGCAAAGTGGAATTCCTTGTTGCTTTGTCCCTTTTCAGAAATTAAGGGATTTTCATATTATTTCTTTTTCATTATCTTTATCTCAATCAAAGTGGAGATTTGATGCCTTCGCCATTTAGTTCATGTATTTGGGATTTTTTTTTTTGACTTGGTGGATGCTTATAGCTTGATGATGTGTCATCAAAGATATTTTAACCCAAAAAGTTAAGAATTTGTGGAATTTTGTTCATTTATGATGTATGATGATATCAACTTTTAGTATGCTTAGTTGTTTTGCTCATCACAAGATAGATCCTGGTCAAAGAACTTTAAGGTAAATTATTGTCACACTGCATGTAAAGGTTCAGCATGTCACTTGCATATAGTAGAACAGTTAAAACCTGTACTCATTGTCACTGTGCTAATCCCTAATTTTAATAGCAATACATAAATTGTAACCCAATATAATGCTATAATTTTTTCCGGTCTTAATGCAAGATAGTGAACCTATTTTATTGATGGATTATCTGTTCTCTATGTTTGGGACCATCTATGGAGGCAGGATCTATGGATAACTTATCTAGTTGCTGATGAGGTGGAGAGAGAGAGGATAACCTAGTGGTGCCATGGTCACCCCTAATTTTTGTGAAGTTTTTTTAAATTACTGTAAAATTATATTGTGGTCCCCTAAAATTAAAAAATATTTGTCTTATCTATATAATTTATTTATTTTCTCTTATTTTGTTTTTGTATCGATATAGTTATGTACTTATATTATTTATAAAAAGATATTATTTATTTATTAAATTTCGGGCATATGTTTGTAACCCAAAAATAAAATAAAATTCTAACATATACTATGCTTATAAAAGTTTAAAATTTCTTTACTAAGCCGTGCTACTTGATCATAGCCTCCCTTAAGCCAAAGTTATGGCTCTGCCCTTGCGCATGATTAGTGGTATAATTAAGTGAAACAGAATATGAATATGTTCTCTGTTCTTTGACATACCAATTGATGTTTTTGTTTTATTGATGGAAAATTCTTGAAATAATCTTTTTTCTTAATGGGTTTAAAAGAAGGTGCATGGTTTACCATGTGATTTTGTCTTAGTCCCACCAAAGACAAGTGTAGATTTGTAGAAGGTATCAAGTAGGAATCAGAATCTGTCTGGTATGACATCTTAGTAGAAACACATACGTTAACTGACACACTTTCATTCAATTTGAATAAAATTCCGTAGTTGCAAATAGTGAGGGAATAATTGCTCTACCCTTCCACTATGTCCATATTCTGTGTATGAGCTTCCAAACTCTTAGGATTTGGTTAATGTACTAAGTTTTTGGATGTTGACTATGTGGCCTTTTCTTTTCCATCTAGTTTCTATCATGCATTGCCAATGCTATGTGAGTTCTCGTTTGCTGGTTTATTTTGATTTTTCTGTTTAGGAGGGGATAATAATGCCCCTGATCCTGATACATAGCATGTACTAAATGGTACCAACAATTTTTCATCTGCTCTCTCTCTTCTGTTTCACTTAAAGTAATACCTTGATGGGATTTATGATATCTACTTTCTTCTAGTTGTGTAACCTCACAATTATAACTTTAGCAATTTACACGAACATCTATCTCTTCAGTTTAAAAAATAGGTTAAATATGTTTTTAGTCCATGCAAATAGAATAAAGTGAATAACTAAGAAGATACAATTTATTTTTGAGAAACTAAAAGTGAACATTACTTTATTTGCAAGGACTAAAATTGTTTTTTTACTTGTTACCGTGACTTTGGTGCAAAGTATCTATTGACTCTACCGATAATTAATCTCAATCTGAAAGGCATGACTTCCATGTTGACTAAAATTGTATTTGACTCCTAATTAATTTTTCTGTTTTATTTTCTGCTTGTTTAAATTCAGGACATGTGAAATATGTCATTCAGTTGCACGGAACGTTTGTGGGGCAAATGAGGAGACAACACAGACATCGAGTGACAGCAACAATGCTAATAATGCAGCATCCACAATCTCAACATCAGCAGAACCTCGAAGATTTTGGCAAGGCCATCGTTTCCTGAATTTTCTGCTTGCTTGTATAGTTTTTGCGTTTGTCATATCGTGGCTTTTTCACTTCAATATGCCCTCGTCGTAATTTTCTAAAGCAAATATTATATATAGCTTTTTTCATTTTAAATATAATTTAAAGAAAATGAAATCTAGTTTAATGTGGGAGGCGGTGAAGAGAAAGAGGGAAAAATAGAAAGGAGAAACCAAAATCTAAAATCCATAGAGAATTGTTTCCTAGAGAGAACTAATGTTCATACATTTTAAGGCCTTACTGGGGCTATGTAAGTAGGCATTATATCATTCATCCTTGCCTCTATGCAAGTCAACAGTTTGTGACTTAGTCATTTATGTTGTGCGGTCTTCTTTAATATTGGGTCTTTCTTTATAGTGATTTCTTATTGAGACAAAGGTATATAGCAGGGAGCTTGTCTCATGTCTATAATGTTTAGAAAAAAAAATTCCCCCTATTACTCTATTTTGCAAAATCAATGTGATTTTGGATAAATACTTAATGTACTTTAAAAGAGTTTTTTTTAGTAAGTTGATCCTTCCTCTTGAGAAATATTTTTTCTCAAAAAGTTTATATCATTTTGAGTCTGTTATGGATATATTATGTTATCTGTTTCGGGATAAATATCAACTTTACATGTCATGAACATGTGGCACAAAACATAGATACATGAAGATTGACTTAAGGATTACAAGTTGGCTATAGGATCAAGAAGTCAATTTAAATAAGAAATGCCCTAATGGCAAGCTAACTCTAGACACACATCACGGAGGTATATACTATAAATATGTATCATATAATCGCATGGGGGAATGCAACACAATTTCAATACTATGAGTATTCTCAAACTCTCTAAATTCTTTCTCTAATTTGTCTTTGGTGTTCTCTCTTTCTCATGCAATTTATCCAACGTTGCACGAGCCAAATCACACTTTGTGTCGTGCGTTTCCACTATCATTAAAGTCCACTTCGTTGAAGTAGTTTAAATCTTTCCTGTTGAGATCCATTGATTTGTGGCTTGATTTAAGAGGAACATTTAGATTTTCCTTCACAACCAACAAAGAGAGGCCAAAAATGGGGGTTGACTTAAAGCTAATCTGACAAGGACTTGAGGAGCTGTTAAGAGAGTACATTTTGTCGTTCAACAAGGAGGTAGTAGCCGTGAATAACCTATAGTCCGGAGTAATGTTTATGCTAGCAAAGGACGGTGTAACGAAAGGATCTCCTTTCTTCATATTCATCTCAAAAACTCCACCAAAAACTCTTGAGGAATTTCTTAAAAAGGCGGAAAAATACATCAATTATAAAAATGTCTTGGAAGTTGAAAACTTAAAGTCGTCCGAAAAGCAAAATACACAAAAGACAACAACACAAATCAAAAGTGACAAGCCACCTAAGTCAGATGAAAGAAAAACTTAACAAGTCAAAACAAAAAATGACAACTATTATATGCCCTTAAATGCTTCAAAAGGGAGAATATTGAATGAAATCATGAACTTGGAGTTAAAAGATGTTGGTCTTGATGTGCCTGATTCATTAAGAATTGGGAATGGTGGAAGAGATCAGTTAAATATTGTTGCTATCATTATGTGATGAGGCATGACACTAACGATTGTTTTCAATTCAAAAATGCTATTGAAACCCTCACACGTCGGGAAAAACTAGACAAATATGTGCAAGATCAAGAAGGTAATTACAGGCCTTAATATGATTGGTCAAACCATGACAAGCAAAGAGAAAGGTCTAAAAATCCCAACCGACGTCAAAGAAGAGGACGCTAGAGGGAACGCTCCCTAAGATACAAGTACCATGTGGAGACAATACATCAGGATGGATTTGATTCAAAACATGTGTTGGGTTCTCTTGAGAGGAGACCGAATTCCCCGCAACGAGAACATTAGGTGATATATGTTATAGCAGATGGATTTTTCGGTGGAGGACCATCGAACAATGCTCGAAAATGACATGCAAGAGAGTTACGCATAGTGCAAGAAACCACAAGTCGGTCAAAAGGCGACCTTCACCCTTGATATTTGACGATAAATACACAAACATGTCGATTGTCCCAAACCATGATGATCCCCTATTGGTGAAGGTTTTCACCAATAACAAGGAGGTACATCGGTTATTAGTGGATATAGGCAGCTCTGCAGACATAATGTTTTATGATTTCTTTAGGAATCTCAAAATCATTTGTCAGAGTTACTTCCTTACAATGAGGATCTCATAGGTTTCTTTGGTCAACATATAACTCCAATAGGATATGTGAAGCTACACATAACATTTGGTAAGGCGCCAATAACCGGAACGATTATCGTTAGATTCAATGTAGTAAAACTACAATCATCCTACAATGCCATGTTAGGTAGAGCGACTTTGAACACACTCAAGGCAGTGATTTTCAACTGTCCATTTGGCCATGAAATTCCTTAGGGATGAGATGTAGATCATAACTTTGAAAGGAAATTAGAAAAAGGCTCGCAAATGTTACAAGGAATCTTTGAAGCAAAAGAACTTAGACAAATCGGACAAAATGAACTATGACTAAAACATAATCTGAGATGATTCTCACAGAGTTAGATTGCAAAGAAGATATTAAAAAGGGGGTGTGGGCACCTAGACCAGAGCCTAGAGGAAGTTGTCAGGATCTCTAGATAGAGGGAGCGGAAGAGCAAGTGACATCCATTGGAGCATACCTAGATGAGGGAACTAGAGAAATCTTATCTTCCTTTCTCAAAGAAAATGTAGATGTTTTTGCATGGAAGTCGATAGGCATGCCAAGTATAAACCCAAATTTTTTCTGTCATAAGTTGGCACTAAATCCATCTGTCAAGCCTTTGTGCCAAAGAAGGATGAAAATGGCTCCCGAACAATTAGAGATTGAAAAGTAGGTAACGGAATTGCATGAGGTCAGGCTCATTAGAGAGATCAGATATACGACTTGGCTAGCCAACGTTGTTCTTGTTAAAAAGTAGAATGAAAAATGGAGGATGTGTGTTGATTATACTAATCTAAATAAGCATTGTCCAAAAATACTTATACCTACTTCCTAACATAGATAAGTTGGTGGACGGATCTTTTGGCTACCAATATTTAAGTTTCATGGATGCTTATTTGGGGTGCAACCAAATACCTTTGCACCTTAACGATTAGGAAAAGACGACTTTCGTGATAGAGAAAGCTAATCACTGTTATAAAGTTGTGTCTTTTGGATTGAAGAATGTTGGCACTATATACCTAAGGATGATGAGCAAAGTCTTTGAAAAACAAATAGGTAAAAAATTAAAGGTCTACATGGACGACATGATAGTCAAAAGTAACACTCGCGAGTAGTATATAGCGGATTTAGCGAAAAACTTTTCTCAATTACACAAGTACAACATGCGCCTAAATCCCAAAAAATGTGCTTTTGGGGTATCTGCAAGAATGTTATTGGGCTGTATGAGGGGTTTAATTAAATCCAGACAAATGTCGGGCTATATTGAAGATGTGAACTCTGAATGTAATCAAAGGTATTCAGAAGTTGAATGGAAAATTGACAACATTAACAAGGTTCATGGCTAAGTCGATTGAAAGAACCTTGCCTTTCTTTAGAATTCTAAAAAAGGATAACAGGTTCACCTGGACAGAAGAGTGTGAAACCACCTTTCAACAATTTAAAGAAACATTATTCGCCCCACCAACATTGACAAAGTTGGATCTAGGAGAAACATTGTACCTATATCTTGCTATAACAGAAGAGGCAATCAATGTGGCACTGTTTAAAAATAACAACAAAACTCAGAAGCTAGTATACTTCGTTAGTTAAGCACTTCAAAATGTTGTGTTACGATACCCAAAGGTAGAGAAAGTTGTATTAGCCTTAATATTTTCTGCTCGAAGATTACGTCCCTATACTTTCAAGCACACCCAATCATATTAAGAATCTAAATGGGTTCCCAAAATGAGGTAAGCATTTAAATGACCTACATGTTCAACGATAAGCAGGCATCCCGAAAAATGGATTTCCCAAACTAGGGTAAGTTTTCAAAAAGTCCTACTTGTTCAACTACAAGTAGGCACCTCAGGAAATGGGTTCTCAAATCGGGGTATGTAAATAAAAATCACCTACGAAATTTGTAGGCAACCAGGTAGATGAATTTTTAAAGCTGGGTTAAAAAAATGAAATTTGTAGGTGCACTGAGAAATGGATTCCAAACTAGAGTAAATACTACGAGTACAAAAATGACACACAAAGTTCAAAGGCACCATGTCAAGAAAGATCAACAAGTTGGCAAAAGTCGCTTAAAAAAAGACGCGTACAAAATAAAGAAATATGTACATTAGAACTAAATTTAAAGTCGACATGAGAAGTAAAGATAAAAGAGATACATACATCTGAGCTAAATTTAAAGTCTACAAGATAAAGAAATACAAAAGGAAACTCTTCGCTTATTCAATATTGGCATAATCACAACGGATTAAGAACAAGTCATACATCATATAAATCTACATTTACATTAAACAACCAAAACAACTATCTAGAGATACATCTCAGAAAAATCCCAGAAAGGGAAAAGAGAATATGGGAGAAATTGACATGAAAGCATCCCAAAGCCCGCACAAACGATCTTGATGGGAGAAAGCCAAATAAAGCCACCAATACCATCATCTAGACCATTCGGGTGGACGAGAGGAGGAAAGTCCTTTGGTACTTTGGTCCCTTCCACATTGCAGGTAGAGTGAGTGCAGGATAGCACCAAGATGTACAAGATTGTCCTCAACATAGACCTCTTGAGATGATTTCCAGGCACCAAAACCAGGCAAGGACACTTGTTGGAGTTTGCATTTTTAGTTACACAACCCATTTTGACAAAAATTAAGCAAATAATCTCCAACCTCACGTTAGCCACACTAACATTTTGAAGGCAACAAGCAAGTGCATCAAAATGGCTAGAGTAACTAATGGAAAGAAAAAGAAATGAGTAAAAAATCTTTGGATAGAAAAATTTGAAGAAAGGGATGAAGTGTAGAAAAGAGAACAATGTATTTATAGAAGAAAAATGCAAGATAAAAGAGCCACAGTAAAGAAATTGGCACAAAGAACTACGCTAGTTACATAAATGAAGAGAAAATATAGGAAAATGTCAATAGAAACTCCACCACAATAAATGACGCAAAAGTTGAAGAGATGAAAGGAGTGTGTGTTTTGAAAGAATATTGGCGCGCATTTACTAACAACAAAAATCAGCAACAAAACAACCAAAGTAATAAACTACAAAAGCTCAGTAACCAACCAAGAATGAAAGGTAGAAAGTGAACTAAGAGTAAAGGTATGAACATTTCTAGCAATTTATCATTCAACGAACAAAACAAAAAAGGATAAGTTAGAGATAAGGTACAAAAGACGTTTATACAAAGTAAGTCAAAAAATACAACTAGAATAATGTACAAATATGTTTTTATTCTACTTCACAATTGTTACATTTAAAGAAATAGGTATTATAATAGTCACGAATCACAGTCAGATGAATGTTGGCAAAGTTGGAAATATCAAAAACTACTAGTTGCCTATCGGAGAGACCCGAATAAAGATCTTGAGAGTCTGCATGATCTTTAAAATCTCTTCTAACACCTACGCCAGACTTTGAAACCATCCATGTGGAAGCAATGCCTTCCAAGGTTATTTTGATGATGCCAAAGAATCAAGAGTTAAGCAAATTACAAAGATTCAAGAATCAAGTTTCAAGATTCAAGATTCAAGATTCAAGAATCAAGTTTCAAGAATCAAGATTCAAGAATAATCAAGATCAAGATTCAAGACTCAAGATTCAATAATCAAGAGAAGACTCAATCAAGATAAGTACTAAAAAAAAGTTTTTCAAAAACATTCAGTAGCACAATAAGTTTTCACAAAATCATTACCAAAGAGTTTTACTCTCTGGTAATCGATTACCAGAAGGTAGTAATCGATTACCAGTGTTTTAAAACGTTAAGATTTCAAATTTCAAGAGTTACAACTTATGTTTAAACAGTTTTAAATCATTTTAAACTTGTGTAATCGATTACACAATACCTGTAATTGATTACCTGTTGATGTGTAATCGATTACACCTTAATGGTAATCGATTACCAATGATTTATTTTGAAAAATAAATTTCCAAAAGTCACAATTCTTCAAGTGACTTGTTTTTGAAGATTTTTTTTTAAAAGTCATAACTTTTTAAGTGACTAGTTTTAAAGAAATTGCCAAGAGTCACAAACTTTGACTTGAGACATCAAGAGATTATAAATATGTGACCATGAAATGAATTTTATAATCATCTATCTTTCAATCTTTTTTCAACATCATCTCTCAACATCTTTCAATGAATCTTTCAATATCTTTCTACAAAATTTTCTGATTCATTTCTCTTCATCTTTCTAAAAGTTTTTTATCAACACTTTCTCTTCCAAGAAAAGTTCTTTGTTCAAAAACTTGTGCTATTCATCTTTTTCATTCTCTTCTCCCTTTGCCAAAAGAATAGAAACACTAACCGCCTAAGAATTCTTTTGATTCTTCCCTTCCCCTTAAGCAAAAGATTTCAAAGGACTAACCACCTGAGATATCTTTTGTTTCCCCTTACAAAGATTCAAAGGACTAACCGCCTGAGAATTCTTTGTCCCAACACATTGGAGGGTACATCCTTTGTGGTACAAGTAGAGGATACATCTACTTGGGGATTGTTATACTGAGAACAAGAGAGGGTACATCTCTTGTGAATCAGTTCAAGTGGAGGGTACATCCACTTGGTTATTCAAAGAGAACAAGGGAGGGTACATCCCTTGTGGATCTTTGGCTTGTAAAGGATTTTACAAGGTTGAAAGAAATCTCAAGAACCGTAGGTTGATTGGGGACTGGATGTAGGCACGGTTTGTGGCCAAACCAGTATAAATCTTGTGTTTGTCTTCTTCTTCCCTACACTCTTTAATTTCCGCTGTGTACTTCTAATTATCGCTTTTACTTTTGGTTAAGTTTCTATTTTTGTTCTTTACTTTCTTAACTTAGTAGTAAAAGCCTAATTGAATCTAGTAACATTAAGAAGGATAGATTTTTAATTAGTTAAGACACATTCGTAATTAATTCAACCCCCCCTTCTTAATTATTCCAAGGCCACTTGATCCAACAAGTGGTATCAGAGCAGGTATCTTGTAGAAAATTTAACTTCAAGATTCATGGCCTCCTCAAATTATCTGTTTCCTGAACGAAACTCCATCCATAGGTCACCTATCTTTAATGGTGAGGGTTACCACTATTGGAAAATCCGAATGCAAATCTTTATTGAAGCCATAGATTTAAACATTTGGGAAGCAATAGAAATAGGACCTTACATACCCACCATAGTAGATGCAAGCACTAGTACAACAACACAAAAGCCTAGAGATAAGTGGACTGGTGAGGATAGAAGAAGAATCCAATATAATCTTAAAGCCAAAAATATTATCACTTCTGCCCTAGGAATTGATGAATATTTTAGAGTGTCAAACTGTTCAAATGCAAAGGAGATGTGGGATACTCTCCAACTTACACATGAAGGCACCACTGATGTGAAAAGATCTAGAGTCAATACCCTTACACATGAATTTGAATTATTTAGGATGAACCCTAATGAGAACATCCAGAGTATGCAAAAAAGATTCACACACATAGTCAACCATCTTGCCTCCTTAGGAAAAGTCTTTCCTAATGAAGATTTAATAAATAAAGTTTTAAGATGCTTAAGTAGGGAATGACAGCCCAAGGTAACTGCCATTTCTGAAAGTAAAGATCTTTCCTCTATGTCTCTTGCCACTTTGTTTGGCAAATTGCAGGAACATGAAATGGAACTTCAACGTCTCAACCAAAATGAAGAGACCGACAAAAGGAAAAGAAGAATAGCACTCAAAGCCTCGTCCTCAATACAAGAAGAAGAAGAAGAAGAAGAAGAAGAAGAAGAAGAATCTGATGATGAAGAGGACTTCTCACTCTTTGTGAAGAAGTTTCATAAATTTGTCAAAAATAGAAGAATGGAGAGAAGTTATAACTTCAACAATGGGAAGAGATCCCAAGAAGTTTCTCCTACACTTAAATGCTACAAGTGTAATCAACTCTGTCACATAAAGACAAACTGTCCCTCAAATGAGTCATGGCCCGAGAAGAAAGAGAAGAAAAGCTATAAAGAAAAAAGATCCAAGAAGGCTTATATTGCTTGGGATGACAATGACTCATGCGATGGTTTGGAGAAGGAGATCAACCTTCTATCCAAGGACTATGAAACTGATGAGAACATCTCTCAATAAGATTAAGCAAAAAGCAAAAGTCTGACTTCCACCTTCGAAGATCTAGACACTTGAATCATGAAAAAGATAACATCAAAATCATTCTCTTTTAAATTTAGTTTATTGAAATTTTTTTCTTTCAATTAACTTGTTTATATGATGACTAACAATTTTTTTTTCTTGATTGATTGCTATGTGCTTATATGTTTGATTAAGTTAATTTCTTTCTTGAAGCATGAAGTTTGATATTAAAACAAATAGTTGATAGTACATATGATTCTTGTATGATTTTTTGTATGATATGTGAATTACTTGCTTAAAAGTCATTCATAAAGTTTTTTTAAAATCTATTATGTTATATATATTTATTTTCATATAAGAGTTTTTAGATATAAAATATTTTGACCCCTTTTCAAATCCTTTCACTCTAAGAATTCATTCATCACTTAGTTTTCCTAAAAAGCACTCTGGTAATCGATTACTACTATACTGTAATCAATTACATAACGTCAGGAAGAGTGTAATCGATTACCAAATGTTGTAATCGATTACAACGCGTCCTTACTCCTATAAATTCATATTTCGAAATCAGAAATCAGAAACCTCCATTGCTCTTGTGAAACCCTCGTTCCCAATTCTTCTTTTTGCCATAACTCACTCATTTCTTATTCAAATCACTCCCCACAAAGCCCAGAATTCATCTTTTTTCATTCTCTTTCATTTCAACTGATTGAAATTTTGAAAAAATCTCTCAAATGGCGGAACCATCAAAGAAGCACAAAGGTTCTTCGAGTAGAAGCCAACGACATTCCGAGGTTCAGGATACTCCAATTCCTTCCTTCATTTCCTCCTCCTCATTGTTCTCATCGGAAGAACAACGTATACGGTACACAAACCTTTTCTCCTCTCATTCTATCATTGACCCTAAGTTCATAGATATGGATTTCTTTTCAGATGAGAGTTTCGAATGCATTCAAGCATTTCAAAACTCAAATCTCATTCCCTTTATGTCTCTAAAATTGCCTGTGTATTCTGAATTGGTAAAAGCTTTTTATTCTAATCTTGAAATTCAAGAAAGTACCTTGATTTCATAAGTTTATGGGATAAAGATGGTCATTGACCAATCCCTCTTCTATGATTTGACCCAATTGTCTAGTGACGATGTACCATTTGAAGGTGCACTGGACGATGATTGGAAGTTTGATTTTTCTGTGCATGATGCCCACCGGTTGGTTTGCACCAACCAATCGGATATGACCGGAAGGATACTTGCCGGTTCATTGGCTCTTGAAAGCCGCATCCTTCACTATCTTATTGTTCGTATCTTACTCCCAAGATCTTCAAACCTTGCACAGGTTTCTGAAGAAGATCTTATAGTCATGTGGGCCTTTCATATCGGCCGACAAATTGATTGGGCACATTTAGTCCGGTATCGCATGCATAAGGCACTGCGATTAAATGCTCCTTTACCATATCCACATTTAGTCACTCTTTTCCTTCAACATTTTAACATCCCTATTGATTCTGAACCTTATGTTCCAATCAAGAGATCTTTCTTGATCGGTGTTGCTGTGGTTGCGTCCTTTGGTTACCGCAAAGAGCATGATGGCTCTTGGGTAAAAAAGGGTGTTCAACCAAATGATGATGAAGGACAATTACTGGTTGAAGGGGACTCTTCTCTCCTTCAAAGTATTTTGGACAGGTTTGATGGACTCCAAACCTATGTTGGTGAAAGGTTTGTTGCTTTGGAACAACAAGTGGACATGCGATTTGATGCAATGGACTCAAGGATCACAAAGGTTGAAGAAGATGTCACCATCATTCGCGACTGCCTTGATTTACCTCTACCACCACCAGTTTAGACTTTATTATTATTATTATATTTTGTTTCTAAAGCCTTGTATTTGGCTATATGCTTATGACATTTGAACACTTAGTATTTTTAATATTTGCTTAGTATGACTGAATATTTATGGATTGTGATATATGACTATGTGGTTTGCATTTTAATTTGGTTTATGTCTTGCTTCATGAATGGTTTAGAATCTTTTATGTTTATTTTACAAAATATGCTTTGTGTATGTTTTAAATTATGTATGTTTTACGCACTTTGGCCTTTTTGATGTTGTCAAAGGGGGAGAGAAAATTGGGTATTTTAAGAAATCAAGATGTTATATTTTCAAAAGCTTTAAAATTAAGCATAAATTCAAAAAGAAAGGGGGAGAAAGGGACTAGAGAACGGTAGAACAGAACTTGTATGTACTCTCTTGATTTCAGGATTGTCATCATCAAAAAGGAGGAGATTGTGGAAACAAAGCCTTCCAAGGTTATTTTGATGATGCCAAAGAATCAAGAGTTAAGCAAATTCCAAAGATTCAAGATTCAAGAATCAAGATTCAAGAATAATCAAGATCAAGATTCAAGACTCAAGATTCAATAATCAAGAGAAGACTCAATCAAGATAAGTACTAAAAAAAGTTTTTCAAAAACATTTAGTAGCACAAAAAGTTTTCACAAAATCATTACCAAAGAGTTTTACTCTCTAGTAATCGATTACTAGAAGGTAGTAATCAATTACCAATGTTTTAATACGTTAAGATTTCAAACTTCAAGAGTTACAACTTATGTTTAAACAGTTTTAAATCATTTTATACTTGTGTAATCGATTACACAATACCTGTAATCGATTACTAGAGCCTCTAAACGTTTTAATTTTCAAAATTCAAAATGAAGAGTCACATATATTGATGTGTAATTGATTACACCTTAATGGTAATCGATTACCAGTGACTGATTTTGAAAAATAAATTTCCAAAAGTCACAATTCTTCAAGTGACTTGTTTCTGAAGATTTTTTCAAAAGTCACAACTTTTTAAGTGACTAGTTTTAAAGAAATTGCCAAGAGTCACAAACTTTGACTTGAGTCATCAGGAGATTATAAATATGTGACCATGGCATGAATTTTATAATCATCTATCTTTCAATCTTTTTTCAACATCATCTCTCAACATCTTTCAATGAATCTTTCAAAGGACTAACCACCTGAGATATCTTTTGTTTCCCCTTACAAAGATTCAAAGGACTAACTGCCTGAGAATTCTTTGTCCCAACACATTGGAGGGTACATCCTTTGTGGTACAAGTAGAGGATACATCTACTTGGGGATTGTTATACTGAGAACAAGAGAGGGTACATCTCTTGTGAATCAGTTCAAGTGGAGGGTACATCCACTTGGTTATTCAAAGAGAACAAGGGAGGGTACATCCCTTGGGGATCTTTGGCTTGTAAAGGATTTTACAAGGTTGAAAGAAATCTCAAGAACTGCAAGTTGCTTGGGGACTGGATGTAGGCATGGTTTGTGGCTGAACCAGTATAAATCTTGTGTTTGTCTTCTTTTTCCTTACACTCTTTAATTTCTGCTGTGTACTTCTAATTATCGCTTTTACTTTTTGTTAAGTTTCTATTTCTGTTCTTTACTTTCTTAACTTAGTAGTAAAAGCCTAATTGAATCTAGTAACATTAAAAATGATAGATTTTTAATTAGTCAAGACACGTTCATAATTAATTCAACCCCCCTTCTTAATTATTCCGAGGCCACTTGATCCAACAATTCAGATATCAACAACTACAATATATGGAGCTCCCCTATCCTGATCAATCACCACTGCCTTAAGTCGGCATGAGACACGTATCTTGTGTCAAATAGTTGAAGAAAACCAAAGTGTGAACCATCAAATGTCAGTCATCTCTCATAAGGGGAGTTCATCAACAGTAGGACACGAGTGTGGATTATGGTGTTGTGACACCATAATAGCAATGCCTCTTGGGAAATGCATCCCTAACACAAAAGCTACACCTTCGAGGTAGATTGATAATGATATGATTCTATCGCGAGAGGCTTTCAAGAGTATGCTATAAAAAGCATGACAGACCAACCAAACATAGATCTTGCATTGTTCAAGACTGGTAGAAAAGTGTGCAAGTCTAGCAAAAGAGACAAACGCAAAAATGCAAAGTCTTTGAAATTATCTACGCCAATTTTAGTCATGCAAAATAACTCGAGAGAACAAAAAATGAAGATAGTTTCCCAACACAAAAAAGAAGCAGAAAAGAAAAGAGGACAATTGATTCAACATCGTTATTAGTCACTACAATACCCTCAACTTTAAGGTAGAAGAGCGCAAAAAGTTCAAGGTATTTTGGATGACTAATAAAGAGAGAAAAACAAAGGAAGAGATAAAGAAGAAGAAGAAGAAACAACATAAGGAATTTATAGGCAAACAAGATGCCAGATACGACCAATAAAAAAAATAACCATTAATTTTGGAAGATGAATATGAAATTCAGTTCACGTTAGTAGAAATTTGGTAGCAATTTTTGGAATGAGGGAAAAGTTGGAAGTATTCAATGGAGTACGGAGTCAATTACGACAAATCAACATTCACGAGATTTGTGAAGGAATAAAGATTTAAAAGATACATAAATGTCTTAAAGAAAAACTTAATGGCCCCAACAAGATTGTATGCAGAGGGAATCCAAATGTTGATACGAAAGAAGCTCAGAAATAACTTCCATACTTGTTAAGTCGACATTGCCTCTCTGAGACAATATCGACTCAGGGTCATCTACTCGGCAGAAAATATTATCTTCTACACTTGTTAAGTTGGCATTGTCTCTCCAAGACAATATTGGCTCGGGGGCAACTGTTTAAGGGTAAATATCGACTTCCACACTTGTTAAATCGAGATTGCCTTTTTGAGACAATATTGACTCGAGGGAAACTATTCCGAGGAAAATATAAACTTTACACGTCATGGGCATGTGGCACAAAACATAGACACATCAAGACCGACTTAAGGATTACAAGTCGGCTATAGGATCAAGAAGTCAACTTAAATAAGAAATGCCCTAATGGTAAGCCGACTCTAGGCACATCCGATGTATAAGCCACATGGATGGTAACACCATGAAGTCATACACTATAAATGTGTATTATATAATCACGTGGGGGGAAAATAACACAATTTCAATACTAGGAGTATTCCCAAACTCTCTCTCTGATTTCTTTTTGGCGTTCTCTTTCTCTCATGCAATTTGTCCAGCATTGCATGAGCCAAATCACACTCTGTGTCCTACAACATAACAATATTATTAATAAAATAGATAAATAGATAAGATAGTGTTATGCCTACGTGGTGTATGCCTACATGGTGTTACCATCCATGTGGCTTACACAAGTATTTACGTTAAGTATCCTATTCTGAGAATTACATCGGATGTGCCTAGAGTTGTCTTACCACTAAGGCATTTCTTATTTAAGTTGGCTTCTTGATCCTATAGTTGGCTTGTAATCCTTAAGTCAATCTTCATGAGTCTATGTTTTGTGCCTCGTATCCATGATGTGTAAAGTTGATATTCACCCCGAAATAGTTGCCCCCGAGTAGATATTATCTCGGAGAGCCAATGTTGACTTAACAGGCGCGGAAGTTGATATTTACCCTAGAACAATTGCCTTTGAGTAGATATTGTCTCGGAGAGACAATTATGACTTAAAAGATGTGGAAGTTGATATTTAGCCTAGAATAGTTGCCACTAAAGCCGACTTGTTGATCTTTCTTGACATGGTACCTTTGAACTTTGTAAATGCTTAACAAGTAGGACTTGTAAATGCTTAACCCGGGTGCCTATTTGTAGCTCAACCAGTAGGACTTGTAAATGCTTAACCTAATTTGGGAACCCATTTCCTGAGGTGCCTACTTGTAATTGAACAAGTAGGACTTTTTGATAACTTACCCCGATTTGGGAAATCCATTTCCCGGGGTGCCTACTTGTAGTAGGACTTTTAGATGCTTATCTCGATTTGGGAACTCATTTCCTAGGTTGCAAACTTGTAGTTGAAAAAGTATGACTTTTTAAGATTCTTATCCTGGTTTGGGAAATCCATTTCCTTGGTTCCTACTTGTAGCTGAACAAGTAGGACTTATAGATGCTTACCCCACTTTGGTAAACCCATTTCCCAAGGCGCCTATTTGTAGTTGAACAAGTAGGTCATTTTGCTTTGTTGTTGCCTTTTAAGTTGACATTGTGGTAATTTCTCATATTATTAACATCCTTGATGAAATCCTACTCCCCAAGGGCATTGGATAGAAGACTCCAAGAAGATTGGGTCAGAGATGCAAGAGAAGGCCTTAGTGTTCTCATGAGCCTTAGGGTAGATTTCGGGCCCATGGGCTAAGTATAAGCCCACTTATCTTTGTAATATTAGATTAAGGTTTCATTATTTTTAGGCCTTGTATATAGGGCTCCATAATGTAGGTAGGGTACCCTAGAAATGTAGGATTTTTCAGCCCTTGTATTTTAGGGCACCTAGACTATAGTTTTTGTATTAGGAGTAGTTTTATAATTTCACATGCATTAAGTGAATATTTGATGTGTGTGTTGAGAAATAAATTTAATTGAATTGGGAGCAATCCTACCCTCCAAGGGCATTGGATAGAAGACTCCAAGAAGATTGGGACAGAGATGCAAGAGAAGGCCCTAGTGTTCTCATGAGCCTTAGGGTAGATTGCCATGGGCTAAGTATGAGTCCACTTATCTTTCTACATATTAGATTAAGGTTTCATTATTTTTTAGCCTTGTATTTAGGGCTCCATAATATGGTAGGGTACCCTTGAAAAGTAGGATTTTTCAACCCTTGTATTTTAGGGCACCTAGACTATAGTTTTTGTATTAGGAGTAGTTTTGTAATTTCACATGCATTAAGTGAATATTTGATGTGTGTTGGGAAATAAATTTAATTGAATTGGGTGCAATCCTACCCTCCAAAGGCATTGGATAGAAGACTCCAAGAAGATTGAGACATAGATGCAAGAGAAGGCCCTAGTGTTCTCATGAGCCTTAGGGTAGATTGCCATGGGCTAAGTATGAGTCCACTTATCATTCTACATATTAGATTAAGGTTTCATTATTTTTTGGCCTTGTATTTAGGGCTCCATAATATAGGTAGGGTACGCTAGAAATGTAGGATTTTTCAACCCTTGTATTTTAGGGCACCTAGACTATAGTTTCTGTATTATGAGTAGTTTTGTAATTTCTCATACATTAAGTGAATATTTGATTTATGTGTTGGGAAATAAATTTAATTTAATTGGGAGAATCCCAATCCAATTAAATTTTAGAGGGGGAGGTGAGCATTTTCTTGCTACACCCCATTGCCACATCATATAGTCACACTTTGTCCATATCCTTCATGCTTTACATGCCTCATGATACCTAAGCATACTTTGTGGAGAATCTTGGACTTGATCTTGGATTAGTGGGTTGAACCATTCTAAAATTCATTAATCATAATTAGTGAAATTTTGGCTCCAAAATTTGGCTCCACAAATTCAATTTCAAATCCAAGTAAAATTTGAATAGAAATTCAAAATTTTCTCCAATTTTGTGTGACAATTAGGCTATAAATAGAGGCTATGTGTGTGCATTTTTCAGCTTAGATCATTTGAGAATTATACTTCAAATTTCAGACCTTATTTGAGGCATAAAATTTCGTGCCCCTTCTCTCCCTCTCCCTCCACTCATCTTCTCCTACCTTCAAGCTCTTGTCCATGGCTTCCTATGGTGGTGAGCTTCTTATTGACTCATCTTCTCCTTGAAGTGGTGTCTCCAATCATCTTTCTTCCTTCTCCATTCCACTGCCATGATCTTCAAGAAGCAAAGGACTCCATTGATGAAGAAGATCCAAGGCCTACAAGCTCCACAAGGAGTTGCATCATGTGGTAATCAGAGCACAAGAACTTCAAGAAGGTGCTCCTTAAACCTTCATTAATTTTCAGCTTTACCTTCTCCTCCGTTGTTGTTTCTTCATTTTTCTCCATGTATTTCCTCACATGTCTTGTGCTAAATGTTTTTAACATGATTCTTTAGAATTTCCACTGATTAAATTTGCTATAGAAGCTTGATTTGACTTTCTATGGTTCAAATTTCTTATTCTTGTTCTTGAACCATGAATTGTGTTGAGTTTAGGTTCCTTTGTGTTTTGTCTTGCTATTTTTTGTGGCTGAAACCTAAACCATAAAATTCTTACAAAAACATTAAAGTAGAAGAAAACCTCAAAAATCTAGAGTGACTTGTTCACCTATTGTAGTTTTGTCATAGAAGTCATGTCTAGTCATGAAAATTGTCACAAGATTTTTTATGTTGTGTTGAATTTTTTTCTTCTTGTTTCTTTGTCTAACTCATTTGTTCATGAGTGTATGAAATTCTTTTAGCCTATTAGTTGATTTGAGTAAAATCTTGCATGTTAATTAGCCCTTAACTTGTTCATGCAAAATTCTTAGAGAGTCTTTGATTGTGAATCTTTTCTTGAACTTTTAGGTTTCCTTATGATTGTGTCTATTGTGAATTTGAGTTTTGGGGATTGAATTACTGGCTGAAATTTTGATCCTAAGTGAATATTGAACTCCTTAAACTATGGTAAACAAGCCTAGTGAGTTCAGCATACATAGGAAGGTTGAAAGTAAGCCCAAGGCAATCAATATACCATGCTTTAAAAAATTCGAAGTCTAAAATCATTGGTGCTGGCAGATTGAATATTGGTCATTGCGAATTTTGAGTTTAAAGTTTTACTGAATTTTCTAGACATCTGGAAAAAAATTAGAAAAAAAGAAAAAAAAATGATTTAGGTAAAAGGAAAAAATACTTAAAATCACACAAGTTGGCAGAAAAATCAATATCCAGGAAAAAAAAGGGAAAGGGAAGTGTGCTTGTTGTTTTGGCTCAAAATTTTTTCTATAATTGGTGCCTATTTTATACCAATCTTAGTTCTGAAATTTCAATTGAAAATTAGTGTGAAAACAAGTGCCAAAACTAGAGGTTTGTTGAGTCTTTTTTTTAGTTGTTTTACTCTACTTTAAAGCCATTCTAAGTTTCTCTTGGAGTCCTAGCTTGCTTCTATGTTCTTTTCATTGCTTTAATTGTTGAATAATCCTTGAAAATTTATCTTGTTAAAACTCTATTGGTTTAGCTTTCATTTCATATTTTGGTCTTTGGTTATTTCTTGTCTCTTTGTTTCCTTGTTTTTGAGTTGCCATATAAGGATTGGAAATGAGGATCGGTGCCATCCATTGAAGAATTCCAGTCAAGAAGCGAGGGGTCAACCACCTTAAGAGCTATTGGACTAAGAAGCACTTCAAATTAAGTGAAACAGAAAATAGTGAATAACCACCAAAATTGAGGACTTTTTTGTAATTTTGTAATTGACAATTTACTTACCTTCATTGTTTTTAAATTTTGTAACAAAAAGGTCTTTCATTGGAAGTAAGTTGGGAGCCTCCTATAGGTCACCCTACTTCCATTTGTGTGTAATAATTTTTGGCAATTTTTCCTTAGGATAGTGAGTGTTTTGTTGGAAACCTTAAATGAGGTCATCCATGCACTCTTAGGAACCGCCTAGTTTACATTTCTTTCACTTTAATTTCTTGCTTACTTTCATAACTTATTTTCTTTACTAGTCACACCTAGTTTATCTTGTTATTGCATAATACTTTCTTCTTGCATATCACGCTTATCTTGAGTTCTTTTGGAACCCTAGCTTTTACCTTTTTTCAAACCCCCAACAAGAAAGAACCACGACTTAGGAACCAACATGAGTCATTATTCATCTAGTGCTAATGACGAGGGTACTAGTCATAAGAACCTCTATCTAGAATCTTAGATGAGTTGAGTTCCCTCAAGTTATGAAAAGAAAAACTAGAAAGAAAAGAAAAAGGGAAAAAGAGAGTAAAAATAAATCCAGATGAGAGGGAACAAATAAGGAAAGAAGAAAGAAGGAAAATACTAAGAGTTAAGAAAATAAAAACATGTCTCCTATGATAGTCATAACTCTTGCAAGAGCCTAAGTGAAGAACTTCGTGACTATTATGAAGGAAGACATAGGTCACATCTTAGACCTCACTCCCATAGGAGAGAAAAGGAAAGAAAGCCTCAAAAGGCTAACATTAACCTCTCATACTTCCATGGGAAGGACAATGTAGAGGCTTACTTAGATTGGGAAATAAGGGTAGAACAACAACTTAAAAGGAAGTCTACTTCAAAATCTTATGGCGCTCACTCTTATCCAAAGAAAGACCAAGGTCAAGGCATCTTAGGGGTGACACCTTTTAAGCCCAAAGATGATAAGGGGAAGACAATAGAAAAGTAACCCCTTAAGGCTAGTATGCAAGAGAATACTAGCTCTATAATGTGCTTTAAATGTCTTGGAAGAGGACACATTACTTCTCAATGCCCCACCAAGAAAACCATGATTATGAGGGGCCAAGACATTTATAGTAGCCAAGATGAGGCTACTACTTCACCTTCCTCTAGTGAAAGTGAAGAAGCAAAAGGGGAAGAATCTAGTGAAGAAATCTACTCCTAAGAAGAAGGACAACCTTTAATGATTAAGGAGGAGTGTAAGGAGGCAAGTGTCTCCTCTAAGAGGTTAGCTAAGAAGGAAAATCATTTTGAAATAAAGACAAATATTAAAGAAACTTCCTCTCTTAGACAACCTCCACATCTTCTCCTTTGAAAAAAGACACTTGTTAGCACTGCCACACCTCTTGGGCTTGATATTATTCCTCAAGTAAAGGAGTTGTTGGATAAGGGTTTAGTTCGTAAGAGCTTAAATCCTTGTGCTTTGTTGGTGCCCAAAATAGGTATTATTAGGCATCAAATCCCTATAATAGGTGATATGATGAATGTGTTGAGTGGTGCAACCCTCTTTTGTAAAATCACTCATGCATCCAACATCTTCAAGATTCGTGTAGATAGGGACTCAATAGGTAGGTTTGTTCCTATCTTTAGTTTCAATACAAACTTAGGTGCTCATATGGGACACCTTAGGTTTGGCATACTTTTTGGTAGGAATAATCAACATGAAAATAAAGAAAAAGGTATGTTTTATTGCACTACTTTCTTTAATTTTTTAAATAGTAATCAAGGGGTTCCCACAAACACTAAGAGAATAAAGGTCATCCCTGAGTGACCCACTCCACCAAGTATAAGGAAAATTTGGGGCTTCCATGACTTAACAAACTTTTACAAAAGGTTTGTCCCGTATTTTTCTATACTTGTAGCAACACTCATTAAGTTGGTGAGGAACCATGTTCCCTCATGGGAAGATACCCAGGAAATAGGTTTTCAGACCTTACCATACTCCAACATACCAAACACCACTAATATATATGTTTTTATTCTTTTTACAGGTGTTGAGGAAAGAAGCCTAGAGTTTCAAGAACCTCTGGATTTGAGGTCAAATCCTTTTCAAAGGGGAGGGAATGATGCAATCCTATCCCTCGAGGGCATTGGATAGAAGACTCCAAGAAGATTGGGCCAGAGATGCAAGAGAAAGCCCTAATGTTCTCATGAGCCTTAGCGTAGATTACGGGCCCATTGACTAAGTATGAGTCCACTTATCTTTGTACATATTAGATTAAGGTTTCCTTATTTTTGGGCCTTGTATTTAGGGTTTCATAATGTAGGTAGGGTACCCTAGAAATGTAAGATTTTTCAGCTCTTGTATTTTAGGGCACCTAGACTATAGTTTTTGTATTAGGAGTAGTTTTGTAATTTCACATGCATTAAATGCATTATTTGATGTGTGTATGTTAGGAGAGAAATTTAATTGAATTGGGAGAAGCCCAATCCAATTAAATTTTGGACCTTCCTATGGGAGAGGTGAGCATTTGCTTGCTACACCCTATTGTCACATCATATAGTCACACTTTGTGCATGTCCTTCATGCTTTACATGCCTCATAACACCTAAGCACACTTAGTGGAGAATCTTGGACTTGATCTTCGATTAGTGGCTGAACCATAGCTAAAATTCACTAATCATAATTAGTGAAATTTTGGCTCCAAAATTTGGCTCCACAAATTCAAGTGAAATTTGAATAGAAATTCAAATTTCCCTCCAATTTTGTGTGACAATTAGGCTATAAATAGAGGCCATGTGTGTGCATTTTTTCAACTTTGATCATTTGAGAATTAAATTTCAAATTTCAGAACTAATTTGAGGCACAAAATTTCGTGCCCCTTCTCTCCCTCTCCCTCCACTCATCTTCTCATACCTTCAAGTTCTTATCCATGTCTTCTTATGGTGGTGAGCTTTTTCTTGACTTATCTTCTCTCTGAAGTGGCGTCTCCAATCATCTTTCTTTCTTTTCCATTTTTCTACCATGATCTTCAAGAAGCAAAGGATTTCATTGATGAAGAACATCCAAGATCTACAAGCTTCCCAAGGATTTATGTCAATCCTTTTGTAAAATGATTACAATGGCATTATATTTGTTGCCCGATTTTTCACCGAGAATTAGAATATATCTAGGAACACGCATCTTTCCACCTTTAGTTGTAGTATTTTTGTAGAGTGCATGGGATTCTATCTCTCACATGTGTTTCCAAGACATAGGCTCCCTTTTAATATTTTGTTCGATTTATTTAAGTTCTTTCACTTCAGAGATTCCTTGTAACATTTGCAAGTCTTTTTTTGATCTTCTTTCAAAGCTATAACTTGCATCTCGTCACAAAGGAATTTCATAGCCAAATAGATTGTTGAAACTACTTCTCCGAGTGTGTTCAAAGTAGGTATGCCCAATTTGACGTTGTAGGATGATTGCAGTTTTACCATAATGAATCTGATGACAATCATTCTAGTTATTGGCACCTTATCAAAGGTTACGTGCAGCTTCATGTATCCTATTGTATGTTAGACAAATGTGACCTCAGTTATCTTAAGAAGGGGTGAATTAATTTCTCACTAACAAACTTTTAACCCCCTTCTAAATGAGATAGGCTTATAATGAAGAAGAAGCAGCAATCAATTTAATAATGTTCTTTAAACATGCAAGACAAAATTGATTGCAACAAAATAAATGAGATAAGGGAAGAGAGAATGCAAACTCAGTTTTATATTGGTTCGGCCACACCTTTGTGCCTATGTCCAATCCTCAAGCAACCCCCTTGAGATTTTCCTTTCTCTTTGTAAAATCCTTTTACAAAGTCTAAATCACATAGGGACAACCCATCCCTTGTGTTCAGGAATCCTTACAACTTAAGAGACCCTCGGTCCCTTGATCAATCTCTTTGTATAAGAAGAAAGAAGAGAAATTCTTTCTTGAAGAGAAGGATATTACAATTGAAGTTCATGGATGAACTCTTAATGCATTTGCAAGTGTTTTCCCAAGAGTTTCTTTTGAGAGAGCATTTGGCAATGAAGTTCTCTTGGAATATCTCTCTCATTACATTTTGAAGTCAGACACACACATATATATAGGCCTTTCGTGCCTTTTCAAAATGGTTTGAAGATATGCGTCTTTTCAAAAACCTTTTTCTAAATTTATTCACTGGTAATCGATTACAGGTTTCTAGTAATCGATTACACAGTTATATTTTGAAAATTTTAGAAGTTTCGTTGCTGGTAATCGATTACAGACATATGGTAATCGATTACATGTTCAAAATTCACATTCAAAACCCTTTTCAACAGCTATTTCTCAAACTTTCCTTCTGGTAATCGATTACCAGAGCCTTGCATGACTTTGAAACCCTTTGTTTTGAGGCAAGGCTTGATCTTGAATAAATCTTGAAGCAATGTTTTGTTTGTTGAAGGAATCTTGTATTAATCTTGAAGCAAATGTAACAACCTTGTTTGATTCTTCTTTGGCATCATCAAAATCATGTATACATACATTCACATTGGATTTATATAGTGACCAGAGAAAGCTATGAGGTCGTCATTGTAAGGAAGCAAGTTTGACTGTGATATTTTGAGATTCCTAAAGAAATCATAAAACATTATGGCCACAGAGCTGCCTATATCCACTAATAACTTATGTACCTCCTTGTTATTGATGAAATACTTCACTAATAGGGGATCATCATGGTTTGGGACAATCAACATGTCCATGTCTTTATTGTCGAATATCAAGGGTGGAGGTTGTCTTTTGACTAACTTGTGGTTTCTTCCACTATATGCAACGGTCAAGAGTTCTCTTGCATGTCGTTTCCAAGCTTTGTTTGATGGTCCTTCATCGGCAAATCCCTCTGCTATAACATATATCACCTCATGTTCTCGTTTAGGGGAATTCAGTCTCCTATCAGAAGAACCCGACTTATGTTTCAAATTGAATCCATCTCAATGTATTTTTTGCACATGGTTTTATACCTCTCTTTCTGGAGTCTTGTACTTGTATCTCAAGGAGCATTCCCTCAAGCGTCCTATTCTTTGATGTCGGTCGGGTCTTCTAGACTTTTCTCTTTGCTTGCCACATTTGACCAATCATATCAAGGCCTATAATTACCTCCTCTGTCTCGCACATATATGTCTAGTTTGCCTCGATGTATGATGATTTCAATGGCATTTTTCAATTGAAAACAATCGTTAGTGTCATGCCCCGTTGTGCGGTGATAGCAACAATATTTTTGACTGATCTCCTCCACCATTCCTGGTTCTTAATGGCTTAGGCACATCAAGACCAACATCTTTTAACTTGACGTTCATGATTTCATTCAATATTCTCCCTCGTGAAGCATTTAAGGACATATAAGTCGTTCTTTCATTCAACTTAGGAGACTTGTCACTTTTTGCTATGCTATTGTCTTTTGTGTATTTTGCATTTCGAACAACTTTAGCTTCTAGCTTCCAAGATATTTTCATAATTGATGTATTTTTCCACCTTTTTCAAAAATTCCTCCAAAGTTTCTGGTGGAGTTTTTGAGATGGATATGAAGAAAGGGGATTTTTCCCTTATGCCATCCTTCACCAACATCAACACTACTTTAGACTGTAGGTTATTCACGACTCTTGCCTCTTTGTTGAACCGCAAAATGTACTATCTTAACAACTTAAGTCCTTGCTAGATTAGCTTTAAGTTAGCCTCCATTTTTTTCCTTTCTTTGCTGGTTGCAAAGGCAGATCTAACTTTTTCTCTTAAATAAAGTCACAAGTCAATGGATCTCGACGGCAAAGATTGAAACCACTTTAACACAGTGGGCTTTAATGATAGTGGAAACATGCAACACATTATTGAGGTTGACGCTCCTTTGTATGATAGGGACAAGAAACTTTAGTTAATTATGACTAAACTTTTGATTAAGGATTAATATATCAACTTATGGTTGTACATTGCATTGATAAATTTAGTATACTACTTATAGTTAGTATATGCATAAGTCATTTTGAAACACGCATTAAAAAAGCTAATGTGATTGGGTCATTGATAATCAATGACCAAATTACTTACTTTCAAATATTGCACTACTTGTTTATTAGTTTGTTATATATGCTTTGGTGGTTTACAAAATGTTCAATTGTTGAAAATTTGTCAATTCCCAAAGTTCAAATATTTAATGCACCATCTCATTAACCATTGAACTTTTTAGTTTTTGTTCCATGGAATGTTAATGAAAAGGTAAATGAAAGACAAACCAAACTACATCTTGTGGATGAATGTTCAAGAATCCACAAAGGAGAAATGTAGAACAATGACATTAAATATTCGCCGCTAAAGATTTGATATCCTAGATAAGAATCATGGTTCCGTTGAACAACATGTAGAAACTTCAAGTTCTCACTTAAGCAAAGGTTAATTTCATTAAAAGTGATTACAATTGTTTACAAAAGGACATTGAACACATAAACTTATACAGTTCTTATATACGCGCTTGCTTGCTTCTTGCTCGTCATGGGACCTTCTAATCTTGGAAGCACTTCCTCAAGACCTTCACTATCCTCTTCCTCGTTAGTAGTTTCTTGTAGTCATATATCAAAGCAATGTGTTTAGCCTTTGAGGAGGAATGTGAAAAATCTAAAAATATATGTTACACAACACTTTTTTGTTATTTTGTTACCTAGGCTTTGATATCATTTCAAATTCCCTTACCCTGTGTTTGGATGGGGAAATTTAACCAGGTAAAGTATTTTAACAGAGATATTAAATTGCCTTTCAATAATCTAATATGTTTTGATGGGGTATTTTAAAAGTAATTAAAATGCTGTCATTTTTACAAAGTATTTTAATATATTAATTTGAGAGAATTTGAAATTCTCATTAAAAAGCAAAGAAATTAAAATTCCCTTTCTCTCTCAGCACACACCACGCGCTCTCCCTCTATCTCATCGCACACTGCAGACGAGCTCTCTTTCCCTCTCAACACACCATCACAAGCTCTCTCTCTCTCTTTCCCTCTCAGCAGCGTCACGAGTTACCACTCCCTCTCCGTGGCTTTTCTTCCTCTCGCTGGTAAGTTCCTCTCTCCCTCGTTATCTCTGTTTTTTTTTCTTTTTTCAAAGTTTATGTTTGTTTGATTTTGATTTCATTTTTGTAGTTATAAGGGTTGCTTGATTTTTTTTATTTATGTTTCGTTTTCTGTTTTGTTTCCATGATTTTGATATGTTGGTGGGTGTGAATTGAATGGATTTGGAGTTGAGATAGATTGTGAGCACCATATGTTTGTGAATATGCATCAAAGAGAAATAGAGAAACAAATCTATTTAAATTTCTTGAACTATATGATTTTCTGGGGGTTCAAGGGAATTGGTTTATTTGGCACTTTGGTTATTTGTTGATGGGGTTCAAGGATGCTGCTTTGAAATATGTCTTGAAAGGGAAACATGGGTTTGTTCTGTAGTGAAGACCCCAGATACTTAGTACCTGCTAACACAATCAATATAAGAGAATTCTCAGTCTCTCAGTGTAACTGCAGATACCCTTCCTATTGGGAAGGTTAGTTGGAAAAAGTAAGATTGTGATAGGAATACCAAAAATCCAACAAAGAAAACAAAAAAACAAGGAAAATTTTCTAGAGCACTTGTGAATGACAGATGAAATTAGAGTTGGATCTTGTATAACTTCATTACAACAGTTACAATCCTTAGTGTCAAGTTTAAGTATGCATAGTGTACACTTAGGATACATTTTACATTTCTCAGTGATTATGGAGTACACATCATCCTGGTAAGAAGATTCCAGCAGTGAATTTAGTTTTTCAAATTATGAATTGAAAAATCTTTAAATAACTGTATAATTGCAAATATGCAAGTCCTACTATGATAAAGAAAAACATGCTTCAATACTGGTATGCTTTGCTTGAACTTTGTGCATAACTGCATAAAAAATTCTAATAAATAAATGCCAACATTTGTTAAATGGTTCACATCATTCCCCGGGACCACAATATAAGGTGATAAGAGTGATAACATAAAAAGAACCTGTAAGCGCTTCTTTTGTCTGGAATGTTTAAAAAATTCATGGTGTCTTTTCAAGATATAATGGTTTTAATTTTCTTTCACGGCAGGAGTTGTATCATTATCTTTTGAAAACTCCTCTGGTGTAGTCAAAAAGTCATTGGACGGGGAGAATAAAAGAAGCTTTCAGTGCAGCTAACATAACCACATTAGCTTGAGTTGACCAAAATATCCCATGGTATTGGCATCTTACTGTTAAAAGAAGACACATTTGCTTTCTTGTTTAAATGACTTCATTCCCATGATAGATATTTGATAGAACAAAACATTTGAAGAATAAATATTATAACAGAATCAAACAAACATTATTTAGTTATACACTGTCAGAAAAAATTCTAGACATATATGCTCTTATAGTGACCAAAAATGCATGATATCTATAGCATATGTCTAGAGGCAACTAATACAAAATGCCAAAACTTATTTATATTTTGTCCCTTGAGGATGAGGATGAGGATTCACTACTGAGTAAAGAGATTTCTGCTATACAACTTGTACATCATAGACTCAGGAATATAATCACATAGAAGAGCACATAGAGTTAAAAAGAAATATATAAGCAAAAGGGAAAATAAAATAATATACCTATCAATGTCATATGGTGCTGCATCAGCTATCAAAGTAAAAAATGTACACCAGTCTTCAAAATTCTTTTAGTAGTTAATTAAAAAAAATCTTCTATTCAAAGTCCTCCATTACATAGTTATAATTGCAAATAGACCCCACCCACCTTCACACATAATCCTAAGTAATATGGTTATGAATGTCTCTTGACATAGAAATGTTATTGTACTTAAATATTTTTTATTTATCTATATGTTTAAACTGTAATTTTGGAGTTGGGACCTTTTCCATCGGGTTATCGATTCCCTGATTTTCAAAATTACTCTTTTGCACGTGTGTCATGTGCTGTTGTTCCCATTTCTTATGTGTATTTTATTTTATTTTTGTTTGTCCTGAATATGATAATTTCTTATTTGCTTGCGTCCACTGTTCTATTGGATATCTACATGTTATATTATTTGAAAAAAATGTGCACGATCTCCTTTGTTTCACTCATGAAGTTAAAGGTTGAATTTCTTGTGCATGTGATGGTATCCTCTAATGGAATCTTTTTGCAGGGCCAGGATCTTGGTTTACTCCGCATGTCATTACGGTGAATGCTAGAGAGGTATCTAATTAATCTTACAAAATAATATGAAATGCGTGGGCTAAGTTGTTTTCATTGGAATGACTGTTGTGTGTTGTCTTTTATTTTCTACATAACTTATGTTCTCTTTTATTTACATTCCTTGATGCATGCTTCTTATTAATACTGCTATATTTTAATTGAAGTAGTAATTTGGTTTGCTTTGATAAATATTGTTGTTTGTGAACGTGATATTGTGATCCATTAATTTTTCACTGGCTTCTTTTTTGTGAACGTGATATTGTGATTCATTAGAAAGGATCCAGGAAGCAACAACCTATATATATGTGATCTTTTTATCAACATGTGATCTTTTTTGTTTTCTAAATTCAAACTTTTCTAAATTTTGTTGTATGGATGCCCTGATGTTGCAACAAGTAATGCCAAATTCAAATGCCCCATTGGCCCTCCATTTCACAACCTTGTCTCCAAAATATCTCAAATTAAACAAGAAATTGCCAATTTCCCGAGGAAAAAAGAAGAGAAATTTACCATCTATCCTTTCTAAATGAACTGTACACTTTCTTTTATTAACAACTATCAATTTCTTTTATTTTATTTTGTTTTAATTTTTAAAAAAAGATGGTCGATAGATATAAATAAGTGTCATGTGAGTTATCTTTTATACTAGCTGATTTAGAGGTAATTTTAGAATAGTTAAATGGCAAAATATTTTCAAAAAAACATGTATAGAAAATATGGATATTTCTTTTATAATCAGTATAGGCAATAATAATAATAATAATAATAATAATAATAATAATATATTGCTATAAATATTAAAATTAAAAATAATGATGTGTGAACATCAAACAGGCTAGTTAACACGCTATTTTACGACATTATATTTCTTGTTTCTATCTTCTTCTTTTTTCATCTGTCTGTTATTAGGTGTATGATTGTCCATCAAACAATAAACATTATTCTATTTTTCTAATAATAAAGATTAAGCTGATGGTAGATACAAAGTACAAACTGCAATCTACATTGGATTTTCAACGAGCACAACAAAAAAAAATAAGGTTTATAATGATCAATTATCATGCTAAACTATCTTAAAGATGAGATCACATATCCTTTTGAAGTACTGCCACGTGCCTCATGGTGGGCCCACTTGACCCCACGTGTCTAAACTTTGTGCATGCAGTGTGTTGTTTCATTAAATAAAAAATATTAAACTGATACAAAAGAATAGTAATAAGAAAAAGGACCACCCCTCAAACAACTGCTACTATATTCCCAACTACTTAAAGATAATTCAAACTACTTGCAAAGTTACAATTATTATCATGAATGTCGTCAATCCAGTGGAACAAGACATGATTTAATAGTATCATTGTTTTTAGTTGATCATCTTTGTATTGCACTAGTATCATTGTTTTACATCTTTTACCTAGATATTTGTTTTAAATCTCCAAATAATATATGCACATATTATCTTATATCATTATCATGCAGTTTGGATTGAGAAAAAATGGATCATAGCATAGTTGACACTGCAATGACTTCAAGAAAACGTAAAAGAGAAGAGTATAAGAAGATAATCTTATTAGCTGCTGCTTGTGTTGTTCATATGGTCATTGGTGTAGTGACATGGTATCATAATAACTATTTTGTTAAGGAACCAACCCGTAATTGGGAACTAGAACGTCAGAGCTTCCTTAATCGTCTTTATAGAGGAACAAATAAAGATTGCATTGAACAATTGAGGCTTAGTAAAAATGCATTTTTTAACCTTTGTAGAATTTTACAAGAAAAAGGTGGATTAGTAAGAACAAGAAATGTTCCAACAACTGAAGCAGTAGCAATGTTTTTACATATCCTTGCTCACAACCTAAAATATAGGGTAGTGCAATTTAGTTATTGTAGATCTAAAGAAACCATAAGTAGGCAATTCAATGATGTCTTGAGAGTGGTAATGAAAGTGAGCAAAGCCTATTTGAATTTTCAACCCTGTACTTTAGAAGGTGCGGAAGCAAACAAGTGAAGATGGTTTGAGGTAAGTTTATCAATTGTTAGGAGAAATTAGTTAATTATAAAATTTTCTTAGAATCTAAAAAAATTGTCTTGTTTGTATAGATGTATTGGAGCACTTGATGGGACTCATATTCCGGTTACAACTTCTCCTTATGAGAGACCTAGATATCGTAATAGAAAGGGTGATGTCTCTACAAATGTGTTAGCTGCTTGTGGTCCAGATTTAAGGTTTATTTATGTGTTACCTGGGTGGGAAGGGTCTGCAGGAGATTCTCGAGTATTACGAGATGCATTACGTCGTCAAAACAACTTGAAATTCCAACTGGTAATATTTCTTAGAAATAATTTTTTTCTTTTTTTTTTTGGTCTAGTTTAAGTCTATGTTTGTTATTTTAAACATTGTAGGTAAGTATTTTCTTGTGGATGCGGGATATACCAATGGTCCGGGATTTTTAGCACCATATCGAGGGACTAGATATCATCTCAATGAGTGGATTGGAAACACCCCTCAAAGTTACAAGGAGTTATTTAATCTTCATCATGCAAGTGTCCGAAATGCAATAGAAAGGTCATTTGGGATCTTGAAAAAAATATGGAGTATATTAAGAACTCCTTCATTTTTTGATATAAAGACACAAATAAGAATCATCAATGCTTGTTTTGTGTCACACAATTTCATAAGAGACGAACAACAAACTGATCAACTTTTAGAAGTTCAAGACTTAGAATTTTTATCTGTTGTTGATGAAGAGTTAGTCCATCAATCAAGGGAAGAAGTTCAAAATAATGCCATAGATGATATCACAACTATTCAAGATACCGAGGAATGGACAAGATTTCGAGATACATTAGCTATGAATATGTTTGCTAACTATCAAGTTAGGAGAAACTTTGCTTATGGATAGTTCTTTTTAAATGTAATTTGCTATTGCTGACAAACTTTGTGTGCTTTGTTACTATTGTACTTTTCTATTGAAGATAGACTTTTATGTACTTTGCTATTGCATAAAAACTTTGCTTGAAATATTTTCCATGATTGTGCAGTGAATTAGTCAAATGAATGAAGTAGGTCATATCTACTATTTGTTATGTGCAGGTTGAATAAGTGACATTAACTTCAATGGAGTCGTCTAATGAAAAAATGACGGACAAAAGAAAAGTTTTAGGAAAAAATAATGAGGAAACAAGAAGTTATTTTACATGGAATTTGGAAATGGAACGTGTATGGGCTGATGTACTTAGAGATCAAAGGAATTTGGGCAACAAGGGTGACGGAGGTTGGAAAAGGTCAGCATTGAATGCTGCAGCCGCAGTGTTATCTACAAGCTTCAATGTTAATGTCACATCAGATAATGTCAAAAATCGTATCAAATTATGGAGATCGTGGTATGGTATTGTAAGTGACATCCTTGGCCAGAGTGGATTTGATTGGGATGGCACTAAGCACATGATCATAGTTGAAAATGAAAATGCTTGGAATGAATATTGCACTGTAAGTATTCTTTAATATGTTGCTATTTGTTATTCAAAGTAGATTGGATTTGACTTTTTCTTTGTTTTCCAGTCGCATAAATCGGCTAAACCGTTTCGATTCAAGGTGCTTCAAAATTGGGATGATATAGTGGATTTGTGTGCTAAAGATAGAGCCACCAGTCATGGAGCTGAAACTGCTATGGATGTTTGATGAAGCGATGAGTAGAGAAACAAATGAAGTGGAATTCATGGGGTTAGGTGCTACTGCCATAGATTTAGAAGAACCAAGCTCTAATACAAAAGGAAAAAGACAAGGTTCGACTTCTTCTGGTGGCACACATCCTCACAGGACAAGAGAAAGATGGGAGAAAAAGAAGGAATAGTAGCTTCTTTGGATAAAATGGCGAACTCTTTTAACCGAATGGTGGTGGAAAAAATGGATGGTAAAGTTGATGGTGAAGATATTCAAGAAGTATTCCGTGAGGCAGCTTTGATACCAGATCTTAGTAGACAACAATGGGCTAAAGCTATATTAAATGGTTAGCTGACGATCCAAAGCAGTTAGCTATTGTGAAAGCCCTTCCAATTCACCAAAAGACAGATTATGTTTTAACACATCTTGGAGAATGAAATTTGGTGAGTAACCTTTTGTCTACATTTCCAATTTCAATTTTCAAATTATAAATTTGTGTCTTTTTTATGCCTAATTGAGCTCATATTTTCACTATAGTTATTTGTCTTTCCTCTTGTGACTTATATTATCTTGTTTCTTCTCCCCTAAATGGCAGCATTGGATGTTAATTATTCAGGTTCGTCGACCTTTTACACTTGATGATGAATGAAGATTATGGGATGAAGAACATTGTTTTTTTTTTAAAAATTTGGACCTTGTAATTTTTGTTTAAGATCTTTGTTTGGAACTTGATTAATTAGGACCTTGTAATGCTTGTGTTGATTCGTGTTTATGCGTTGGTGCATTATTAACCATTTGAATTTTCTTCCCGTACGAACAATGAAATTAATATCATTTGAATTTTGTACGAGATAATTGTCCTTAAATTACATAATTATTTAATTTTAATATATTTTTTAAAATTATTGCAAGACTAGGTAATTAATTTTTTAAAACAAGAATAAAGAATTACATATCATTCATCTTTTAATTGTGCAGTATTGTTTAATCCAAGTTTTTTTGTGTTACTACAAAAATATTGTATAAGATTCAAAATTGTTTAGCATTAAAATTATTTTAATTATTTAATTATTAACTATTAAAAAAATTTATTATTATATATTTTATAACATTAAATTTATTTTGAATATTTAACTATTTAAAAAATGACTCATGTTTATTTTCATTCAATATTGAAATTTTAATTTTTAAATAAATATTTAAAAATTAAAATTTGAATTTCATTGAAATTGAATTACTTTATCCAAACAAGGAAACTAAAATACAAGAAATTGAATTGTCTCATCCAAACAAAATATTTACAAAATGAAAGAAATTTAAATCAAGGCAATCAAAATGCTGTGAATTTGAATTTCCTAGAAATCTTTAAATTCCTCATCCAAACACATGGTTATTGAAACAAAGGTAATACACATATAACATATTGAATTAGGAGATAGAATGAATCTATTTGGTGGTTTACAAATTATTTTTTATTGAACATATACATGAAAAGCTAGGAATATTGAATTTATTCTACATCTCACAAAGAATTAGAACTTAAATAAACTAACAAAAAAACGTCTGATCAAATTTAAAATATTCTGAAAAAAAAAATTGATTCACACTAACTAAAAAATTTAGCTAACCATGTTTAATTATTTCAATCTTAATTAAAAATTATTTTTTTAAAACTTAACATTCATTGGAACTTGTTATCAGAAATAAGAGTTATTGAAACCAAAATCTTAATTAAATAAAAAGTATTTTAGAAATTATAGCATTAAAGAAGATAAAATTAATAAAATTTACTTATGAAAGTAATTTTGTATCTTATATTTAAAACCAGAGGACTACGGAAAGCCTAAAATTTTGGAAGGATAATTTTCCATGTAAATTGAGACGTCCTAGACTTTCCATGTGACACCTTTATAAATTGTATTTTTTCATCTTGGTACATTATATAAATTGTACTGCATAGATATATAATTTTGACAGCATTGTCATCGAATGGAGACAACAAAGGACATGCAGATTGAAACAAAAGAAGGAAAAAGAGGGTGCACGCGTATAAAATTTCAAATCAGTTACTGTATTTTGTCCCGGGCATTACAGAAAGCCAAAAAATATAAAAATCATGACAGAGGAAATTGGAGGCAAAGCCTAACAAAGACTTTAAAGGGCATGAAATTAAATAATGCTTAAGACAACAAAAGACAAGGAAAAATCTATACAAAATTTTCAGTTTTTGTTTTTTCTGCCTTCCATGTTAGTCCCATCTTTGAGAGTCTCTTGTGCATCATTTTCCATTCCGAGGCTGAAAAGACAAGCTGCATGAAGATACAAAGCAGTAGGCCACTCTGGAGATACCACTTGGGCTTGCATTGCATCCCCAAGAGCTTCTTGTGCCATGTCATTCATCAATAAAGATAAGCAGCGTATTGCATACACTGTGGGTGACACCATGGTCCCTCCATCTATGAACTGAAACAAATGTAAAACACAAATATATAGATAAGTAACTTATTCACCAGCAAAAAAACATAACTTATTGTATAGCTTAATTTTTTTTTGTCTAGACCACAGGTATCCTTCATAGGAAGTAATCCTATTTGAGCCGAGTAGGATTCAAGACCACCACTTAAGTTGAAACAATTTCACACCAGTTGATCCGAACTTAGTGGTTAGAGTTTAATTTTTATGTCTTACATTTCTCATTAATAAAACATACTTTTGAAGTAGTTATTATAAAATTTAATAAATTTATAATATATATATATATATATATATATATATATATATATATATATATATATATATATATATATATATATATGTATGTATATATATAGATTAAATGACAATGTAAACATTTTATACAGTAAATATATAAACTATTTTCTCCTTATTTTATTTTTAAACCATAACAGCTGCAAACAACTTAAGGCTACAAGGAAAAGGCCTAAACAACATCTACTAATGTCCTGTTTGGTTCTGTAGTGGGAAACCCCAAACTTGAGTTTAGGAGTGCTAAACATGATTTTGCTAGAGAGAAAAAATTGGTTGTTCAGTTAAAATAAAGTTTATTCTTATTGACTAGAAGTAAGAAAAAATCATTAAAAATGTACCTTTTGCATTGTGGATTAAAAATTTTATTCTGATTTTACTTTTGAAAGAAAATTTCTTAAATATAAATCACTTTTCTTTAAAATTACTTTTAATTTAAAATTATTTATACAAGATCAGGATGATGCAAAATTAAGTTAACAAACAGATAATCCAAATTAGATGTTTGGCAAGACAGTATGCAACATCAGTCATTGCAGGTCTCTGCAACATTAAGCATAGCATCCAATTTAAGCCAAAAGTCCTTAAATTAAAATCCTCTTACTTGAGTGTAGCAGTCAATGGCAGTGATAAAGTCCTTAGCTCTAAAAGCAGTATCTCCATGCTTCTTCAAATTCAAGGTCTCCTGCATTTGGCTGGTCCACAATTGAAAGGAAAGCTGCAATTTCAAAATTAAGAAGGATCAACATTAGAGTTGGTAACAATAAAAATAGAGGGAAAAGTGTGCAAACAAAACCTCATTGGCAATTCCTTCATCATCCTTGTAACCAGTCTTCTCTAATATTTCATGTATTGCAGTAAGATCCAGTCTCAAACATGCTTCACCAAAAGGTGTCAATGTAATTGCTTTGTTAAGGATGCAGTTTCTTGCCGGAGACCCATTAGAACATATGAGGGGACCTGCTCATATACTATCCAAATGAGAAATTATAGTCTTCCCAAGATGGGTAATAAGTTCTCACATTGCTTATTATAACATTTTAATAATTAAATATACATAACACTTGCATAATTCCAAAGCATATGCAAATAAGAGTTTACTTTACACGAAATAGTTTTACACAATAAGAATTTATCTAATCACTACATCATATTAATGAATAAAATGATGTGATAAAGTAGCCAAATCTTATTAATTATCTGCATCAAATGTTTTACACTGACAATATATATAAAATATAATAATCATTACATACTTAGATTTGAATCCACTTTATTGATAATCAACAATCTTAAGGAACACACCAACTAGAAAAGAATATAGAAAGTATGGATGTACTTCATCAGCATGCTGCTAAAAAATCAGGTTCAAAAATAAGGGAAAAAGTGAAACATTTGTGTAATAGAGTAGAATGATAGATCTATGAGACCTAAGCACAAACTATTATAAAAGCTTATCATGCATGGAATATACCTCTGTTTCATTCTGAAGTGACATGAGAGATGCAACAAGAGACTTTGCATTTGGCCTCTCACGAGCTTCATATTGTAAACAACGAGAAGCCAAACGAACCAACTCAGTTCCGTCATCCTTTGAAAAGTGACCCTCTAAGGCAGAATCCATCAACATCAAAAAGTTTTTGCCACGAATCAGGTCAAGTGCCTGTAAAAGAACAAAAGTGAATGCTGTGAATATCATATTTTTGTTCTTCATTGAGATTGGTACATCAATGAATCACCTTATTTATACAAGACATGGTCTGCATGAACATTAAAGATTTAACACAGATATTTCTACGTAGAAGTACTATTTTGCAACTTGAAATAGATCCAAATAATTAATATACTATGACTAATATACCAAAAGATTGTAAACCAGTATTTTTTTTTTTTTAGTTAGTGCAAAAGAGTATAAACGGAAACGGTAAAGTTGTGCCTTGGTGACTTGTTGGTCATGGGTTCGAATCCGGAAACGGCCTCTTTGCATATGCAAGGGTAAGGCTGCGTACAACATCCCTCCCCCATACCTTTGCATAGCGAAGAGCCTCTGGGCAATGGGGTACGAAAAATGCAAAAGAGTATAAACAAAATACTAGAAAAGTTTCAAAATATGTCACGAGAATTTATATAATAACAAAGTTTCTTGCTTATGATATTGATATAAATTATAGTGTATTGTCTCATGCTGAATGTGTATTTTAAGCAACTATATCAGTAATTGACAGCATCATTATCCAAAATCAATGGCCTGAAGATCTCATGGAATTTTAGTTTGTTTAGTACTTAACAATGGAAGGAAAAGCTTACAAGGCTTGGTGGAATATGTTTACCACTCAAGAGATCTAGCAGCAGAGTTCCAAAACTGTAAACCACACTCTGTGGAGTCACTCTACCTGCATATGAACCCAAATGTACCAAAGAACAACAGTCACATACTAAAATATGTAAGCATATGCAGAATAATTCCACAGATGTTTCCCTCATCTAAAAGGAGGATTTTCCTTAGGGCTAGGGAAACAATTAAAGAAAGAAAGAAAAAAAACAAAAACAAGATGAATTTCTATATAAATTCCCATATAATTTGGTCAAACTTTATATTTCTAAAGAAGCAAAACAAAAGCAATTAATTTTTTACTTATTTGCAGAAGAGGATGTAAAATTAAATGCAGACCCCCTTTGTGATACAATAAAGATCCTGTCTAACAAACAGAACAGTACAACATTATTAATGGTTCTTTGACCATTCTGAAGTATTTCAGACCAATCTATACTTTTATGACTGATTCAGTGGCAGATTCCTCAGATTTCTTTTAGTTATGCCAAAGATCAAGGCCATGCACTCATGCAACCAACACACAAACATCCTAAAAATTTTGCCAGTCCTTAAGTACTCAGGAGGGGTGAAAGCCAGGTTTGTGCTGTAACTCTTGCCATCTCTGCTCTTCTTCATGAGTCCAAAGCAAGACAACCTGGGATTAGCATCCTGTTGATACATCACAAGCCAATCCAAGTTACAAATAGGAAGAAACAAGGTTTAGTTAGAACTGGGAAGCATTTATTAAACACCAGTTATACCTGATCAAACAAGATTCTGTAGGCATTGAGATCATGATACAAACCCCTTCCTTTACTAGTGCAATATTCTAGAGCTTGAGCTAAGTAGAAAGCCACCCTCAACCTCATGGCCCATTTCATTGGCTGTGCCTCCCCTGCACCAAATCAACCATGATTTACTTTTCTATGTTCAGAATTATAAGTCCTATGACCACAATTTAAAGAAAGATTTAAAACCCATCAAAGATTAACATAAAAGTTATGGTAATTACAAACAACTCACAATGAAAGAGAAGCTTGCCCAGAGTTTCATGTGGCATAAACTATGCTACTAGCAGCCTCTCTTCCCCTTCATAGCAATAACCAACCAAATTTGCTAGACGTTCACTTCTAAGGCTTCCCACTTGTCTGGCTTCCTCCAAAAAGCACATAACACATCATGTCAAACTCAAAACAAGCAAGAAAGTGCAACAAATTTAAAGTTTTAAATTGCAGTCTGCAGACGTATTTGTAGCCTCAATATTGAGGTTTTGGAGATCTCCGTGACTGCATCACGACCACAATTGTGGCTAAAGCATGGAGATCTCCACAACAGCATCCCAACCACAATTGTGGCTACATGAGCTGCATTCGGAGATCTCCACAACTACATCACGACCACAATTGTGACTATATCAGCTGCATTTGTCCACAGCAAGGTTTTAAAAAATAGTTTGTGGCTGTGATTTCAGCCACAGCTACATGGCGACAGTAAATGTGATCGCATTAGCTTCATTTATCCACAATTTCTCGTCATATCAAGGATAGAGATAAGACTGCAACCCCAAGTGCAACTGCAATTTAAAACCTTGGTCCACAATTATCTATAGAGCCCTTTTAAAACTTGACAAAAGTAGTAAAAAAATGAAGTGTAAGTGCAAGTGACAAACGAGGAATTGGCGAGAATCAGGCCAAGCAAATTTGTTGAAACGTTGATGGCGATCCACTGTCCATTATCAAGTTTTCCTTTGTAAACAACATTGGGAGCTTTCTCACCATGCTCAGATACTATGTTTTCTGAGGAGAACCCATTTGTGGCAGCCTTCAGTTGCTCCAAACTGAACTCACCAAAACTTGGCCACAATTTTCTCTCACCCTTCTCACCATTTTCTGCAACAAAGACAACATTTTTTAAGCGAAACAAGAGTTTCTAGACAAAGGGTCTGTGCGCTGAAAACTCAAAAACAAAGAACAACACAAACCTTGGTCAGAGGATTCAAGGACAGAAGGTTTGAGGTGAGAGTGGAACCAGCAGAAAGAGAATTTAGAGCAACGAGCCCCCATGTAAGTGCAAGAGAGGAAGAAGAAAGAACAAGAACAAAAAGATGCCGTTCAAGCAATCAAGCCTCAAAGGTTGAGCGGCTAATGAATAAATAAATAATGATCACAGAGTGGTCATTGTTGTGAACCTTCTTTGTGTTTGTTGTGTTATGTTTGAACATTAATGGCAAAGAGTTGGCAATTCAAAAGGTTTCTACTAATCTATTCTTGAGGTGGCTTCAACAACTCTTCATTTGTACCTCAATTGCTGTTGCAGTGTAAGTGTACAGAACAGTGACAACACAAATACAAGATGTTAATTGTTACAACAATTTTTTGTTATCACTTTCTTCTTATGTCTTTCTCTATCCCTTTCTTTGAAACAGGCTTTTCTTTCTTCAGTGATTCAATTTGTAAAGGGCCTTTCCCAATCTTGGCTTCCTGGTTTTGGCTTTTTGCTTTTCTGCTTTCTCATCATTTTGCTTAGCATTTAATAAAAGGAAATTTAAGAATACCTTTTATGTGAATTTGTTTGCATTGTATTTTTTTTATTATTATTATATGTAAATGAATCCCATTTCCAATCTAATGAAAAATTTGTTGAAATATTAACTCCAAAAATCTAATATTTAACCCAGTGTTATAAATATCATTCCCATCATCGACTTTGTTGGGGTCATTGATCACTGTTTTATTTATTTATTTATTTATTTATTTATTTATTTATTATATACTCAAGTATATAAACAAAATTAAAAACAACATACAAATGAAATTAATTTACATGAATTGTTAGTATAAAATATATTTCCAAAGACATCCAATGAATTTTATTTTATTGTCATATAATATTAATAAATAAAATAATATGCTAAAATAATCAAATTTTATTAAATATTTATATAAAAATATTTTACACTTACAATATATAAATTAAATTCAATAGAAATTTAGTACAATCACTACAGTGATAATTATATCAGCACTAGTTCAATTGTACAATTGATTCAATTCAACAGTCCACTCAAGTCTCCAACCCATTGTCCAATCACTTGAACTCAGTTTTTTTGTCAAAAAAAAATATTTTCTTTTTTTATTCTTCGAAACTAATCTTTTGTTAATGACAAATGATAAATATTTTACGTTTATAATAAATTATTTTTAACTATTGATATTTAAAAAAAAACAATATACAGTAAAATTCAAGTTAAAGAGGTTGAAAAAGGTAAAGGGAAAGAGATAAGATGTTAAAAACAATCTTAATAACCTTCTCGTTGAAGAAAAGCAACTAAAAATGCTAGTTAAAGAAACGACAGCTAAAGCTAGTCTCATTTAATATAGTTATTCTAATATATATATATATATATATATATAGAAACTGATTATCTAATGGATATAGTTTAATTGACAATATATATTAAGTTTGTGGAAGAAAACATGGGTTCAATTCCCACAAATATATCTTTAGTGAAAAACAAAGAGTTTTATGTGTGTGACACCCTCTACCCCTCACATATATATTGATAAAGGAATAAAAATTCAAATATTAATTAATAGTATTTTTTTTTTTACATTTGTAAATACAAGTTTTTCAAAGGGATAAAAGGCTCACATTCACTTTCTTCTACATCATATTCAAACTTGTCCAAATAAATAATAAAGTTATCTCGGTTTAAGCAAGATCGTCTACGACTTCATACAATTAATATAAAACCCTATACCCCAATGCCACATCCTATCAGAGCGTTGTGTCTCGACGTCCTTCAGCACAAGGTTCCTTAAATCAATTCACCTAGTCGTCTGCTCCCCCAAACACAAAGTTCAAGATCATCACAGGATCCAAACACAAACAACACACGGGGAGTGAGTTATCACATTCCTAACTAATAGAGAAACAAGACAACTAGATATACATATCATATAAACTAAATAAAATTTACTTACACGTAATTCACGTAATTCCACCACTTTGTCATTCAAAGTTCACTTTTCATCCATCAATCACACTTTTCAATCATCAATCACATTACACAAAAATCACATTCTCTGATCAAGACATAATAACACATCAATTTCATAATAAACAATTAGCAAGCGCATGAGACAGTTATGCTAAGACTCAAGCCTATATGCAATGTGGTACCATGTCAGTGAAAAACCACCCTGGGGCGCTTAGGAGTACATAACAAGACACACCACACAATGGGTTTGTCAGGTCACTCTCACTAAGTAAGATCATAGGGAGACCAGTCAGGGTCACGATGTTTTGCAAGAATGCTCCAACCATATGGGATCAGCATAGGCTTAAAGGAGCACTCAAACTCGATGACCCCCAAGGCCTACACTCCGAAGAGTCCGTCAGGGCCTCTCCCTCCTGATTCAGGTCCAACCCCTAAAATCATTTTAGCACACAAACACTGCTAGTGAATTATACAATACCTACGACCTCACACTCGTGTCTTAAGCACGTACAACATATTGCGCTACAATTTAACACTGGTTCCTAAATAGGAACCTACACTTTCTCTTTAACACTGGTTCATAAATAGGAAACCTACACTTTCTCTTTAACACTGCGCATTTACACTTTTCTCAAGATAACACTGGTCGGGTTATTGTACAATTCACAGTTTACAACACAAATAATGTCACATCAAGAGTTAATCACACACTTATTCAAAACCAAAACTCATTCACAATTTCACATCTCATAATGTCACAATCCACCATCACATGTTTTCACATATCTCACAATTCAACACCTGTTCTACTTTACACTTTTACTCAATCACAATAACAATATTATAATCTCAAGGCAACATATCATTCCACAATTCATCACATATTTCATTTATAAGCACTGCTCATGAATTATACAATACCACAACCTCACACTCATGTTTTAAACATGTTTAACACAATTGTGCTACAATTTAACACTGGTTCCTAACTAGGAACCTACACTTTCTCTTTAACATTGCGCATAAACATTGGTCGGGTTATTGTATAATTCATAGCTCACGATATAATTAATGTAACATCAAATGTTAACACATCCACTTATTCACAATCGAATATCATGTCCACACTTTAACATCTCATAACATCACATCAACCATCTCATAACATTCCCAATGATATTCATAAGGTACAACATACACATGTTCATAAAATTTAACCATAATATTTTCAAACTCCAACACTTAATAATTTTTGGAATCATACTATAACACTCTACAATATTATTTATATAAATTATTAATATAAATAACTACCTCTATATATATAAACTAGCATACATCATATTAAATCACAAATTTCAAAGTAAGCTTTCAATGCACAAATTCTAAATAATTATATGAACACTTTGGTCAGTTTCAATTATGATATTAATTTTTTAAATTATATATAAAAACCTAAACAGCAAGAAAAAGAGAAAATACAAAATCAATATCTCTCTCTAAATTTCTCCTTACTTTATTTTATCAATTCATATTAATTAGAAAAAGTACTCAATTTATAGGGTTCACGCTCAACACAATAGCATATCAATTTCACAAAAATTGGTTTGTCAAACATATATAATTCACTGTAATAATTATAAGGATAAAATGAAATTGCAAAAACACCCAAAAACCCATTCCAATTGATATCTCTAAGGATCCCTACACATGTTCTCACTAGTTCCCAATTGTGAATAACTCATCCCTTACCTCTAAGCGGACTCACGTGTCTTCCGAATGCGATAACAGCATCTTGAGCAGTTCCCTAAGATTCCTCCAGTTTCTCCTCCGACTGCTCCGATAGAGTTCCCAAACGTCAGAAAAACGTAAAAGGGATTGAAGCCTCCATTTGGACTATCTTCATGCGATTCCTTTTTCTCTCTCCACGAACATCATCTCAAAATCCCAATGGTCAAAGCGTGAGAAATTGAATTTCGAACAACATATCCAAATTTCACAACAATCCAACGGTTAACAAAATCGGGATCGTAGTTTTACCAAGATAGCTCTGGGTTTCTACGGAAAAGAAAAAGGCTACAATGCGAAGGGTGTTTCTCTCAGTTCAGACATGATATCGAAATTCCCAACGGTGGGAATGCTCAGAATTGTGTTGTGAACGTGGTGCTCAAATTTCACGACGATCCAACGGTGAATGATTCTGAGATCGTCGTTTTTCTGAGACATGTTTGGTGGGCTACGGGAAAAAAGAAAGGGTTTTGAGAGGAGAAGAAAAAAAACGAAAATGAGGTAAAGAAGAGATAGCGTCAGTGTGACACCTAATCTAACACTATTTATAGCTAGATTTACTCTATTTATTTATTTATTTATTTATTATTTTATAAAGATAAACTCTATTTTATTCTCTATCAAACAAATAAATAAAATACCCTTTTTATTTTCTCTCAAATCATTATTTTAATTAATAATTATATCTCCTTATTTATTTATTTATAGAATCTCATCATTTTTCTAAAACTCTATTTATTTATAAATAAAAATTATTTTTTTAAATTAGCTTACGAAAAATGGGATGTTACAATGTGCTTCGGGAGAGTTGCAACTAGGCCTGTATGAAAATTGGATTTTTTTTTATTTTTAATTTTCAACAGATCCATTTTTTATCGACTTTATAAAAGTGGTTAGGCTAACTAAACCAAATTATAAAGTGGATTGGATCAATTTTTTTTTTTTAAAAAAAAAAAAGCAGTTCAAATATTTTGGTTTCAATTCAATTATTTATCTTTTACCTATATATGGATCCATTTTTCTAAAGAATCGAACCAAACCTCTTTTTTAAATGGTTTGGTTAACCTAATCATTTTCATAAATTGGTTCAGTCAGTTTTTTCACCAAAACGGTTTGGTTTTTTAATGGCGATTCAATTCAGTTTTGGATCCATTTAGTTTGCCTTTTTTTTTTTCACACTCCTAATTGCAACCCTCCCCAATACAAGCACACTAAGTAGACACTTGATACAAGAAAAAAAAATCATATCTAGGAATTATAATTTTTTGAAATGAATAAAACATATTTCGCTGATCATAAATATTCCTATGAATATAAATTTCTTGAAAATCAAAGAGTAAGTAAAATTTTTATCAAAAACGTTAATTATATATCGCATTAAATAACCTAATGAAAGAGTAACATAGTATTTCTATTCCAATAAAACTTTCTTTTAACTTAAAAAAGATAGATTTTCACCTCTTAATGAGAGTAATTTTGTGGGAAACATAACTAATCAACATTCAGGAGAAATATTATTTTTAGTGAATGTTATTTTAAAAAAAATCAAAAATGGGAAATAGAGTAGGAAAGTAATTCCGGGAGTTCATACCGGAAGAAGGTTTTTATTGAAAATATTTTTAAAAAATTAATGGGCCAAGACTCAAACCCAAGATTTTGGGATTTTGGGGTTATTATGACAATGCTCTAACCAATTAAGCTAATGAATCAATTACATTATAAAATAAATAATATTAGTATACATAAATTATTATTATACATAATTATCACTAACATTTTAATGCATATTTAATACACATGTAAATTTGAATAATAAATATTGTGACAATTAAATTTAATTTAAATCATACAAATATTTATTGTGCATATTTAATGTGCATGTAAATTTGAATAATAAATATTTACTTATGTAATCTGTATATTTTTTTAAAAATAAAAAATATTTATTATGACAACATTTTATTTGTATTACAAAAATTAATATATATTAAATAAATATTATTTATTTTATAACAACGTGAATTAAATATGCATTAAATTTTATAATAATAATCCGAATTAAAAAAAATATTTAATGCAAGCTTTGGTTTTCTTTAAATTTTAATGACTATTTTGCCCCTATCTTGTTTTTCTTTAAATTTACTATGCATGCTTCCGATTTTACGCTTCCTTTGTGTTTCACTTTCACTTTCATCCTGTGTGCTGGGTGATTTTTGCAAGCTTTGGTGGTTTTTGCAAGTTTGTTGGAAGTAGTTGTTCGGTGAAGGTTAAATATTGGTGGTTTCTATCGTAGTTGCTCTTCTTATTCCATCGGAGGTACGCATTTTATGATTTTTTTGGTTTTTTGTGTGTGTTAATATGTTACAAAAGCAGTAAAATGTTGAGGAAGGTTATTCAGTAAAAACTTCTTCCAGAAGAAGTTTCTTCTTTCGAAAACTTCTTCCGGAAGAAGTTCTTCCGAAAGTTTATGCTACTTATTCCAGAAGAAGTTCTTCCGTAATAAGGTGTGTCAGCTTCCAGTAGTGCACACTGCTTCTTCCGGAAGAAGTTCTTCCAGAAACTATATTTTTTTTTTAATTTTTTTGGAATTGTGTTTTTAAATTTGTGAAAAAATTAATATATATGAATATTATAATTTATAATATTTGTATTTGATATTTTTTAAATTATGGATAATTGGTTTAATTAGGTATAATAATTTAGGTATATTATTAAATGATTTAGATAAAATAATTATATTTTGTTGTAGTAGTAAAATGTTTTATTAGTTGTTAGTTATAGTGTTAACTTTAGTTTAAGTAAATAATTTAGTTTCAACTTTTGTATTACTTGTGTATGATGCATAATTTAATAATATGTCGTTAAGATGGACGAAGATCAATGGACGTATGACTATACGATGTCACAAGAAGTTCATATGGATTATGATAATGAAGAAGAATATGGTGTGAATGAATCACATGTTGATTGTTCGAATGCTTTTAATACCTGTCAGGTAATCATATTCATTAGTTTGAGTTATTTGGTTGAACGTATGTTTCGTATAAAAATTAATATGTCGGAGTTGCGTTGTAGGTCTTTGGTACTCGAGATGATGTTTTGCAGTGGGCTCGAGCAGTTACCCATGAAAACGGATTTGTTGCAGTGATTATGAGGTCTGACACAGATACTGATAGCAGAGGAAGAAGTTCATTTGTGTTAATTGGGTGTGAAAGGAGTGGTATGTACAAGTATAGGAATAAAAAATTCGTTAGAAGAGACACTGAGAGTAGGAAATATGGTTGTCCCTTCAGGCTTCATGGGAAACCAGTGCATAGAGGGGAAGGTTGGATGGTGAAGTTGATCTGTGGGATTCACAATCATCAATTGGCCAAGTCCTTAGTTGGACATCCATACGCTGGGCGATTGACTAAGGATGAAAAGAAAATTATTGCTGATATGACAAAGTCGATGGTGAAACCAAAAAACATCTTGCTAACGTTGAAGGAGCACAATTCCAACAGTTGCACCACGATCAAGCAAATTTACAATGCAAGAAGTGCATATCGTTCTTCAATAAGAGGAGCTGATACCGAAATGCAACATCTAATGAAGCTTCTCAAACGTGATCAATACATTCATTGGCATAGATTTAAGGATGAAGTTGTGGTGCGTGATCTGTTTTGGTGTCACCCAGATGCAGTAAAGTTATGCAATGCATGTCATCTGGTGTTTTTTTATAGATAGTACCTACAAAACAAATAGGTACAGACTCCCACTACTTGACTTTGTTGGGGTGACACCAACAGTGATGACATTCTCTGCTGGGTTTGCATATCTGGAGGGTGAGCATGTTAATAATATTGTATGGGCTTTGGAACAGTTTCAAGGTCTATTTTTAAGAAACGATCATCTCCCTGTTGTTATTGTCACTGACAAAGACCTAGCACTGATGAATGCAGTGAAAACTGTGTTCCCAGAGTGTACAAACTTGTTGTGCAGGTTTCACATCGATAAGAATGTCAAGGCGAAGTGCAAATCTTTAATCAGTCAAAAAAATGTCTGGGACTATGTGATGGATAACTGGGGTACTTTGGTTGATTGTCCGTCCGAACAACAATTCGCTGAGTTCTTTCAGAAGTTTCAAATTGCTTGTTCACCTTGGCCAATGTTCGTTGACTATGTTAACGACACATGGACTATCCCCCACAAGGAAAAATTTATTACAACCTGGACGAATAAGGTCATGCACCTAGGCAACACAACAACAAACAGGTATTAAAATCTTATTTTTTTCTAGTAAATGATATTTAATTGTTGTATATTTTTCATGTTTGTTGTGTATTTTAAATGTAGGGTTGAATCAGCTCATTGAGCTCTAAAAAGAGTATTACAAAATAGCCTTGGAGACCTGTGTAGTGTTTGGGATGCCATGAACAACATGATCATGCTGCAACACGTTGAAACTAAAGCATCCTTTGAAACCAATACGCATGTGGTTGGACATGTATTTAAAAAAACCTTATACAAGAGGCTCGTTGGAATGGTTTCAAGGAACGCTTTAAATGAGATTGCTGGCGAGGTTGAGTGTCTGCGTTATCTCGGCAACGATTCCTCTTCTTGTGGTTGTGTGATGAGAAGCACACTCGGTCTTCCTTGTGCATGTGAGCTTTCTAGGTATACTGCTGGCAGCATCCCAGTGGATTCAGTCCATATGTTCTGGAGGAGACTTTGCTTTTCAGACCAAGGGTTATGTGAGGCCGAAGTCAACATTAAGGAAGAGATTGAGACCATATCTAAAAGATTTGAGGAACTTGATGTGTGTGGCAAACTAACTCTCAAGAGTAAACTTCGAGATATTGCATACCCTGATCATAACTCTATGTGCACTCCTCCGTCAAAGGTCAACACTAAAGGTGCATCGAAGAAACCGATGAAAAGAAGTCAAAGATCCACAAAGCGTGATCCGTCTTACTGGGAGTATGTTGATGCTTTTCATTCTGTTCAAAGCAGCAACTCTTTAGTGAAACGTAGTGCATCATCTTCTGAACCGCCAAAGACAACAAGGATCATCCCAATGTTGGATCAATTTGCGCCATTTATACAGGATTTCATTCACAACGTTGTGGATGTGAAAGCAGACGGTAACTGTGGATATCGGTCCATTGCCGGTTTATTAGGTATGGGGGAAGATTCTTGGTCATTGGTGCGCAACGAATTGATTAAAGAACTTGGCAAATGGTCGCATGACTACACCAACCTCTTTGATGGCACAGAGAGATTTGAACAATTAAGGTTGTCCCTACTTGTTGATGGGTTTTCCAAGGTATGTTTTTAGGTTATTTTTTTTTAAGAACAAACTTTAAATAACTTAGATGTGTATGTTTGCTTGATTCAAGTTAGTGTGGACAAGTGGATGGATATAGCAATGGCCAACTCCATATATTAGTAGAATGCAGCAGTACACAAGCTTGATGTCATTCAAAAGAGACTATGTCGACCTAAATGAAGACTGAACATGTATTGTTTATCTAATTGTATTCATTATGTGATATAATTTGTTGTAATCCATTAAAGGATAATTATTAAGTACTCATTGCGTTAAGAAAAAAAATTAGTTGGTGCAACCAAAATCAATTATGCATGTACGATACATCGTTGTCATAATTGACAACACATAATGATATGCATGCGTATTAAAGTTTGAGCGTGACACGACATTGACTTCGTAGGAAACATAAACACGAAACATGTCCACGCGTGTTCTTTTGTAAAAAAAAAAAAAAAAGTGAAGCAATCTGTCGGTGAGAACCATGTATATATATGAGACACGGCAAACGCTAATAAATCACACATTATCTTGCCTTCACATACTCTCCCAATTGATACACAAAGTATGGCATTTTTAGGAGAAACTAGCAATCAGACGATTGTCAACTCAAGGTTGGGTTTCATTTTTTCAAATGGATTAATTGTTCACAATGATAGTGGGGTTTACTTCCAAAATTTCACTCCGGTGCTCATTCGAGTACCAAACAGTTGTGATTTTGCAAGCCTAAAAACCAGAATACACAATACCCTTCAGCTAACCGACAGACAATTTTTGGATGAAATTCACTACCGCCAGCCATTCACCCATACATGTAACCAAATTGGCTTTCAATGTATGCAATTGATAAATGATGATGATGTCAACACAATGTTAATGTGTAATGATCAATTTTCGTGTGTTGGTCTGATTGAGTTATTATGCACCGTTGGAAGAACACCAGATGAAGTAATAAACTTACTTGAATGCACTACGACCCCTACTCGTGACGCGCTCTTGTATTACAACGAGAGATGGAACATGCCACCCCAGAACAAATTTGTAAGATGCGCGTTCGCAGAAAAAAATCCAAAGAAATTTGAAATTCTTTCAGGATGTACCCTCAATGAATTGAAGGATTTGATAAAGCAAGTTGCACCTAAAGGGATTCCCTCTCATGGAATTCACGAATCACAAGCGGTAAGACGATTGTTTTTTTGACAACCATGACGTTTTGAGTATTCAGATAAAGTTATAAAATATGAAATTAATGAGCTGAAAACCAACGATGAAGTGCTGAAGGTGTTAGTACAGTCTAACTACTGGAAAAATATAGGCCAATAGAAATTTTAGTTGTTTTTACTAAACATGGTATGGAATTCGAAGATGATGTGGATGCCACGTCGCTAAACGACTGAATGCAACATTTCTTTTTTTTTTTTTAATGTAACTTTTATCTGTTTGTTTACAGCGTGTTTGAATTCCATAATAAAATTGAAGGGTGGAAATCCTTTTTTTTTTTAATTTCGTGCTTATTTTTTGAGGTGTTATTCGGTGGAACCAGCTGACGATATTATGTTTTTTGGCTTCTTTGACGTCCAAACATGAGAAATAGCGCCCCTCGAATGTCTTAGGCGACTCGCGCATAATTTTAGAAAATCCCCGAACATGGGTACTTGAACATGTTTGAAGGCTCCAAATCTTTTTTTGTTAATTTCGTGCTTGTTTTTTGAGGTGTTATTCGGTGGAACCGACTGACGATATTATTTTTTTTTGTCTTTTTTGACATCAAAACATGAGAAATAGCACCCCTCGAATGTCTTAGGCGACTCAGACATAATTTTAAAAAACCCCGAACATTGGTACTTGAACATGTTTGAAGACTCTAAATCCTATTTTTTTTAATTTCGTGCTTGTTTTTTGAGGTGTTATTCGGTGGAACCGGCTGATGATATTATTTTTTTTGCTTCTTTGACGTCCAAACATGAGAAATAGTGCCTGTCGAATGTCTTAGGCGACTCGCGCATAATTTTAAAAAACCCCCGAACATGGGTACTTGAACATGTTTGAAGGCTCCAAATCCTTTTTTTTTAATTTCGTGCTTGTTTTTTGAGGTGTTATTCGGTGGAACCGGCTGACAATATTATTTTTTTTGGCTTCTTTGACGTCCAAACATGAGAAATAGCACCCCTCAAATGTCTTAGGCAACTCGCGCATAATTTTAAAAAACCCCCCGAACATGGGTACTTGAACATGTGTGAAGGCTCCAAATCCTACTTTTTTAAAAAATTTAGCTATGTTACTTTAAAACATAAACATTTAGCTATCTTATTTTTAAAAATTTATAATTTTAATCTCATTCTTATGAAGGAAAGTCATCATTTTCAGAATCGGAATTGGAATAGGAATTGCAATCGAAATCGAATTCGAAATCGGAATCGGTGTGTCATATAGAGTGCAAAAAAAGTAAAGTAAACTATATTAAACAAAAAAGTGTAACAAATACAAAAAATGATGTCAACTACAAAACATAAAAAACATCATCAATGCTCTGTGCGCCACCTTTGTCGAGCCCTAACACTTCCATCTGTGCTGGCACCCCCCTGGCTATCCTCAGGCAATCTTGCATGATATCATGTAACTCTGTCCCTGCAGTGACCATCCTAAGGTTGAGCACACGCTCCAACCTTTCTGCGATCGCCTCATAGCCTTCGTAATCATCCTGTGACAGTCATAAAAAACATTTATTACAAAATTTAAAATAAATAACAATTCATCAAACATTAAACGCGCAAACAATCTTACCACTGCATGTCGAGGGGGGTCAAATGCCACTGGAACCTGTGGGATATCCGGCTGCATGTAGTCCTCATGGTCTGGGGCAGGTGCATGTCTGGGCTGGTCACCTGCCTAGGTCGGTATCATGAATGGGTGAGATATCTGGAAAAACCACTCCATGTAATCCGCAGATACCTGCCCAGGCACTACATAAAGGTCACCCACAGCTGTTGCATGGTCCGAGAAATGCATCCATCTGTCATCTATATCATCATATGACAACGAAGCGCTAACAAACGGCGGAGGAATGCTCTGAATGTACCAAAACCGGCATAGCACCCTCTCCGGTCGAACTGTAACCACCGTAGGACCCCATCTCAACTTACCCTGGAATGATGAAATCAGCTCAAACCCCTTAACCCCTCGATGGTCACTGTAAGGCAACCAGCACACGTCTGTGATCGTCAAAGCATCCCAACGTGCCTGGTACGGCGCTCCTGTAATTCTCTTCATATGAGCCTTCGTCGTCAGCCACCGGGAGGCACAAGGGGACGTCTCCTCATACGCATCATCGGTGACGCACTGATGCTCACTCGGAAAATGCTCATAGATCCAACACTACAAAAAAAATTAGGTTAACATAACATAAAAACATGTTTACATCATAATCCAATGTAACATATTACGAACACAAAATTTACCTGTAATAAAGTAAGGTACCCCCCAATCTTGTCGTGTCGTGGTCCTAGAAGCTTCATCTAACTGGTCATACATATGAACCAGGGCCGCAGCTCCCCAGGCATAGCCCCCACTCTAACCCAGGTCGCGAAAAGCCTCTAGATGCACCACATGAACATTTGTTGCACTGTTGTTAGAAAAAAGAGTGCAACCAACCAGGTGCAGGAGATAAGCACGAGTTGCTACAATCCATCGTCGTGCCTGGCATCTCATCTCATACATATCCCGAACCCATGAGAGGCGTACATATGCCCCGCGCACTTGTGCTGTCTCGGCTCTAGCCTCCTTACTGGACACCTCGAGCAACTCCATCAACAAAAATACTACCTCGTCCACGGAAAGAGCCGGGAAGCTGTGGAAGGCGCCACTGATAGGGAGATGGAGGAGTGATGACACATCATCTAGTGTGATTGTCAACTCTCCTACTGGAAGGTGGAAGGTGTTGGTCTCCCTGTGCCACCTCTCCACAAATATGGATATAAGTCCAGGATCGCCGGTTACAACTGAACACTCGATCAATGGACTTAATCCTGTGGCAACAACCAGCCTTTCAATCGCAGGCACTGGCCTCCCAATTAACGTCACCTTCCTCCCGTGCGACACCAACTTTAGCTCAAGACGCTCCTGAATTGAAGTACAAATCATTCGAAATACACAAATATCAAAAATTTTTAATGACAAACAAATCAAGAAGAAAAAAGTAAGAAATTATAATACCTGTCCAGTCCAAATAGCATGTGCGACATGCTTCGCAAATGAAGTCAGAACTGATGGGTCACGGGGCCCACCAGGGAATCCCTCATCAGCACGTGACCCCTCAGCACCATCATGACCTAAGTCCTCTGCAACAGTCGCATCTACGTCCGCGGTCATCTGAGGCGCATCTTCACTCATCTGAGCAACATCGTCAGCCATATGAGGGACATCCTCAGTCACCTGAGGAACATCCTCCTCCATATGAGGAACATCCTCAGTCACCTGAGGAACACCCTCATCAACCGTAATATGTACTCGTCGCCTACGGGATGATGCAGTAGGCCTACGCCTCTGGGGAACATCGACTGCATCATGCTCATCTTATCTACCTCTGCCTATAACCCTATCTAAAGCATGACCCAAACCTCGTGTTCTAACCATGATCTGTAAATCATGAAGAACATGTATTTCTTTTGGTCAAATAAACTATTCATATAATTAAAAACCTACATATATTTACATAAATCTTCAGCCTTACGTTATAAACCCTAATCACGCTACCCTAAGCATTGTTGACTACCCTAAACTAAACCCTACACACTCAACCACTAAACATATATCTTACACTCAACTAGGTCCTAACCCTAATACCAAATTTTTTATGCAAATACAAAAAAACAAAAATTTAACCTAATATATAATATTTAATTAATTTTTTTACTTACCACCATGAAATCATAAATATTTGAATTATTATAAAGCAAATTTTTTTTTTAAAAAAAACTTCATTTATAAAAAAAAACTAAACTAATTTTGGAAAAAATAATTCCTTCTTCCAAAAGAATCTTCTTCTGAATTGTTGTACTGGAAGAAGGTTCTTCCAGAGAAGCTACCGAAAAAAGTTCTTCCGGTAGTTTCTCCGGAAGAACATTCTTCTGGTAGAACAATTTGTTCTACCGAAAGAATCTTTTGTTCTACCGGAAGAACCTTCTTCCGAGAGTATCGGAACGGTTGCTCTTCGCCATTTTCAGGCAATTTCCATGTCTTCTACCCTAAAGGCATCATCTCCTAAACTAACTAAACAGTTAACCTACGAGAGGAGGGGAGATAGGGGTTACTAACCTCGACGACCGAAACGCAGCAACGGCACCACGGAAGCTTCGCAGAAATGCAACAATGGCAGCTTCAGGCGCGGAGGAATAAGGAACGAAGAAAAGAAGAAAGAAGCCAGAAAAGTGGGGAAGAAAAGAAAGGCAGCGTGTTTTGTTTTTAAATTTTAAGTTAAGGGCAATTTTTCCATTTCAAAAAATTGTTGGGTGCACCAGCAACATTGTTGGGAGCACCTAGCATGTCCCAGATATTAAGGACTAAGGAGTCCTGGAGCATGGGCTCAAGTGCTTGTTTAAAAAGATACATATAAAATGAAGGAAATTCAAAAGTATTGTCGACCCATGTCCCTTCTTAGAATTAGAGATAATAAAATGAGTCTAGATCAAATTAATCTGCAAATAAGGCTAAATTAAACTCTTAAACTTTTAGCTAAAAAGGAATTATGCCATATTGGTCCAACTTGATGGGTTTGACAAGTCAGGTTAGACTTTCGAAATATAGGCCTGGAAACTATCAAGGGTGTTGCTAGGTGCACCCATCATTATTGCTAGTGCACCCAACACTTAACGTGAAAAGGCAAAAATATCCTTGCATATTTTTAAAAATATTTTTGTCCACCCAGCTCATTCAGGTTGATCCACATAGGTTTTAGTTGATCCGCAGTTGATATAGATGATTCGTAAGTTACTTGCGGATCAAGTTGATCCGTAAGAAGCTTGCAGATCAAGTTGATCCGCAAGCAACTTGATCCGTAAGTTGGTTTTTAAGACTTACGGATCAAGTTGATCCGTAAGACACTTGCGGATCAACTTGATCCGTAAGTCTTTTACAGATCAAGTTCATCCGCGAGTTGATTTTTAAGAAGTGTTTCACGGATCAAGCTAATCTGTAAGTCACTTGCGGATCAACTTGATCCATAAGTCTTTTACGAATCAAGTTGATCCACGAGTTGATTTTTAAGAAGTGTTTCACGGATCAAGTTGATCCGTAAGCTTCAAACGGTTATAACTTTTGATAGAAATGTCCGTTTGAGGCCCATAATATGTTAAAACGCTCGAAATTAAAGGAGGAATCCCCTGACAAATCAACTCATTTTTCAAAAAAAAATCGCCTCTAAGTAGCTCAAAAATAGGATTTAAGATTAAAAAAATAGGATTTGGTCAACTTGATCCGCAAGCTTCTTTAAAATGCTTGGTGGCGGTGCTGTTGTGCTGCTCTGCTCTACTTCTTCCTCGTGCATTCTCCTCGATTGGCGTTTGGCGGCGTGGTGGTGGTGCTTTACGGATCAACTTGATCTGCATGTAGATTTTAAAGCTGCAGATCAAGTTGACTGTTACGAATCAACTTGATCCGCATATAGATTTTAAAGTTGCGGATCAAGTTGATTGTTACGGATCAACTTGATCCGCAAAAGAATTACGGATCGACTTGATCCGCAACAGGCTTACGGATCAACTTGATCCGCAAATCTTCTGCGGATCAACTTGATTCGTAATCCGTAATAATCAACTTGATCCGCAGCTTTAAAATCTGCATGCGGATCAAGTTGATCCGTAACGATTTTACGGATCAAGTTGATCCGCTACACCTGAACGCACAAGCAACAAAAATGCATATCTCGTATGCCGCCGCCGACCACCGCTACCTTCACCGAACCTAACTGTTGCCAAGGAACCGAAGATAATACGTCACCGAAGAGAGAAAAGCGAGAAGAAGAGTGCACAAAAATGGTTGTTCTGGTTTTTAAAAAAAACACAGCTTTTAAAAAGAGAAAGAAGGCAAGGGCAGTTTTGCCATTTTTAAAGAATGTTGGGTGCACCAGCAATGTTGCTAGGTGCACCTAGCAATTCCCAACTATCAAACCTATTTAGTTTGATATTATTTTTCAATTTTTTGGCCTAAAATTTATATAAATTAAGGTGAAAAAAATAAAATAATATGGGTCACTTTGTCCCAACCTAATGGACCGACTTGATCAACAAAAATAATGCTCATAAGAAATTTAGGTCAACTTAATTTGACCAATTTTTACATCTAGACTTATTAAGTCAAATAACTCATTTTATCACCTCTACTTAGAATATATGTTTCTTTTGTTATAATGTATATTATAAGTATAACAAGTTAATTAGAAACTACTAAAGTATATTTGTTTATCTCGATTTTTCACCAACACTAATCTCCTTTTGAAGATTTGAACTTTGATGGCAATATTTCATTTGTAGTTTTCTTAAGACAATTTTTTATTTACATCATTAGTATTTGTTAATTGACAATAATTTGAAAACTAGCTTACACTTCATTTAAATGATGATAATAATGATAATAATGATAATAATAATAATAATAATAATAATAAAAGAAGAAGAAGAAGAAGAAGAAGGTGGATTTGTTTTCCAATACATTTGAATTTTTTATTTGTTACCATGTAGCTTCAGCTTGATTTTTTTTCTTTATTTATAAAAACTAGAGATATATATTAAGAGATTTATAACAACCATACACCTTAATAATCTCCTCTTGATTAGAAGAGTTTGTGTGTAATTGAGTAAGAAAGAAAAATGATTCATATTCGCTAGAATTAGGTAACTTCACTATAAGAATTTGAGTATAAATTGTTAATCATGTCAGTGATGGAATGACTCACGTTCCATGTTTTGTTTTTATTTTTTCCTGTTGCAATTTTTGGGGAATTTTGTTTTGTGAATGTGGTCCATTTTCCTTCCACATTCAACCCTTATCTCTATAATGTTCGATAACAAACCCACATCCCTATCCTCAAGCCCACATTCTGATAACAAATTGGTTGAACTCTCTGATGGGTAGACTCTATAAATAGGATGGGGTGCTCTTAGCCTTGTATCGCCAAACCCACTTCTCTATTCAAAAAAAAAAACATTATCTATCCAGAGTGAGCAAGGGTCTGGAAAAACAAAGCTACCTTCGGGTTCGTGCTTGTGCCACTTCGTATTTCATTTGCAATGGCTGGAGGTACGCTTGCTCTCTTTTTCCTGCTTCCGCTGCTTGATCTGAATATGACTTTTGAACTGATTTGTATGTTTAGATAAGTATGTTTAAATTTTACATTTGTTATGAGAGCTTTCCGGTACCTCTATCTTGCTTCTATTCTGTTTTGTTCAATTAGAGAAGAAAGGCGAACAGTGTAATGGCTTTAAAATAAAGTACAATACTGCACAAAGCGTTAAAAGAAAATTTTGAAAGCGTAGACTTAAAGCTGAGTTTAATATTTTAAAATATTAAAAGGCTAAACCTTCGAAAGCGTAGACTTCTTGAAAGCTGAGTTCAATATATTAAATATTAAAAGCCTAAACCTTTAAAAAAAACGTAAACTTACGTCACTATGTTTGAATTATTTATTAAGCTAAATAATTTTATGCACATTAAATTTAATGGTTAACAGCTTATATGTTTTAAATATTGGATAATCATATGCATATAATATTTATTTTCTTTTGAAGTTTTGTCTGTATAATTTTATAATTTTATACATACAAAATTATCTTGAATATTTTTCTGCAATGTTATTCATTTTATTTACATTATTTAGAATATTATGTAAATATTTAGCTCTTATTAAGAATTAATGTTAAGTGATTAATATGATTTAATTAATTAAAAAATAGCCACAACATTTTTAATTGATTAGATTTATATATTAAGTATATAAAAAATCACATTTTAAAAACATTGTTTGTGATTAATCATATTTAATATACTAAAATATATCCAAAGGAATTTTATTATGTTTGTATGATTAATTAGGATAAAATATCAGGTTATATTTCTTAATTTACTCACAGGAATTGAGAGAAAAAAAAAACATAATTTGATAGTTTTATCATAAATATGAATCTAATTGAGTAGGACTTTAGCCCACAGGCAAGTTGTATGTCACTAGGTTCATGAACTAATGCATATTTTACATTGGTAAAACATGACAATTTATTGAGTATCAAATTGTGAATAATGAGAATGTATTCTTGAACTTTACAGTTAATCAATCTGCAAACATTTCTAATATTAAGTGTGATATTCCCAGATTGAAAGGGGACAATTATAAGGTTTTGAGGGAGAGAATTCTCCTTCATTTAGGCTGGATGGATATTGACTATGCTATTAGGAAAGACGAGCCGCCAGGCATTACTGAAACTAGCACTCCAGACACTGTTGATCTTTATGAAAAGTGGGAGAGATCTAATCGTCTGTCCGTAATGTTCATAAAGACTAATATATCTGCTAGTATACATAGTTTCATCGATCAGCATGAAAAAGTCAAAGATCATTTGAAGGCCATTGATGATCAGTTTATTACATCTGATAAGGCCCTTGCCAGCACCCTTATAATGTAGTTCTCATCCTTAAAGCTCCAAGGGATAAGGGGTGTACGTGATCACATCATGCGCATGAGGGATATAGTGGTTCAACTAAAAAGCCTTGGAGGTTACCATGTCTAATTCTTTCCTAGTACACTATATTTTGTGTACTCTGCCCTTGCAATATGCTCATTTCAAAATCTCTTATAACACACATAAAGACAAATGGTCAATTAATGAGTTGATGACCATGTGTGTTCAAGAAGAGGAAAGGTTGATTATGGAAGAAGGCGAAAAGGTGAACTTAACTTTTCATGGAAAGAAGAAAGTGGATCAACCCAAAAAAAAAACAAGGGTAAGATTCCTGCTTAGCCAGTCATAAAGAAAGAGTCCAAGTGTTTCTTTTGTATCGAGACTTGCGTCGTTGGGTTTTTCTTTTAATTTTTCGGATTCTGGTTTTAGTTTAATTAATAAATCTAGAACTATTGGTTCTGGTGCATTACTTAATGGTATTTACTATATTGAATTGCAAAACGATGTTGCTTATAATTCTATGCATGTTACTGCTGGGGTTAAACGATATGTTGTGAATGAGGAATCCTCTATGTTGTGGCATCGTAGATTAGGACACATCTCTATCGAGAGAATTAAGAGACTGGTAAATGAAGGAGCACTTAGTACTTTGGATTTTGCTGATTTCAAGACTTGTGTGGATTCCACTAAGGGTAAGCAAACTAACAAGTCTAAAAGGGTGCAAATAGGAGCTCAAACCTATTAGAAATCATACATACAGATATTTGTTGTTCAGATATGGATACAAGTAGTCCAAAATACTTTATCACCTTTATAGACGATTATTCACGATATATGTATCTTTACTTACTTCGTACTAAGGATGAAGCTTTGGATGCCTTTAAAATTTTTAAGGCTGAAGTCGAGAAACATTGTGGAAAGCAAATTAAGATCGTGAGATCTGATCGAGGTGGAAAGTACTATGGTAGATACACGGAGAATGGACAAGCACCTGGTCTGTTTGTGAAGTTTCTTCAGGAACATGGGATTGTTGCCCAATACATTATGTCTGGTTCTCCGAATTAGAATGGTGTGGCAGAAAGAAGAAACCGAACTTTAATGGACATGGTAAGAAGTATAAGAAGTAATAAAAAACTTCCTCAATTCTTGTGGATTGAAGCATTAAAGATGGATGTGTATATATTAAACCAAGTTCCAACCAAGGTTGTCTTAAAGACATCTTTCGAGTTATTCAAAGGTTGGAAACCGAGTTTGCGACATATACACGTTTAGGGATGTCCATCTGAAGTGAGAGTTTATAATCCACAAAAGAAGAAACTAGACCCAAGGACTATTAGTGAGTATTTCATTGGATATGTTGAAAAGTCCAAAGGGTATAGATTTCATTGTCCATCACATAGCACTAGGATTGTGGAATCAAGAAATGCAAAATTTCTTGAGAATGACTTGATTAGTGGGAGTGATCAATTTCAAGACATTGCTTTTGAAAAGGATCACTATGAAGCTCAACCCTCTAGCTCAAGTGACAAATTGATTGTCATTCACACCCCTCAAGTACAAATAAGTGTTAGACAACCAATGATTGAAAATCCATAAATTATTGGAAACAATCATATAGATCAAGTTATTGATGAGGAATATCAAGATAATGTTGAACAACCTATTAAACAATTGGTTGAGCAACAAGTTCCTCAAATAAGTGATGAGGTAACATTAAGAAGATCTACTAGAGTCAAAAGGTCAGCCATTCCTAGTGATTATGTAATGTATCTGCAAGAATCAGACTACAACATTGGAGCCGCAAATGATCCTGAAACATTTTCACAGGCCATGAGTTCTAAAGAATCAAACTTATGGCACAATGTCATGAAAGATGAGATGGATTCTATGGCGTTTAACCAAGTCTGGGATCTCGTACAGTTGCCTAGTGGTGTAAAAGCCATTGAATGTTAAAACCAAGAAAGACTCACAAGGTAATATTGAGAGACATAAGGCAAGACTTGTTGCCAAAGGGTTCACTCAAAGAGAAGGAATTGATTACACAGAGACTTTTTCTCCTGTATCTAAGAAAGATTCTTTCCGAGTAATTATGGCATTAGTAGCTCATTTTGACTTTGAGTTACATCAAAAGGATGTGAAAACGACATTCCTTAATGGTCATCTAGAGGAAGAGATTTACATGAAACAACCTGAAGGATTCTCCTCTACTAAAAGTGAGCACTTAGTTTGCAAGCTTAATAAATCAATTTATGGCTTGAAGCAAGCCTCCTGCCAATGGTATCTGAAGTTTCATGATGTTGTCACTTCATTTGGCTTTAAAGAGAACATCATGGATCAATGTATATACCAAAAGGTTAGTGGGAGTAAGATTTGCTTTCTAGTGTTATACGTGGATGACATTTTGCTTGCAACTAATGATAAGGGTTTGCTATATGAGATGAAACAATTTCTCTCGAAGAACTTTGATATGAAGGATATGGGAGAGGTATCTTATGTCATTGGCATTAAGATCCATAGGGAAAGATCTCGAGGCATTTTGGGTTTGTCTCAGGAGACTTATATTAACAAAGTTTTAGAGAGATTTAACATGAAAGATTGTTCACCAAGTGTAGCTCCCATTGTGAAGGGTAACAAACTCGCTTTGAGTCAGTGCCCGAAAAATGATTTTGAGCAGGAACACATGAAGAATACTCCGTATGCTTCAGGTGTTTGAAGCCTTATTTATGTTCAGATTTGCACCAAACCTGACATTGCATATGCTATTGGAGTTTTGGGAAGACATCAGAGTAATCCAGGTATTGACCATTGGAAAGCTGCAAAAAAAGTGATGAGATATCTTCAAGGAACAAAGGATTACATGCTCATGTACAGACGAAGTAGTTGTTTGGAAGTGATTGGCTACTGCAATTTAGACTTTGCTGGTTGCGTTGATTCACGAAAATCAACATCTGGTTATATTTTTATGTTAGCCGGTGGAGCTGTATCTTGGAGAAGTGCCAAGAAAACCTTAACCGCTACTTCCACTATGGAGGCTAAGTTCGTTTCCTGTTTTGAGGCTACCTCGCATGGTGTATGGTTGAAGAGTTTCATGTTTGACCTTAGAGTTGTGGACTCTATTTCCAGGCCATTAAAGTTGTACTGTGACAACTCTTCTGCGGTGTTTATGGCTAAAAACAACAAAAGTGGAAGTCGAAGTAAGCACATCGACATCAAGTACTTAGCCATAAGAGAATGCGTTAAAAAAAAGAAAGTGGTCATTGAACACGTCAGCATTGAGTTGATGATTGCTGATCCTTTAACTAAAGGCATGCCACCAAAGAATTTTAAGGATCATGTAGTACGAATGGGACTTGGTTCCATGATGTAATTTCATTGTACGTACATTTGTTATTTTCAATAAAATTCTTATTCAGTTAGATATTTTCTCATATTATTTTGTGCACATATTTATTTATTTCGAGAAAAAACATTCGGTTTAGATCTAGAATAAACATATGGTTTATTCATTAAGTTGAGAGCTAATGTTGAGAGACTTGATATATTGTGGTACATGGAAGATATTACTCATCATTAGAGAACCTATCGCCATGACTCATATATTATGTTTCTTGTTACGATTGATGTTGAGTTAAGTGGACCAAGTGGGAGAAAGATGGAATGGCCCATGTTCCACGTTTTATTTTTATTTTTTCCCGTTGCAATCTTTGGGGAATTTTGTTTTCTAAATCTGATCCATTTTTCTTCCACGTTCAACCCTTATCTCTGCAACGTTCAGTAACAAACTCACGTCTCTATCCTCAAGCCCACGTTCAGATAACGAATTGGTTGAGCTTTGTGATGGGCAGGCTCTATAAATAGGATGGGGTGCTCTCAACTTTGTATCACCAAACTCACTTCTCTATTCAAAAAAAAAACACCATCTATCCAGAGTGAGCAAGGGTCTGGAAAAACAAAGCTACCTTCGGGTTCGTGCTTGCACCGCTTCGTATTTCATTTGCAATGGCTGGAGGTACGCTTGCTCTCTTTTTCTTGCTTCCGCTGTTTGATCTGAATATGACTTTTGAATTGATTTACATGTTTAGATCAATATGTTTAAATTTTACAGTCAAGTGTTATTCAAAGAAAGCAACACTTCACGACTTTTGACAAATGTATCAAAAATAAATTTGAAAACATATTGTCTTAGTCAATGATGTAATATTAAAAAAATAAAACTCATTCTGTTCAATTAGCGGATAATATTATTTGTTCAACTTTTGATAATTAAAAACTACATATGGTGGATGTCTCTCATATCTTTAGACAAACCACTCTTTTGGAGCACTCACCTCCAAACTAGCGTGGAATTCAACTAAATTGTCAACAAATTTAAAGTAATCACTTGTCTGACTTTCACCATCTTTTCTTTTACCCGTTCATTGTTTATTGCCACTTGCTAGTGATTATTCCACTTCATTGTGCCAATACAATCTTGACCTACACTGCCAACAATTTTCTATTCGCCATGTTACAGTCAGACATGGCAAGAAAATCCGTACCCGTGGATACCCGCCCAAATCCGTCCCAACTTTGACGGGTAATACCCGAGTTGATCGGATATGGGTTCGGGTTCTGGTTTTTCCCGATAACCAAAAGTCAGTACGGGTATGGGTATGAGATTACTAAATTCGTCCCTACCCTGAACCCGAACCCGCCCCGCCACTTAAAATCTTTAGAATTTTTGCATAATTTAATCAAAAGGCATAGAATTTTTATTACTAGTTAATTTTATTTTAGAATTTTTACATAATTTAATATTATTTTCTTAACTATTTTTGTAGACACACGTGCTATAATAAATTTATTGATATATAAGTAGTTAAAAATAAATGTTTAACAATCAATTTATTTTTTCTAAAATCAAATTTTTAATATTTTTTTTACAAAAAAATTATTTTTCTAATTTGAATCGTTTATGGGACAAGGTCGGGGATACCCGATACCCGATGGGTACGGACAATAAACTTAAACTCGTCGAGTATCGGGTACGAGTATGGGAATATGTTGGGGAATCGAGATAAGAAATTGGGGAGACAATACTCGTACCCGCCCGTCTCATTGCGATATTTAGTTACAGTTCCTGTTTCATTTTAAATGTTTAACAACAATTGTGTTTTGTTATATGGGGGAAAATGCCGTGTATAGCAAATCATTAATGAATTTGGAGTCTTGGAGGTTATTAAATAACATGATACGGTTGTGTTGAAGAAAGAGAGATGTATTTTTTATCAAATGAGAACAATGAGAAGAAACTTTTGATTAAAACTTGTCACACTAGCTATACAAAGAATCAAGTAAAATTTTTATATGTATCAAATTAATGATAACTCTATTTCAAGACTCGGGATATGTCTCCCACCTAATGAATTTAATCAATTTATCATTAGTGTCAATCTCAAGAAGCCTAGAATCATTTCGAAACCTACGAAGCTATTTCATAAATGGAAATGTGAAATGTGATATGACACACAAATTGACCCAAAGCCAAATTATATTCTAAAAATTGTAAGACAAGGACACAGCACGAGTATACATTTAATTGAAAATTTAAGGAAAACAAACCACTCCCGCACATAAGCTTCAAAATCGTAATATATAGCTTTATATGTGTCACATATTTCAAAATAAAATGAAAAATTGGGAGAAAAAAAATTAGTATATTATAAAAGAACCCTGGCCCTGCATTATTTTTCATTGTTAAAAATTACTTAAAAGTTCAAGATAAATCTAATCTCTTTATTTATTTCTTAAGTATATATATATGTATAATTGTGATTCCACAAGTTTTTAACTAATTAAGTCCTTTCACTTTTAAAATTAGGTAAATTTATTAACGTTTTTATCATATTTTCCACAAAAATTCTCAAATTCTCATTTTTATTAAAAATTCTAAAAAAATTTATTTGATTAAACACATATATACAAACGTGTATCAAACATGTGTCATAGTGTGTCATATCTTACACATGTCCAACACAACACCAGAACAGTATATCCATGCATAATAGCTTGCATCATAGTTGCTTCCATAAGTGATTCGCGAGTGAAGTCACTTTCTTCCATAAGAAATGTTGTCTTGGGGGCCTTTTGCTTTCATTTTTACTTTCAAGTTTCATCTTTCCTCTATGCATGCTTTGTTATTATTTATCAAACTCTTTGAAATTTTGATAATTTGATTTTTTAAAATATTAAATTACTAAAACCCAAACACCAGTTAAAGGTCCTAAAAGGGCCCAAAATATGGTGTTAACTTATATGTTAGATTTAACTCCTCTGTAATAAAAAAATACATTTTAATAGATAAAATATAATTATAATTGTTAGGTAAAAAGTTAATAGTTAAAATTATAGTATAAAAGCAGGTACATTCATAATAAATTATAAAAATACTAAAAACTTATAGTGTTTGGAACGGTGTCAGACACTCTTGGTTGTGGATCCTCAAAACAAATAATATATAGTTGCTTTTACATTCTCTATGACGTGATTTTGCACTAAAACATAATTCCTAGATGGAAAATCAAACACAATCACATTAATATATCAACTAAATTAATATGATTTTAAACAAATATTCACATGCTTTTTTATCATTTTTTTATGATGTTAAAAAACATGTTGTATTGGTCATTAACGAATATATATTCACATGTTTGAGATTGAGCTTGTGTTGAGAAATTAATTTTAGGTGCATAATTAATTTGAGTTAAGACAATATAGGTAACTTTTATTAGATAAACAAATTTTATTGCTAACTTACTTTCTGAATAAAAACATTTAAACCTAAATCACATCTTCCTAAAATCAATTTTACAATATCTTACTCAAATTAACACACACTTAACCGTTAATTTTATAGCTACACTTCAGTTTAAGGGGCTCAATTCAATCACATCTTTCTCAACTTTCCAAAACAATTTCCATTCATCACAAAAGGGTCTCTTCATAAAAATCACACCACACTAGACAGAATTGAGAGCGCATGATGATCTCGCAGCCAGATAATTGACCACACCAATTTATTAAAAACAAAAGCACAACACGAAATGAATGAATGACCCCCCCCCCAAGAACAAAGTGAGAAGGTGGTGTGATTATTATTCATACCACTTATATATGTGGGGATCAACACAGGACCTCTCATACAGGGAAAGGAGCAGCACGTAAAGGCAAAAGAAAGTGGTCGTTAGATTATGGAGTCATAGATGTAGACATGCCTGAATGATGATGCTCTTGCTCTTGCATCACTCACGTATATATAAACCCTATCATTGCGCTTTGCCTCTCTCTCTCTCTGTGTGTTATTGTTTGTCTCCCATAATGAGTGTGCACCCCTTTTCTACATTGACCAGCTTTTTCTAGCTTAAATTGCGCAAGCACCACCCTTTTATTGGATTATTAGATTGTTGGATATGTTTTATGCGTGAAAATATCACATAATCATATATTTTATATTATCCTAGAGTAGTAGACCCTTTGCTTTTGTGTAAATATAGAAGGGCCACACCCACTCGCTGACTTGCATGACCAGGCTAGCATTGCTTAGCTGTAATTACAAGTGGCATCCTTCAATTTTTCAATACACATTATTTTGGACACCTTAATGGGTAAGACTCGTGTGTGGTTAAAGTTGGAAATATTATACGTGCTTTTAATGTAAATCTAACGAATAAAAATAAATATAAAAGTAAAAGTAAGAATCATGATCTTTTGAGAATTACTTTTATCTCAAAAGTATTTTTTCACATAAAAAAATAAGCATGCACTCATTAATTAAGATGGTGTTTGGTTTCTCGATGAAACCAAGTTTAACTAAATTTTCCACTTTCCAAGATGATCAAAACAAAAGTAAGTCTTTTTGTATGTTTACCGTAATTGTTATTTAAACACGTACTAAGGTGCGCTTGATTAAAAGTTATAAATGTGAATTTCAATAAATAAAAAAACTATACATTCCAATGTATAAAATAAGAAGAAAAACAACTTCTTACTTTTCAAGTAAAAGTACTTTTAAAATCAATTTTAATTCCAACATGCAATAAGTTTTTAGTTCTTATAGAACATATCTTTAAAGAGGAACTTACAAAAATACTTCAGAGTTCTACCGAGAAGAAAAAGACTTTAATTATTATAATAGTTAAAAAAATCACATCGTTTTAATGGATTTTCATCGATGATTTTTGTTTGTATTAAATAAATTGAATTCGAACGAAAACCTTATCTGATTTGCATGGGTCTCATGGTAAGCTTAATTATCTACATAAAGTAGACACATCTCCCCTTTTAATACTCAATAAATCTTAGTGTTTTTGTTTAGCTAAGCACGCGACGTTCTCCTTAAAAAACGAGTTCCCTTTTGTTGTTTAGCCCTTTAATTTATTTGTGTGAATGAGTAGTTTTTAAATTTATAAAACTTGTACACAAGTTAGTTTTGTGACTTTGTTAGCCAAAGATATTAAAATCACTAACATGACGTGTGTTCCATAAATTTATAAGCTTGCTTGTACTCATAAAATAAATTTAACAACTAAACCACAAGTGGAAGATATTTCAAGGGACTATGGGCATTGCCTTAAGAAAATATTTTATGTTTTCATTAATAATTACAAAAATATCAACTCTTTTCTTATTTTTGTAAGAAAATTCGTGGAAATATCACTTTATTGTTTTCATCATTTTTCTGTACAAATATTTGTAAATAAAAATAAATTAAATGACATTTATATGATTATTAACAAAAGGGAAAAGATTTATTTATCCTAATCACCATAAGTTTTCTATTGGATCTATTTTTTATATCAATAAATAATATGTAATAATTGGATAAACTTTTTTACACTGTTATTATGTGTGGCAAGTTTGTTATTATTTTAATATTTATCTTAAAAATCATACTAAGAATTATTTATGATTAATGGATAGAGTTAAAATACTTCTATACAATGCATTCCTATCAATAAATATTTAGTTATATTCCCAAATGTATAGCCATCCTTTTGACCAAATTGGATGGGAAAACAGGATCTCTGTGTATCTCCAAATGTTGCACCTATGAACAAATAATGATGTCACCTTTGGAAGCTCCTTAGAATTAGTTTTCATTATTAGGCAACAAACAAACACCCCAAGCCGAGAGTATCTTGGTTGTGATAAATGAGGCTATGTATACATGCATGGATGGCCACAAGCTATAAACCTAACACGTCACACTTGCTGGATTGGCAATAATGTTGAGAAACACAATGCCCCATTTGGATTAGACCAAGTGCTTCAACAAAGGAACAAAAAAAAGGCCACAAAACGCGTTAGTTAAGCGGTGTAGAGGGGTGCCCCACGTGACAAGTATATGAGGCATGTGACATGTTACATCAGCAATGAGTTAATGTTGTGAAAGGAGAAACTATTTGAATAGAAGGGGTACCTAAAACATCCAAATTGGGTTTGGAGACGACGGACAAGGAATGGGACAATGGACATAAAGCATTGTGATGCGTAAAAAAGCACATGCGCGGTCAAAGCATCATGTGCTTGCTCATGTCACTTATCACCATTTCGAATTTTAAGAATAAGTCACGCTTGTGTTGGTTCCCTTTTGATCGTTACCACCAAACTAATCATTTTAGGGATAATGAGCCCTCCAATGAACAGTAATTAACTCAAATCCTACATATCCTTTTCCACTTTCAACCCCTTTTCAACATGGAAAAAGCCAAAAAAAGTGTTGACAGTTGACACATTGCATTTTACTTTAACGATCAAATTGCACCCATCCTCCTTTTGCCTTTCTCAAATTACACAATACTATTTTTTTTTCTATTCCTACACTAATCTTGTTTAAAAATATTACACTAACACCCCTCATATGTTACACTAACACCTCCTATAAAGGAGGCAAACGAGGTAAATGATATGGTTAAAAAAGTAAGTGTTTGAGTAATTACAAGAAATCTCAGGGATGATTAGTGGAATTTACTCTGCTTTAACCAGGCAAAGTTGATCTAGGAATTAGAATTTCCCTTACTTTTATACAAAACACGCCTACTAGTCTATTACATAGTGCTGATCATTAGGTTGGTTACCATGTGATTGCAAGAAGTTTAACAACCAACAAAAACAAGGACTGTACAGCATTATGCATGTGGGATCAATGATGTAGGGTAAAAGAGGAAATGGAAATTTTTCTATGGCACATGCTGATGGTGTATAGATAATTTAACCATGACAAGGGATCTGAGCTGCAAAATGTTGAAATGCACAACCCAATTTCAATTTCACTAGTACAAATCAGGCCCTACTAATTTGAATTAACAGGTGAATGTTTCAGACAACAAATCCTTCAAATTGAAGGTGGTTGCAGCTTTCCATCAGCAATCTTGCAGTGGATCCAATTTGTACAGCAGAGGCTCCAATATCTATGCACCATTCATGGCAGAGTCTGCATGGAGTGTATTGCCATCTTCCATGATCTTGCCATTCACTTGTGTTCTCTGCCTCTGAGCAAATTAAAACAACCATGTTAAGTCCAAATCAAAGAGACAAAGACATGACATGAATGGAACAAGGGTAAGGACAAGTGCATTCAAAGTACCCAATCTACAGGGTCTCCAGAATTCCCATTCAATAGCTTGTGGTTCTCCTCTTTGGTCCTGCTGTCTTTGTCTTTGGTGCTCAAAGGTAGCAAGGTTGCAGCTGCAATTGACCTGTCTGGTAATTCTGCAGAATAACTAAGTCAGAACAACAGCAAATGGCAATCAAATAAAGACAATAGCTATGTAATTATGTGCATGTGACAAATGTTCTAACCTGGCAATTTCTTGTCAATAAAAAACACCACCAAATTAACAGTGTACCTGCCAGCCATGGACCAAAAAGATCAACACAAAAGGGACATAGGCCACAGTTTTCACATTACATAGCAATATATGCTCCTTACCAGGCAACAACTACGTCAACCGTGTAATGTTTGCGAGATGCTACTATCAAAAGACTCTGAACCACAGCAAGCAACCACCCTAGCTGCTTTAGTGACCTAATGGTTCATCAATGTCAACAGTTACAACAAATCAGAATTTAAATTTAAACATAACAGAATGTGACAGGAAGGACTGAAAATGAAATGAATAATAGCAACACACTCCTTATAACACACTTTCTTATTGATTAAAATTTAATGAAAATCTACAAAATCATGAGTGAGATTCATTAACTAAGGTGTGTGATCACACAATTTTGTGATTTCCAACAAATTACAACTAATAATAGAGTGTGTTAAAGAATGTGTTGTTGGCATTTCTCATAATAAATTAGCCTAACAAAAGTTACTGCAGTAAAATATCTTGACAGAGTTGATTCTTCAACAAAACAAGATGGAAGGAATTTATAAGCCAATTTTACCTTCGAGTGCCATATTTCTGATACGTGAGCACAAAAACAAGTGTAAAGATCATGTGTGATGAGAATATCAAATCACCACATCCATAGACCACACCACGTGGAACTGTACATAATATAATTGAAATGAGCAACAAAACAAATACATAGGCATCAAATATGAACAACTCCAATACGATAATGTATACTCACAATTAATCAATAGCACTTCAAGGACACTATCTGGACGGGGTAATGTGGCAAGTTTAGAACCCTGCATGATACATTAAGTAGTCTAAAAATTTAAGAATCTAAAGAAAATAATAATAAAAGATCTTGCCCACATATGTTATTTGCAGTAGTTAAGAGAATACTTAAACACAACATGTGACATGTTTTACAAACACATTCTCAAACAATTGTACCTCACGGCAATGGTAATTTGGACCAGGAAGTTGTGTAGAATAAAATGTGATTATGCGAAGAACTTGAGAACCCTGCAGTACACAAATATGAAGTGAGAAAACTGGCAGATTCACATATACAGAATAGGCACTTAACTCTATCTGAAGCTTTTAAATGGCCAGGAATATACTTTTCTGACCATGTAAGAGGAACAGAAAGCAAGGCATGATGACATCACATAATAATCAGGGTTACACCTGAGCATTAAATTTTGAATCATCCTAATTCATCAATCTATCACCCTAAGAACTTATTTATTCAATTAGGATTCCCAAAAAAATAAACAATACTTATTAAACATGAGATAATGTGATCAACACTTACCACTAAGAATGCTAAAACCCTGCACCATATTAGAACTGTGTAGATCTTTCTGTTCTTCAATATGAATGGATGAAATGTCCACTGCAAAATCACATATCAAAGAATATACATGAAACTTCACAAAAAATAAATAAAGGAAAGAAAACGATACTTGTTTAAATGAGAAGTTCACGAAAATAAGCCATACAGGCCAAAAGGGATTTTTAGAAAGGAAAATAAGCCATTGAAACAGGGATAATATTATACTAAATTACTAATACTATATATGTCGAATCCTGCAGTAGCAGAAAGTATCAGGCAAAAATTAATAAAGCCATAGAATCAAGATTAAAATAATCCTTCACTGACATCAGTACTAAACCACTAAGAAGAAACTTCAAACCACAAAGTAAGAAATGATATTTTCCTTTCTTTTATTTCTCATTTTTTTTATTTTCCTACAAGTCTCAATAGTCAGTACAAACACCTCGTGGGTAACTTTTCAAGCCTCACAAAGCCACAATGAAAACAATATATTAGAAATAACAGCTCAGTAGTCTGACTTCAAGGAAACACCAGACGGTGGCAGTATAGCACACACATTCATGATCAAGCCATATTTACCTGAAGAATTTATCACACCAAAAAAAACATGTTCATAGTAGAATATAGAATTGTCTGTAAATTTTAATGCCATAGGTAGGTAAAATATAACCTATCACATAAAAGGTGGGCGTAAAAAGGTAAATGCTGACACAACACAGTCATACAGTTAATCTATGAAAACTGAGACAAAGAACGGGAAGGGGGAATTCTTACCGAGACAAACGATATAAAAATCATGGCAAACAGTGTTTCACTTATGTAAGCTTTGTCTTGCCCAAGCTCCTGTAATAACAGCACCAAAGATTAAAAATTACAAGGGCATTATTATCATTCTATGTACTGGTTTTTCCAAGAGAGAGAGAGAGAGAGAAGGGAATGGCAATTACAAACCGGAAGAAGGAAGAATCCAACATCTTGTAGAGTAGGGCCAGGCCTATGTAAATAATGAACTCCTCGGGCAGCCAAACCATGTATATACTGTAGAGAAACAGTTAAAATTCAGACATCAAACATTGCGATAAATAGTATGTCAAGTAACCAAGTAAACCAATGTACTATACTGTGTTACACTTTATGCATACAAAACATAGACAAGAATAGAAACACAGAAACATATACTTTGCAAAAATTTGCCGTTCTTATTTCTTTTTCATAGAACATTGGCCCTCAATATCTTTCCTCAACAACTAGCTGCAAACTAGTAAATGTTTCCAATGATGGAAATGAAACATTTGATCATCTTCCCAGAACCCAGAGTTTCACAGAGAACTGAGGGTAAGGTAAATTGGTTTTTGAGATGGAAGATCAAATAACTCATCATCTAAAGCAAGTCATCATAGTTGCAGAATATGACAAAAGATGCTTCAAGCAGTTACAAGTTCCTAAAATTCCCTAATTTGAACACTCAGCCATCAACTCTGACACTTCATAACCATTGACAAAATAAGCTTCAGTAATCAAACCAAGTGATAGTAACAGTATTGTAATTTGTAATCCTCATTCATTCCTACCGAGAAACAAACAAAATAAAACAAAAGCAAGCAATTGTACCACTAGCCACACCAACAAACAACACGAACAAGAAAAACCGAACTCCATGTAGCATGCAAGTAAAGTTCCAATCCAACAACCATAAAACACTTTCAGAAAATTTCCCTCCACATCAAAGTAAAACAAAAGGAACCTTCTATACTAAAGGTAAACCACACTCAACCATTGCACGAGGTTGATCAAAGAGGGAGGAAAAAGAAAACCTGACAAACAAGACCAGCCAGAAGGTACTTCCAATTCTCAGCAAGGAGGTTGATCTCTGTAGTTGTCTCTGCACAAATTCTCTTCCATAGCTACACAAACACACACCAAAAACCAAACAAACATCAACACAAGAACACAAGAAAAGAAACAACAACACCAAGAGGGTGGGGGGGACAAATAAGCAACCTTTGAAGCCTCACGGCCAATGTAAAACGACATGTTATTGTCCCTGTTGTTGTCGTTGATGGGTTATGCGCGCAAGGAGCACTTCCATGTTACCTCATAACCACACTGATGATAGAGTCAACATTGATTGGCCAATATGAGCGATACCCACATAGAATTAATCCCTTTTTAAACTTTCCCACTATGCAAAAACCGAAACTTAGGCCGAAAGGAGACACACCCAGAAAGAGAAACACAACTGGGTATCCAAATTCGAATCGGGAAGAGGAAAAGATCGGAAATTTGAGGTTGATCACAAAAACAGAACCGTGCCCCAGATGAGAGGAATGAATGATCACAAGAAGAAGAAAAAAAATACAGAAGAGATTTTGGTGGCAGAATCAATGGGGGAAATGGAAACGGAGGCGCAATGGTCAAAAGGGGTTTTCGTTTCTCTCTCTTGTTTCTCTCTCTTGTTTCTCTCTCTGATTCTTCTTCTCTTTCTCGCAGTGTTTTCCTGACTGCTATGCACGCGAGATGAACACGGCGGGACAGTTGAGAAGAGAGTAGAAAATTATAAAGAGTGCCCCTATTTTTTATATTTCCAATTCTCACTATTTTAATATTCTTCCTTTACTTGCACATAAAAATAATATAATAAAAATATTAACAATATTGTTTATCAAAAATTAATATTACCTTCTAAAAAATTTAATTATTTCCATTTTTCTAAAAAATATGTTAATAAAATTTTTACACTATCATCCCACGAAAGATTATAGTATATGATGAGTTTACTACTTTTTATAATAATTAATTATCAGTTACTTTAAAAGTCATTTTTCTCATAATTTTTAATCAATTAATAATATAAAAATATTTACATGAAAGAAAGTTAAACTCTAAAAAGTTACTCATCCAAAAAAAAAAAAACTCTAATAAGTTATGTTCTTCAGTATTATTTTTGTTTGTTATTAAAGCTAAAACACATATTTTAAGAAAATAATTAATTAAACCAACTTTTTATGACAAAATAATTTTATTAACTCAGTACTACACTGAATAATTAGAAATATACTTTTATTAGTGTATTTATTATTGAAAAAATAATTAATATTTTCTCGATGTTTTTTAGGGGTAATATTTTTCTTGATGTTTAAAACTTACAAATGATTTGAGATAATAAAAAAAAAGCATTTTAAAAATGACAAATATAATAGAATAGGAAGAGCTTGATGTTTTGTGTACAAAAGTCTATAAATTTTGAAGATGATTAATCTTTATAAAAAAATAAAATAAAAATTGATTTCACCATTTAATAAGATCTCTTTTTTCAATCAAATTTTTTATTTACAAAATTTAAATTTGAGACTTTATTTAATGAAAAGAATATAAATTAAGTGTAAATACAAGTAATGTTTGTCTTTCTATTAGTAAAATATAAAAAATAAATTCATGTTTTTTCATTTGAATAATAATATTTAAGCAATATCTCATTTTAATTTATATCTTTAATTTACCAATGTGGCCATTTATTCCATTCTTTCTCCTATTTTATGCCTTATTTTTTAAAAAAAAAAAAGTGTACATATAGGTAATGTCTGTCTTTCTAGTTTCTACTAGTGAAATTCAAATAATAAATTCATGTTTTAATAATAATAATAATAAAGAAATAAAGAGTGAAACGAGAAAACGAGAAAGATCACCGCTTACAACTTTTCCTTGACGTCAAACCTTTCTCTCTTGCTGAAGCTGTTGCCACCAAAATGAGCGAATAAGACCAAATCCACAAAACTAATAGTATCTTCTAGCTTTTGAAATAATCAGCACTGTTAGTTAATTAATTAAATTAAAATGAAATCCTCAATGTTATATTTGTTTGAAGAAAAAAAAAAATCAGTAACAGTGACCCGATTAGGATATGATTCGGTGAGAATTGACTTGAGACCGCAAGAGCCAATTAGGCTATGGCCACTCCTAGGCATAGCAATGGGTGACACGGGGACGGATATTCCATTTCCCACTCTCGCTCCGATTAGACATGGCAAAAAAATTCGTATTTATGGATATTCATCGGAATTCGTCTTAATTTTGACGGGTAATATACAAGTTGACCGGGTATGGGTTCGGATTTTTTCTGATAACTAAAAGTCGGGTGGTATGAGATTAGTAGACTTGTCCCGATCCCGAACCCGAATCCGTCTCGCCACTTAAAATCTTTAAAAATTTTGTATAATTTAATCAAAAGGCATAAAATTTTTATTACTAGTTAATTTTATTTTAGAACTTTGACATAATTTAATATTATTTTCTTAACTATTTTTGTAGACACACATGCTATAATAAATTTATTGATATATAAGTAGTTGAAAATAAATGTTTAACAATCAATTTATTTTTTCTAAAATCAAATTTTTAATATTTTTTTATAAAAAAAAATATTTTTCTAATTTGAATCGTGTATGGGACAGGGTCGGGGATACCCGATACCCGACGGGTACCCAACAGGTACGGGGACGAGACAATAAACTTAAACCCGTCGGGTATCGGATACAAGTATGGGGATATGTTGGGGAGTCGGGGTAAGAGATTAGGGAGACAATACTCATACCCGCCCCACCCCGCCCCATTGCCATGTCTACCCCCGACTTTGTAACTGATCCCCGACTCCACCCTTGGTTCCCATCGGGGTTAAAAAATATGAATCCATCCCCGTTCCTGTTGGGGGTCAGGTTTTCCCACCCCGCCCCTGCTAGTATTGATTAAAAAAATTTTAAAAAAGAGAGAGAGAAAATATTATAACTTATTGGAAAAAAAATGGAAAAAAAATGCAGTTACGTAAAAAAAACAATAACAAATTCAAAATATGGGATAAATATCATAATTTAAAAAATTACTAAAAAAAATCAATCAATTCAATTAAAATCATAAAATTTGGGTATTGCATGAGAAATTAAGGACATGCATATTTATTTTCCCCCAAAATAGATTATCATGTAAATATATGTTGTCCCAACAATAAGTAGCATATGATTCTATTTAGCAAAAAATGAGATACTAATATACTATGTTGATTGTCCTTCAACATGTTTCATTCTATTTAGCATATGATTCTGTTCAGCAACTTAAAAATGTTTCATTCTTTCAAATTACATAATAAAAAAACAACTTAAATTGTTCAACAAATAAATGTTAATCATTCCTCCAAATTAGTGACACCACACCCATCATTCCACCTGCATAAAAGAAATAAAAATTAGAACAAAAGCTTATATTATATAATAACAAAAAAATGAAATTTAGAACATTATTTACCTTCATCATCTGAAATCATTTCATTCATTACAGTAGCACATTCAGTAACAACTTTATAGCTCATAGAACCTATAAAAATACATTACAAGTATTAGTTCTTGAATAAACACAAATATCAATTTAACAACATATATGAATAAAATTTTACTAGTATTTTCAGCACTCCACAACCAACTTCTAGCGCACATTAAAGCCTCTAAAGTAGTCCATTGAAGTCGACTACGATGTGGACTTAATATTTGACCACCAGTGCTAAATGCGGATTCTGAAGCTACAGTAGATAGAGGAATAGCTAATATATCCTTAGCAATTGCTTGAAGTGTTGGATACTTGACACCATTAAACTTTCACCACATCAAAATATCAAAGTCAACAACTCTTGGTAAAATCTTTTCTTCTAAATAGTGGTCTAACTCTAATTTAACATAAGAACTTTTAGTCATTTATTCCTTATAATAAATCTATCATACTCAGATAATGCATCACCAACAACTTCACTATCAGTAACATGACCAATATTACCACCAAAAGAGTCTTTGTTCATTTTCATTTGGTAATCAGAAACTAAGTCATAACACAATTGTCGAATGCACCTCACTTGAGTAAAAGAGTCATGTTCATACAAATTTTCATAATAATACTTAAGCAACTCCATCTTGTACCTATCTAAAACAATGGCAGCTCCCATCACATTATGAATCACACCCAGTATTTATCAAATTTGATCATCATATTTTTTGCCATTTGTTGAATCATTGGGTTAGGAGAGGTAATCCATTGTTTGATTGCCAACTTAATCTCACATATATTAATTAGTAGTTGGATGTTTAGTAGAAGAAAATAATTCAGTGATAGTATTGAACAACTTCAATCTCCCACAAACATTCTTTGCAAATTGCCATTGTAAAGTACTTGGCAAACAAGTATATTGAGACTCTTGTTGCTTTAATCGACAAAAAATATCCTCATATCCTATAGCAATTTCAAGCATTTTGTAAGTTGAGTTCCATCTAGTTGGACAGTCTAATGTCAAATTCTTAGTGTAAGGGATTCTCAACTGTTTAGCCGTTTCCTCAAATTTTTCCTTCCTCTTAGGTGTTGTTGTCCAATATGTCATACTATCTCGAATATTTTCTATACCTTCTTTCACCACTTCCAATCCATCTTTTACTATCAAATTAAGGATGTGAGCACAACAACGCATGTGAAGTAAAGACCCATCCCTAAGTAAACTACCCAAGTGCAATTTATCCTTAATTTTATCAATCATAGCATCATTTGTGGTACAATTATCTAGGGTGATAGTGGACAGTTTTATGTTAATATTCCAATCCATCAAACAGTCAGTCAATATATTGCAAAGTCTATCACTTGTATGAGGAGCAGGAACATAAATGAACCTAACATAAAAATAGAGATATAATATAAAAACAACAAAAAAAGAGATATAATATAATCGTACTCAATCATTTTATAAAATAAAAGGCCTGATAATATAAAAAGTTCAAATCGTTTTAGTACCTCAAAATCTGACTTTGTAAGTTCCAACAATCATCAACATAATGAGCTGTAATAGTCATATACCCCCTCTTCTGACTCGTTGAAGTCCATATGTCTAATGTAATGACCATTCTTCCATCAAGACTATCCAACAACTTTAAAGTTGTTGCTTGTTCATTCTCATAGATTTTCATTATCTCCTTCTTAATTGTGTTTCTAGTACGAACCTGAAAAATATCACTATATTTTATTTTATAATATACCAGCTGAAAAAGAGACACTTCATGTCTTTATCTTTATTAAAAATAGTTAAAGAAAATAGTGATAACAGGTTGGAGGGGTTTTGCTAGCGAACCTGAAACACAGGTTGAAGGGCAGCAAAGTATCTCCTAAAGCCAAGGTGATCCACAATTGATAGTGGATACTCATGCATAATACTTGCTTTTGCTAGCTCTTCCCTTGCACATTCTGCATCATAAGTTCCCGCACCCAACTCTTGCTTTCCTTGCACAACCTTAAGTGTAAGAAATGTTTGGCCCTTCATCCCTCTCATAAAAATCTTGTACTGAACACAAATCTCATTATGCTGCCACAAATGCTTGGTTCCATTTTTTGATTTTCCACCAAGAAGTTTTTTACAATACTTGCATTCAGCCTTGTCCAACCATTGACTTTAATTTTTTTTTAAATGCTGCCAAATCTTACTTTTCAACCTACATATTCCTCCTTGCGCCTCCACATTACTAACTTCATCTTCATGAGGTGAAGGAGTATGATCAACATTAATAGGTGAAGGAGAAGGTGCAAGATCAACTTGAATAGGTGAAGGAGTTTGATCAATTGGTGAAGGTGAAGGAGACTCATTAATTGGTGAAGGAATATGGTAAATTCCTTCTGGTGAAAAACTAATATCTTCCATTACTTTCCTGGAAAGAAAAAAACACTAATATCACAAAAAGTTTTTCCCAAACAAGTAGTATGATAAATGCTGAAAGTAGAATGATAAACAAGTATATTTTTTAATTATACACTAGAATGAAAAAAAAATCTGAATTAAGCTCCTCTATTTGTAAAATCAACATGGCAGTAAACTATATGCAGTAAACTAATTATTTAAAAAATCAAGGCAATACATTCATTGGTAATCAATTTAAAAAATAATACAAAAAATCAAGGCAATACATTCACGTGGGACTGGAAACATTTCATAGCTTGTGACTTAGCTTCCAATACTTTTTATCATCAATAGTATATTTTACTTTGCCTTTAAAAAAAATTACATGTGGGTATACAAAATTAAACAAAAATTAGATGGTACAACAGAATGCTTCAAGGCTCGTTTTGTATCCAAAGATACACTCAACAATTTGATTTTTATTATAATGACTTTTAGCTAGCCTTCGTCATACTTTTAGCCATATTTAGTATGAGGGAGCGAATCAACCAGCTATTTTAATTTGCTTGCCCTACGGCTTTCAGCAAAGGGAAGAAATTAAAAATACTTCTCTTGGTTGATGCTGCTAGAATTATATGTTTCTAAGATCGTAGCTCTATTTTGTTTTTTTTCTTCATGTACAAAAAAATAAATAAAAAATCTTAAGTGTGTGACACGAAGTGTGTACTCCTCTTAAATCTTAATGGGTAATATTTTTTTCTATGAAGATATTATAGACTATTTTTTCTCACTAAAAATATTTAAATTTTTTTCTAACTAAGTTCATAGTTGGATTAAACTTAAGTTTGTAAATAGAAATTGTAAAAATAAATCAAGTTTTGATTTTATAAAATTGAGTTTCAGAAAAAAAAATTAATATACAACATACTTGCAAAGTAACCAAACATTCATGAAAGGGAATTTAGAAAACCAAAAACCAAACATAACCTTAAACAATAACCAAAACTAAATCTCATAAAAGTTGAGAATCACTTCAAACAGAACAGAAAAATGGTACAAAGACATTTCCGAAAGCAACTCATAATTAATTGATTCCGATCCAAAGTAAAACATAAGAAGCCAACGAAATAAAATTTCATAAGTTGCAAACACATTTTGAGGCAAATCCACACAATATTCATATCAGGAGCACTCAAGTTTCAAGCTTATGAACATCAGGCAAGATTTTACCAATTAATTAGTTGAAGGAGTGGCTAGTATGTTTCGGAGTTGTTGTCACCCAAGGTATCATCTATAATTAGATCAAATTTGCTTTTATAAAAAATTATTGCAACCAACAATATTCATGATAAAAAGAATAGAACGGCCTAGAATAGTCTCATACATTTATCAAGCTACAACACTTAGACTAGCGGTTGCAATTTGCCCTTCTTTATACAAGTTAATATTACCCAAGGACAATCGAAAACCTCATCCCACACATTGACACATAGCAGTCGTATAGTTTGAGCCAAATAGGAATTTTTAGACGAGACATGAAAATGGAATATACAAGTTCACCAAGCATAAGGATAGTGGTAGAGCTGGGATAAAATTTCTGCTGTTATTTATTAACAATCCCTACAGAGGGGTGATACTTATAAACAAAGAAAGTTCCACGATGAATAGTTAACTAGAACTTGAACAATAGATTCAAAAACAAGAAAAATTCACCAGGAGAGACTCCTGTGCATGTCAAACTTGCCTCGAGCAGATGCCAAAAAGGATGATAGATCCAGGATACCCTTTTGCCTTCCTTCCACCTTCCTTTATATTGTTGTTGAACAAAGCTCAAATAGAACAAAGCTGCCATCATGGATTTGAAAAAGAAAAGCAAGTGGGCAGAGTAAAGTGTTCAAAGGAACCAAGTTAAAAGGAGATAAAATTATCCAGAGCAATGGTGTCCTCGTCTATGGCGGAATCGAGATCGGAGAGGAGATCGAAGTACAGGAGTGGTAGAGTGAGGACTGAGGAGCTACAGCGACGAGTGAACTTGTGAGAGACAGAGAGAGGTAGGTAGAATGAGGACTAAGGAGCTGCAACGGCGCAAATTAGGTTTTAGCCTTTTAGGAGTTAGGTTTTCCAAATTGGGGCGGATATCAATAATCTCATACCTGCCCTCGCCCCCATTTTGGGTTATCGGGGAAAACCCGAATCCGACCCCGAACCCGATCAACACGGTTTTTATCCGTCAAAGTCGGGACGGGTTCGATTCGATTCCCACGGGGTCGGATTCCGCTGCCATGTCTAGCCATTCTTGCCTTAGAGCTGCAAGCCTGCAACTTGAGTTTTCCTCAAACAAAATTTAAATAAAATATGAATAATATTATATTTTTCTATAAATTATCCTCCCACTTTGTAAAGAGAAATATTAAATATAAAAATAATTATATTATTTAGCATATAAAAGAAATAGATTAATAAAAATATGTTGTAGAAAAATTTTGAATTATTCATAAAATAATCATAACAACGTCTTTTACTATATTTTTTTCTTTTTAGAATATTTTTATATGTTTCCTTAATATTTCTTGTTAGAGTTTAATTGTCCATATGCTTTCAGTGTGAAGAATTTTATATTATTAACCAGGAAATATGTGTTTTTAAGTCTTGATTTTTATATTTTTAAATTGATAAATTTAGTCTTCTCATTTTATTAGTGACCATGATGAATGCAATAAATGGTTTTGATTTGTGAAGATGTGAAACTATTATTTATAGTAGGGTTGAATCCTTAGAACTTCCATTTAAACATTAGGATAAATAGTCACTTTTATCCCTGTATGTTTTGCTGACAAATGCGTCCCTAAAAGATGAAAATATAAAATTTAGTTTCCGAAAGTGTAAAAAGTGCGACAAATATATCTGGCAGTTAACTACTTCCGCCCATCATCGTTAGTAAAATAATCTACATGGCACAGAGGAATGAATTTGTCACTGAAATGATTGTCAACGTGATCATTTCTAATCACCAGCATTAGGGGAATATTTGGCATATAATATTTTTTTTACTTTTCGTTTTCTCACTCCGCTGACAAATGTGAATGTATGTATACATGATTTTGATGTCAAAAGAAGAATCAAACAAAGCTCATTTGCTTCAAGATTAATACAAGATTGTTTCAACAAACAAAGTCTTGATTCAAGATTTCTTCAAGATCAAGCCTTGCCTCAAAATGAAAGGTTTCAAGTCATCCAAGGCACATGTAATCGATTACCAAGGCACTTGTAATCGATTACCAATACATGTAATCGATTACCAATAGTTTAAAAGTGTGTAATCGATTACACATCATATGTAATCGATTACTAGAGACTCTGAATGTTGGGAATTCAAATTTTAAATGAAGAGTCACACCTATTCAAGAAAAATAACTGTGTAATCGATTACACTAATGCTGTAATCGATTACTAGAGAGGATTTTCAAGGAATATCGCCAACAGTCACATCTTATCATTTGGATTTTGAATGGCCATCAAAGGCCTATATATATGTGTGACTTGGGACGGAATTGATAGAGAGTTTTGCTTGGCCAAAATGTTTTATCCTCTCAAAAGATTAAGAGAGTTTTATTGGTCCAGAATGTCTTATCCACTCAAAAGAAAATGAGAGAGATTCCAAGACAACTTCATTGTCAAATGCTCTCTCAAAAGAATTTCTTGGGCAAACACCTGCAAATCCATTAAGAGTTCATCCATGGACATCAATTGTAATATCCTTCTCTTCAAGAGAGAATTCTTCTTTCTTTCTTCTTATCTAAAGAGATTGTTTAAGGGACCGATGATCTCTTAAGTTGTAAGGAATGCTGAACACAAGGGAAGGGTTGTCCCTGTGTGGTTCAGACTTTGTAAACGGATTTTTACAAAGAGAAAGGAAAATCTCAAGTGGGTTGCTTGAGTACTGGATGTAGGCACGGAATTTGCCGAACCAGTATAAAATTATGTTTGCATTCTCTCTTCCTTTATCTTATTTATTTTGTTGCAATCAATTGTGTCTTGCATGTTTAAAGAACATTATTAAATTGATTGTTACTTCTTTTGCATTCTGAGTCTATCTCTTTTACAAGGGGGTTAAAAGTTTATTAATGGAAAATTAATTCACCCCTTCGTAAGTTATTGAGGCCACAAGGTGCAACAACAAATGCATCATTAAAATATGAAAATGCAAAATTTAGTCCCCAAAAATGTAAAAAGTGTGACAAATATATCCAAACGTTAATAATAGATTGTGACTAATTATTATAATTTTAAAAAAATTATAATGATTGCGACAAAATTTTGGGAGAGCTATATCACACCATTAAGTGTCTGTTTTCGTTATATAATTTTTAAGCTTCATCAATGGTTGAGACATGCATAAAATATTACTAATGGAAGTGAATTTTTATTACTTTGGTAAATTCTTCTTACTTTTCTTCAACTACAAAAAAAAAAAATCAATCCTTTGGTTGTTAACTCTTGAATAAATGTTGTCAACACAAGAAAAAAAGAATTTTTTTTTACTGTAAAACGATAAGAAAATAATCGTTTTTCATTAATCAAACACTATTTATTTATTTTTTTTAGTAAATTTTTTTCATAATAAAATATGAATGCCTATTAGTATATACAATGACATCAAATTACAAATTATAATAAAAATTTGTTGATTTTTAATTTTTTTTAAATCATATACAATTATTTTTTTATTGACTGATCCTTTAAAAAATCATAACCTTAAAAAAAATCATTTCAAAGGAGGTGAGTGTTTTTACAAATTAAAAGTGTAATTGCAATTGCAATTTTCCCTAAAAATTATTTACGAATTTAATTTAACTATAATGCTTTATAATAAACATTTTTTTTACTTGAACCTTTCATCAAGCATGAGAGTATAAAAAAATTATTTATTGTTTATAAAACGAGTACTCTTTTTTCTTTTAGACTCAATTTAATTTACAAGTTTGTTAAAAAATTTGTCGCATTCATTATAAATTTTTTCAAATTATAATAATTAGTCACAATTTACTATTAACGTTTGGATATATTTGTCGCACTTTTTACACTTTCAGAGACTAAATTTTGTATTTTCATCTTTTAGGGACACATTTGTCAACGGAGTGGGAAGACGAAAAGTAAAAAAAAATATTATATGACAAATATGCCCCTATGTTGACAATTAGAGATAACCACATTGATAATCATTTCAGTGATAAATTTGTCCCTCTGTGTCACGTAGGCTATTTTTATTAACGGTAACGGATGAAAGTTAACGGTCGGATATATTTGTTGTACTTTTTACACTTTCGAGGACTAAATTTTGTATTTTCAGCTTTCAGGAACGTATTTGTCAGTGAATTACACATTCAGGGACAAAAGTGACTATTTATCCTACAATTTATTTAAACCTAACATTTATTAATTGTCTTTTACCACTACAAAATGATCATATTGCATAGATCGCAATCGCCCAAATTCTTTGCAACCTCAACCCTAAACCTTGACCTCCCTCCAACCTTTGACACCTTTTTTTTACTTTGCAAAAACAAGGAAAAAATATTGTATTGAAAACAAAAATTGTAGTACCAAAAAAGGAGACCCTTATATATAGCCTTGTGACCCTCACATTACAACAATGAAGAGTTTTGTTGGACTTGATCAAGATTATCAAACTTGAGAGTTTACTTAGACTTGTGAGAGTTCTATAAACTCGACTCGTGGACTCAACTCATAGACTCGTAAGAGTCCACTTCATATTAAAATAATGACAAAATATCTATAAAGAACATACCAATTAAACATTTCAACAAAAAAATAAAGAAAATAGTAAATAATAAATTTCGTAATACTTAAATAATCAAATCTAGTAATGCATCACTACTAGATAATAACTTGTAGATGTTATAGTAGTAGTAGATGATTCCCATCGAGGGTTTGATGCTATTAGAAGTGAGAATTTTTCGATTCGGAAACAACACACTAAATGGAGGTACATTGAACACTAAACAAACAGAAAATAACTCAAAATGACTTATGTTTTGGTCTAATTTTTTTTAACATGCTAACTTATTGACTCAGTGGTAAACTCGAGAGTCTACCAAGTTTTCTTAGAGTTTATCGAGTCTACCCAAAGTCTACTAAAAAGAGAGTTTACACATGAGTCAACTCATAAAAGATAACTAGACTAGTAAACTCATAAGAGTTAACGAGTTAACTCGAGAATCTGATAATCATGGCCTTAAGAAACACATCCTTCAAGTTAAAATGGTGTAAGATGCACAATCCTTTCTTTAAAGAAGCCATCAATCTAAGACTTGAAATCCACAACCTATAATTAACAATTCTCAAAAGTTCAAATGCTCCTAAACCCCAAACACTCAGTAGGAATATTTGAGAATGTACCAAAAAACAATGTATAACTTTTAGAGAATGTACTCAATAGATTAAGTGTTTATAAATTTTTTTCTCATTATTTATCTCTCTTTTTACTTAATTATTTATCTTTTTATTAATTAATAATTAATTTTTGGAGAATGTAAAAAAATAATCTTTGAAGAGAGAATTAATGTAAATGAGTGAATTCTCCAATCTTAATAAGGGAGAGAAAAAAGTTACTTTAATGAATTTCCAGCATTTATTAATGTTTTGTTAAAAATGTTTAATTAATTAAAAGTGTTTTAAGAAAAATAATTAATGTATCTTGAAATTAAAAATATATTTTATAAAATGAACAAATAATTTATTGAAAAGAATCTTGTAAATAGAGAAAAAAGTAGTTATTATAAAAATCAATAAATTTATTATAAATAATAATTTGTAATTTAATGATATTACATATATTCTAATTAACTTTTTATTATTATTGTACATTTTAACTTTACATAAATATTAAATATGCAATAACAAATTGTTGGAGGGTGCCAACTTTCCTGTAATAAATATATGCATTGAATTTGAGTCCAAATAAAATAAATTAGAAATACAAAAGGATTAAAAAATGAATTACTTGATATAAATATTTGACTAATATTAATTTGCCTTTCTTAATGAAATAAAAATAAAATATTTTAAAAAAAAGTTATAAATATTTGCCTTTATTATGAATCAATTAGAAATTATAATAATATAATTTTAGAATGAATTATTATAAGGTTAAATTAATTTGTATGTCCCTGTATTTTTACTAAATTTTCAATTAGGTCCCTAATTTTTTTTCTTTTAATTGGGTCCTTGACCTCCTATTTATTTTTCAATTGGATCCCTCGTCTAACTGTTGTGAAAAATTAATTGCAAAGACCTAATTAGAGTTGGCAAGAAACCAATGCTTCTTGAGTGTATTATATGTACAATTGAGTTAATGAGAGTTTTGTGCAAAGTTTCTACCTTTAGAGTTCAATTAAACTTAGGTATTCTTTTTATAACTATTTAAATATACAAAAGGTTGAAACTTTACATAAAATTCTTACAATTGATTCAATTGTACTTACAACACACTCTAGAAATATTAATTCACCTTTTTCACCTCTAATTAAATATTTGTGGTTAATTTTTCATAACAAAAATTAGATGGGAGGATCCAATTGAAAAATAAACAAAAGTCCAAGGACCCAATTAAAATAAAAAAGTCCAGGAACCTAATTAATTTTTTTAAAAGTATAGGAACCCAAAAATTAATTAAACCTTATTACAAAAGTTAATAGATTTGTCATATAAGGGAATCATATCGTTTGTACACCGATAACTTGTGATTAAATAACAATAGAATCAACAAGTTGTTAGTATGAGTGATACTGAACTTGATTTTCTTAAGTAAGATTTCAAGTTCGATTTTTGTGAATGAAAAAATATGATTGAGAGAAGAGAGTCTCACTAAAGGTGGACAATCAAATTTTTTGATGGAGATTAGTCATCACTCTGCACCAATAACATGATTACAAAAACAAGCTTAACTACTATTTTAGTTCCTAACTTTTGAAAAATAATTTTTTTTTAATCCCTGACATAATAAATTGATCCTGTGACAATTTTTATGCATTTTGTGGAAGGTTTTTTTTTTTTATTATTTTGTGATATTTTTTAAATGCAAATTCAAATGACTAAAATAAAAATTAATTTAAGACGATTAAAAACTATCACAAAGTGCCAATTTATTATATCAGAGACTAAAAAAAATATAATTTCTAACATTTATGCACTAAAAAAACTATTTTTAAATTTCAAGAAAAAAAATACATATCCAAATTCAGGAACTAAAATAATAATTAAAAAAATAACAAGAGAATCATTTATACCATCAATATACAAACATTTACTACACAAATGTTTATTTTACATTTTTGAATAATTAAAAAATATTTAATAAATATATAAGTATATTTATTAATATTCTTTAAATACTTATCAGCAAGAATTAACAATAAATTAAAAAAGTGAGGTAAAATTAGCAATTAGCATGACAGAATAAAAAAAATGATAAATAATAAAATGAAAAACAACTCTCAATTTCTCAAATCCCAATGTGTCTCTCTCTCCCTCCCTCGTTTTGTTTGGGAATTGAAATTTTGAAAAGTGACAGGGAAAGACACGTGCAAGTTTTTAACTCGAGGATGTGAAATTCAAAACAAAAGAGAACGGTACACCCCCGAAAAAAAAAACACGAGAGAGGAGGAGGAGGACACGTGGCGAAAGTTGAAAAGGGAATCCAAAGAATCTATCAACCGAATGAATAAGCGCGGCAACGGCAACAGTAGCGAGTGGGGAGAGGAGCATGTCTGTCAGTGGAGTGGAGAATTTCAAACGTACTAACTAAATATTACGTACTAATATTCTACAGCTTTTAATTTCTGAATAAAATATATTTCCAGAGTTTTAATTTGGAAAATAATAATATATGCACTAGTATTTTGGATACATTTAATTTTTGTACGATGTAGAGTATTTTTTAATTTTGTGAAACTTTTTTTATCAATAAAAATCAAAGATATAATAAAAAATTTAAAATAATTTAATATCATACTTAATTGATCGAGTCAGATTTCTTTAACTTTTGTAAAATATTAATTTTTCTTAAAAATTTTAGTGAGATTCTCTTTCTAATTACCCTTTTTATAAGAAGATTCGAAGCTCTGATTAAACTTAAATAAATTGATTTTAGTATCATTCGAATCGATTATTTGTTATAAATGAAATGATAAAAAAAAGATTAAAAGATGAAAGAAAGAGTGAGAGTATATTTATAATATTTTTAATTTTTAATTGTTTTAGTTTTAGTTTAAGACGTAATTTCATGATTTATATAATTATGTTGTATTTTAAAAGAGTATTGGACAAAACCTTTTTGTTTGAGTGCCCATATGAATTGTCGAAAGCCTCGGCTCCATCCAACTTGTTGCAAGGTCCTGCCAGCAACAAAGCAGGAAGAACCATCCCTTCCACCCCCACGAAGTTTCATTGTCCACTACATACAAGAAGCATGTCAGGCCAAAGATACGAGTATAAGATGAGATAATTTTAACAGCATAATTTATATTATTAAAATTAACAAATTAATTTAAATAATTTTAACTATTTAGCTTAATTAACTTTTATCTTACAGCTTTTCATTAGAGATGGATGCAGGTTTAAATCATATATGAGGGTGAATATATATAACTTGCATCGTCAAATAATTGTGAGAGGTATATAAAAGAATATTTGAAATATACATAACTTGCATAATCAAACAATTGTGAGAGGTTTATAAAAGAATATTTGGATTAAATTGATTTGTAAAGATTGAAACTCTAAAAAATCTCTCACAATTAATTCAGTTTTGCTTATAACACACCTCATAAATTTACAAGTAAAATTAGGTGTCTTTAGTTAATCTTTCATAAAGATAATTAGATGAGAGGATCCAATTTAATTAAAAAAGGTACCCAATTAAAAAAAAATTATTGAAAATTTAGTAAAAGTATAAAGATTCACGGAATAATTATTATTATTTTTAATTTGGGAAAATTAATGTTTTGATTAGTGAATTTTTTAGCAAAAGAAGGTTTAAAATAATTTAATTGATTGATTTTTATTTTAGATCAGGTTTACTTAGTTTTAAAAATTAAAGAACTTAATTGGATCATGAAAAACTTAAAAATCTATATAATACACATAATAATGTAAATTAAAGAGATAAAAATTACAATTGTCTAAGAAATTCATAAATTAATTATAGAGATGCATCAACAAAAAAGAAAAAGAAAAGACAATCCTTGAACTGAGAAGCTAATCGGCATGCTTGATGAATAGTATCACAGGGTGGAACATCTACTTTCACAACTTCCTAGTTTCATGCTTTCCATAATTTCCAAAGCAAGAACACAACACTGGCCAACCGTTCCTTGTAGTACTAGTTTAATATTTTAACAACCCAATCAAGTGTGAACCATTAATCACTAATTTACCACATTTCAATATAATTGGAGAAAACACCGGAAGGAAAAACAAATAGGTAAACCTGAATCAAAATTGAAAACACTATTAAAAATTTATTTTTTTACGACGATTATATGAAATCATCTTAAGATGTAACTTGGTGACATTTTTATAATTAGGGGGGATGAATTTTGTTTTTCTGACACACATTCTAAGACAGTTTTACATAACCGTCTTAGAATGTACGATTGTGACATTTCTATAATTAGGAAAAAACGTGAACGACGATGGTTATATGTAAAGAACCGTCATAGTTTTTGTTCCCCCAAATTACATAAATATTCAAATCCCTAAGGGTGCGTTTGGTTTGCATTTTCATTTTCTGTTTTTATTTTTTGTTTTTATTTTTTGAAAACTGTTTTCATTTTCAAAAGATTAGAATTTTGAAAACATATTTGGTTTGACTTCTTGTTTTCTGCTTTCAAGAAATAAAAACATTGAAAATACGTTTTCAAAAGGAAATGTATTTTTAGATTTGCTTAAAATTACATTCCTTGCCACCACGTTTTTATTTTACCCAAAATGAGGTTCCTGGTTTCAACTAAAAACGAGATTTTATTGTTTCCAGTTTTCGGTTCGTTTGGGAAAATATTTTCACTGAAAATAAAAACAGAAATCCAACCAAACAAATTTCCATCACCATTTTCTATTTCTAGTGAAAATGAAAACAGAAAACAACCAAACCAAACACCCCCTAATTATTCTGGCGCGTCCCTCACCTCGCTCAAAGACCCTGACCCACTCGCCCTCGTGCCCCACTTTGCCCTCCCTCACTAAGTTCATGTGCTCACCTCTGGTGGTTGCTCTGTTCATCCATTGACCGGTTGTTGAACCTGTCTCTTGCGTGTCGCGTCAACATTGTGTGCGACCATCGCCAACCAAGTAAGTATATTTTACAATCCATGTGTATTGATTGTTGTTGTCTGTACCTAAAGCTTCAAGCAGGGCACATTTCTAGTATTTTCACTTGGAAGAACCCATGCTTTAAGCAGCTAACTGTTACAAGCTCTGTTGCATTAGAAATTTTAACTTTGATGTTTATGTGTCAAAGATAAATTTACATTGCTCCACTCTCTAGTAATGGATTTGCCTCGAAATCAAGGACATAACTGTAAATTTCAAAATCCACTCACTTCACCACTTGCACCACAAAAGGTATCACAAAAGTGCATCTTGATATCTCTAATATCATTCACATTTTAAAGAAACCATACCTCATCAAGGGCCTTGAACAAGGTGTCTAGCAAAGAAGCACTCCCAACAATTTCAACCCATTTCTACATAGACAAGTCAACCAAAACCTTAGTTAAGAAACTCACTACAGGAAAACTAATCATTATTATCAAGTAACATATAATAATTTTTGCAACAAAAGACCCATAGACAGAATGAGATATGTAGAATATCATTTCACATTATTGTTAATGTCAAACATCTCAATTGCTCTCAATGAAGAAAAGATGTTTTCATTATAGGCGGATACATTATGCCTTTTTCAATCTGTGAGAATCTTAAGATACCTAATGATGGAGATGTTCTACTTCTACTATAGTCTGATTAGTAAACCACTCAGGTAAGAACATAAAATGTGCGCAAACATAAAATATAAGATGTTTGATTTGAAAATAAATTATTATGAAATTAAATGTGGGCAGTTACAACTTAAAAAAACCCCAAAGTATTTGAGAGTATGTTTGAAATTCCCCTAAGGATAATCTCTTAAAATCCATTCCATATGTCACCTTTTGTTTCCAGATTTAATTAAGATTAGGAATCTTGTATTCTAGTATTAATAAGAATAAGGATTAGTGCTCTATATTTATGAAATCCACTTTACGCTCTCCTTAGACTCATACTATTAAAATTCTTTCTCTTTCTGCAATTGCTACCTCTGAGTTGCACTTAGGTGGTCCATCTATCATCATCAAACTCACCAAGGTATTTGCTGTCCAAACCTCAGCTAGTTGTCATAGTCTCAAGTTAAACCAGCCAAAGCAAGAAATGGTTAGTTTGAGTTGTTTTCAGTTGGCTTCAGTAGTTTCTTGGCATTCTTTGTGATGGTGACCTATTGTTTAGTTTGTGCCATGTGACTCTTTTCGAGTGCGTCTGCTCTTCATTTGTAGTTTGGTATGTTTTGTAGCCAATTTAGTCTTTGTATTTTTTTTATTGGAAATTTGGCATCCATTGGCTCAATTGTCCACCTAAGGGTTGCATTCTTTGGAAGGACTTTTTTTTAGAATTTTTTTGGGTGGAGTTCCCTGGTGTTAGTTCTCAACGTATGATTTTAGTTTAGGCACCTCTTGACATCCCATGTGTATAGCAAATCCAAAAACAGGTTCTGTAAAATTCTCTGCGATAGATGGGTGATGAAGAGGGTAAAGGGATTTGCATTGTATAATGTTCTGTTGATAATATAAATTATCTTTAGCTAACTAATATTACAAAGGGCATTCAAGTATATTTTATATTATTTTGGTTGTGCTGATTATGGATCAAGCAATTTAAAAGACAAACAATTGTCGAGTAACTTGAATGTTTGTGTTTGTTCTGGGTTGTTCTCTTTGTGATGTGCCTTATGGTGTATCAAACACATCCTTAGTAGTGGTTTCCACATTTCATTATAATTCATGGTTTGTTTCCTTATTTAATTTAATTAGAAATTTAGGATTAAGTGTCTAGAATTAATATAAATAGGGTTGAGTTAGTGTTTGTATTTTATTTCACTTTCTATATACAATATCATAATAATATTATTCAGTCTTTTGCTTTTTCTCTCTTTCTTCTCCTTCCCTACCTAAACCCTACAAGTAATGTTAGAAATTGAAAATGCATAAGACTATTAGGTCCAATGATGCCTGGGAATCATACCAAATATGGGACTCTAGAGTAGTTAATGTCGACAAATTATATAGCCAATAATCTTATGCCAAGATATCCAAGATGTCTATGAGATTTCAACATATGAAATACCTAAGGGGCAATGAAAACAATATAAAGAATTCTTAAAGCAAGACATAGACAATAGTAACACCTTTGAAGCTTCATTCATGTAGGTATCAAAAATTTGCTTAAAGTTGTCCCATGATTCCTTTGCGAAAAATTGGTGAGCTTTAAGTGCACTAAAAACCATTATACGTGTATGGTATTATAGGGTAAAAAAAAACATAAGCATGTTCCAGTAGAATCACAAACTTAAAGCAAAACTATTCAAACACTTAAATGACAATAAAACTTGGGAAATGGAGAGACTGGAACTCTCAACTTCTAGAGCAATAGTTTGCTGAATTGTCTGAGCAATCCTTTTGACAACACTCCTAATGCAATAAAAAAAGATTATATAATGGGTTGCCATGTCGCCAACAAAGCTGACAATGGCATTACCCATAATCCTCCTTTTTTATAATATTATAATTATAATATAGATAATAGATAATAATAGAGAAATATCTATGATGCATCATAAGATACTGAGGTACCTGAAGTCATAATCGGGATACATGTGATACAAGGTAAGAACCAGGTAAACCAATGTCTCTCATTTGGAATGAAAGAACAAAAAATAAAGAACATTTAAAAGAGACTTCGGGATTGATTTTAACTATAAATGTCATCCATTATTCCAAACTTGTGGTGTCACTTGTTGTTTCCAATTCAACAAATAATTGACTCTCCTCCTCCTTCTATTCATTTTTGTTAATAACATCAATAAATTGTAAATGTATGCTTTACTTTCTCACCTACACTTATCGCGTGTTATTGGTTGTAGGTACTACTATTGACTAGCATAGGAAGTTAAGGCACTTTTATCTTGTTGTTGCTTGACTGAAGATAAAGTCATACAATTTTCGTTGCCATCACCACACTCATACTTATTGTTGCAAGCATCTTTGGAGGTATGTATCTCATCCTGACACTTATGTGGATATTACATTTTTGTTCATATATGAATATTCTTTAATATTAAAATTATCTGCATTATGAGTAAACCTTAGTTTTCCGTTTGAGATTCAACACACTAGTTAATACAAACAGTTTGAATTAATCGTTGTATTGAATCTTGAATTATCCATTCAGACAGTTTGGGAACACTCATTTTTTTACTTAATTAATTCATAGTTATAGGTAAAGTATGTTGTGTTATATTTGATGAAATTTTGGTTTAGTGCATATTGCTTTGTTCTTCGGGTACATACTTGATCATGGTGAATTAATGTCACCGCTTTCATGTCGTGTACTTGGAGACCAATGTGAAATGCTGCCAAAATTTCATCAAATATATCATAATGTACTTAACTTGTACATATGAATGAAGTAAAAAAAGGAGTTCCTAAATGGGATAGGACCACACCTTTTTATGGAAAAAGTGATATTTTCATGCATATGGGATAACGTAGCTGGTATCACAGAACACAAAACATGGATCAAAGTTGGATTAAAACACCACACATAAGTGACGACTATCAGAAGGGGGTTGAAAATTTCTTGCAATTTGCACAACAAAATGCACCAATATTAGGTGAAAAATATTTCTATCCATGTGTTAAATGTATGAATGGGAGACATCACTCATTGAATAACATTATATCATATCTTATATGTGAGGGGATCAATTCGACTTATACAAATTGGATATGGCATAGTGAATTGCCACACATGTCAACAACCCCTCACACTGAGGTGGTTGATGTACAAGCTGGAGATCGTATAGAAGACATGATATGCGATCTTGGCCAAGAGGGTTTTAGGCAAGCTCATGCACCTTATTATAAAAAAATTACAAAGTGATTCTAAGAAGCCATTGTATTTGGGATGCACAACCTTTACTCGATTATCGGCGGTGCTAGCTTTGGTGAACTTGACGGCCAGATTTGCGTGGAGTGACAAAAGCTTCAATGAGGTTCTTGTGTTATTGAAAAATATGCTTCCTAACGATAACATGTTACCGAAGATTCACTATGAGGCAAAGAAGATATTATGTCCTGTGGGTATGGAGCACCATAAAATTCATCCATGAACTAATGATTGTATTCTGTACATAAATCAGTTTGCCAAAATGTGCAAGTGCCCAACATGTAGGGTATCACATTGCAAAGTGAATTATGACAAATGCAGTGATGATGCAACCACAAGCAACAATCATTCAACAAAGGTGTGTCGGTATCTTCTAATAATATCAAGGTTTCAAAGATTGTTTGCTAGTGCATACAATGCAAAAAACCTTAGATGGCATGTAGATGATAGAATAATTTATGGGTTGCTTTAACATCTCGCTGATTCTCCACAATGGAAGACAATTGATTGCTTGTATCCAAAATTTGGAGAGGATCCAAGAAACCTAAGGCTTGGTCTTGCTTTAGACAAAATGAATCCTTTTGGTAACTTCAACCCCAACCACAGTTCATGGCCTGTTTTGTTAATGATTTACAACCTTCCTCCTTGGTTGTGCATGAAGCGAAAATACATTATGTTGTGTATGATGATAGCGGGTCCAAGACAACCAGGAAATGATATTGATGTCTATCTTACTCCCTTGATTGAAGATTTGAGAAAATTGTGGGTGGACGGGGTTGATGTGTATGATGGAAATCTTCAACAAACCTTCAGGTTATGTGCAATGATATTTTGCACCATTAATAACTTTTTAGATTATGGGAATTTGAGTGGATATAGTGTGAAAGGACACCACGCATGTTCTATCTGTGAGAAAGAGACAAGTTACATCCAACTAAAACATGGAAAGAAGACAATATATACAAGGCACCAAAGATTTCTGAAACCTTATCACCAGTATCGGCGATTGAAGAAAGCATTTAATGGAACCTATAAGATTGAAAGTGCGCCGAAACCCTTAGCTGGACACGAAGTTTACAATCGGTGGAAAGACATTGTAACTATCTTTGGTAAGACACAAAAGAAGGATGCATCTAAGAAGAACATTTGGAAGAAAAGGTCAATATTATTTGATCTTCCTTATTGGTGCGATCTAGATGTACGACATTGTGTGGATGTTATGCATGTCGAGAAAAATGTGTGTGATAGTTTAATTGGTACCCTTAACATTAAATGCAAGACACATGATGGTTTGAAATGTCGTCAAGATTTGGTTGACATGGGTATACATGAGAAGTTGCATCTACAATCACAAGTTCGACGAACGTATTTGCCCCTAGCATGTCACACAATGTCAACGAAGGATAATTTTTTTTTGTCAATGTCTCAAAAATATGAAAGTCTCACAAGGATACTCTTAAAATATCAAGAGCCTTGTGTTAGTTAATGATTAGAAATTGGTTGACTCAAAATCTCATGATTGTCATGTGTTAATGCAACAACTCTTGCCAATAGTCATTCATGGTATCTTGCCTGAAAAAGTTATGGTTGCCATAACTCGCTTGTGTTTTTTCTTTAATGCTATCTATAGCAAGGTCATTAACCCTCGACAATTGAATGATTTGGAGAATGAGGCTTCCATTATCCTTTGCCAATTGGAGATGTATTTTCCGCCATCCCTTTTTGACATCATGATTCACTTAATTGTTCATCTTGTATGGGAGATTCGGTTGTGTAGGCCTGTCTTTTTACGTTAGATGTATCCGATTAAGTGCTACATGAAGGTGTTGAAAGGATATTGTCTCAACCTACCCTTCAGCGGGAGGGCGACGCGTGGCTCGCGGGATGCGTGTTCCACGAAAGGAATACGCGCGGAGTCGCCACCAACGTTTATTTGAGGAAAACGTCGGAAAAACCGGAAAAGACGCGATCTACGAACTTTTAAGTGAAAGGCTCAGGAGTTGTATTTACGTGCGAAGAAGGTATTAGCACCCCACGCGTCCGTCACAAGGGACGACAGCCTTTAATCGAATGTGCAAACATGACTTTGATTTTTACGTTCCCTTTTATATCCTTATATCCTTTATACCCTTTTTATATTTTTTTTCTCTTTTTGTGGTCGACAAGGGTGTTTCCCTTTGCTCCTACGTATTCCTCAATTGGAATGAGAAAATCAGACCTACGTAGTTCTTTTTTATGCGTGAATCAAGTGATTCTTTTTACTTGAAAGGTGATCATTTTAAGGCATTGGACCTTGAAAATGATCCATTTTACTTAGTAAGAAACAGAAATGATAAACTTTCAAAATCCTATTTTTGTGGACGAGCTTGACTAGGCGAGTCGATTTTAGCCTTAGTTTCACTTTAGTTATTTAGTCAATTCAATTAAGAATGAGAAATCCCAAAGAGAAAACGTCCGATTGATTTTTCGCTTTACTTTACTAAAAGGTATTTTTTTTATTATTATATTCTTATTTACCTCTTTTTTTGATTTCCAACGTGGTTGCGGCACGACCGATCGGTCGAAATTCATTTCAACCAAAATTAACGGATGATACAATTCAAACGATCGGTGGAAATTTATTTTATTTTTAGATTAAGCGAGAAATGACTTAAATAAATGGCTTAAGCACGTCAAAAGGGGGTATAAAAAGTAAATGAAAACGAGAATAAAAATACATGAAACCAAATGTGGACCACCACGGGTACATAGAATGAATTAAAAAGCTTGGTTTGAGGTACTTACCCGTTGAAGACTGAAGAACGATGAAGAACGAATGAAGAACGTCGAAGAACGATCGAAAACCTTCGCGAAATCACTCACGGAAACGTTACGAAAGCGCCTCGGCTTGGATTTTCTTCACGGAACTAATTTTCCTCAGTTATTTTGAGAAAGAGAGAAGTGCCTAAGGGGCTGAACCCTTTTCTACTTCACTTCTCCCCCTATTTATAAAAAAATGGGGGAGAAGCTTGCCACCCAGCTCGCCCAGGCGAGCAAGGTTGCTTCCTCCAGAAGCAACAGCCTTCTGGAGGAATCTTCTGGAGGGCCCAAGTGGGCCTGGTTGCTATTTGCACCCCTATTTTTACTAAACACACCCCCTGCCCTTTTTTTGGTGATTCTTTTTTCGTAATGTTACGGAAACTTATGAATTTCGTAACGATACTTGTTTTCTTTTCGTAATGTTACGGAACCTTGCGGATTACATAATCATCCCCTTTTTGACTTACGGAGTGTTACGGACCTCACTATTTGTGCAACGATGCTTCCTTTTGATTTCCGGTGTGTCACGGAACCTTACGGATTGTGCATCAATATTTTCTTTTGATTCCCGGCACGTCATAGAATTTCACAAATTGCCTAATGATGGGTGCTAAGCACCTCAAAATGACCAAACACAAGTTGCATGCCACCAAGCAAAGGTCCCCGGACGAAATTAGGGTATGACAGTTGCCCCTCTTTACTTGTCTTTTATTGGAGATAAAAGGGAAGTAAAGATAAGACACTAATTTCGTTCCTCCCGGTTGACGAGAGTCGCGGGTGACCATAAAATCTCCGCGTGCAAATGACTTGTTGTTCCCGGGGGAACAAAGGGTGCAGAAGACGATGTCAGTCTTTGCATGCTATCAAGCGTTCTGTCCTACAGATAGCAAAAGAATGTTTATACGGATAACCACTCGGGTATCTCTGCCCGTCAGCGTGACTCAAATGTCAGTATGACAGATCTTGTGAGCGCGGAAGATGACGTAAATCTCCGCGTGTCAACGGGCTTGTCGGCCGCGATTGACGAAGGGCGCAGAAGACGACGTTAGTCTCTGCGTGCTGTCAGGCTTTTCGTCTTACAGACAACAAAAAAGAATGTTTATACGGATAACCACTCGGGTATTTCCGCCCGTCAGCATGACTCAAATGTCAGTATGATAGATCTTGTGAGCGCGGAAGATGACGTAAATCTCCGCGTGTCAATGGGCTTGTCGGCCGTGATTGACGAAGGGCGCAGAAGACGACGTTAGTCTCTGCGTGCTGTCAGGCTTTTTGTCTTACAGACAACAAAAATGAATGTTTATACGGATAACCACTCGGGTATTTCCGCCCGTCAGCATGACTCAAATGTCAGTATAACAGATCTTGTGAGCGCGGAAGATGACGTAAATCTCCGCGTGTCAACGGGCTTGTCGGTCGCGATTGACGAAGGGCGCAGAAGACGACGTTAGTCTCTGCGTGCTGTCAGGCTTTTCGTCTTACAGACAGCAAAAAAGAATGTTTATACGGATAACCACTCAGGTATTTCCGCCCGTCAGCGTGACTCAAATGTCAGTATAACAGATCTTGTGAGCGCGGAAGATGACGTAAATCTCTGCGTGTCAACGGGCTTGTCGGCTGCGATTGACGAAGGGTGCAGAAGACGACGTTAGTCTCTGCGTGCTATCAGGCTTTTCGTCTTACAGACAACAAAAAGAATGTTTATACGGATAACCACTCGGGTATTTTCGCCCGTCAACGTGACTCAAATGTCAGTATGACAGATCTTGTGAGCGCGGAAGATGACGTAAATCTCCGCGTGTCAACGGGCTTGTCAGCCGCGATTGACGAAGGGCGCAGAAGATGACGTTAGTTTCTGCGTGCTATCAGGCTTTTCGTCTTACAAACAGCAAAAAAGAATGTTTATACGGATAACCACTCGGGTATTTCCGCCCGTCAGCGTGACTCAAATGTCAGTATGACAGATCTTGTGAGCGCGGAAGATGACGTAAATCTCCGCGTGTCAACGGGCTTGTCAGCCGCGATTGACGAAGGGCGCAGAAGACGACGTTAGTCTCTGCGTGCTATCAGGCTTTTCGTCTTACAGACAACAAAAAAGTTTTGAAAGTGCGGACAACCACTTGGGTATCTTCGCATGTCACGTGACTCCAGTGTCAGCATGACAGAACTTGTGAAGGTGGTCGACAAAAGCGAGGCTCTTGCTCCTACGTATCCTCCAATGAGGAACTCAGACCTACGTAGTTCTTGATAACTTGTGAGACTTGAAAAAGTCTCCACCGGAAGATGCTGACATCTCCGGAAAGGGCGCAGATGACCACATTGGCCTCTGCTCGTCAATCACACTTGGGGTCACTGAATGACGAGGTGCGGATAACCGTAAGGTGTCTCCGCAGGCTACCAGCTCTTGGGTCATGGTAACAAAAAGCGGTGTGGTCGACAAAAGCAGGACTTTTGCTCCTACGTATCCTCAAATGAGGAACTCAGACCTACGTAGTTCTGGATAACTTGTGAGACTTGAAAAAGTCTCGGTGTTTTCTCCACTAAAATGCAAACATGCTTTAGTAAAGAGACCAATATTCCAACTGATTAGAGCAGCATATGCCTTTTTTGAGTGAAAAACAATGCGTCTACCGGGGAAGGAGAGTCTGCTGATGAAACCCCCCCATAACCATAAATGAGATTTTGGATGTTAGCATTTCGTTTCTAAATGACCATTTAGAGGAAACACTGGGTTCAACAAAAAATAGAAGAAAATCACTCAGAGTGTATCAACCTCGCACAGGTAAGTGTTTCATCCTAATTCCGAACCATAGATATGCCACGACTTGACTTTGAGAATTATTGCGTGATCATGGATCAATAGGACTTCCCTTGGAAATGGGTTCTTTTGGTGGGTTTTTTCGGCTTTTGATTGATTTGATTTTTTCTGGCTTTCTTCCTTTTCTGTTCTTGTTTGACGCGAGGCGAACAAGTCACCGACGCACAGGATTTTGGTTGGTAATCAAAGGGAGAAGACCACTTTAGGTCATGGTTTCCTTTCCTTCCTTTTGTTCATTTGGTGACAATTCTGTATTGTTCAGATATTGTCTGGTCAAAAGACCTTTCTGCACATTTCTTCTGCTTCTTTGATCAGGAACTTTCTTTCCTTCCTTTTTCTTCTTCTTTCCTTTTTTTTTACTTTCTCCCATTCTTTGATTGGAAATTTTCTTTCTTTTCTTTTTGCTTTCTCTTTGATTGGAAATTTTCCTTCTTTTCCTTTTTTTGCTTCCGAGGGTAAGAATTGACATTCTCACCCTGGGTCGAGGTTTATGGTGAGTCAGGATTTTGGCTCAAGGCTTGTAGAATGGCTAGACATGATACATGTCAGGGTTTGGTTTGGTTCAAGGATAAAAAGGGATGCCCCACATTATTTCCATGACACAAATGCAAAAATGATGATTTGGAAACTTTATGCAAAATTGGTCATGCATGCACCTATGTGGAGACTCAAGTGTCAAATTTTTATGGTCATGTGATGCTAGGGCTCAGGATTCATTTCCTCTATTTTTAGTCAACCCAATGTTTCCAAAATATGCTCTTTTATCAATTTGTGCATTCATCCGAGTCCATTTTGGGCGTCCGGGAAAATTTTCACAGCATTCACCCTTCAGGTGTATACACATTTTTTCAAAAACTAGTTATGATTAGTGAATTTTTTCAAAGAAAAGTTGGAAGTCATCTCTTTTCAAAAGCATGTTGGTTTTTCAGCTAGACAACTTATTTTTCTTTTTTCTCTTTTTTTTTTCATTTGTTCATTTCTTTTTCTCGTTTGTTTTTGTTTTTTCCCCTTTTTTTTCATGAGGTATTTTGCTACCTAAACATGTGTATATTTTTGTGAGGTATTTTTGCTATATACATGCATATCCAAGGTATCTTGCTACCTAAACATACTTATATATATTTTGTGAGGTATCTTTTTGCTACATACATGCATATCTAAGGTATCTTGCTACCTAAACATACATATATATTTTGTGAGGTAGTTGTTTGCTACCTAAATTACATACATGCATATCTAAGGTATTTTTCACTACCTAAACACGCATACATATATTTGTGAGGTATGACTACCTTCCGAGCTTGTGCTCATTTTATTTAAATTCTTAGGATCATGAGCAACTAGGTGTGTCCCAATATGACTTGAGAAACAAAAGGTGATCAAATAGCAAGCAGAAATTTAAAAGTTACTAGGTTGCCTCCTAGTAGCGCTTCTTTAATGTCTTGAGCTGGATGCCTAGTGATTTGTCGGTCATGGACCTAGTACTTTGATTACCTTTGGCTTTGGACTTGGTCGCCTATTGGTCGGCCATGTGTCGTAGGCAACGCTCTAACCTTTTTATGGATGAGCTGAGGTGAACTCTAGAGGTGGTGGCGGTGTGTCTACTACCCGCTACCGGCCATCCCAATGCTGATGTGGTGTTTCGCGCTGCGCCTGCCTGGGGGCGCAGTACTTCTTGATGAAAGCTCGATTGGTAGGGGGGGCCTGATGACCTTGCTGGGGGCGACATGCACTCCCTAGAACTGACAGAGACCCGTATTTAGAGCTGGCAACTCCAAGACCCTGTTGGCTTTCTTCGGGTCCACTAGGTGTCTTGCGGGCACAATCCCTGCAAACAATAGATGACATCAGAAATCAATTGAGCCATGTGCATACTTACCTATGTCATGATGTCATGACCTCACTGGGGGAACGGGCACCCTGTAGGACTGACAGAGGCCCGCAACCAGAGCTAGAAACCCCAAGGCCTTGTTGGACTTCTCCGGGTCCATTGGGTGTCTTGTGGATGCAATCCCTACAAATAATAGATGACATCAGAAATCGATTGAACCATATGCATACTTACCTATGTCGGAACGACACAGACCAACTGATACTTCCACAGGGGGAGATCGGCATTGCGGTCGCTGGGCAGAATGTTGCTAAGTAGCAACGTCATTTATATCTATGTAAGAGTGGTCATGTTGGTGCGCATGATCCACACTCGTCTCTTTGCAGCGGCATAGGTGAAATCTTGCCCCAGTATGCATAGTAGCTGTGTGATAGCCTCCCTCTTTGGTTGTGCTCGCACAGTTGGCCCTCCTCCAATATCAGGGGGTGGCCCAGGAATCGTTAAAAGGAAACTACTGGCCCCTTAACCGGGAGTGCAAGTCTTGGTTAAGCATTTAAGGGCAGAGGACCTTAAATTCTCTTAAGGTGTGGATGTGGAGCACACTGAAAATGAGGACGTGTAGCCCTCTAAAGGTGAGGGCGTGCAGTCCTCTGAGGGTGAGGACATGCAGTCCTCTGAGGGTGAGGACGTGCAGTCCTCTGAAGGTGAGGACGTGCAGTCCTCTGAAGGTGAGGGAGTGCAGCCCTCTGAAGGCGAGGACGTGCAGTCCTCTATAGGTGAGGGCATGTAGTCCTACGAAGGTGAGGACGTGCAGTCCTTTGATGGTGAGGGCGTGAAGCCCTCTAAAGGTGAGGGCGTGTAGCCCTACGAAGGTGAGGACGTGCAGTCCTCTGATGGCGAGGGCGTGTAGCCCTACGAAGGTGAGGACGTGCAGTCCTCTGATGGCGAGGGCGTGTAGCCCTCTGAAGGTGAGGGCATGTAGCCCTACGAAGGTGAGGACGTGCAGTCCTCTAAGGTGAGGACGCGTAGTCCTCTGAAGGTGAGGACGTGTAGTCCTCTGATGTGAGGACGCGTAGTCCTCTGAAGGTGAGGACGTATAGTCAAGGGTCCATCCTTATGAGAAAGCAAGAGATCGACTCATCGAGAGAGCCGGTCATCCCAAATTCAAAAGATTTGGACATTTAGATGTAGGGAATCTATGTAGTTAACATGATTTTTAGGGATGCAGATGCATGCAACCTTTGTTGTGAAATTTGGTAAATGCGGACTTCATATGAAATAATGCAATGTAATGGAAAGTTGTACAATGTTCATGTCATTCTTTCCTTGTTTTGTGATTTTGATTTTGAATTAAATTTTTTTTTGGAAAACACAGATTGACTGTCCTTTTGAAAGAGGTGATAATTCATGCAACCTCATCCCATCTTTCTACAAATCTCTCCGGGAACTCCCTCAAAGTGTATGTTCTGTTTGATTTAGTCACTTGACCATTTTGGAGTGACGGCAATGGAGCCATTTGATGTTTAACCAATCCATTGAAATTCCAGGGTTTGTCCCCCTTTTTTATTATTATTATTTATTTTTTTATTTTTTTTATTTAAGAAAACATCGATGGGTGAGAACTTTTGATTTGCCCCTAGGTTCACTTGAGGCTCATGCATGATGCCCCTCATTGCCCCAGTGTAAGGCTTTGAGGTACCAATTGTTATCTTTCGTCATGACCTTGTAGCTGGGAACCTATTGGGTGAAAACTTCTAATCTGCCCCTAGGTTCGCTTGAGGTTTTTGCATGGTGCCTTTCATTGCCCCAGTGTAGGGCTTAGAAGTACCAATTGTTGTCTTGTTTTCACAACCTCGTAGTGAGGAAGAATGAAAGAAGCAGTTGATTCTTGCAAAAAGAATTTTCCAAGGACGATAAATAGTTGAAGAATTTTTTCAATTGATGGATTAAGTCAAATGACTCCTATGTAGAAGCAAGATGTTTTGATGTTTTGATGATGCCGAAGAATCAAGTGCTTTTAAGTTTTATTCGAGACAAGAATCCAAGAAAATCAAGATATATGATCAAGTTGATCTCTAGAATCTTTAGGAAGAAGTTTCCAAATTGAAAAACGAGAGGTTTGACCAAAGAATTCTATCATTTCAAATTGAGATTTGCTCTCTGGTAATTGATTACCATCAGCTAAAAATGTTTTAATTCAAATTTTTAAAACCTGTAATCGATTACATAAGTCTTGTAATTGATTACCAGAGGGGATTTTCAGAAAATAATTTCCAAGAGACATATCTATTCAAATGTTTTATGAATGGCCATTCAAATGTTTTAAAGAGAGTTTTCATTGCCCAAACAGTTTTATCCTCTCGAAAGATCAAGAGTTTTTCTGAACTGAAATGTCTTATCCTCTCAAAAAGATTCCTTGGTCAACCACTTGCATATTCAGTAAGGAATTTTGATTGATCTTCATTGTACATTCTATCTCTTTTAAGAGAGATTTCTTCTTCTCTTCTTCTTATTTCTGAAAAGGGATTAAGAGACCGTGGGTCTCTTGTTGTAAAGGATTCCTGAACACAAGGGAAGGGTTGTCCCTGTGTGGTTCAGACTTTGTAAAAGGAGTCTTACAAAGAGAGTGGAAAATCTCAAGTGGGTTGCTTGAGGACTGGACGTAGGCGCGGGAACCAGTATAAATCAAGTTTGCATTCCTCTCTTCCTTTAAACTTCTTTTATTAATTGCTATTTATCTTTTGCTTTAAAGAAGTTTATTTTGAATTGTCTTTTGAGTAATTCATGTTAAGGGTGCATTGTTAATCCAAAAAGAAAGAGTGATAGTTCAATTGGGGAATAGTCTTTGCATCTTAATTCAACCCCCCCTTTCTTAAGATAACTGAGGCCATTTGTCCAACATCCTATTCTTGACAACTCGCTTCTCTAAGAAGACAAACTTTCCGGAATGATAAAATGAAGTCACATGAACGTCTATATTTTTACTTGAAAACACAGTCAATCAAATGTCCCCTCTTCCTTTTTTTTTTTACTCGTCGTTTTACGACACCCCCACCAATGTGCAAGATGAGTAATCTCTGATTGAACGGTCTTGGAAGTCAACACTCAGGAGCGCAGGTTGCTTGAGCAAACAGACCAATGGCTTACACTCACATTCCGGTGGAAGTTGAATAAGCAAAGATGTGTTTGTGAGAGGATGAGAGAGACAAGGATGTCCATTTTATCCATATCATTTAGCATTGTAACTGTGGTTTATAATAATGACATAAACTTGAAAATCCTGATGAGTCATAACAACAGCTTCCAGAATTGCCCCATGTATGGTGTTGCTTGTCAATGTTAGGATTCAACAAGCGATTCTCCTCAAATTTCAGCCAGCCCGTATCAATTAGACTTCACACTTTATGCTTCGGGGTCATACAATGCTCAATGGAATGCCCCGGGGCTCCTCCATGATAAGCACACGTTGCGTTCGAGTCGTATCCTTAGAAAAATGGAGGTTGAGGAACCTTGGTTGGGGTTATGGCTACCATTGAATTATCGAGTGGATATGGGATTAAGTTTAGCATATGACAACGGAATTTGGGGTGAACCCTACAGGCTTTTTGCGGCAAAATTCCTTTTTGTTGGTGTTTTTGGTTTGTGCTAAAGGTGGTCTTCATCATTGGAAGTGCGGTAGACAGGCTTTGTGGTTGATTTAGGGATGGCCTTTGTGGATAAATGGGTGGTGGGTAAGGAGGAGGTTTGTTATTGGCTGAGTAATGACATTGTTAGGTTGGTGGGAAACTTGGCCGTATAGGAATGGCAGTCACAACATGGGTTTCTCCCTCTTTCTCACCCTCTTCATTTGCCCCAGTTTTCTCAGTCGTCCTAGTAGGATGATCAAATTTGCTTCTTTTCGGACCCACATTGATCCTTTCACTGGCGAAGACCAAATCTGCAAAGCTTTGAGGGTGCGTAGCCCACCATCTTTTCATAGTAGAGTACCGATAATGTGTCCACCATCACGATTATCGTCTCCCTTTTTGCACATGTTCTGTAGTTGCATCCTATCCGGAACCATATCAGAATAGTACTGATACTACCTAACGAAGGCAACCATTAGGTCCTTCCAAGTATGGACTCGGGAAGGTTCCAAGTTAGTGTACCAGGTAACAGCTACCCCAGTAAGACTTTCTTGGAAGAAATGTATTAGCAGTTCCTCATCTTTGCGTATGCCCTTATCTTCCGACAATACATCTTTGGATGGTTCTTGGGGCAAGTAGTCCCCTTGTACTTGTCAAAGTCCAGCACCTTGAACTTGGGAGGGGTGATGATATTGGGTACTAGGAACAACTCTTCTAGGTTAGCAAAGGCATAATCTTTACCTCCTTCAATGGCCCTGAGCCTTTCCTCTTTCCCATTTCTGCCATAGCATGAGGGTTTTTAACCGTTGTGGAATGTGAGGGTTGTGGTTGTGGGTGACATTGAGGGCCCTCCAAAGTGTTTTGCAGGGGTATACCACCAACTGCTTGCCCTTCAGTGGCATATCCGAGGCAAGGCTCGAAGTCGGCTAGATTGTGGTGGGGCATTCCATGTGTCTCCTCCATGGGTCGAGAGACATGTGCATGATCAGATTGAGGTTGTTGGCTCTTAATGAGTATGGGTGTGGAGTTATTGACATCCTCATTGGGAATGTACGCCACATTCGGTGGTGTATAGTTTGGGAGGCAAGCCATATGGCGGGAAGGCGTGCTTGTTTTGAATTTTCACATCATGGGGTCATCCGTACTTCCCAAATCTTTGCCTACCATATTTGAGGTTGGATGATTCATTTGCTTGAGGCCAGATGGGAGCATTAGGTTCACCTTAGCAACAGCGCTAGTAGCGGCAACTATAACCGCATTGGCTTCCATTATCTTCTTCATGCTCATCATGGCCTCCATCATTGTGGCCATTTGCTCTTTTATGGCCTCCATTTCGGCCTTCATCTTCTCTTGCACCTCCTCTGCTTCACCCATTACTCTAGCTCTAGCACGAGTTCGGTAAGGGCGTCGTAAAGCGTGTCCTTTTCCTTTTGATAACAATGATTAAGTTCATTTTATTTTATTTTATTTTATTTTTCAAGGAAAGAATGCAATGAGCAATGCAACCAATGAAAAGCATGGATGTATGCAAATGATGTACAGTTGAAGTATTGCGAATTTTTATGCAGGATATGGGGTTGAATCAATTTAGATTTTCAACATGGTCCATGACATCTTTGTCAAGGTGAAACTGGAAGTAACAAGGACATCAACAATCTTAAATATGTTTGGCAGTAGACGAAGCAGTGATGTGACTCGATTCATCTTTTGCCCCAATTTTGCAAGACGGTTACTTCCATATTTCAACTTGACTTGATGAACCTTTTTGTAAAAGCATGAGCTTGGTTCAACCCTATAATCCAAGGAATGGCAATTCTGATCGCCAATACTTCAACAACATCTCATAGGGATGAATGACTCAGGCATACTTTAAGCTTATGCACGGAAAATGTAATTATGAAATTGAGATGCCCGAAGAAACACCATTTCCTAGTTAACCATGCATTAGGTACCATGTTCAATTATTTTGTTTTGTTGTTGTGTGTTTTTTTTTTTTAGAAATGGGTTTATGATCCCAACATGGTTGGCTCATGGTGCCTAACACATGCAACTAAGAATGTAGTGTGAAGTTTCACGCTTCCCCTTTTTTGTTTTTGTTTTGTAGAGGAAAACGCAAGGATGAGCAAACATGAAAACAAATGGTATGCAATTTTGCAGATCAAAAAGTTTGTTGAACGCATATGCATGATGATGCCATGACTCATGCAAAATGTGAGGCTGTAATATGATAACAGACAAATGCAGGAACGATATGTTCATTATGATGCCATGAAGAGATGTTTATGCGATGCATGATATGAATGCATTTACGGACACGAGAGTCCGAAAAATTATCTCTTCTTACTTGCGCATTTGGGGGCACAGTGCCCTATGTGTACAGTTAAGAAGGTGATATGGACCTTCTGGCTTCCCGTGACAAAGGACGAGACCAACATACAATGCATGCTAGAGATAAAATGCGGGAGTGACTTGATTCGCACTGATTTTTGGAGTAAAAACGTGGGATAAACTCATTCTATTCAAAAAGTTATAACTAGTCAAGATCTGAGCGGCAATACAAACTTCCTAGCGGTTTCTAATCATATGGTCCATTAAGTCTATCATATGCTGACAATAGCGGAGAAGTCCGTGGATCTCCTCGGGGGCGGAGTAGGTGTCCGCCATTGCTTTGGCCTTGGCTAGCAATCGGGGAAGTTCTTGACTCCTGTTCAAAGTAAGAGCAAATCGGTCCATCCACATTGTTGCCTCTTGGTGCAATGAATCAATTACCCTTTCCCTTGCTTCCCTTTCTGCTGATATCTTGGCGTACTTATCCTCTAGCCTTTGCTCATGAGTCGCCGCTAGATTTAGCTTCTCTTTGCACTCATCGATGATGGCTCACATATTCCTTTCAGTCTCGCCTAACTATTGGGACAAATTTCTTTTCGACCTAAGGCAAGCCTTTAGCTCGTCCTTCAAGATCATGCCTTTGACCCGTGATGATTCCTTTCACCTCTTCGGAGCTTGAGCTCACTATTTCTGCCCTATAAAGCCCCTCAAAACTTTGCTTTGGTCGTGTTCTTCCTTTCGGGCCTTCTTGGTTTCTCGTTCCAAGGCTTCAGCAGTGGCCATATTGACGTCCCTTAGTTCATCATACTCTTTTCAGACTTTGATGGCTATGGACTTGAACTTCTCTTCGACTACCCGGGCTCTTTCAAGCTCTGCCTTTAGGGCTTGTACCTCATCACTTTCTTCCGAAGCTTTAACCTCATCGTCTCTCACAGTCTTTAGATTTGGGAGCCAATCCAATCCTTGTGTTTGGACTCTCAGCCACTTATGATAGCTGCCGATGATCCCATTACTACTTCCCCTAAGCTCTCTGTCCTTTCTTCACGCTGCATCCCATGCCTTGCGAACTCCTTGGAGTACCCTCGCGTTGTGGTCACTGAAACCCCGTGCGATGAAAGGCGTGATGCTTTCGTATGATGGCACTCCTCTCATGGGGTAGCCAAGCTGTCTTATGGCGAGGACGAGATTATAATTAATACAACCCCTTGTTCCTATCAAGGGAACATTTGGACATCCTTCGCATGAAGATAGAATCCTGATTCTTCCTTCCTTCTAGCGAGGGAACCAGTTAAAAGACGCGCATCCATGCTAGCCAAGAGTTGGTCCCAATTCGCCTTTCCCTTTTCGACGCACGAGCGGTGACCTTGTAGCGGATAGACGGGCCTACCTTCTTGGAGAAAAAGGTGTGAAACCAGCCACACATAGAGAGCCAGTGCACAACAAACAATTCTTGCGCCGCTCTTTTCACATCCCCGGTCGAACGTGTCAAAAATGGCGACGACCGGGCTTTCCTTGCCATGATGAAAGGCGAGGAAAGCGTCAATCACTACTAGGTCCACTAACCCTTCCATATTTGGAAAGAGGACAACTCCAAAGATCAAAAGCGCCAAGATGTCAATAAAAGAAAGCCCATTCGCCTTGATTTTCCAAGGCCTTTGCCATTTCCTCCAAACACTTCCTTGGTACTCCGACTACCCCATTCCTGTTTTGCTTTACCCGGTCCAACTCTTGTGCTGAGATTTTCACTACCTTGGCAACTCTTGTCTTGGAAGGATAGAACCCAGAGAAAAGATATGGCTTCCTTCCTCCCAGTGGGCATCCCAGGATTTCTTCAAACTCTTTCACAGTCGGCACTAGCTGGAAGTCCTCGAATGTGAAGCACCTTAAGGGCTGGTCATAATACTGGGAAAGGGATGCAATCGGTTCCATGGAGACTTCTACCCTAGCTAGGTCCCAAATCTTACCATAGGCTTTGCGGAAGGCTTGCCGTTGAAGTTGACCCATTAACTGCCCCAACTCTCGTAAACTAGTGACCTCTAAGCTCTTGATTTTGACTTGATAGAACCTCTTTTTAAGCGAAGGCTTTTGACTTGATCCCATGTTTTACTAAAGTGAAATAAAATCTAGTGCGAATCAAAACTCCGACATCTATCATGGGTGGAATGGATGAATGCATGAAGAAATGCGTATGACACAGATGCAATTTACGAATACGGGAGCCCGAGAAATTATTTCCTTCTTGGATACAACGTTTGGGCAGCATGGCACCCAACGTATGCTTTTAAGAAGGCGACACGGACCCTCCGTCGGTTAAAGTGAGGGGATCAAAGACGAAACCCACGCATGATGCATATGCGAAAGGCACAACACGGGGATGTACATAGTACGACAATATTCACAAACAAATATAAGCAAAAGGGTATATGATACTTATGCATGGCAGTGTGAAAAATGGCACGCATCGTGTTTCCTCCGTGCCCCTATTTAAGGGACCTATAAGGGAGAGAGCTAACTAGGCTTTTAGTGATAACCCCCAAGGTAGTCATATCTCTCTTGATGGTTTCTAGAGGTATCATCCCCTTCGAAGAACATACTGCAGCAGTAGGGACTACTAGCAACAATATATTTTCAAAGAGAAAAACTCTAGATGAGGGTTCACTGTAATCAAGCAAGTCGGAGACCTAGCATGATCACGGATTCACCTCCACTCCTTATGTTCCCACGAACCCGGGTATAGGGCCCTTTTTCAACTCACCGTGTGTGCAAATAGTGTTAGTGTTTGTGTGCATCAAATGAATAAATATTTACCTCAAGCATACAAAAAATGCACTAAAAGCATCAAAGAGTTATATATACAAGAACATAATGAAGGAAAACCAACAAAGGAGTAAGTCATGGTAAAACATTGCACAAGATTAAATGGCCTAACTCTCTAAAAACAGTCCCCAGTGGAGTCGCCAACTGTCGCAACCTACCCTTCGGCGGGAGGGCGACGCGTGGCTCGCGGGATGCGTGTTCCACGAAAGGAATACGTGCAGAGTCGCCACCAACGTTTATTTGAGGAAAACGTCGGAAAAACCGGGAAAGACGCGATCTACGAACTTTTAAGTGAAAGGCTCGGGAGTTGTATTTACGTGCGGGGAAGGTATTAGCACCCCACGCGTCCGTCACAAGGGACGACAGCCTTTAATCGAATGTGCAAACATGACTTTGATTTTTACGTTCCCTTTTATGTCCTTATATCCTTTATACCCTTTTTATATTTTTTCTCTTTTTGTGGTCGACAAGGGTGTTTCCCTTTGCTCCTACGTATTCCTCAATTGGGATGAGAAAATCAGACCTACGTAGTTCTTTTTTATGCGTGAATCAAGTGATTCTTTTTACTTGAAAGGTGATCATTTTAAGGCATTGGACCTTGAAAATGACCCATTTTACTTAGTAAGAAACAGAAATGATAAACTTTCAAAATCCTATTTTTGTGGACGAGCTTGACTAGGCGAGTCGATTTTAGCCTTAGTTTCACTTTAGTTATTTAGTCAATTCAATTAAGAATGAGAAATCCCAAAGAGAAAACGTCCGATTGATTTTTCGCTTTACTTTACTAAAAGGTATTTTTTTTATTATTATATTATTATTTACCTCTTTTTTTGATTTCCAACGTGGTTGCGGCACGACCGATCGATCGGAATTCATTTCAACCAAAATTAACGGATGATACAATTCAAACGATCGGTGGAAATTTATTTTATTTTTAGATTAAACGAGAAATGACTTAAATAAATGGCTTAAGCACGTCAAAAGGGGGTATAAAAAGTAAATGAAAATGAGAATAAAAATACATGAAACCAAATGTGGACCACCACGGGTACATAGAATGAATTAAAAAGCTTGGTTTGAGGTACTTACCCGTTGAAGACTGAAGAACGATGAAGAACGAATGAAGAACGTCGAAGAACGGTCGAAAACCTTCGCGAAATCACTCGTGGAAACGTTACGGAAGCGCCTCGGCTTGGATTTTCTTCACGGAACTAATTTTCCTCAGTTATTTCGAGAAAGAGAGAAGTGCCTAAGGGGCTGAACCCTTTTCTACTTCACTTCTCCCCCTATTTATAGAAAATTAGGGGAGAAGCTTGCCACCCAGCTCGCCCAGGCAAGCAAGGTTGCTTCCTCCAGAAGCAACACCCTTCTGGAGGGCCCAAGTGGGCCTGGTTGCTATTTGCACCCCCATTTTTACTAAACACACCCCTGCCCTTTTTTTGGTGATTTTTTTTCTCGTAAAGTTACGGAAACTTACGAATTTCGTAACGATATTTGTTTTCTTTCCGTAATGTTACGGAACCTTGCGGATTACATAATCATCCCCTTTTTGACTTACGGAATGTTACGGACCTCACTATTTGTGCAACGATGCTTCCTTTTGATTTCCGGTGTGTCACGGAACCTTACGGATTGTGCATCAATATTTTCTTTTGATTCCCGGCACGTCACGGAATTTCACAAATTGCCTAATGATGGGTGCCAAGCACCTCAAAATGACCAAACACAAGTTGCATGCCACCAAGCAAAGGTCCCCGGACGAAATTAGGGTATGACAGATATACAAAGAATCAATATCGACCAGAGGCAAACATTGTTGAAAGATATGTTGCTGAAGAAGTTATTGAGTTTTGTTCAAAGTATATAGAAACCTCTACACCAATTGGGGTTCCTCAAAGTCGTCATGACTGCACATGGGAAGGTAGGGGTACACGAGGATTCAATGTTGTAACCATGGATCCCCACTAGTTGTCACAAGCTCATCTATACGTATTAAACAACACAACAAAGATGATCCCGAACATAAATGTTCATAAACAACATGTCATAGATACTCACCTAAAAATGAACATGATGAGATTGTTGCAAGAGCAAAATAGAACTTTCATCAACTGGTTTAGAAAAATAATCTTTGTAGATGACAGTTCTTCAAACACATTAAGATTGTTAGCTGTTGGTCCAAATCTTAATGTTCCAACTTGGAAGGGATATGATATCAATAACTATTCCTTCTACACAAAGTCATAGGATGATAAAAGTAGCACGCAAAACAATGTGGTGAATGTTGATGCTCATTCAGATCACTTTTCTAATGCTTCAGATAACAACCCAATTCAAGCATCCATGCCTTACTTTGGAGTGATCGAAGATATTTGGGAGCTTGATTACAGTGAATTTAGAGTGCATGTGTTCAAGTGTTAGTTGGTCAATGGCAATATTGGAGTGTGTCAAGACAAAATGGGATTTACTTCAGTAGACCTTCAAAAGGTTGGTTACAAGGATGACCCATTCATCATGGCAGCGCAAGCCAAACAAGTGTTTTATGTGCAAAATCCGTGCGAGTCAAGATGGTCAGTGGTTTTACAAGGGAAAACAACTTGTATCGGTCACCATATTGAGGCTTCAACACTTGATGTCAGCGAGATGCCAGCTTTCTCCCAACAAATGCCTTTCATAAATGCTGAAGATGAGGAGGATGATGTACATGCAAATCGTAATGATCATGATGAAGGTTTATGGAAGAATATTCCTACATAACTGTGTTATACCAAAGTAATGTTTATAACATTTAAATAATTCTAATACATTTTTTATTTGGATATTTACAATTTCATACTTATATGTTGTTTATATAACTTTGTCCTAACTCAATTTGTTTTATTTGCGCAGACTCATGGCAACACCCCCAAGGTCCCCTCCACATTCGTATATTCCTTTGGAGACTACGTCTAGGAGGACTAGACAATCCACCTGAATGAGAAGGTTGAATGTCAAAAGCTTTGTTTCGCATGGTTGTCATGACATATTGAATACTGTTATTGGCTGACCCGAACATCCATGTCGAGTATGTGTTGCGGGAACTGGTGTCACAATCAGTCAATACTTTGGACAGGCCTCACGTGGCTCCAACACTTCCTCTGCATCAATCACCCAACAACAATTGGTTGACATCATTGGTAACCTCAAGGAAGAGTGGAGGAAAGAAGTGGAAGAGGAAAACAAGAACCTTTAGGAAAGTAGAAGAGAAAAACAAATGTAGTTTGAAGATAATTAAACAAGAGTTGAAAGAAGCAATAAAAATATAGTTAACCCAAATTGCATCACAACACTCACCCCCTGCTAAGGCGCCAGATATACAAGTATTAACTGCATGTGTGAGCACTAAGGGGAGCTGTGCTGAAGCTGATACAATTCCATTAGGTAAAGAGCCTTCTGATGTTCATGTGGCTACTATGGGGTTGTACGTAGTTGGTGACCAATGTACATGGCTAGTGGCCTTGGGAAAAGTGTATGATAGTGCATCCACCATACACAATTTCCCTTATGTAGATAATGTGGTTAGGGTGAGTGTTGTCATAATTTATGACAGTGATGCTCAAGTCCCTTTTCCGACGTTAGAGATTCAGTTTGTGAGGCAGGCCGTTGGCACATTTGTGGGATGGCCGACACATCTTGTAAAAGCTGTATTTGATCAGGTTTTTTCTTTTCCCTTTGAATGTATTAATTTCAGTCACATTGTTAAATTTTTTTATAAAATTAGCGTAATTGTTATTTTCATTAACCATGTAGGATTTAGACAATCGTGTGCCGAAACCGGTTGGACCTGCTGAAATGGGCAATGTAGTGGATGGAGTTGATCCATTGGGAGAATTGGTTAAGAACTTGTTTGATGTTTACCAAAAGCCACTTGAGTTGTTGTGGGATGGGACAAAATTTGGGATACCTAATGTAAAAGGTGGCTTTTTCATCACACATGCAGATGTAACTGAAATAATATTAGGTAACAAATGTTTGAGCATATTTAAACTACAGCTGTGGATGATGTAATTAAATTGAATTAGAAGGTGTCTTAGTTATTAACTCATAATTAATATTCGTTAAAATATACGCTTAACAATATTCATGTCAAATGTTCCAAATAGGTTTATGGATGACTGGAGTGGTTCATTGTATGGGTTCCTTGAGCCTTAGTCTATGCACAACACAAAAAGTAGATGTCAAGAATGTCAACATTACATTGAAACATGGGTCAAGGAATGACATCGACAAGTGTACTAAGGAGCTTACTTGAATCAGTAAATCAAATACATGTTGTACAGTGAAAAAAATTTGCACTATAAGTACCTAATTATAGTTTTTCGACTTCAAGGCACATTGACAACTTGTTGTTCTGTGTCCACGGGACAATATTGTTGTTTGGTTTTGTTCTTTGCATAAGAAGCCTGATTTGCACATCAAGGTTGCAAATGACAGGTTATTTTTCAATTATAACTCAATTACTATATACCAATTGTAGCATAACTGCAAAATAATTTTTATCTTACATACGCTAACATTTTTGTAACTAGTGCAATGAAGACATTAACCACTAGTTTGAATGGTAAGGCTGATCAACCTGTACCTCGGTGAATTGAACCAAAAGTATGTCATTCGTTCATCAATAGGTATTTCCAATTAGTGTCATGTGTAACTTTGAAAGTACAACATGGTAAATATATTTGATATTGCATTTAGAGTCATGTTCAAACCAGAGGCTATGAGTGTGGATATTATGTCATGCATTGGATGTGGTGCATAGTCAGCGGTGGTTTCAAGAATGAATGAAACATGGTATGTTTACTATAACAAGTTATAATTGTTACTTTGGTATCAATTTGTAATTGAATGTTTGATGTACGTGACTAATTTGATATTTTCAATTTTGCAGTTGTTTTATGATGGAACAACATTAGACAATGAGTCCATGACAACACTTCGCAAGAAATGGGAATCATATTTTCTATAAGTTAAAAACATGGCATTTAGACAAATTTAGATGACACACTACGATATTGTTTCCAACGTAACATTTTTATTGTCTACATTATAAACAATTATGGTCAATCGACATTTAATTCAGCAGTAATATATATTTGTTTATTAATATTTGTCTGCATCGAAGTCCTTGCAGAATGGTTTGTAGTTGCGATGTGTACTTGCGTCGATAGGATATAAGTGTTTTTTGTGGTGGCACACTATGCATCAAAAACTCATTGTTATCTGAATTTTGTTAGTCCTGTTGACAGTGCATCTCATTGGGACAAAAATCAGGTAAGACAACTACATTCCATAATTTAGTGAAATTATTTATAGTTATATGTTTTGTTGAAATGTTAAATTAATGAATTCTTTTTATGTATATTACAATGTCATTGGTGCGTCAAAATTACAAATTTCAATGGGAGTGTGGACCACTTTTTCCTTTGAAATGGTAAGGACTGCTCAGCTACCAGTTCCTGTAATAGAAAATGTTTGGTAAGTTTGATTTACGAAAATCACACTCAATCCATTTGCTGTTGGAATTTTGACATGCTCTTTTGCTTACTATTAGCTAGTCAGGTCTTGCCTTTCATATTGTCTAAAGCTATACACATTTAATTAATAATAGTGAATATTATTGGCAAAATATTAATTCTATTTTGGTGTTTAATGTTACAATCACAAATATGGGTATCAAAATTTTGGATCACTTTGGGCAATTTACAGTGACAGTGAATATGTTTGCCCATAAGCCTGCTTGAAGCTCACTTTGACTATTTTAAGGTTTTTCAGAGGTGAAAATAGTTAAGGGTGAGTGATTTTTGTGCACTCAGATAATTGCGGCTGCTAGAGATGTCCAGGAAAAGATAGAGATATATTTGCCTTTCAACATTCTTCCGTTGGAGTCTACCGGGGCTTCTCAGTCTATTATGTAGCTTAAAGAGGAATGTCATCTGCCGTGATTCATGTTGATGTCAATGTTGATATTGAGAGTTTTGTTTTTTTTGGCTTTGCACTCACTTCCTTCCTTGTCTATGTTAACACCTTGTAGATTAAGGATCTCTGTTTTTGCTCCCTGGAATACTCGTGCCATGAATTGGACAACTTCATTTCAGCAACAAAGGTAGACAACTGGAGAATTGGATCTGCTTCATTGGCTTAGAGCCATATTTGGGTTTTAGGCATGTCTTCTACTCCCAAATACAAAGGGATACGATAAGGATTGTGACTTACTTCTTCATCTTTTGTATAGCCCCCACAAATTGTAAATCTATTTGGTTTATTTTGGCTCATAGGGACAAGGTTAGGAACTAGAGACAACATTTGATTCTGCTTCTTGCTAACTCTCACATAAGGCTAAACCCCAAACCCGAGCCTCTTAACAAGGCATCTAGCTATATCTCGCATCTTCATGTACTAGGCAAAATATTTATACATTTAATAGAGCTAAACCAAAAATCAAGAGAACTTCCATCAAAGTTTGACTTAGCTATTAGGATAGCCTGCTTTGCTTTTGGCCCATACTTGAAATTTACTATTGTTTTCTTCTTCTTTCTTTAAACAATTGCAACTTGATGATCGAGCTGTTGATGCAGTGATGAATAATATGTTTAAGAATTACAAAAGCATGTCATCATGGTGACAAAATCTAGAGTCTGTTGATGCACAAAAATCCAGAGTGAATTCATGGTCAGAAAATTAACTATTATTTAATTTTCACATGCCATCATGCATCTTAGTTAGCCATTTTGGTTTTATAAGTAATTGTATGACTCATCACTTAACAATACTTGTTATATAAATTTGTTTCAAAACCATGGGAGAGGAATCAAATCATTTTGTAATTAATCTTTATGATAAGATTTATAAGCATATGATATATACATACATACATACATACATACATATATATATATATATATATATATATATGTGTGTGTGTGTGTGTGTGTGTGTGTGTGTGTGTGTGTGTGTGTGTGTGTGTGTGTGTGTGTGTGTGTGTGTGTGTGGTTGTATATATATCATCCTATGAATTTAGGTTATGGACTATCACAAGTAAGTGATTCTTTGATGGGTAAAAGAATTGGAGAAGATGATAATTATCATGTAAGGGTTTCTGCCATGAAGATGAAGAAAATGAAAGCAATTGTGATGATGACGGAGGCAAGGTTTTGCTTCAAGACTATGAGTGATGTAGATGTCTTGGATGATGGCTACAAGTGGAGGAAGTAAGGACAGAAAATGGTAAAGAACACACAGCACCCGAGGTATACTCCCTTAATTGAAATTTATTTCAATTTCTGTTTTGGCTTTATTAGTGAGTGACTGCATATAGATCAACAAAAGGTGAAAGCATATTTTTTTAAATCCGATATGCTCTCTCTCTCTGTCTCTCTATCTCTTTTTGTCCAACCTCTTGACCCCTCTGATCTTTGTTTCACACTTTTATCATAATTGAATATATGACTCACTATTGGTTTTGGGAAGGTTTAATTTGGGTTAGCTGACATGATTATAATCATTAATCATATTAAAGCTAGATAGATTTCACTTTAATTATGTCGTGGGGGGGGGGGGGGGGGTTCTTTAAAGCATTTTTTCTTTCTTCTTTCTTTTTTGTAAAGTTGACGATGTAAATCTCCCAAAATAGATGGATTTCACTCTTACATGTTATGGTATGTATATGATCACAAAAACACAAAGCTATTTTACACCAAAAAGAAAAGAAAAAGAGAGAACTAAATAAAACTTATCTCAGTTGTATGTTATGGTATGTATAAGTACAAAAAGATAGTTTTTTTTTTACACTTTGATGGCATTGCTACTCTAGGTCTGTGCTAAAGTTTTTCCCCACTGACATCCATCCCTTCATAGGATTTTCGTGTCTTGAGGAATGTTTTGCAGTGTAGAAACAAAATTAATATATAAATTGATGGTCCTGTTTGCCATTGTTTGAAGTTGAATGGGAGTAGTGATTATTGTGAGGTAGAACTGCTATTTCTGATTTACCTCGTATTGTCATGCATATTGAAATAGATTAATGCTAATGCAGAAGTTGTTGTCTGTTGTAGGTGAAAGGGAATTTTGATATATGATGGCTTACATAAGTGCCCTGCTTAATGTATTTCTTGCAGGACCTATAGTTTTTGGACCGGTCATAAGCACTACTGCACTGATTGCCAACCAATGTATATGATCATCATGTGCTATATTGAGTTGAGTGGGAGTTAAGGGTATTATTTGCAAAATCTTATATAGATGGCAGCCATGTTTATTTGTAACTGAACAAGTGCGCACCCATACTTGTGAGTGTTTTAATTAAGTATGGGCTTTCTTATATTAGAGTTATACACAAAGTTCATGCCTCTTGCCTTTGTTTTTCTCTGGTACAACATACCAATTATATGGACCGACCATGATATGCCCTGTTTAATTTCTATCGTCTTTTTTGGGCAAAAGGTTTTTTTTTTCTAGTGCTGCCACTAAGTATGAACTTGTAAATTAGAAGTTATATATATCCAAAAGGTTGAAGGAAAATATATAGACTAGATATGTTACAAAACTTTGTAATCAAAACCCTGACCACACTAAATAGGGCATAACTTGTAACGAGCTTATTCAAATTAATTTATTAAAAGGTTCTCTTAAAAGGTAAAAATATTAATCTCTTCAAATACAAATATTCAATTCATAAACTGATTCATTTTAACAAATGTTCTTTGTTACACAAACAAACTTGATGACCAAATGTTGCTACTATTTTCAAAATAAAGCTTCCAATCCAACTAAAATGAAGTTTTCACTGGTCAAATGTGAGTTAAGTAATACAATGGGCTTTGTTCTTCAAGTCTTACAAGCACTTGTTATGTGTCTTCTTGATGTCAACATTACATCTTAAAAATTTACAAAAATGGCAGAAAAAAAACTCGTTACTTATATTGAACATATGATTTATTATTTTCTGTTTTTGGTGTCTTATCTAAGAATTGATTGAAACAATATGCAATTCACTTTCTGAGTTTGGTGTTCTTGGATTTGAATTGGGTTACTCAATGGAAAATCCCAATTCATTGATAATTTGGGCGGCTCAATTTGGTGATTTTGCTAATGGTGTTCATGTGATATTTGACAATTTTTTGGCTTCTGGTGAGGCTAAGTGGCTCTGTCAGACTGGGCTTGTTGTGTTACTTCCTCATTGTTATGATGGCTAGAGCCCAGAGCATTGAAGTGCAAGATTGGAACGCTTTCTTCAGGTTCTTTTATGAATCTATGTTCTAATTATATTTTGAGCATACTTTTGAGCTTCTGTTGATTTGTTCCATTTACTTGAGTTTGAATCTTGTTGCCAACTTTGACTATTGTTTGCCCTCTTTGTGTATGTGTTGCCAACTTTTACTATTATTTGGGTTGATCAAATTGATGAACACATATCGGTGGTTCTAGTGCATCCTATTATATGTGGTGTACTTTGAGATTCATATGTCAACTTGAACTAAGTGGCACTGTTATATAAAAAGTACTTTGTTGATTGCATGTTGTTTGTTTTGTCTTAAGTGCACACACATATACAAAAGGAAAAAGTGAAAAAAAGAAGATCCAATTGCACTATATGAGAATAGTTTCACATTTGAAGTATGGCATTCTAGGTTGGTTTACAGTCTGCCACCTGTGGGCTATAATACAAAAGGGAAAAGTGTAATTTGCAGATTGTGAATGTCATAACTCTTGCTAATTTTTTGCATGTTCTATGGAGGAAAGTTGGTACAGTAAATTGATTTATTTTTTTAGTGATCAACGAGGCTGAAGCCCAAAAAGTAAATGGGGTTGGGGCAGGAAGGACTAAAGAAGTAAACAACCAATCTCCTCTTCCAGTATAACTCACCTTCTAGTGAAGATATTGGAACTCCTTATACATGAGAGTAATAGTGACATTTTGGGAATTCCAAGCTACAACAATCCCTCTTGAGAAACCACTATCTTTTGAGAATCTAATTTCCATAACCACTTGCAAATCTGGATGGTGGATACCATATATTGCATGCAATAATGAAAGAAAGCACTACTAACAGTTCCAAAGAAAAATATTTTATTTCACGAGTCCACTAAAAATGATCAATATTCATATTAGACTCCCTTCCAGCATCTACATCTACTACCAAACCAACAATATCAAAATCATTTTCTAACTCCATACTGTGGTTATTATGAGTAGATCAAATGACAACTAACTCATCGCTAGTATTAGGCATGTACTCAATACTCATTAATGTCAACATTAGAATTAAGATCTTGAGGGGGTTCTCCATTAGACTTTGATTACTCAGCTTGCTTTTCATCCATAGTCATCGTCATCTCCTGCACCACCTAAAACCATATCCTTACAAGTCTAACTATTGGTCCCTCCACCACATCATTATAGGATGTTGGCAATGAGGACACATGAGAAACTTTGATCATCACCTTTGACCTTCATGCTCCTTGCCACCTGATCTACTTCCACTGTTAAGATCCCTTGTTTTTCCATAATAGGGAAAGCTTTGTCGTCCACTTAATTAAAAATTAATTGATTTAATGGTTGCTATATCACTTAAAGTTATGTTCCTTGTTTTCTCATACTCCGTTGCTTTTGTTCTTGCAGGTATATAGAGATTTTCACAAACCTCTGATTGTAATGTCCCCTAAGAACCTACTTCTTAGCAAGGCTTGCAGATCAAATTTATTTGAATTTGATGATGTCCAAGGCCACCCAGGCTTTGGCAAATAGGGAACTAGATTCAAGCGCCTTATAAAAGACCTAAATGCCCACAAAGATGTTTAGGAGGGTATTAGACGTTTAGTACTTTGCTCTGGAAAGGTATGTGGTACTCATTAAAAACCAGCTATCTGCATATCAATATGTTTTTATGCTTTTTCATTCTGAAAAAGGTGTTTATGACTATAAAATTGGACTATGCCTTGCAGGTTTACTATGAACTTGATGAACAACGAACAAAGGTTGATGAAAATGATGTTGCAATATGTAGGGTGGAACAACTTTGTCCTTTCCCTTATGACCTTGACCAATGAAAGCTTAAACGATCGATATCCAAGTATGTATAATTATAGTTAGAAAATGTTCCCTGGAAGTAGATTTTGATTTCTTTATTTTTCTTGTTGAAGGTGTGTATGAGGTATAATTTGTCTTTTGTCTAGGATATAATTTTCTTGTTTGTTCTTCATTTATAGGTAGTGTTTATGTTTATACCTTTATATTGCATCTCTTACCAAATAGCTCGCTCATATCCCTTACTTTAAAAACAAAAAGCTAGCCCATACCCATAGGGAGATAATTTCACTTTTTGCTGTTAAGCATGACTAACTTTTGCAATAGGAATATGAGGAAATAGTGTATGCACTCACATTGTGAAAGATTTTTACATTGACATCCAATCACAAACCATCATGTATAATAATTGTAATAATTACTTTAGAAGTCTTACCAACGATAATTTCTGATTGATTGACAGTGTATAAAAATTAGTCTCTAGAAATATATTTGTTTCGCCCCCTTTATGGTTTTCATACTTATATTTAATTTTGTTTCTCGTGTAGATGCTGAGGTTGTTTGGTGTCAAGAAGAGCCAATGAACATGGGTGGATCTTATGTTTTACCCCGACTTATATCTTCAATGAAAGCTGTGAATAGGAAAGGTTATGACGATGTCAAATATATTGGTGGTGCTCCATTCGCGGCCACAACCACTGGTTTCCTTAAGATTCACCAAAAGTAGTAGATTGAGATTGCTGAAAAAGTCGTTCAACAAGAACCAATCAACTTCCCATTTTGAAAAATCATTTGCACATGCATCCATATTTTTTGAGAGGGGTAATAATGCATTTAGTTTAATTTATCCACCACGTAAGGGGCTATAGTTGGAAGGAAGGCGACCTCCTAAATTTGCTTTTGAGTTTTGGCTGATAAATATAATATATAGTAAGTGGCACAAAATAAAAAAAAAGTAAAAAAAAATGATCATTCAAAGATGGTTATGTCGTAAAACTGTCTTAGAATGAACAACTTTCTAAGACGGTTTTGGCGTCTAACCCGTCTTTGATTGTGGAACATTCAAAGAACGTTCTGTAGTAAAAAATGTCTTAGAAAGAGGTCCATCCTAAGATGTTTTAACGATAAAACTATCTTAGAATGCTCGACATTCAAAGACGAGTTATACGCCAATACCATTTTAGAATGACCTACTTTTTAAGATGGTTTTGGCGTCTAACCCGTCTTTGAATGTTGATCATTCTAATACGGGTGAGGGAACCATCGTCATAGATACTTCCACATTCTACGACGCTCGCTACAACGATGGTTTATAACCAACTTCGAATGTCGGAAATAACCAACGTAGAATAGCTCTTTTCTTGTAGTGAAAAGATAATATGACTCAAAAAATTTGTGCATTAATGCCTGCAACTAAACTTATAAGTTGGAGATATAAGGTTGGTTTAGTACTTAAGGAAGGGTGAAGATAGAAGAGAGATCACGGGTTCAAATCCCCAACCGATATTTTTAATAAAAACTAACAAACTAACATTTGTCGATAAAAATATTAAATTTATAAGCCTTTTAAGATGTGATGCATAATGCAAAATCAAATTAATTAAAAACAAATGACAAAGTCAAACTTTGTTTCAAATGATTTGAATATGTTTATTCACTTGGCCTTGGAAAAGAAAAGAAAAAACTCTTTATCAAACATCAACTATGCATCTTCTTAATTCATTGCTCACCTAATTCTTCATCTAACTTAAATAAAAAACATACACTACTAAAAAACACAGATTCAACGACGATTATTTTCTACAGTCCACGATGTTTTTAAATCGTTGTCGTAGCCAATGTCACACCACTTTCAATGACAGTTTATTAACCATCTTAGAAGAAAACACTTTTAAGACGATTATGATGTCGAAACTGTCATTAAAAAGACCATATTCTAAGACGGTTTTGATGTCATAACCATCTTAGAATGTGAGCTATTCTAAGACGGTTTCAGCATCATAACCATCTTAGAAGATCTCACATTCTAAGATGGTTTTGACCTCAAAACCGTCTTAGAATGTGACCTTTTCGACGACGGTTTTGACTTGACAATCGTCTTAGAAGGGATTTCTTCTAAGATGGTTTTGACATCATAATTGTCTTAGAAGATCCCCCTGCTAAGACGATTTTTGTGGGTAACCGATGTGGTTTTTTTTTTTTTTCATTTTATTACACCTAAAAAATTAGATAGGAAACCATGCATTTCAATTCAGCTAGTAATAAATGACATCAAAGGGGTAATTACTATTCTATAGTCTAATCACTATCTAATCAACGTTATTACAGCTGATCAAGTGCTAATATTGTAACAAATGTTAATTTCGCTAGAATGATGCCATTATTTTGACCCTACCTTCCAATATTCTCCCTTTAACATTAAATTATTAGGTATTACACTGCTTAGTTACCATATATATGAAGCTTACCAAGAAAAAAATCTTGTCTGAGAAAGATTAAGGGAGAAAAAGTGTTTTAAAGGCCTAAGTTAAGCATGGCATATAACCACAACAATTGTCAATCTTTCATCATTTTTCAAAAGACCAAAGAACCAGATTCGTACATCAAGTATAAGCATAACATCAATATTACTCAAATACACAAAAGATAGTCACATGCAAAGGCATGAAAGATTTTTTTCCCTTCATTTTACCATTCATCTCACTCCATTATTACCATCACCATCCACTTAAAATTTATCAAAGGGAGTAAATCAACTACAATGAAGTTGTCAAAGACCATGGATCACATTCCAATGCAAACAACCTAAGTTAAAACAAAATAGACAAGAAAGGCACGTGTACTAACTAGGTTTGATATTTTATTAAAATATTTATAAAGAAAGAATACTATGAAAAGGCAGAGATGGAGAGAGACAGAGGACAAGAAGAAGCGACCTAAGGGTTTTTTGATTGCCATTTTTAAAAACAATTGTCTATTTTTCAAAACAAAAAAAAACTTATTTAATAAGGTTTGTTTGTTTTTTTATATATATAAAAATAGTTTATTAAAGCTTGTTTTGAAATCAAGAAAATCAACACACTGAGGCTGAGGTGCCAACATAATTAGAATTTCATTCTTGATTGTGATGCCTTTGCAATCCAATTTTGTTTTTTAAAAAAAGAATCAAGAAAATCATAAGAACATAAGATGTTTTCAAAATTGTACTTTTGTTTCCACAGTGGCAAATGTGTAAATAAGCCATAACAACTTCTCCTTATCCTTTTAATTTTGTTTTTGAAATCACCTGATCAAACAATTTTTTTCTATTATTCTTAAAAATAGTTTCAAAAGCTATTTTGCAAAATAGTTTTGAAAAAGAAAAATAAAATCAAGCACATACACAAATTCTTCATCAAATATTAGGGCAGAGCTAATTAAAATCACAACGGAGCACACTTATAATGCAACTTGCCTAAAAATCTCAGTTGAGACTGAAGCTGAGCATAGGCCTTAATTCTAAATATTTATGTTAATTATTAAAATGTTCAAAAAACCAGATGATCAAGTAGAAAACAAATGCACATTTGTGAATAAACAAGAACATCATCATATGAAGTATACAAAACATAACATCTGATGCTCCAATAGTGAAAAAGCCATGACTATCATCGACAAAAGATGGCTAGAGTTTATCACCTCAGCAACAATAGCATCCTAACGGTTGAAATCTACAACAAACATGTCTTTTGTCCCAAACAAGCTATCAATTCTACCATTTTCAAATAGCTCTTCAAAATGACTGAGGGTCATGCCAAAAAGTTCTTCATAGTTCTCAAGATTAAGATCTACTTCATCCATGTTGAAATCATCATACTGATTATCATCTTCACATAGTGCAAGGCATTTTGTAGTAGGACAATAAAACTGTAGATTGAAAATGAGATATTAGAAATGTAAATAATATGATGAAATTATGAGAATTTTAATGTAGAGCATTAGAATTTGGTTAACTCATTTCATTAAACAAGACATAAATCGGAAACTAATTCCAAGAAGTAGTAAGGTTTTAGCTCCAAGAAGAGATCCACTTGCACAAGTTAAAAGAAGTCAGAATAAACCCCGCATATGCCCAAGTCAAGGACCAAAGTATAGGCAAAATGAATTTGACTAAAAGTAAAAATTGCACTTACGATATTTGTTGGCATGCTGAGACAAGGCTGACCACCCGTAGAACTGGTCATTTGGCATTTGGAACTCCTCACCCAACAACTTTGAATAATTAATTAAAGTGAAAGAACTAGACAAATCCAAATTTGATTTATCTTCCAAAAGAGATGTTACTTCATCTTGAGATTTTGACACATCTTGCTCAGTATCTAGATTTATGAGCTTCTACATAATTCTAGATGCCTAAAATAAAGGTGAACATATATCAAAGAAGTGAATCTACGTTTAAACAATTTTTTACTAATAAAAATAAGTAAGAACAGTCAATTTTCTATTATTTTGGAATTATGAAGTAGTTTCCTTTCAAAATTTATTCATTGGTAAGGTGAAGCTTTCGTCATAATTCATTTACCAATCAAAATGAAAGTAGGGAATTGTCTGTGTATCACAAATTCCATGACCAACAACCACAAGAACCATAAAATGGAAGCACTTCATCAAAAAATTGTGATACCACTTCCTCTAAAAGCATTAATTTAAGTTATTCAACCAAGATGATCTACACATATGGCAACAATAAAACCAAGAATGAAGAAGGCCACACGTAACTGTAGATGAGCTCTTGAGCCAAATTTGTGGGAGACAAACCTGATGAATCAAACTCATATACAAAGCCATTGGAATATTGGTAGCAAGGAAAAAAAAAGATATTAACTCCCATATTGGGAGGAAATCTCGTATGCTTTTTTGGAGTTTTTTTTCCCTTTAAAGTGTGCATAACTTGTACCGCACAATAATTATTATCATAAATCAAGTTAAAACCAATATGCCATGTATATATTAACAAGCATATGTAAATTTTTCAGATTGAAATACCTGAATTCCTTGTAGCCTAATAAACTGTAGAAACCCAAAATCCATGCAAGAAGGCTAGAAAACTTCCATTCTTTGGAACAAATGAAGCTATAAAAATTGGTAAGTCAGAGAAGATCATGACTAGAAATCCTTGAGTGGGGGAGAAAGTGCCACTTGTGAGTTCCATAATAATCTCCTCTCGCAGAAAGAAAATTGAATTTTAGAATATTCAGTGGTACTAGAATCCATGTGGCGTACATGAAACAATCTAATAAGCAAGTAAGCCCAAGCACCAGGATCCTGAAAGAGTGAGCCTGGTTGTTAAAATATGTTCTTCATGGATATATCATTCTCCAAAAGCACAATAGTGCTTTTTCCTGCTTAATGATATTTTGTAATTTTCATCAGAACCAAAGAATGAAGTTATAAGCCAAGGCTATATTGACTATAATTGTATCAAGGTCTAATAATATAAGCGTGGGAATCATAAGATCCTACTCTAATACGAAAGCAATATTCAGAAATGGAGTAATGAGAATAGTAAGATAAGGCAATGTGAACAAAAATAAATTTTGTGGCAAAGTCTAGTAATTTTAGGTTTTTTTGTGTGTGTGTGTGTATATATATATTATAACCAAACTTGATTACATAAACTAATTAGTTCCTTCTAGTTCACAAGGAATCTCTTTACCTACCATGTCCACACTGGATTTTATGTTAACACAATCAACTAAAGTTATTAAGTATATGCTGATTCAAATTATTCAATCACATCCAGGACCTAAGACAAGCTTATATAGATCTAGATATGCTTGTGCTTAAAGCTGTTAATTAGCCTATTTTGAGTACCCACTTATAATTATAGAAGGTGCATCCCACTCATATCTCCTTCAAAAACAAGAACTTTGTGAAGTACATATATTTAATTCAAAACATAAAACCTTTCTTAATTTTGTATTATCATCCCTCAAAACTACAACAATCTATTGCTGCAAAACACGTCACCACCTCACCTTAATGAAAATCAAAACCATCTAAACAAATACTTATGGTACAATTGTGTACTTGTTGGGTTCAAGGAGTTTAATGGCTCAATTGAAGCAATAAGGCATTGGGGGTGGTACAACTCAATCATGACCCTAATACTTGGCAAGCATATACTATAAGGGGTAGGAATAAAACTGTTCAATACAAGGATGATGAGAAGTCACACTCAAAGAGATACAGAAGAAAGGGGTCTATCATAAGTTGAGCAAAGGTGCTTTGCAATGTCTAAACTAAGGAGCTATGGGTTGGGTTGAGATCCTTACGACATTGATTACACATTGACAAGAAAAGCCCCTAGCTAGCATCTCAAGGAAGTGGGTACAAATATGGGTACTTACCCATATGACGATGGAGGCACACGACGATGGTGTGACACGTGAGAAACACATGTTCAATAGTTAGTGAGTTAGGGGGAGTGAGGGCATGATGACATATGAATACACAAGCTGAGTGAAGGAGGGTATGAGCGAGAGACAGTGGGTGAAGGAGTACACGACAAATAGTGGGGGAGGAAGTGCATGATGGCTAGTGGGCAAGGGAGACTATGAGGTGAAGGAGGGCATGAGAAACAACGATAGATCAAGGGCATGATGGACATGGTGAGCTAGGGAAAGGTGATGCAGTGACAATTTTGTAAATAAAATGAATGGAAATCACTACGGTTTTACGTAAAATCGTCGTCGTTTTTGTTTCATTTATTTACAAAATTGTCACTGCGTCATCTTATAAGACGGTTTTGCATAACTGTCGTCGTAACGACATTGTTGAATTCATTTTTTAGTATTCGAATGAAAATAATTCATTTCCTCTAATTACAAATTTGTCACCATATGATATTCTAAGACGGTTCTGCATAACCGTCTTAAAATATATGTCATAAAAAACTATATTTTTAATAGTGATATCTGTCAATAAAAAATGATAAAATATATTAAATTTGCTTGCATAGGCTCAACCATTCTCTACTTTCATAGAAAAAATTGACCAGGTCAAATGGTTGATGTACAATCCACTTTCCCTAGGTTTGAATTTGATTCTTTCAATTTGAACCTGCCTTGTGGGGGCTTTTGTTATAATGTATGATTTTTCTTGAAATATTGAGGCAAAAAGGAGAGCGTTGGTTGAGATCCTTTAAAATTGAAACTATATACCAACACACACCAATGGATGCTCTTAAATATGGCTTTTCTTCAGTACCATAGGAAAATAAAAAAGCATCAATTGACCGATTTCACAAAAAGAAAATACCTAATGTGATTAAATATTGTGCTTGCTTTCTTGGATATAAGCTTTATCGTTTACTTGAATGTCTTTTATATTCTTGATATTTCCTACACGCATCAGATATTGCCTAAGATATTTTATTTTATATAGGCACAAACAAAGTGCCTTAGGACATGGTTACTGATTTTTTTTTTGGTAACGATATGGTTACTGAATTAATTTAGTTAGAACATCAATACAAATATTATTATCTCGAAGACCACGTCATTTTTTTTTTTGGTTTGAAAAGACCACGTCATTATAATCAACCAATATAGGGAGCGAATAATATGATTGATGAACAGATTAGAGTAGTTAAGTGGAATATCGTCACACAATATTAGATATGTCTAATCCTTGATTTGGCAGTTTAACCGTTCCTTGATTTTATGAAATAAATTAAGAGTGTTGGCACTTTGCCAGTTTATACTTTGCAAAATCACATGTATACATCAAGCAGACATACAAAATAGATAATATATGGTCTAGTGATCAAACCTTAGGACACTTGGAAAACATGATAGACACAAGTCATGTGAGAGTGCAAGAGAAACTCTAACATGTCTTAAAATACTTATAATGTTCTAATTTATTAACACCGTAACAAAAATATCTAAGAATGAGTTTGTTGAATGTTCTGGACTCTAATCCATGGAAGGGTTCACGTTAACTGCTTCTTTGTTTTGGAATCCTTTACCTTTTCTTTCATTTTCCTAAAAACAGATAACAACAAAACCTTTTCCCGTTAGGTGGGTCGACTAAATAGATGAAAAAAAAAGATCCTATATTGCTATGTGTCAAACTATGTTTATAGTAAAACTATTGACCTCAAAATCCTTGTTAATGATTTCGCCTATAATTTTTCTTGGTCTCTTTCTATTTCTCGCTCAAAATCCTTGTTTGACCCCAAAACCCCACCATTGCCCTAAAATCCCAGCTCGCCTACCACTTTTTATAACACTACAACACAACACTGTTTCTGTAAAAGGCTCCCTTGTTCCAACTCAACCCTTGCACTTTTCTTTGGTTACGTGTAGCTGAAACATCAACACTTCAGTAATCTTTGAACCTGAAGCTAATCCAACATCCTTGGCCACTCTCTTTTCCGGGGTCATTATCTGTTGAGTGCCTTATTGATACCCATGTGAGACATAATAAGACAACAATCCAAATGCAGCCAGGCATCCAAGGAAAAATGAATTTCAACAAATCCCATCGTAAAGAATTTCACTTGACATAGATACCATGAAAACTTGAAGACTCACCCTTGTTAATAATTAAGTTAATTCAGCATGTACATATCACTTGTTTTGAATGGTGAGGCAAACAATAGAAAAAATTAAAATGTCATTGGAATTTCCTTCAATATGGTTTTCTAGCATGAAGCATCATATCTTTCCAAAAACTTTCAGGCTTCTAAGCATTACCAGTAATCTCCACAGAAACATGAACCATTGGAGAAATGATGAAACGTGCTGAAATCTCTGACAATGATGTTTCTTTCCGTAACCTTAGAAATAAATTTTAATGCAGAATGGCAATCGGAGCAAACTCTTAAATTTTTCTTGACAACGATTGGCATCCCAGTTGGACAGGTTAGTAATAAAAATGCCACGGTTAGCCTCTCGCTGTGATAATGAAGAAGCTTCTCCTTCAAATTGTCATCCATTTCAATCAGAACTGATTCTGTTTGAATTCGCTTTATCTGATCAAGAAGACTATCAAGCTTTTCATAAATTTCTTTCTTTTGAGGATGAGACCAGTCTTCAACCCCAAACACATGGGTTTTATTTCTAATATCAACCCAACTATAACCTGGCAACTTGTTCATGTTGCCATTTTTTTATCATCTTCCTCAAACTTCGTACATCTTCCCATTGTTTTTCTTTTGCGTAAATATTTGAAAGCTAAACATGAGCCACACTATTTTCAGGTTCAAGCTTCATCAATTTGTCTGCTGCAAGTCAGGCCCTTTCCATGTCCCCATGAATTTTACAAGCCTCAAGAAAAGAACACCAGCCAAAGGCATGTTATTTATAAAGTCTTCTGCTTCTTTAAGCTTTCCAGCTCTACCTAGCAAATCAATAGCACAACTGTAATGCTCTTCTTTAGGGACTACCCCATAAATCTTTTCCATGGAATTAAAGTAGTTTAACCCGTCCTCAACCATTCCTGCATGGCTACATGGTTAACAAATGTTACTGCATTTGGTTTTAGTCCCCTATGGATCATCCCATTAAAAGTTTCAATGGCATTTCTTCCTGAACCATGGTGAGCAAAAACACCCACTAGTGTATTCTAAGCTATTTCATTAGGATTTTCAATCTCATCAAACAATTGGATTGAGTGGTCAAACAACCCACACTTTCCATACATATCAACCAGTGTTGAAGAAACAAAAGGGTCTCTGTCAAAGTTGAATTTGACAACTTGGCCGTGGAGCTGGCTCCCACGTTCTAGCTTTGCTTGGTTAGAACAAGCCTTGATCAAGCTAGTGAATGTAAATTGATTGGGTTCAATTCCCCTCCTCTGCAAGTCAACAAAAGTGCTTAAAGCCTTCTCAATTTGATCCATCTCAACATAAACATCAATAATAGAAGTCAAAGACACTATATTTCTCCAACCAAAATGGCTTTGGAAGACATTTGAAGCACTTACCGTATCTCCAGACTTTGAATTCATATCTGTCAAGGCATTTCCTACAAAATTCTCGCATTCGAATCCAAACTTGATAATGATAGAATGAAGGGACTTCCCAAAGCTAGAAGCTTTAAGTGCACTGCAAGTACTCAAAGCGCTACAAAGAACATGCTGATCAATAGAAACACCATCAGTGACCATTTTCTTATAAGCTGTTAAAGCTTCTTAAAACCTCCATTTTTCACAAAGCCATCAATCACTGACGTCCACAACACTGCATCCTTACAAGGCATTTCCTCAAAAACTTTACAAGCATCAGACACCTCCACACACTTCTGAATACATATCAGTCAAATTACTACCCACAAACAGTTCATAACCAAACCCACATTTGACAACGAGACAGTGCACCTGCGTACCAAACTGAATTGCCCCAAGTGAGGCACGAGCTTGAAGCACACTTGCAAGTGCAAATTGGGTGGCTATTTCTCCTTCAACCCTCATTTGAAAAAATGAACTCAAAGCCTTCTGAAACCTCAAATTATGAACAAACCCATTAATCATGGCTGTCCAAGAAATCATATTTCTCTTTGACACTCTGTCAAACAGCTTGATGGTGTAATCAAGCTCTCCACATTTGGAATACAAATTGAGGAAGTTATTGCTCAGAAAGGTGCATGGCAAAAACCCTCCTCGGATCAGCCTAGCATGCAACTGCTTTCCTTTGTTTAACTCTTTGGTTCGTGCAAAGGTTTGGATAAGGTAAGCCACTATTTTGGTGTCACTTAGTTTGTGGCCAAATCCAAAAATATTCTGAAAGTAAAATGCCAAATCAGAGTGAATTATATGAACACAAAAAAGAAAAAAAGTTTAACTAAATGGAGTGAAAATAGATATACATACATACATACATACATACATACATACTAAAGTTGTAAACTAATCCCCCAGAAAAAAGAGTTATGCAGAGAATCAAGCACAGGGCAAAGATAAGAACAGAACCAAACTCTTGAAGTAAAAAATTAGGAAAAAGAAAAAACCTTGAGATTTATATGTCTGCATAGTTGAACAAAAAAATTAAGCACTTTTGCATTTCTCTGTCATGATTTTATACCTTTCCATTTGTAATAATTAAGAGGGCATATAGTTTCAGGTGTTAAGTTTTAACAGGAATCGTGGCATGTAAAATCATATAGATTAGGATATGTATATAACAATAAAAGTTTATTGCTGTCAAATAATGTCAATTACCCTTGAACACATTTGTTTGGTTTGATGAATTTTGTCACATGTTGGGTGAGCGTATGGAACGTTTTGAACACTTAAAAAGAACATCACTGTTCATTTGTTGACGTGCCTGCTACTGAAATTCTGATTTCGCGCAACTTTATATTTATGTATTCGACCAATTATCAGTTGGTTTCTAGTACTAGCCCAGAGAAAAAAATGGTACTAACTCAACTCCTTTTCTTTTTTGTTTCTAACGTTGCTTCTCTTGCAAACAATTTTGTTCTAAGACACAATAGATACTGAATGCGAGCACCTTTTTCAATGGCAATTAAAACCTTGATTAACTATGTTGTGAGATATTACTTTCTTCCATTATGATCTAGATCTCGAAATGTTTGTCTTTAACATAAATGCGAAAAAGGTTAAACCAAATTGGTTTGAATCCTACTTACCTTTGTCATTGTCATTTAGGCCATATAGGTGAGAGACACATCTTTAAGCTCCATAAAGATGAACTCTTGGATCCGTTTGATTATGAATTTTTGAGTTGTGTGAATCTTGTCTGTTGAAAAAGATGACTAAGACCCCATTCATCGGTCAAGGTGAGAGGGCTATTGATCTTTTGAAAGTAATACACAGTGATGTATGTGGTCTCCTGAATCGGCATGCTAGAGGCAGTTTTTCTTACTTTGCCACATTTACTGATGACTGTAGTGTTGAATCCACATCCCTTGCTTGAATTATGACAAACTATTAACAATGCAAATTATAAAGATGATGAAATGTCTGTGACGACTAATAAATTTGCTAAGTGTTTCAATGATACATGTGCATTAAAAGCAAAAATAAGCAAGCATTTTGATGAGTTTAGAATAGGCTTAGAAAGGATATCTTAGACATGCTGTCAAGAGTAAAGCCTCACTACTAGAAAAGTGCCAATTTCTTGCAGAAAAAAGTCCGCAGGAAATTCCTGCAAATTTAGTTATGAAAAATAATCCGAAGGAATTTCTTGCGGAATTTTATGAGAAAAATTATTTCAAGGAAATATTTACGGATTTTTAGGTGGAAAAGTAATATTAATATATTAATATTGTAATAATGTGGTAGGAAAATCTGTAAACTTTCATGCGGATTTACCTGTCAATTTATTTTCGCAGGAAATATTAAAACAAATTATTTTTTAAAAATTAATAATTTTAAAATAGTTAAAATAATTTGCTTAACAAAATATTATTTTAATTAATCAATTATAAATATATCATTATCTATAGTTTTAATTAACAATATTAAGTACATTAATTTTTTTAATCAACCATTCACTTAAAAAAGAAATTTATTAACTTGATCTAATATAAAATTAGTTTTAATTACACTTAAAGAGATCTAATGTTTAATTAACTTGATCTAAGGTTTCACTCTTTCTAACTAAAATATCTAAAGCTAACTTTCTCTTTGCACTCAACCTCTTTCTCATCCAAACTCAAGTTGTCCCAACTTGAAGTATAAATCTCTTAAGTCATTCGGTGCTCGTCAATATATAAAGCATGAGAAGTGCCACTATTTCGTCATTTCTCGAGTCACTTCGCTGGATTTGGGGAAAATGTGATGATGTAGAATTAGGCTTCGTTGTGTTGCATTGGAGTTGTGAAATCTGAATCTGTCTTTCAATTTGTGAAGTTCGAAATGGTAACCCTCTCCCTCTTTGTGTTTCAATTTACAAAATCCCTATTTTTTTTTTAAATTTGAAGCTATGAAACCTTACACGCACATCTTGTTTCATTGGTTGATTCAAGTTCTTATAGGTATCACCAAACCATCCTTAAATCTTACATGTTTTGCATTGGAGGTTGAAGATCTTCGATCCTCAAATTGATTCCATTTCCATCTTCATTTGCTTCTTGTAACACCTTGAACGAATTACATTGAAATGAGAGGGATTTAGAGGTTGTACAAGTATGAGATCGTACAGTTGATGATGACTTAAAGGAATTAATTGGTACTACCTATATCACGTAAGAAATTTATAGTTAAGCGTGCTTGACTTGAAGTATCATGGAATGAGTGACTTTCTGGAAAATTTCCCAAAAAGTGTGTGAGTGAGGACAAAACACACTGAAAAGTCTCGTGTTGGTTTGTGAGGATAGTCATTAATCTTGGAATCATCCAAAGCAGATTGTTGAAGTCTCAAAAAGGGCTACTAGATTATTAAGGTCTCGGAAAGGGCTACCTACAAAGGATTCTGACTGGTGGAGGGTTTTGACCAACAAGGATATTGAAAGAAGTGTCATCATGTGAAGTATCGTAGTTTGAGAACCACCAAGAAGTAGACAATTAGAGGCATTAAAAATGCTACCATAACAAATATTTCTCCCAATACAGAGTGGTTTGAGGATGAACCAAGCAAAAACTGGTAGGCATATAACACCTCGAATGAATCATATTAGAATGAGAGGGATCCAGAGGTTGTACAGGTATGCAATTATACAATTAAGGATAAATGAATTAATTGGTACTGCCTATATCGACAAGATGTATATGTTTTTCAATAGCCTATCACTTAAGAATTCTACAGTTTAGTGTACTTGACTTGGAGTAGTTATGAGATGGATGACATTTTGAGAAGGTTTCCCAAAAAGCATGTGAGTGAGGACAAAACACACCGAAAAGTCTCATGTTGGTTTGTGGGGATAGTCGATGATCTTGAGAACATTCGAGCAGTGACTGAGCTGGTTGTCGAGGTCTCGAAACCTACAAAGAGGATTCTGACCAACAAGGATGTTGAGTAAAGTGTCATCATGTGAAGTATTGTAGTGTGAGAGTCGACGAGGAGTTGATAATCAAAGGCATTACAAATGGTATCAGAGTAGACTTCTCTCCCAGTACGATGTGGTTTGAGGACGAACCAGGTGGAAGCTGATGGACATGTAGCACCCCAAACGAATCACACCAAAATGAGAGGGATCCGGAGGTTGTGCAAGTATGGGATGTATAGTTAAAGATGACTTACAAGAATTAATTGATACTACCTATATCAACAAGATACATTTACTTTTTGGTAGCTCATAATTTAAGAACTCTATTGTTAAACTTGTTTGACTTAGAGTAGTTATGGGATGTGTGACCTTCACACACATTGAAGAACAAATTTTATTTTAAAGTGATTTTTAATTTTTAAGTTTGGCACATTTTATTTTTAAAGTTCTCATTGTAACAAGTCCTTTATAATTAGCTTATTTGTAGTGTTAAATTATTAATTATATAATTTATTCATTCAGTGCTATTTTTTGTAATTTCACTTTATTGGAACTTATGCTCAATTTTCACTTTTGGTAGATGTTCACCTTCCTGCCTACCTTTCTCTAGTGGGCTAAATATAAATGAACAATTATGCTAAGGTAATAATCTTGAATTTTGCTACGTTGTTTCTATTTAGTTCACAACTTTGTCTTACATATTGATATGCTCTTTCATTTTGTTGCAATAAATGTTTTCTCACTCTCACATAGATCTTTCAAGATTTCATCTATGTTCTATCATCACATAGTTATTTCTTTGTATTGTTAGCCTTTGATCACTTATTTAATTCATAGATTTAAATTTATAGATATAACTCAGATTGGTGAGCTTCTTTAGGTACTTTAGGTTTGTTTCATAGCCTTGTAAGCTATAGCTTCTTATCAAATAACATAATGCCTGTCTTTTTGGTTCTTGATTTGACCTCTTCTTTAGTTCATGATTTTTCTCCTTAGAAGGATTGATCTTAAAACAAAGACTTGCTTGGTTCTTGAAATTTTACCAATTATTTCTTAAGTTCAATTAAAATCAAGACCCTTTTATAGATAAAGTTTTCTCAAAAGACTTGTTAAGAAAAGATCAACAACACATAAAACCAATATATTAAAAAAAACATAAAAAACAGTTTTATTAATGTACACATATCAATTCCAATATCAAGATTGATTTACAAAACTAAGGATTAGAGAAAGAGCGAATCAAAGACAAGAGTTTATACTGGTCAATGCTCAAGAGAACTTACATCCAGTTGTTCTAAGATCCCTTAGAACATTCCACTATTAGAGAATCAAGTACAAATGTTATGCATATGCATTTCCCTAAATCTACCTTTCCCTTGAAACCCACAAGAGAAAAGCCAAGATTTGAAACCCTATCAACTCAAAGACCCCTTGGTAACTCTAACCAAGATTAAAATCCCTTGAAAGAAATTAGAATTAGATTGAACACAGTTTTGATGTGCAAATCAAAACTTCTTCAAGCTCTATCAATGATCAACCTATGATGGAGATTCCAAGGTTCTTTCTAAGTTGATCTCTTGAGAGAAATGCAGAAGAACCTCTTCAATTGACCCTTAGGAAATGTTTACAAAAAATAAAGTTTGCAAAAGAGTCACTTTAGAGATAGAACAAGTGTGTGTGAATGTGTGTGTGTGTGTGTGTTCGTGCGCGCGTGTATGTGTGTGTGCGTGTTTATGTGTGTGATGGCGATCACAAAGGTGGTATTGGTGGTGGTGGTGATTGCGACATTGGTGGTGGTGGTAGTAGTAATGTCGGTGGTGATGGTGGTGGTGGTGGTTGTGGTAGGAAATGGTGGCAGTGGTGGTGGCATGCAATGATCGAGGTGGTATTGGTGGTAGTAGTAGTGGTGGTGGAGGTGGCAACGATTATGGCGGTGGTGGCGGCATTAGTGGTGGTGGTGGTAGTAGTAATGTCAGTGGTGATATTGGTGACATTGGTGGTGGTGGTAGTAGTAATGTTTGTGGAGTTAGTGGCGATGGTGGTGGTGGTGGCGGTGACTGAGGTGGTATTGGTGGTAGTAGCAGTAGTGGTGGTGGTGACGATGATTGTGGCAATAGTGGTGACATTGGTGGTAGTAGTAACGTTGATGATGATGGTGGTGACAATGACAGTGGTGGTGGTGACGTTGGTGGTGGTTGTGACAACAACATTGGTAGTGATGGTAGCGATGACATGTGATATTGGTGGTGGTGGTGGTAACGGTGGTGTAGTGGTTGTGGTAGTAATGTCAGTGACAATGGTGATGGCAATGACGGTGGTAGTGATGGCAGGCTGTGGTGGTGGTGGGGATTACAAAGTTGGTATTGGTGGTAGTAGTGGTAGGGGTAGTGGTTGTGGTAGGGGTAGTAGAAATGTCAGTGGCAATGATGGTGGTAGTGACGACAGCTAGAGGCAACAGTGTGGTGGTGGTAGTGGTAGTGGTTGCGACGGTGTTTACGGTGGTGGTGGCAGAGGTGGTATTGGTGGTGATGATGACAATGATGATTGCAGTTATGTAGGTGATATTGATAGTGGTGGTGACAGTAATAGGAGCATTGGCGATAACGATGATGGTAGTGTTAGTAGTAGTGGTGGTAGTAAAAAGTATCATTGTCAATATATGTTTTTCTATAATTAAATTAAATTCGCAAAACCTTATTTCTTTGTTTTGAAATTGAGTGCAAAAGTATTTTGAATATGATTTAAAAGCCATTTTAACTCCATTTTTGTAAAACACGTTTTGTTTTAAAAATTACATTTAAAAACTGAAAACCAAAAACTCACAATCACCCTAAATGAGCCCTATGAGATTGATCTTGACAAGTTCAAGCTTTAGAAATTAAACCGAAAAAGTTCAAATTATCTTTTGAGTCGTCCTTATCTAGTCTACTATATATTTTATATTCTTTTTAAAAAAATATAACTTTTTTAAACAATTGTATATTAATAATAAGATTTGTTTTTGGTTTTATAGATAATATTTGTGAACATGATATAGTATTTAAATTTTATTATTTTTTAACTATATATACATAATATTAAAATTGATTAATTTTTTTAACAAAGTTGATATGCTCTTGAACCATATTTTTTTTTGGGTGACAGCTCATGAACCATCTATTATTGGATCTTGATAGGTTGACTTTAAGTTTAAATAAATTCTATCAAAATTTAAAATCAACTAAGAATAAAGATAAATTCAACCAACTCATAACACGTACTCTATACTCTTCGTAATTGATCCACATACGATAGTCGCTAGCTAGTTACATGACCCCGAAGTACTCCTTCTCCGACGATGCCTCTGCCAGGGCCAACTTGAACCATCGCTGCCAGGGCCAGCTTGAACCGCTGTCGCCAGAGGGGTTCATGTTAGGATTGGGAGCGAGGCTTTGAAATTTGAAAATAATAGTGTTTGAGTGCGACTGTAGGGATAGTGTTGTTAGACATGAAATTTACAGCGCGTTTTCTCTATATGGTGTATTAAATCATTATAATGGACATTAGAATGCGCTCACTCAAAGAAACGGTGTATATCACCTCTATGTTTTATATAAATAGCGTTTTATACACAAGGGTTATCTAATATGCGCTATATATAACAAAATTTTGGCATAGTGTGTAAGAAAAAAGCTAAATTATAATTTTATTCCTCAAATTAAAATATTTGGTTCCTCTAATTTTACAAATGAATGATTTTAGTCTTCCTAATCTTCCACCGCATTGTGTCCCACCGATGAGCTTGTCTACTTTGTGTTCCACTGACCAATAATTTTTTATTAATTTTTTTTAATAATTAATAGTTTTAATTAATTTATAATTAACTTAATAACTAACAATATTAGTTAATAGTTAATTATAAATTAATTAAAAACTAATAATTATTAAAAAGATTTAATAAAAGATTATTGGCTAGTGTGGTGGAAGATTAAGGGGACCAAAATCTTCAATTTGTAAAATTAGAAGGATTAAATATTACAATTAAAAACCAATGAGACCGAAATTATGAATTTGGAAAGTTATAGGAGAATTGAAATTGCAATTTAACCTATGAAAAATTAGAAAAGTAATATTGATAAACATCGATTAGATTATCCTACTCTGTCTAATGCCTATAGAGTTCTATGGAAACTTAATTTCTTAATTTCGATGGACATGGGAACTAAAGTTAAAAGGGTGTTGTGGTGATATTTGCAACGTATCTGTTTCATTTTCAAGTAAACCTTTTTTCAACAGGATCACAATGCAACATCCAGAATTTGATACAGTTTATTATGTTGCATCAGGTATTATTGTTACGCAATTTTTTATCTAGGTGCTTATGTTTTTATATCAAGCGTTTCATGGAAGTAACATTCTGATTTTGAAGACTCAGCTGGTGATTGTAGAAGCTATATGTGGTGAGGCAATAAACATGTGGTGGCCCCTCAAGGATGTATCTTTTGATCATATGTTATTTGGCTAGGAGGTTTGCTTATTTTTTTATCTTTGGCGTAGCTGTTTATAACTCTGAGGCATGCTTTTCGGCCAATTTTGGTGTTGTAATCTTTTACAGGACGTACTACTTGCACCAGTTCTGGAAGTTCTTCATAATATGATTTCCTTTGGCTTTTCAAAAAAAAAAAAAAGTTAAAGGGACTACGCTGTCAATTGGTTAATGAAATCCAGGGGAAGTCACGTGTGTAACAACAATTGTATGAGTATGTAGTTTGAATGGTGTTTTTTTAAGGTATCATGCGAAAGAAACATACTTCAACTGTCAGGGGAACAAGATACAGGCATTTCTGGCTTTGTTCTATATTTTTCTTCTCTGTTGTAGCTTGGTGATCTTTAATTGATTCTGTTTAATTACGTAAAAGGGTTGAGTACTCCTTGTAATATATCTACTTTATTTGGCTGTTAAAAAAAATTAATAAATTTGATGATCCTACTTCACACGGTGCATGAACCGAGTAGAATAATTAAGATAAGTTTTCCATCATTATTTATCATACTTTCTTTATTCCCAGTCAAACAAATTGAATTAGGAATTCACATCGTCAAAAGTAATAGTAAATAAATATATGATCAAATCTTCCTTTCATTTATTTTAAAATTTGTAAGGTATGAGTGAATTGGTGCATTTTTCACTTAGCATTGGGGCAAATCAGCTGGTGGCGGAGGCAGCACCCATGGTTCAGGTCCATTTTCAACCTCGAAAGCCATGGCTAACCCCCATGGCAAATGAGTCTCCAAGTGGCAGTGCACTAGCCATATACCTGCACATAGCATATTTAAAATTAATTTCAAAATTTGGCCATAGTTAAGTTTAGGCAAATTGATCAAAGCTGATTTCTTTTAGAAATTTATTTTCAAAAGGGATCTGTTTCGAAACTTTTTTGGGAGGAGATCTATTTTTGGAGGGAACTCACCAGTAGAGTTGGCGAGTTGGACACGTGGCAGTAGTTGAGGGAACTCGTTAGTGGAGATGACGAGACACGGTCCACGTAGCGAGTTCCGTCATTCGTAATGACGGAATGTTTTTTTTACAGAAAATTTTTTTGAATTTGAAACGGGTATAACTTTTGATAGGAATGCTCGTTTGAGGCCCATAATATGTTAAAATGTTCGAAATTGAATGAAAAATCCCCCTGAAAAATTCCCAAAGGGGATTTGGTCGACTCATTTTCCCCAAAAATGCTAAGTAGCTCAAAAATAGGATTCTTTATTAAAAAAATGGGTGGTTGAATTTTTTGGAAAAATGAGTTGACCAAATCTCCTTTGAGAATTTTCCAAGGATTCTTCTTAACTCAATTTCGAGCATTTTGACATATTATGGACCTCAAACGGACATTTCTATCAAATGTTATATCCGTTTTAAGTTCAAAAAAATTTTCCGTAAAAAATCATTTCGTCACTACGAATGACGGAACCCGCCACGTGGACCGTGTCTCGCCATCTCCATTGACGAGTTCCCCCAACTGCTGCCACGTATCCAACTCGTCAACTCGATTAACGAGTTCTCTCCAAAAACAGATCCCTCTGAAAAAAGTCCTTTGAGAATAAGTTTTTAAAAAGAACTTGCTTTGGTTAATTTGTCATTAAGTTTAACTTAAATTATGTTACCCAAAAAAAAAAAATCAATTAATTAACCAATGATACCAACCTGGATTATTTGCTTGGAATCTAATAACGGCCCATCCTCCTACCGGCACCGAAATCGTGTTACGTATTTGAGGGTTATCAAGATTAAACTTTGATTCATCCACGTTGGAATCATAATTTCCAAACCCTTGTGCTAAAACATGGAAATTGAAGCTGTGAAGGTGAATTGGATGGTTCTCCCTTGCAAGTATAGCCGTATTCTGAAGAACAACTTGCACTGTTGAATTGAACGTCAAAGGCTTCACCTTGGTTGATTTAGGTGCAAACGCTATGTCTGTACCATTGGTCTCTAACGTTGGATCGGTGTAGTTAAACACAAATGGAGGATTATCTGGAAAATCTCTAGTGTACACCCCGCTAACATTTCGAAAAAAAGCTTCCATCATCGAGAGCCCTTTAGGCAAAACAAATGACTCGTTATTCATACTTGCGGAGAGTCGAAAATTTCTTCCACCACACCCCTCTGGATCTAGTTCGGGACAATGGTCTAACCCAATTCCAAAAGTTATCAACATATGTTGATCCACATTAAGTGATACTGGGACCCAGTGAGGTCCACCAGCCAACCCAGTGATGTTGGTGTAGAACTTGTGGGCAGTGGGTGTGTCAGTTTGGGCTGGGAGGTCCGGCATGACAGGTGATGCTGATGTGGCATTCTCATAAATGACCACGCCTCGGGTTATGTTATTGTTGATTGAAACGCCTGGGGCGGAATGATATGGAGTGAAGGCCATGTAATAAGAACCCAAAGTTTGGTTTGTGGTTATGATTGCATCCACGGTTTGGCCTGGGGCAAGGATTATAACATCGGTGTTGTAGGGTTGAGTGTAGGAAGCATCGATGGCTACCACTGTGAATGTGTGGTTGGCTATCTTAAAAAAGTGTTGTGCATTGAGTGCAGCGTTGATAATGCGCAACAGGTAGGTTTCTCCATGTTTCACTTGGAGTTGGTATGTCTCTGAAATAATGTCCAAGTTAAAATGTGAAACAACCATATATAAGGGAATCAAATGTATGACAAACTTATCTACAATTTTATAGGTACTACTATTTGTCTATTTTTGGTTAAAATTGAAGGTTTAACTCGATAACTCACAAGATAAAAGTTTGTATTAAAGGATTATACAAATTATCAAAGTGAAATTTCATTTTAATTGGAGAACAAAGCAAACAACACCTGTAAAATTTACATGCTTAGCTTAGTTAAGCATGTTTTTTTAACCTTAGTGACAAAATGTTAGCTTTAATATATTTTTTTATCTATAAAATAATAATTTAATTAAAATGTTCTGATAATTATAGATTTTCATGCATAGTAAGTTTATTAATTTTTATAATAGTTATGATTTTTTGTTGGTTGAAAATGTAATAAAATTTATATAAAACATATATAAAAACTAAATTCTAAAAATAATTAAATAAGTCATTTTTATTTAAATGTTTATAAATTAATTCATATTTAATTTTTAAAAATATTAAAATAATATTATTTGTTAATTTGAAATTACTTAAATATTTTTATTAAATATAGGCTAAAACAAATAATCATTTTTTTATAGAAATTAAAACAAAACCATCAACATTTTTCTAAACGAAAAATACATCCAAACTTCAAAAATATTTTTAACATATCTTTTCTAATATATTTATTATTCAGTAAAAATTACGTAAATTTCATATAAAAATAGGTTAATTTGGAAAAGGATACATGGAGTTGGATAAGAAGGATTTTATATTGTTGAGTATACAGAAATCTTCTAATGTTCAACGGTCATTGAAATTAAAAAGGTAAAATTATATTTTTGGTTTTTTTAGTTGTCTTTAAATTTGATTTTAGTTTCTTTTTAAATTTATTTACGATTTTAATCCTCCAATTATGTAAAATCCTATAAATGTGATTCCCAAACTCAAATTTGAATATTGACGGTCACAAATAAACGTTGACGGTCACGTGTCACGTTCTGATATGAATAGAAAAAATATTGAAACTATTTTTTGGGTGGACTTTTTCATGTCCAATCAAAACATGATTGTCAACTTTTCTTTGTGACAGTTAATCTGAATTTGGGGATCACATGTACAGAATTTTGACATAACTGAAAGACAAAATTCGTAAATAAATTTAAAAGGAGACTAAAATCAAAATTAGAGATAACTAAGAAGTCTAAAAATATAATTTTGCCTATTAAAAAAGCATCCAATCTCTTGTGGGATCCACCTAATTCGGTTTGTTGGGGAGACGCACAACTAAAGTGTTGTATATTTTTCTCTCCTAATGCTTTCAGTTAATAGAGAGGCACCAGACTTAGTTTGTTGTGGGATAATTAAAATTAGAAAAAACAAACTAGATCTTTGAGTGTTGAAATATCTTTAAAAAAATCTTTAAATATATAAAATAAACTTCATTAGAAGGATTTTATATTGTTGAGTATACGGAAATTCTCTCGTGTTAGACACGGTCGGTTTGTTAGTGTGAGATAATTAAAATTCGAAAGAAAGAAAAAAATAGATCTTCAAGTGTTGAAAATATTTAAATATATAAAATAAAATAAACTTCATTTCCTAATTACATTAAAAGCTGATACCGTTAAAGTGTTGACTTACGATTTTGGGAGCAATTGTAAGTATCTCCAGGCAAGCCATTAATTGTGTAAGCATCTGACAAATTTGGACCAATACCGGTTTCAATTGCGTTGTTCTCCACATCAACAACATTACCATTCCACCATTCCCCTGCAATTAATTATCATATGTATTTTAATCACCACTCTTAATAGACATAATAGAATCATAAAACTGTATCAATATATTGTAAAGTAATTAGTTTATTTCATAATATTGTAATCTTTAGAATTAGGTAATTATTATTTTTCAAATAAAAGGTGTTGAATTCAAGCACAAGGCAAATAAACCTGCACATTAAATCATTATGGACTTTTGTTCGAAAAATCATGTTAATTAAAATTAGTTCTTTTTTTTAAGGCAAACATATATATATATATATATATATATATATATATATATATATATATATATGACCGATAACAAAAGAAGGATATACGTCAATTTTGTACAAGCTGTACATACAGTATATCAACCAAAAAGAACCAAAAAGCTTCTGTGTTTAGCCAAAAAAGGACCAAAACAGAGTCCACTAATTGTCTAACTCAAGTACCCAATCTTACAAAACTGGTGTGTAAGAAGAGGTTTAGATATCTTAAATGTAAAACATATACTGATATACATGTTGTTCATTAACAAATTTAAGACTCCAAAGACTATGTTAGAACTTAGGTTTAAGGCCTAATTAATTCGAACAAAGCTTGCTTGAAAGTCAAGAATTGTCCAAAAAACTTATAATTAAATACTAAATTAGTCTTTTTTTTCATCAGTAAAATGAAATTCATCTAAAGAGAGGATAGAAGGTACGGGGTGCCCAACCCTTACAAAACTAAGCCATACACTCATTGATCTTGTCTCTAGTAGATGTTAGCAGATGTGGAGGGAGTGGGGGGCCTATCGGGACGATCGCACCCAAGGTTGTTAAACTTTTCTAACATTATATGTAAAACTATTTTTTCTCTCATTTTTCTTAGTTTTCTAAGTTTTTTTAAATAATTTTTACGAACATATTTCATTTAAAAGTGAACATTTTCTTCATTTTTTACTTTTCTCTATTTGAAAATTATATTTATTTTCTTATACACTCTTCTAGATTCCATAAGATTGCAAGTTTTTCTTATTGTTGTTACTCTTCCAATTTTGTGTTGAGTTTCTTTTACTATGCTTCTAACATTTTTAATCTTGCAAATTTTTATCCCGCCTGATTTTTTTATTGTCCAAACCAAACATCTAATTATAATTATTGGTTTTGCTACCAAATGTAATTTCTTTTTTATGCATCCTGTATGTTCTTTCTTTTTTAATGTGTATTACAGATTTCTACATTGCATTCCATTATTATGAACATTCTTTTTTGTTTTCCTACTTTTTTTTTGCACTTATTAAATTTGATTCTTTCATATTAATTAGACTATTGCCATAGTGAAAGATTAAGTATCTCACTCTCAAAACTCTACATGTGCTTAAGCTTTGTTATAAATACTCCTTTTGTTTTTATTTATAAGATTCAATGATCTAACTTGTTAAGATTAAAAAAAGTGATTAATTTAATTCATAAAATCGAATTTGTCCTAATTTTTCTTCTTCAAAACATCATTCTGGTTAAACTCATCATTCTCTTATAATTGTTTGATGTATAGTACAATTAATTAGGGATATTTTAGTATAAAAATAATTAATGCAATAAACATTATGGATTAGATCTTGTAGAAAAGAACAAACATCACTCTTAATTCAAGTCTTATGGAGGGAGTTATAAAATACTTAAAATAACTTAGTACCTTTCATAAAATGATTAACTTATAAAAAGATTAGCTTTGAACAAATAAAATAAATGATTTCTTTTAGTAATATTTTTTTAGATTTATATTTTCTATTTTTGTTAATGATAGATATATATACTTACTCAACTTATCTAAGCATTTATCATATGTAATTCATTTAATCAAGTATTTTTTAAAGATTTTTTCATGTGTGATTCAAGTATCTATTTTTGAAATATTTTAAATAATGTTTTGACTATAATAAAATTTTCTTTTCACTTAATTTAAATGATTTTTTTCTACTTTAATTTCTTCTCCTTTTGCTACCCGTCTTTTGGACACTTATATGTTAATTGCACTTGTTAATTAATATATCTCTTATGCTCAACACAATAACTTTTTTTTTCATAAAAAATATTAATTATATTTATTTTTTTATAAATGACATACATGCAAAATTTTAACTAATTTTTCTAAGTCATGATTTTTTTAAATTCACTTCCCTTATATAAAAATCCTGACTGCGCACTCAATGTGAGATCTGATTAGTATTATTGTTTTACAATATATACTACTATTGTACCTTCTATATACATGTGCTAATGCGCATAAAGGGAGTCAAAATAACTTATTTATTTATTAAAGGAAACAAGCTAAAAGGGAAAGCAAAAAAGTAATACCAAGCAATATGGGGACTTCTTGGTAAACTGAAGGGAATGGGTGTGAGTTTCCTCTTCTAGGGCGAATGATAAGAGCTCCATAGACGGTTGCACGTAGAAAAGAAGAGTGGGAATGCCACCATAGGGTACCCTCTTGTCCTGTTATGTTAAATCTATAGGTATACTTTCCACCAGGACGTATTGGACATTGAGTTACAGATTCAGGACCATCTGCCCATGCAGTCAAAATTTGAAAAATTCCATGCCTGCATACATATCATGAAAGATACCTAAATATTTAGAATTATAGATATTACAGATATATAGTATAAAAATAAAATATAGTAATAAGACCGCAACTGCATAGTTGTCCAAGAATTAATCATTTGTTATTTTGTTAGTCAAAAAAATAATAACAGAAATGTTAGACACATTTCTATGTAGAAAAATTGCAAAGTAGAAAAGTTAGATTTAGAAGAAACCTAAAAGTCTTTTTCTGGGATTAATTATTCAATACAAGGGTAAACTAAACGTGAAATAAACATCTTAGTTTTTCAAATGATTGAAAATATGTCACAACAGGCCGGTGCGTAGAAAAAGTCCAGTTTTTATTAAATTAAAGGGTATATAACAGATTTTTCAGTTAAAAAAGTAAAGTAAACCTTGACTTGGAATTTATGGTATAAAAACATTTTTAGAAAACTAAATCTCTCCAAATTTAAAATACACGTGTGAGAAGAGAAAGTGAAACTTTATAGTCAACTTCAATATTTGTCGATGTAGTGTTTTTATTTTCATCTATGAAAAAAAAAATCTCCAATTGATTTTTTAACATCTCAAAAGTTGATTAATAAAATTTATCATTTGTAAAAGGTTATTAAATGTATAAGTTTAGTAAAACTCATGTGTTAATGAATCTTGTTCCATATACGAATGTTGTAATTAATGTGTTCATTTTTAGTTATGGTAAATAATGAATTCCAAACAACACCAGTTTTTAATTTTAAGGATTGGATAGATCATTTATAGATAACGCAATAAGCCATAAGGATTGATTTTCTTGAGGTCGAAAAATTTACCAATGAAGGGTAATATTGTAGGGTGAATTGTTGTTTGCATGGACCACAAGAGTGTCACCCTCTTCAACGTAAATCGTTGGTCCAGGCAGGCTTCCATTGACTGTTGTAATCACTTCCTCATTGCACAAGCGGGACACAGTCAAGTTACCTATCTGAAATAAATGAAATTTCGATGAATATCATGCAATAAATGATATTTAGCTGCTTTTAATAATAAAAGACGATATCTACTTTGTTATTTACTAAGAAATCAAAACACACATACTAGTATTTGAATAAGGAGAAATATTAGCAACACTTTCAATTTTTTTTTATGACAAACTCTTGGTTAGAGCCAAAGACTAACATGTGTATTCAATTCAATTCAAATCAACTCAAATAATTTAAATTGACTTTTAAAGGGTTAGATTAAACCTGACTCAACCCAATTATACTTTTTCATATACAGGTTGAGTGATGTTACTAATATTTGCACGAATCGTATAATTTCTACTTGTGATCTAACCTGATCCAATCCTATAATAATAATAATAATAATAACAATAATAATAATATACAACAAAATAAAAAATAAAAGTTCAGAAAACAAAATATATTCTCACTAATTCGGACACTCAATCAATTGTCTCTCTCACACACAAAAAGAGATTTAGGCTAGGGCTCCTTTCTTCTCACATTGCATTGCCCTCTCCCAAGTTGTCACCTTGGTGCATTGAAATTGGAGTTGGTTATATGTTAAATTTCTTTATGCAACAAATTTACATATTGTAGGTAATTATATTATAATTTTTTTATAAAAAAAAATTCCAAAAAAATATGTTTGGAATTTTAAATTTTACAAAATAAAAAATAAATTTTAAATGCTATGACCCTATTGATCCAACCTATTCATGATCTAATTAATTGATTTAAGTTGGTCATGGCTTTTTGACAATAAAATTACTTAAACCCGACCAACCAATTTGAGATTTTTTTATTGGGTTGGGTATGAGTTTAGTCAAACGTGGTCTATTTATATCTTTATTCATATGCACAAATTTGATATCAAATCTCTAATTACATGTTAAAAAATAAGATTATTTATTAATCATGTCACATCATATTGGTCGACATTTTATTTAATCCTCTCTTTTTGACACTTTCCTTACTATTCGCTAAAATTTATTAAAATAAAAATATAGATGAGTCTCATTTCTAATTTGAAGACTAACTTTTAATTTAGAAGTGAAATTCACTAAAATTTATAATTTTCAATAAATTTCAGTCAATAACAGAAAAAATAACGAAATAAGAATGCTAGTAACATTTCTCTTGATTACATAGATGGATAGAAGGACTCTATATAAAGTGAGATTACTAATTAACTTTTAATTTTAATCTGTGATTATGATTTATAATTCTCGATTATTCAAAAATTTTCACTTGAAACGACAATAATAATAAAAAATGTGTCACTCTCTACGATGCTAATAAGTGTTTTCATGAAAGCCATCCTCTCTCTATCTATGATTCTATGTATGTGCCAATCTCTCTCTATCCATATCTATATATTTTAAGGAAAGAAAATTAAAGGAGAAGAACGAAAGAGCCCATACATTGAAAGTGTGTTCTACAACAGCACCAGAAACCAATGAACAAGCTAGCAAAAGAGCAAAAGCCCAGGCCAAAGAAAACACCAAACGTTTCATGTTGAAGAACGCGAACGATAATGGAATAAATCAAGCAAAATATGTCTGTTGTCTCGAAGCAAATTAAAATTTACAGTCTATATATAGAGACCCCTCAGACTTCAAACTTACATAAGAGACACGATTATTTACGCGAACGATTACGTGTTTTATAGTACAGATATGCAATTATGATATTGGAACGGGGTTTTGACATAAGCATTTGAATTTTCGCCACATTAGGGAAAAGGAAATCATCGTTATCGTGCTAAATATGATTATTTAATTATTTAGGCCATCCTCAGAAGGATCTACAATGGAAAAAAAGAAAAAAGAATAACACAGAGTCAATAACTTGTTTTGATCATCTAACCGGAAATTTTGATTGTGATAGATAGGCCTCTGACTCTGACTATAAGCGGCTAAAAAACCATGACACTAATTTTCTTTTGGTTAAAGATCTAGCTAGGGTGAGAAGACGACTTTAACTCCAAGGTAGAAAACAATTGCAAATTCATAAAGTCAAACAATCTCTTAAGGTTGCATGAAGACCCTGGTTGTTTATATTTTTTTTATCTGAATCAAAAATAAGTATTAGAAGCTTTACAACAATCTGATCACATATTTTGTTAATCAAATGAGTTACATTCTTTGATAGATCCTTGTAATTTATATTTTTTGTTGTAAACCAAGGTATCACTCGATCTCAAAACCAATAATAAATTTTAGGAGGTATTAAGATCTATTTAAAAAGTTTACTTATTTTAATAAATATTTTTTCATAGTTATAGTCATGGATGGATTTCATAATTATATAAGAGACATGATTATTTATAAAATGTCGCACCATGTTGGTCATCCTCGTTATTTGTATATTTATGCTAATTAATTTTCTTGATTTCAAATTTCGGAAACTTTTATGGTTTCTAGTTGTTAAAGTTCAATATGTCATAACAGAATCGAGTTGTGATTTAGTAAGCGCGTAGACGTGTCAAGCTTGGTAATGAAAGTCAGAATTAGGCTCCACTTTCAACCATTCAAGCAAATTCATCACAGTCGAAGGGGGAAAATTTAACAAAGGCGAAACAGGGGCAGGTTGTCAGATTGATGTATATATCTTTTACACAAGGAAATAATATTATTTTTCTACTCGTTAGTTATTTTATATATACATATATATTGATAACGATGTTAGTTTTTTTAAGAACATCTTCGTTCATATTGTTGACAAATATTTCATAATATATTTTTCCATGGTCTTAAAATTGACATATTTAAGGCTCTAATATAAAAAAATTGTTCTAATTGTTTGTGTTGAACAGTTAGTCATATTAGTTTAAATATTTATTTATTTTATTGAGCTAGTTCAGTGTAACTATAAACCATATTTATAGGAATACTGCTCATGGACGGAATATGTGTGTGTAAGTATTCAAACCTTTATTAAATAATATTAATTTCATAATAAATATTTAATATTATATTAAAAATAGTTAACATCCAATAAATGGGCCAGCAGTTACTAATTAGTTTTCATAAGTACGTACGATAACATAAATGCATAAAAATACAAATTAAAAATATATATATATATTTGAGAATACGCTTAATATTATAAAAGGAGTTAATAATGACTTTATAATAAGATGCCATTTTTAAGAAAAAAAATAAACTAATTAAGAGATTTAAATACTCTTTAAATTAAGGATATGTACACTATAATCCATTTAATGTATAAAGATAAATTAATTATTTTTCCATTTTGTATAGCTAGCTACTTTGATATTATATATATATCCCATTGAAATACATATATTATAGGTAAATTTTATTGAGTGAATATTTTTTTTGGAAAAAATGTAAATTATATTAAACCCAAAATGATACAATAATAAACGGGGCATATCCCGCAGTTAAAGAAAATCAAAAGTCTTCCTATTACAAGAAGACTTATATCAAGATGCTAAAACAAATGCAACAGGTGCGCTTGTCTATACATAAGAAACTTAATCTTGCTAATAACCTCTATTACAGAAAATTGATAATCTTCAAAAATCAGCTTGTTCCTAGACAGCCAAATACAGTAGACTGTAATTGCTATAGCCAGACAACGTAATTTTCCTTGAACACCTGATGTGGATCTTCCCCTAATTAAAGAGTCAGTAATGCGCTGTAAAGAAGTGAAACGCCTGCGGAAAGGAGCCAAATCACGAATGTGAGCCCAAACTTGGAGAGATTTCCTGCAAGAAAAGAACAAATGAGCATTTGACTCAGGCTCATTTGAACATAAAGGGCAGAGAGAACCCTTGTTCAAAAAAACAACTTTGTCAAGAGTAAGCAGCCGATTCCTTTTAGCAAGCCACAAAATGAAAGACATCTTAGGGGGGATTGCTGGGTTCCATATAACAGAACACCAACTAACAGTAGGCTTGACACCTCTAATGTATTCATAGACTTTGCCAACAAGCAATTGTTCATTGATGCTCCAAGATTGAATCCTCTTTTTGGCCTCTTCCGTACTTAGCTCTTTAGAGATAATAAAGTCTCTTATTTGAATGATTTTCTTTATCAAAACTGAATCTGATGAAGAAGTATTGTAATTCCACACATCGCTTCCTCTGAAATAGTAATGGTGAACCCACCGAACCCATAGAGAATCTTTCTTACAATGAAAGTCCCACAGGATATGGGAAAGAAGCGCAAGGTTCCAATCCTTGAGATTAAAAAGGCCTAAACCCCCTTTTTTTTTCGGAGAACTAACTACTGACCAAGCAACTAAGGGCTTGTTTTTGCCAATATCCGCTTTGCCCCACAGAAAATTACGGCACGAAGCGTTGATCCGGTCCAGAACAGATTGCGGCAAAGAAAAAATCCCCATCTAAAAATTCACAATTCCTTGAATAACCGCTCTGATCAACTCTAACTTACCTGCATAAGATAAAGACTTTTTGTTTCATCCCTAAATCAGGCCAATAATCTTGGAAATATTATGTCGGTAAGAACCATGTTATCTAAAGCAAAAATAATTAATTAACTCATTGAACATAAATGATTAATGTATTGAAGTTAGGTTGAATTGATCGAGTAGTATCTTAGTTCGATTCTTGACAGAAATAATCTTTGATCAGACTTTATTTATCTCTCGATTTTTCCTTGATAAACCAAAAGGATTAAGATGAAAAAACATTAAGGCAACATAAAAAAAAATTAACCTGTTATTTTAGAGAAGTGGCTATCAAGTCACACGGTTGAAAGAACAGCCTGTTTCGTCCTTTATTGAACTTTATTTTTCTCAATCAAACAAATGATATTAGAAATCCACATTATGAAAGTATGTGTATCAACAAAACTAATTTATAATTTTTTTTACTCAAAAAATGTAATGTCCATAGTTCATGAACGTATATATGGCATACGTTCAAAACTTAGGAAGATCAGCTGGTGGCGGAGGCACCCTGGTTGAAGGGCCATTCTCAACCTCGAAAGCCATGGCTAGTCCCCACGGCAAATGTGTTTCCAAATGGCAATGCACAAGCCAAACACCTGCACAATCATGCACGTTCAATGGGTAGAAAAAATTAATTAACGAACATAATATTTGATGATTTGAAATTTAATTTAATTCAATTATTGGGTTAAATACATTTGTAATCTTTATGAATATATAAAAGTAATAGCTTAATCTCTTTTATAATCTATACTTTTTTTAAAAAAAATTAATTTATATAAAATAGGGATCTTATAAAATATATTTCCATAAAGAGCTTAATTTATGTATTATTAATGTAAAAAAAAATATATTATCAATTAATTGTAAAAATCACAATTATCAGTATATACACTATCTTTTTCATATATAAATGAACACCCAAAAAAATATTTTAAAGAAGTAATAGTGAACATTATCTTATTTGGATGGAATAAAGATATATTTAATAAGTTTAATTTATATGCTCTTATCAATGTAGGAATTTTAATCAATAAGAAACGGTGAAATGTATGACTTATAAAATAATTATTTTAAAGTAAAAAATTTATCATAAATATTAACTTATGATAGGATATAAATGTAAACATACTTTACACGATCAATGCATAAGCTACTCATATTTAATTCTTAATTATTTTAGTGAAGAAATTAACCAACCTGGATTATTTGCTTGGAATCTAATGACGTACCATCCTCCAACCGGCACAGAAATTGTGTTACGTATTTGAGGATTCACAAAATTGAACTTGGGCTCATCTCTAGTGGCATTGTAATTCCCAAATCCTTGAGCCAAAACATGGAAATTGAAGCCATGAATGTGAATAGGGTGATTCTCTGCGGCAATGACGTATGGCTGTGTTTTGAAGTACTATCTCAACTGTTGAATTGAACTTCAACGTTTTCACCTTCGTTGATTTAGGTGCGATTAGGAATTCACGAGGTGTATCTGGCGACGTTGTTATGTTTGGGTTGGTATAGTCAATGGTATAGTCAAAACACAGCTGGAGGCTGATCTGGAAAATCTCTAGTGTACACCCTAGTAACATCGTTCCAGAAAAACGCTTCAAGCATTGATATGTTGAAAAATAAAATAAAAAATGAAAGAAAATAAATACGAAGAAGATGCACAGTTTTGAATTAAATAACAAAATAACAGTAATAAAATAAATTTAATTGACAGCACATGAATAATGCATTATAACATATAATAAGCACAAGGAAAAAAAATAAATTAGGGGAAGAAAGATATAGCCTGGGTTGAAGCGCGTAAACGTTATCCTTAGAGAGAAAGCGCCCCACTGCACGCGTAAGAAATATTGATTGCGCTCCTCTCGCAAGATACGACAACCCGTTGGTTCCGATCGTGTGCAGCGAAAGGATCCCCAAACCTTATGAATACCAATGCTCTTACTCTCAAGAAATAAATTATTTTATAAGAGAAGAAATAGAAAATTTTGGGAGAAAGGGATGAGACTGTAGCTCTGTCATGTTCATGTTCTTAGAAAGGAGGAAAGAGAATATATAGACACAGGTCACCTTAAGCAACAAACAAAATATGATCGTTGGAAATATGACCGTTGGAAACTAACATACAGTTGTCAAAACAAATCTAACAAACTAGTTGACTCATTAAAACAAAATCTTAAGAAAATCTAAAATAAATATTTTATTTTATAAAATAGAATTAATATATATTTATAAATTTTAAATTAAAACACAAATATTTACCAACATTCCTCCACATAATTTAAAGTTTTAAAATATATTTTCTGACAGATAATTTGTATAAAAACATAAGAGAAAGAGCATGTGATATTGTATTTCGGTATAAGGAACCTTTCGGGTTTGAGTCTTATACCTAGTTTTTATGAACTTCCATCCGAGAAAAATGTAGTGACTTGATTGTCTTGAACTACATATTCTTTAACCGGACTTTAGTACACAACCCCTACAATATTGGTGTTCAATTAGGTTCTAATCAATGGTAGCGCGTTACACGGCCTTGCGCTTGTATCTTGTTTCGTGAGTGTCACTTAGATATTAGCCCATATCTCACAGTGGCGGCCCCACCACCACACTCACTAGGTGAATCCTCAAAGAGTCACTACTAAAAATATTGGTTTTTACGACACAGTAACAACATCGGTCCACCTAAAACGATGTTGTATAATAAGCGGTGGCAATTTGGTAATTATAAAAATAAGAAATAAAGACGGTGATGTAGAAACCCGTCTTTGAATTAGTTAATCATATATTCGACAACGTTTGTGTTGTCAGCACTGACGTGGTTGGCGCAGCATTAGACTCACGTGCCACGAGCAACAGTCACGTGCGTCGAACCCTAGCCTTTACCCTCCAACAACACTTTCGCGCGCGGTAGCTAGCCACGAACAAGACTCTCGCGCTCCCTATCTAGCCTCGAAGAACACCTCTGAAGACCTTCCTCAGTCACTGAGGTCTCCCTTCCGAAGATGACTCGCACTGTATCTGGTCCGGAAGATGGATCTGTAAGAGTTTGGTCTCTCTTCATGTACTAGTCTCTCCCTTTTTCTATTTTTCTTCCTTTTGTAGTGATTTTTCCTTTTAGGATAGTGTACTGCTTGGGTGCTAGCAGTGCTAATTATGATGGCATATGCTGCTCTGCATTTTGTGGTTCAGGATATTTGATGATTTGCAATGTCAACAAGCAAGTAATCTTTACGGGTATAGTTTTTCATAGCACACCCATAGCAGTATTTTCTCTAGTTTCGTGCTTGCTATTGCTAGTTTCTAATTTCTGATGTTCAATATGATGAGAATTGAGAAGGTTTAGTTGTGACAGCTGCAGCCAGGGTTAGGGTTTTGGAATTGTTTCAATTTTACTTTCCATGCTTAAGTACCTTTTAACTATGGGATATGTTCTCACATCACATCCACATGCTTGAACTGTGGCTGCTATTACTCTTAACTCTTTAACACAACAATGTTTGTAATTTTTTGTATGTAATTCCTTGTTTGATAACTTATGCTAAATGAGTAAGCAAGAGGAAGAAATGTGTACACAAAGGGAAAGATACTCTCTTATTTGTGTTTTGGTGTAGGTACACTTGAATCCCATAGCAGTAATCATCTTCAAGGTCCTGCAAGACGACTTTGGTTTTTTTTGGGGTTTCAAATGCTTGAATTTGGATGTTCTCTCCCCCTTTCTCTTACTATCTTATCCGTGTATCTTGCAGGACTTTGCACTTTGAACTTTACTACTGCTAAAAGTTTGATAAGTGTGACAGCAATTGATTGCTGGGAAGTTTTTGCGCCATTTCTGGCTAATGTGATATGTTGCCCCCAATTGGAAGCCACTCTCACAATTCTTATTGGTCAATCCAATAAACATTCCAATGTACTTGCCTTAAACGAGAACGATGCTAAACATTGCCTGGCAGATGTGGAACAAATTTTGATCTGCCGAGACATGATTTGCGGCATTATAATTGTATTTATTCATTATTACTAATATAGATAAATTTGAGTACTTGACGGGTAATTGAGAGCTTTTAGCTGTGGAGTGATTAGAGATGTATATGTTTCTAATGAATATTTAATTAATAAAGTTTTGAGATGCTTAAGTAGGGAATGGCAGCCCAAGGTAACTGCCATTTCTGAAAGTAAAGATCTTTCTTCTATGTCTCTTGCCACTCTTTTTGGCAAACTGCAGGAACATGAAATGGAACTTCAACGTCTCAACCAAAATGAAGAGACCGACAAAAGGAAAAGAAGCATAGCACTTAAAGCCTCCTCCTCAATGCAAGAAGAAGAAGAAGAAGAATCTGATGATGAAGAGGACTTCTCACTCTTTGTGAAGAAGTTTCATAAATTCGTCAAAAATAGAAGAATGGAGAGACGTCATAACTTCGACAATGGGAAGAGATCTCAAGAAGGTTCCCCAACACTTAAATGCTATAAGTGTAATTGACCTTTTTACATAAAGGCACACTGCCCCATAAATGAATCATGGCCAGAAAAGAATGAGAAGAAAAGCCATGAAGAAAGAAGATCCAAGAAGGCGTATATTGCTTGGGATGACAATGACTCATCCGATGGTTCGGAGAAGGAGATCAACCTTCTATCCAAGGACTACGAGAGTGATGAGAACATCTCTCAAGAAGATTAAGCAAAAAGCAAAAGTCTGACTTCCATCTTTGAAGATCTAAGCACTTAAATCATGAAAAGGGTAGCATCAAAACCATTCTCTTTTAAATTAAGTTGGTTGAAACTTTACTTTCAATTAACTTGTTTATATGATGACTAACAAAATTTTATTTTTTTGTCTTGATTGATTGCTATTATGAGTATGTGCTTATATGTTTGATTGAGTTATTTTCTTTCTCGAAGCATGAAGTTTATTATTAAAACAAATACTTGATAGTGCCTGTGATTCTTGCATGATTTTTAGTATGATATGTGAATTACTTGCTTAGAAGTCATTCATAAAGCTTTTTCAAAAATCTATTATGTTATATATATTTATTTTCATATAAGAGTTTTTAGATATAAAGTATTTTGACCCCATTTCAAATCCTTTCACCCTAAGAATTCATTCAGCACTTAGTTCTCCTAAAATGCTCTCTGGTAATTGATTACCACAATGTGTAATCGATTACAGCAAGGCAGGCTAAGTGTAATCGATTACCAAAAGATGTAATCGATTACAACACGTCCCTGGTGCTTATAAATTCAAATTTTAGAATTCACGAAACTGCAATTTCGTCTCTCTCGCGAAACCCTTATTCCCAAATTTTCTTTCTGCCATAACTTACTCATTTCTTATGCAAATCACGTCCCACAAAGCCCAAAATTCATCTTTTTTCATTCTCTTTCATTTCAACCGATTGAAATTTCAAATAAGTCTCTCAAATGGCAGAACCATTGAAGAAGCGCAAGGGTTCTTCGAGTAGAAGCCAACGACACTCCGAGGCTCAGGATACTCCAATTCCTTCCTCCATTTCCTCCTCCTCATTGTTCTCATCGAAAGAAAAACATACACGGTACACAAACCTCTTCTCCTCTCGTTCTATCATTGACCCTAAGTTCATAGATATGGATTTCTTTATGATGAGAGTTTCGAATGCATTCAAGCATTTCAGAACTCAAATCCCATTCCTTTTATGTCTTTAAAACTGCCTGTGTATTCTGAATTGGTAAAAGCTTTTTATTCTAACCTTGAAATTCAAGAGAGTACCTTGATTTCTGAGGTCTTTGGGATAAAAATGGTCATTGACCAATCCCTCTTCTATGATTTGACCCAATTGTCTAGCAAAGGTGTACCATTTGAAGGTGCACTGGATGATGATTGGAAATTTGTTTTTTCTATTTTTGATGCTTGCCGATTGGTTTGCACCAACCAAGCGGATATGACCCGAAGGCTACTTGCCGGTTCATTGGCTCTTGAAAGCCGCATCCTTCTTTATCTAATTGTTCATATCCTACTTCCTAGATCTTCAAACCTTGCACAGGTTTCTGAAGAAGATCTAATAGTCATGTGGGCCTTTCATACCAGCGACAAATTGATTGGGCACATCTAGTTTGGTATCGCATGCATAAGGCATTGCGATTAAATGCTCCTTTGCCCTATCCTCACTTAGTTACTTTGTTCCTTCAACATTTTAACATCCATCTTGATTCTGAACCTTATGTTCCAATCAAGAGATCTTTCTTGATCGGTGCTGTTGTGGTTGCCTCCTTTGCTTACCACAAAGAGCGTGATAGCTCTTGGGTAAAAAAGGGTGCTCAACCAAATGATGATGAAGGACACTTACCGGTTGAAGGAGACTCTTCTCTCCATCAGAGTATTTTGGACAGGTTTGATGGACTTCAAACCTATATTGGTGAGAGGTTTGACTCCTTGGAACGTCAAGTGGACACACGATTCGAGGAGATGAACTCAAGGATTGCAAAGGTTGAAGAAGATGTCACCATCATTCGCAACTGCTTTGATTTACCTCCACCACCACCATCAGTTTAGACATTACTATTATTATTAGTATTTTGTTTCTAAAGCCTTGTATTTGGCTATATGTTAATGACATTTGAACACTTAGTATTTCTTATATTTGCTTAGTATGACTGAACATGATGATTATATTTACTTGCTTTTTGGTTGTTTATGGTTATGTGTGTTAAAACTTAATTATTTTTTATGATATATATGTCTAGTGGTATGTAATTACATTTGGTATTGTGTTGTATGTATGTTTTTAGAATTATTCATGTATGTTTTTACGCACTTTGGCCTTTTTGATGTTGCCAAAGGGGGAGAGAAAATGGGTATTTTTGAAATCAAGATATTCTATTTTCAAAGCTTTTAAATTAAGCATAAATTTAAAAAGAAAGGGGGAGAAAGAGATGAATGACGGTAGAACAAAACTTATATGTATCCTTTTGATTTCAGGATTGTCATCATAAAAAAGGAGAAGATTATGGAAACAATGCCTTCCAAGATTATTTTGATGATGCCAAAGAATCAAGAGAGTCAAGCAAGTTCCAAAGAATCAAGATCAAGATTCAAGATTCAAGATTCAAGAATAATCAAGATCAAGATTCAAGAATCAAGAGAAGACTCAATCAAGATAAGTATTAAAAGAGTTTTTCAAAACATTGAATAACACAAGAATTTTTTCAAAAAGAAAAATCTTTTACCAAAGAGTTTTACTTTCTGGTAATCGATTACCAGAAGGCAGTAATCGATTACCAGTAGCCAGCATTGTTTTCAAAACTGATTTTACAAAGCTGTAATCGATTACCATAATCATGTAATCGATTACCAATGTTTTAAAACATTAGATTTCAAATTTCAAGAGTCACAACTTGTGATAAAACTTTTTCAAATCATTTCAAACTTATGTAATCAATTACACAATACTTGAAATCGATTACCAGTGTTTCTAAATGTTTTGATTTTCAAATTTAAACATGAAGAGTCATATCTGTTGATGTGTAATGGATTACACTATGATGGTAATCGATTACTTGTTTCTGAAGATTTTTTCAAAAGTCACAACTTGTTAAGTGACTAGTTTTCACAAAAATCACAACTCTTAAAGTGACCAGTTTTAAAGAAATTGTCAAGAGTCACAAACTTTTATTTGAGTCATCAAATGATTATAAATATGTGACCATGACACGAATTTATAGAGACTGATTTCCTTTTATGCTTAACAGATTTCCTTCATCTTTCTAAAAAGTTTTTGTTCAATACTTTCTCTTTCAAGAAAAGTTCATTGATCAAAAACTTGTGCTATTCTTTTTTTTTTCATTCCTTCTCTCTTGTCAAAAGATTTAAAGGACTAACAGTCTGAGAATTCTTTTGTTTCTTCCCTTCTTCCTCTTGAAAAAAGATTTCAAAGGACTAACCGTCTGAGATATCTTTTGTTTCCCCTTACGAAGATTCAAGGGACTAACCGCCTGATAATTCTTTGTCTTATCACATTGGAGCGTACATCTACTTGGGTTGTGATACTGAGAACAAGAGAGGGTACATCTCTTGTGGATCAGTTCAAGTGGAGCGTACATCCACTTGGTTGTTCAAAGAGAACAAGGGAGCGTACATCCCTTGTGGATCTTTGCTTGTAAAGGATTTTATAAGGTTATTGGAAATCTCAAGAACCGGTGGTTGCTTGGGGACTGAATGTAGGCACGGGTTGTTGTCGAACCAGTATAAATCTTATGTTTGTCTTCTTCTTCCCTACACTTTTTACTTTTCCACTGTGTACTTTTATTTCCGCTTTACTTTTGTCTAAGTTATTTTTTTTGTTCTTTACTTTCTCATAACTTAGTAGTAAAGCCTAATTGAATCTAGTAACATTAAGAAGGAAATTTTTAATTAGTCAAGACACGTTCATAATTAATTCAACCCCCCTTCTTAATTATTCCGAGGCCACTTGATCCAACAAGTGGTATCAGAGCAGGTATCTTAAGAAGGAAATTTTTAATTAGTCAAGACACGTTCATAATTAATTAAACCCCCCCTTCTTAATTATTCCGAGGCCACTTAATCCAACAATTTTTTAATTACATAAATGCAAGTCCATGACTTCAAAAAACATTTTCTAACATCCAGTAGCTAACAAAATCGTGGGTGATGGGAGATCTTGTATATGAGTGTCATTTTCTACCAAGTTAAACTAGTCCAGAATGGATGGTAGCATATAAATATATTTTTATACATATCTCAGTTTTTATTGCCAAAGTTTAGCTTGTAATGCAACTCCCTAACGCTACAATGACAGGTGGAGGAGGATAGGAGAGCCATAGTGTATACAACTCTTAAGGCACATTATATCTCCAAGGAGGGAAGCTTAAATTTGTAAGAAACTCTGCAAAACACCTATCACTGGTCATGGTATGTCAAAAGTTAACTTTAAAAGGGATCATCTGCATTTTGCAAAATATTTCTATTAGAATTGGAAGCTTTTTAACTTCCATTCTCCGTCCCATGTTCCTCATTCTCTTCCCTGCCAATATCAGCTTCTTTGTGCTACTTGTTTATGAAGTTCTTTTCACTTTTCATGATTGGAATTCACTAAAATGAAATTATCCAACTTTCTATCATATGTAGAACATACAAATACTATGTTTTCAGAATTTAAAATTGGGTAGGAAAACATCAAATAGGCAATAGGAAAAGGTTTAATTAATGGGTGATGAGATTTTTCTTTTTTTTTTCTTTTACCATTACTATTTACATGAAATGGACAAAAGAAGAGGCACATAAATGAATAAATATGTTTTCAAAGTGAACACTTACTATAGAGATAACTCAGCTACCTTTGCAGAGAAAATCCTACAAAACATGTTCAATAAAACCAAAGCTTCGATTCTAATAGAAGGCTGTAAACCAAGCCTAAAGGGCATGTCCCTCTTTTCATGCTTACTCGTATGCCTATAACAAGTATAAAATTTTATGTTTTCGCATTCTACATTTTGCTGCAGAAAAGGATTTATTGTGTATCTTTAATTGTTGTTAGACAAAGAAGGCTTTCAATTTGAGCCTATGAATCTTAACCTGACCCATGCCTGAAAATATTGAAAGAAGGAACATGGGGAAAAATAAATTGGACCATTTCTTGATAAAAGCGTGTCATCCTTGCGCAAGGGCCATGCTTTCAATTTCCTCGGATGTCCCCGAAGGGACATGTTTTTTATCGTTGCTTGGGGTATATATTTTTGTTAATTAGATTCACCGAAGTGGACTTGCTACAAACCAGGTGCTACCTTAACGAAACGAAGATATCTCACATTCCCATTAAGCTTAACTCGATCTCTTCACTCGGTTCCAGAAAACAACAAATAGACACCCTTTCGACTAAGAACAAACTAGATTCAACCACATCGAAGGAAAACAAAAACTTGACGGACAGGGGTTCTTACCTACATAGACACCTTTGACGGAGACTTCACAGATGAACTGCTTTGGCGTTACTTCGCAGAGATTCAAGAGACAAAGGGCCTAGTCAAAGCTTGAGTCAGAGAGTGCGGGTGGTTTTGAGGGAGTCATTGAATTCAAACAGTCGAGGGAATCCAGAAGTTGGACAACAATGAACAGAAGAAGGTTACGCGAGCGCAACGGAGAGGAAGCTACTTAATTATTAGTGATTTTGGGAATAATAAGTAAGCTTATTCAAAGACAGTCAAAAGGAAAAAACTATCTTTGTACTACCAATACAACTACGACGGTCTTTGTCAACCTGTCGTTGTACTCCTTAAACTCGCTATTAAAAATGGTTATTCAATAACCATCATTGTATACATTCTTTAAAATTACTACACTGTTACCGTGTATCTTTCAACGATGTTTTTTTTTTAACCGTCGTAGTTTGTGTGTCGTAAAATGGTCATTATTGTAGTAAGTGTGACCACAGAGTTAAAAATTGAAGAATTCCGTGCCTGCATAATATTATTGTCAAATGAATCCAAATTTAGTTTTACATATAGAAAATTCCATCCTATATACTACTAGTAATTAAAGATAAAGACCGTATTCTTAGAATTGAGATAATTCCATATTATATTATTTTTCTCTCAAGACACAGGACTTAACCTCTCTCAAATTCCTCCTTTAGGATTCCTTAGGTTTTGTTTCTTTGTATTTTTCCCATAAATAAAAAAAAAACCATTCTCAAATGTTAATAAACATTGCTTTTAAAAAAATCTTCTTTTATGTTAAACTTTCTTTAATTTCCATAATTCTCATATGCTTATATTTTTTAAATAACTGCTTTGGTGTTTAATCATTATACTCAAAAAGTATTTTTAAATTTTTTAATTATATATATATATATATATATATATATATATATATATATATATATATATATTTAGGAAAACACTTTCCTAAATATTAAAAGATAAGTGAGAGGGATGGTCGACTTTTGATTTAAAAAAAGAAACTCTTTTGCTTCTTGGAATGAAATTGGATGATAAAAGAAATGCATATAAACCTATGAAGCAGATAACATAAATCAATAATATATAATTAATTCTTGTATTCAAAACCGTGTTGTGTTTTTTTATAATAGTTTCTTTTTTATCGTAGCACATGCTTTTTTATATGATTTAATGTTATTTCATTATTGATATGATCGATGGAGGAGAAAAGGTATACCAATGAATAGTAAGATTGTAGGGTGACTTGTTGAATACGCGAACGACAACAGTATCACCTTCTCGAGCGTTAATTGTTGGTCCTGGCAGGGTTCTATTGGCGGCAGTGATTAGTTGTTGACGACACAAACGCTGCACAGTAATGTCCGCCACCTATTTATAACATGAGATTTTAATTAGTGAATATATTTCAAACTTAATTTGATTAGCCCATGAAAGGGAGAAGAAAAACTAGAGAATGATAAAGGGTTTTAAACGTGATTAAACTTGAACTGAAGTTTATGAAAATAATTAAGATTTCACTCGAGAGTTAAAATTTTAATTATGGTAATTTAAAAAATATTTAATTATTTATTTATTTTTTATAGTTTCATCATTCATAATTTTTAGTCTTTATAGTTTGAATATAATTTTTTTAGTTCTTATAATTTATATTTTAATTCTCTTTTAGTTCCAATAATTTAAAAGTAAATTTTTTAGTTTTTATATTTTATATTTTAATTCTTTTTTTAGTTCTTATCATCAAAATATTAGCAATATTATTAATTATAATTGGCTACAAACAAATAATTTTTAATTAATTTATCACAATATAATTTATAATAAAAAATAATTTATAATTTATAATTAATTTGTAGCTAATAACTAATTAAAGGAAAAAAAACAAAAAAGAATGAAGAGTTTTAAGTAATGGTCTGAAAAACTTGTGAAAATAAGATTAAGATTGACCGGAGAGCCGAAGATAGCCAAGTTAAAAAAAAAAAAAAAAAAAAGTGTGTTTCGCAGACGCAGCATGGGCCAATGAAGATAGTAGCTAGTATAAGTGCAAAAGCCCAAGCTAGAGAAAACATAAAACGTTTCATGGTGTAATAACAAGAATGCAATGATTGTATTTATCTATCTCTCTATCTATCTATGTTATATATATTAAAAGTAAATGAGTAGAATGAAGGAGCCAATACATTGAAAGTGTGTTCCACAACAGCAGCAGAAATCAAGGAACATGCTAGCAAAAGAGCAAAATCCCAGGCCAAAGGAAACACACAAAGATTCATGTAGAAGAACGCGAGTCATAAATGAAATAAATCAAGCAAATTAAGAAGCAAAAATTTAGAGTCTATATAGAGACCCCTGAGACTTCAGACTTCACGTTAGCACGATTACGTGTTTTTGTAGTATATGCAATTATGATATTGCAACGTGGTCTTGACATTACAATTTGAATTTTCTCTACAATGAAGAAGGAAATTAATTATCATTATCATGCTAAATATGATTGTTTAGGTTCGCCATCAGAAAGATCTACAATGGGGGGAAAGAATAACACTTAGTCAATAACTTGTTTTGATCATCTAACCGGAAATTTTGACTGTGATTGATGAGAATCTGACTCTGACTATGCCCGCGGATTAAATTAAAAGAACATGACCCTTATTTTCTTTTGGTTAAAGTAAAGTTTAGGGTGAGAAGAGTTTAACTAAAGGTAAAAAATACATTTGAATTAATAAATTAAATACTTATACAAATTTTTATATTTATCTCGTTCCAAAAAGTATGAACAAAGGCTCAAATTTGTGACCATATTTAAAGTCAAACAATATGTCTTAAGGTTGCATGAGAACACTTATTTATACTTATATACTACTAATAATTTATCATGATTTCAAATTTAGGGAACTTTTACCGTTAAAATTTTATAAGTCATAACAGAATCAAGTTGTAATTTAGGAAAGCGCGTTGTACGTACACGCAGACGTGTCAAGCTTGGTTAATAAGCTGTATGTACTGTAATGAAAAGCTTGGTTAATAAGCTGTATGTCCTGTAATGAAAAGCTTGGTTAAGAACATCTTGATCTATATTATTGACAAATATATCATAATACTCCTATATATTTTGATAGTCTTAATTAAAGTTGAGAAGTTTAAGGTTCTAATATAAATATTTGTTCCATTTTTTTGAAGTCTTATTTAAAATATTTATTTATTCTATTAACCTAGTGCACTATAATATATTTTTTATTAATAAAAATTAAAAAATATAAAAAAATTATAATAACTCATATATTATATTCAATTAATTTTTCTAGTTGACTATAATATATAGCAGTAACTCGTATTTATAGGAAATTTTATATAATGATTATGGGTAATTTTTTGGTACAAACAGTGCGCATGATGGCCGTATATTTATGATGTTGAGACAAGTTTTCAAACTTTTATTAAATATTTAAAATTCTATAGGGAAAAAAATATAGCTAGCTAATAGCTAATAAATTTGTAGTAGTTGACAACACAACAACAGTAGGAATTGATGAAATAAGTCAGTTGGTTGAATAATATGTATATTATTATAAATTCTGTTTGAATTTGTCCATATATAAAAAAACTACTGAATTTGAGAAAAAATTATCTGAAATTAGATTTTTACAGTTATGACTTAAATAAGCATTAATTATGTCGGTAAGAAGTATCTTATCTAAGAGAAAGATAAGACAGGCCAGCATTCGAGAAAATAAAAAAATTTTAATGACAAATTAACATGTGTTATTTGACAGAGTACAATTGGCTATCAAGTCACATGGTTGAAAGAATATATATATAGCCTAGCTTTCGTCCTTTATTACATCTTATTTTTCTCAATCAAACAAATTATATTAGAAATATCCACATTACGAAAGTATGTATGTCTATAAACATTAACCAATCTATAAAAGAATTTAGTGTAAAACTGTAAGGAATAGTTCATGAATTTATGGCGTGCGCTCAGCACTTAGGAAGATCAGATGGTGGCGGAGGCCCTGAAAATGAAGGACTGGGCCCATTTTCAACCTCGAAAGCCATGGCTAGCCCCCATGGCAAATGAGTTTCTAAATGGCAATGCACAAGCCAAACACCTGCGTACACACAATCATATTTATTTAATTAATGAATAGAAGATATTAATTAAAATTAACACATATAATATTATATGATAAGTTGCAGATAAACTTGCCAAACATGGATTGTCCGTCCAGGGGAAATACCAAGTTATTTTATTTCTATAACTCTATCCTTCTTTTCTTAATAGCATTTTATTGGCTGGTGTAATTGGTACTCTTTTCCTTAAAGATTTACAAAAACTTTCTTCTTGGGACTTTCTATCCCAAGCATTCCATACAAAGAAATATATTTATAATATGATATTTGAAGTTAAATTTAGTTTAGAGTGTGTTTGGATGAGGAAATTTAAAAATTCTAAGAATTTCAAATACTTCAATTGAACTTTTTTTATTTTCAAAATTTTGTGTTTGGATAAAAAAAGTTAAAATTGTGAGGCTGAAAGAAAATGAATACAAAAAGAAGAGAAAATATGATTGGTGTGATTCTAGAGAGAAGAATACTGATGCAGCATGAGGAGTCACAGTGGAACTGAGACACGACGACATACACCACTACACCCGACTACAACATTTAGTCAACGACACAAGGCATGACCCAGGTTCTCCGCGCCGACAAGCACCTCTGTCGCGTGATGGTCAGCGATGACTGCTCCCTTGACTATTGGGTGCAGTTCTATGTATCTCCTACGTCTGCACCCAATCGACGCTCTGCGAGCTCAAACGATGCTTCTTGAAGAAAAGGATCATCGATGTGAGGGAAAAGTCCCGAGTTCGAGAACGAGATTTCGAGAACTTTCAGGTAGAAGAAAGGATGAAGGTGATAAAGGAAATATGCGAATGTTTTGGAAGATTCTTCTATCAAGAAGAGAATTTCAATTTCTCACCTTTTAGAAGGAAATTAAAATTCCACGTTTTTAATTATTCAAAATTTTGTTTTAAAATTTCAAAAATTTAAATTCTTCATAAAAAAAAACATCCAAATAATGAATTTTAGATTAAAGAAATTTAAATTCTCTGATAAATTACTTTCCTCAGTTAAAATTCTCTTTCCAAACGCACTCTTAATTATTTTATAGAAGAAATTAACGAACCTAGATTATTTGCTTGGAATCTAACGACGGACCATCCTCCGACGGGCACAGAAATCGTGTTAAATATTTGAGGGTTGACAAAATTGAACTTGGGCTCATCTCTAGTGGCATTCTAATTCCCAAACCCTTGAGCCAAAACATGAAAATTGAAGCCATGAATGTGAATCGGGTGATTCTTTGCAGAAACGATGGTCGTGCTTTGAAAAACAATCTCAATTGTTGAATTGAACTTCAATGTCTTTACCTTCGTTGATGTAGGTGCGATTTTGAAGGCATTATCTATAGTGCCCGTTATGTTTGGGTCGGTATAGTCAAACACAATTGAAGGCTGATTTGGAAAATCTCTAGTGTACACTCCGTTAACATTATTGTTCTAGAATGCCTCAAGCATTGGTAACCCTTTTCCCCAGGCAACACAAAGGACTCGTTCTTGCTAGCAAAGAGTGGAGGTTGCGTTTCCGAGCAACCATTTGGTGTTGAAACATTTTTGCAAGGGAACTGCTAGGCGCACCCAGCAGTTTTGTTGGTACACCCAGCATAACAGGGAAACGTCGGTTTTGCCCTTTCATAAGTCCAATATGGATTGGTAATCCGTAGGCTCATACGGATTGCTAATTTGTAAGCCTCATACGGATCCTAGCAAGAATTAATTTTGGATTGACAATCTGTATGTTTTGAATTTTTTTTAATACCCATTTCTTCTTCTCTAGCGACGAAAAATCACCAAACTTCACTGTATCAACCATACGGATTGTCAATCTGTATGGCCATACGGATTGTCAATCTGTATGACCATACGGATTGTTAATTCATATATTTTGATTTTTAAAAAAAATTATAATTTTTTATTATTTTTTTATACATTATTTTATTAACAAAATTTGATAATTAAAAAAAATTGATATTTAATTGGATGTTGTATTTAGATGTTTATTACAGTAATTAATAGTTAAATAAATTTGGTATTTAATTGAATGATGTATTTGGATGTTTATTACAGTGATTGAAAATTAAACAAATATGATATTTAATTAAATGATGTATTTAGATGTTTATTACAACAATTCATAATTAAATAAATTTGGTATTTTTTTTACATGTAAATTTTTATTAAACCTATTATTTTTATTTATAATTTATATATGTAAACAAATTAATTATTAGATAAAAATTAATTATCATAAAATTTATTATGTAAATTTACATGTGCATTAAATATACATTAGAAAGTTTAGTATTATATATAACGACATTAATTATTCTACATCATAATTGGTCTATTAGCTCAGTTGGTTAATAAAATCCTCTGGGCCTAATATGGATTGTCAATCCATATTGGACTTACGAAAGGACAAAACTGATATTTTCCTGTTATACTGGGTGTACCAACAAATGGCAAGATGCTTGTTTTTTCGACAATCAGGTCATTATGAGTATTCAGACAAAGTTATCAAATTTGAAATTATTGAGTTAAAAACTGACGATGACGTGCTAAAGGTCTTAGTACAATCTAACTACTGAAAACAATTTGGCCCAATAGAAATTTTAGTTGTTTTTAGTAAACAGGTAATCAAAATGGAAGATGACATACCTCGGTCGCAACATGATTCAATGCAAAATTAGTATCAGTTAATTGTAGTTTTTCATGCATTTTTTGTTTGTTTCAACTATGTTGAAGTTAATGAAATGTTTAAATTTGTGTCCATTAGCTAATGAAACCGTATGTTTATTATTTTCAAAGTACTTAATTATTTCCTAACTTTTAAAAATAATGACTGAAAATAAATTATTATTTACAAAATTATCAACAAAAATATGAATGTCAACAAAATAATTATTTACACAAACATCAGTGGTAATAACATATTTTATGTTCATTGTTCACCTATATCAACAAATTTGGTTTTCAGCATATACAAATTTGTGCAACGCTGCATTCTACCTATGTACGGAGTGGGCCACTACTTTGCTTGAGAATGACAATGTGTATTCTACAACAATGCCAATGGTGGTAAAGGACAATGGTCTCATAAAAAAACCTATTACATAACGACAAATAAATTGAATGTAAGATAGCTAACTACAATGTCACTACTTATACTAACATCATAATTATGCAATTACATGTACAAAATGATTTCCATACACATGACCAATGCATATTATGCTATGCACAGAAGAATCTGGTGGCGGCTTACTTCTAAGAGAAAAAATGTCATGCATTGTTGTCGTGAAAGAGGAACAACGATCTCGTTGTATCGTGAAGCAATGACATATCTCATATCCGTAATATTCATTCACTTGTTCTTGGTAACCTACATGTAAAAGACAACAAATAGTGATTACTTAAATGTTATTTTAAGAAAAAGTGACATAACAATGAACTTACATACCATAGATAATCTGTCAACAAGTAGGGAATACTTTAATTCCTCAAATCTCTCTATGTCACCAACCAGGTTGATATACTCTTCCAACCAGCTTATCAATTCTTTATGTAGATGGTTGCGCACCAATGACCACGATTCTTCACCCATACCCAATAAGGTAGCTATTGCCCAATAACCACAGTTATCATCCACTTTGACATCAATAATATTTTCAATAGAATCCTTGATGCACTGATGAAATTGATCCAACATTGGAATATTTCATCTCTGTATTGGTTCCTCACATGATGATGCACTACGTTTAACTAAAGAATTATTATTTTGCACAGAGTGTAACGCATCAACATACTACCAATAAGATGGATCACGTTTTGTTGACTTTTGTAGCTTGGTCAACAGTTTGTTTTTTTGGAGAACCCTTGGTCTTCACCTTTTCTGGAGCTGGACACATGGAGTTCATATCAGGTAAGCAATTTCTCACAGCTTTGTCTTTAAATGTACTTTGCCACAAACATCAAGCTGCTCAAAGCGTTTCGATATAGTTTCCATCTCCTCAGTTATGGTCACATGTGCCTCACATAGCTCTTGATCTGAAAAACTAAGTCTCTGCCAAAAAATATGGATTATCTCTAGTGGTATGGAGCTAACAACATATTTAGACAACTCACATGTACATGGAAGACCGTGGGTACTCCTCATGACACATCCACAACATGAAGGGTTTTTGCCTGCATAAGGTACACGCTCATACTCAACAGCAATTTCATTTAAAGCGTATCTTGATACCATGTCAAGTAGTTTTTTGTACAAGGTAACTTTAAACACATGTCCAACCACATGCGTGCTTGTCTCAAAAGATGCTATAATATGGGTGTGTTGAAGTGTCATCATATTGTTCATTGCTTCCCAAACACTGCATATGTCACCAAGAGAGTTTTGTAGGAATCTCTTTAATGACCAATGAGCACTCTCAACCCTATAAATGAAATATACAACAACATATAAACAACCGCAACATTTTCATTTAAGTCAACACTTAAACAAATTAACACAAACAAAAAACAATATTGATACCTGTTAGTGGTTGTATTTCCTAGATGCATCACTTTGTTGGTCCATGCTTTCACAAATTTTTCTTTGTGCGGATTCACCCATGTTTGACACACATAGTCCACAAACATAGGTCACGGAAAGCAAGCCATTTCAAAGTTTTTAAGGTACTCATCAAAAGAACTCTCACATGGACAATTAACTAAACTCCCCCAAGCCTCCATCACATAATCCCATGCATTCTTTTGAGCAAGTAGGGTTTTGCACTTCGCCTTCACATTCTTGTCAATGTAAAATCGACACAGCAAGTTCGTAGCATCCGGGAATACAATTTTCACTGCATTCATCAAAGACAAATCTCTGTTGGTGACAATAACCCCAGGGAGTGCATCAACTCTAATGAAAAGACCTCGAAATCGCTATAGAGCCCAAACAACATTATTAAGATGTTTGGTAGTCGTCTTATATGACTAACTTTTGTATAGAAAATTTTTACAAAATATATATATTTTCCCCAATTTATGGTTCTTTTTGTAGGATTGTAAATAAATTTTGCCTTGTTTTTATTTGTGCTCAGTAGAAGCCTTGTGTATGGAATTAATCTCAATTTCTCTTCAATTTCAGGCAAAAATGAGTTATTTTGAAGAAGTGCTAAAGTTGATGTCTCGCTAAGCGAGCTCAATGCGCTTAGCGAGTGTCATCCACTAAGCGAGACATCAACGCGCTTAGCGGATAGGAGGAATCTAGAAGGGAATCTGTCACATAGGCACGTGCTCAGCGCGTCATCAGCGAGTCATTTGTCACCTTCCAGGCTTAGCGTGAGTTTGGCGCTAAGCGAAACTTCACTTACTCGCGCTAAGCGTGACGTTGAGTTTAGTGAGCCCTTTTTAAGCCTGGAATAACAAAAGAGAAAAAGAGGTATGAAGAGAGCGTTGAATAGCCGTCAGAGCTTGAAGAGTGAAATACACAGAGGCAAAGAACAGAGCAAAGAAGCCAAGTTTTGATCTTTTAGGAAGATTTATGAGTTTTTGAGTGATTGTGAGATTCCTAGAGGGGAGGAGACATCCCCACTCCTTTGTAAGCATGCAATTTCTCTTAATTCCTCTTCTTCATTGTAAAAGGAGCTTCCTTGCTATGGAAGACTAAATCCTCAGTTTGGGGATTCTTGCCGAGTAATTGATGTAAACTTTTTCCATATCTAATTAAGGTTGTTTTATGTGTTCATTGTTTCTATCAGTACTTTATTATTGCATGCTTATGGCTTGATCACCCATATGTGTATACTATTAGGGGCTTTAGCATTGAAAGATGTATTGTCTCCTTAGAACTTGATAGAGCAATATTAGGTTACCGTATGTTTGGACACAGAGTGCGGTAATTTAGTTTTTATTATGTTGTGATCATAAAGCTGTTCAATTAAGCTAAGTTCAACAAGAGACATCTGCAAACGAAGTTTAATTAGAATTAGGCTAAACTCACGAGACATCGGTGTTTAGTACTTGAGCCTTCAGCATAGAACACAGAAACATCTTTAATTAGAGAAACATCCTTAATTGCATCAATTTGCTCAGTAAAAGGATCCAATGCCTTTAGATATCTGTTTTCACACTTACTTGCTCACGTTTATTGCTTTGTAATCAGAATAGAACATACTTTTACTTTCATTCACAATCATGATTTCTGGTTGCAAATTCTTGCTTATTGAACAAACCTTTACCAAATGAACAAGTTCCCTAAGTTCGATACTCGGTTCACATCGTTTTAATTATTTACTTGACGACCCGGTGCACTTGCCGGTAGATTTTGCATCCACACAAATAAGTAGTATCCCGGCTAGCGATCAACAATGTTCTCCTTCCAAGTAAGCAAAAGCATCAGAGAATGTCATTCCTGTTGGTGTAACACCAACAATATCAAGCAACGACAGTTTGTACCTATTTGTTTTGTATGTATTGTCGATCAAAAAAACCAAATTACAAGAATTGGTTAACTTTACTGCATCAAGATGAATCCAGAACAAGTCACGTACAACATTATCATCCTTCATCCTATGCCAGTGAATATATTGATCTCGATCAAGCAGCATCATGAGTTGTTGCATTTCGATGTTACTCCCTCTTATGGAAGAACGGTAAGCATGTCTGACATTGTAAATTTGTTTGGTTGTTGTATAACTGTTGGCATTGTGCTCCTTCAATGTCAAGAAAATATTTTTTGGCTTCACCATGGACTTCGTCATATCGACAACAACAATCTTCTCATCCTTTGCCAGTCGACCTACATACGGATGCCTAACTAATGACTTTATCATTTCGTGATTGTGAACCCCACAAATTAACTTCACCATCCATCTTTCTTCTCCCAAAATTGGCTTCGCACGCAACTCAAACGGGCATCCACATTTTCTAGTGTTAGTGCATGTTTTTACCAAATCATTCTTCTTAGGCCTATACTCACCACTCCTTTCACAAGCTATCAACAAAAATGAGACCCTTCCTCGAACACCAGTATTGGTGTCTGACCTCATTATCACGGCAATAAATTCAATGTCATGAGTCACCGATCGAACCCATTGTAAAACTTCATCACGACTAGCAAACAACTATAACACAATTCAAATAAGGTCTGACATCAATAAATATCTATGTAATATAATTACTATACCAACAACAACAAATTACAAATACCTGAGAAGTATTAAAGGTATCAGAGCAATCAACGTGTTCTACTTTAACGCCAGCATCTTTCTCATTTTCAACATTCATATCAACTTCTTCAGACATGATACTATCATACATCCATTGTTCTTCATCCATCTTCATAAAACATTTAACAAATTCAATGACAAAAAATTATACTATCACCTCATTTGTTATCGACACAAATATAGTTGTATACTAAAATAAAATAAACATGTATTGTACATCATATAACCACAAACTACATTTTTACTACACATTTTCATTAAAATGTCACACAAATCTAATAAATAAGTCATTCAATAAAATATCAAGTTTGTTTAATTATTAATCATTGTAATAAACATTAAAATACATAATTCAATTAAACATGTAAATACATAATCATTGTCATATAAATTTGCTTAATTATTAATCATTAGTAAATTAATTTTTAAGCAATCTAATGTTAGTTTTAGCAATTTTTAAAAGTTTATATATATATATATATATATATATATATATATATATATATATATATATATATATTAGCATTTTTTTACCATTCTAATTACTAAATACATTTTTTTTATACCACTATAAAATAATATCACCAAATCAAAATTTCTAAAATTACTAAAACTATTACAAAAAAAAGTAAATATATAATTCACAATATTTAAATTTCAATTTAAAAAATAAAATTAAAAACTAAGCAATTCGTATGAAGATACGGATTGTTGATCCGTATGAACACACGTATTGCCAATCCGTACGTTCCTAAATTTTTTTTGCATACCTCTTATTCTCTAGCGACGAAAAGCGACCCAACTTCACCGTATACTCTTGAACAATGCTCGTACACCACCGGAGACCAAATATGCTTCGAAAACGACCTTAACGGAAGCAAGTTACATTAAGTGAGTGAGATTTCACAGAAAAAAGGTGATGCAGAAACGAAAAAACAGTGCTACCATTTATAACCACCAAAAATACCCATAAGGGTATTTTCAGACTTTATGAAAACTGTTAGGTGCCTCAGCAAAAATGTTGGGTACCCCAAGCAGTTGTCTTCGGATGCGTGGGGCAGAATGGTACGGAGTGAATGCCATGTAATAAGAACCCACAGGTTGATTTATGCTAAAGAGGACATCAACGGTTTGGCCTGGAGCAAGCACTACAACGTCAATTTTGTAGTGTTGAGTGTAGAGAGCATCGATGGCTACCATTGTGAATGTGTGGTAGGGGCGGCTCAAAGACTTGAAAGACTTAAAGCAAATTTAAGAATGAGACCTTTTATTTACTCATAAAATATTTTATTAAAATTATCATTGTTTTATTTAAAATTAATTTTTTAGATTTTTTGTGATGCAAAATTATCGATTAAATTGTTGTAAGTAATTAGTTTCAATAAAGAAGACAGAATTAGAATCGAATAGGAATAGAATAAAAAAAAATTGGATTTCTTTAGCTATTAACTATTAAATCTCTTTTTTCTAAACAAAGCTATGATATTGGTGAAGAATTGTTACTTATTAATTGTTATTTACGACACCAATAAAAAAAATTAACAGTTACTTATAATATTTTAATTAAAATTTATTTTTAAATATAATTTTACAATAAATTATTTTTGAGGTATATTAATACTTAAATCCCTTGTTTTTTAGCCTAAATCCCTTGTTTTGGCCTTAAGCCGGCCTTGATGTTTGATTGGCCATTTTGAAGAAGTGTTGCTCATTGAGTGCAGCATTGATAATGCGTAGCAAATTGGTTTTCCTTGCTTAACTTTAAGCTGGTACATTTCTAAATTTGTGACGTGGTCTAAAGTGAAATATTAGTAACAGTCTAATGTAAAAAGGTTATTATTATTATTATTATTATTATTATTATTTATATATATATATATATATATATATAGACTATAGTCCAAGATTATATAATCACGACTAATTAATCTCAATATAGTAAGACTTGCCTAATTTTTAAATAAATTAAAAATTAAGCATATAACATTTGAACATTTAGTGATTTCTTGTCCAATACAAGATGAGCCAAATTATTTGTTGAGGATTTGATGATATATTGTAGAGTTGAATTATCGATGGACAAGGGCTTACGACTTTCAGAGCAGTTGCAGAAATAGCCGGGTAAACCGTTAATTGTATACGCAGCTGAGGGGATTGGCGCCGTTTGGGATTCTGTTGCATTGTGCTCAACCTCTACAACATTAGCATTCCACCACTCTCCTGCAATTAATGATGGTTTTCAGAATCAAGGCCTTTTGTTAATTGCCTCAAATAAATCATTAATGTCAATAATTAGGTACTACTACATACCTAATTTATCACATGCACATAAAGATAATTCACCGGCTGAGAAATCATAATAACACATTTTGTAATGGAATTCAGAAAATTATTTAATTTAATCGAGAGTATTAAATTTGTTTTAAAATGATTTTTTTTTTCTTTCAAAACTATCCCTGTGAGCATTGATTCTCTTTTCAAAATCATCCATATAAGTAAAACTAACAAACATTAATGAATTGTGATTTTAAAACAGTCATTCTATAGTAGTTAACTTTAACTACAGGTACTTTTGTTATAAAAAAAATCAATGTATGAGGCAATTTTTGGATTGTATCTAGCTAATAATAAGTACTAAACCACTTTTTTATTTTTTATTTTTGGTTATCATGTTTTTCATCTACAAGACTCAAATAGGAGATCTTAATACCCGTTAAATTAATGACTTATTGATAATTATATTTTTTATTTAGCTTTTATAATGAAAAACGAGGGAGTATATATTAATGAATATCTTGGTTACTTTTGGTGAATTAAATGAAGACTTGATTCGGTTTCTTAAAAAAATATGATGACTAGATAATGCATTCCAATCTCATTAAATGTTCATGTAAATATATTTTATGGTAATTAACACTATATTAAACAATCATACTTAGCAGAGAATTCTTCTGATATACATGCCTGCGTTATACGTATTTATTTAAGCAGTCAAATAACATGTAAAACTTGGTAATGATTCAGAAAAGATAATATATATATATATGACAAAAACTACCAATAATTATGGGGACTTCTTGATAAACTTTAGGAAAAGGGTAGGAGTGTCCAAGTCGAGGCCGAATTAAAAGAGCACCATAGACCGTAGCACGCAGAAAAGACGAGTGTGCATGCCACCAAAGTGTCCCTTCTTGTCCTGTTAGGTTAAATTTATATGTGTAACTGCCACCAGAAGGTATTGGGCATTGAGTTACAAATTCAGGACCGTCTGACCACGGTGTTAAAAATTGAATAATTCCGTGCCTGCATAATAAAACCAAAGATAATTCACAAAAAGAAAAAAAGATTACATTCTTGGAAATGAGATAATATCATACTAGTATTTTAGTAGTACTTTTCTCTTAAGACACAAGACTTAACCATTCTCAAATGTTAACAATCGCTCTAAACTTCTTTTTTTTTTTCCTTTTCATGCTAAGCTTTCTTTAATCTCCGTACCCAATTCTCACATGCTTATATTTTTTAATTAATTGCTTTGGTTTTTTATATAAATTTTGTTTGGCTGTTTATTATACCCACAAAAGTCATTTTTATTTTTTTAATATATATATATATATAAACGTTAAACATTTTTTCAACATATACTTTATAAATTTATCTTAATTTCAATTATTTGTACAAAGCACAAAATACTTATTACATTTCATCATTTACAAGTGGACTGAACGAATAAACATGTTTATGTATTATTTGTGTAATGATAACAGTTTACTTTTTTTTCTTCTAAAATTTCAAAAGCATGCGATTTTGTTTCAACTTTGTAATTTACTAAAACACTTAAGACTGAATTTCCTAAATATTAACAGATAAGTGTGAGGGTTGGTCAACTTATAGGGGTTATTTTATAAAATAATAATTTTGAATTTTGTTCTTTTAATTAATAAAAAGACTTTTGATTTTAGGAATGAAATTGGACGGTAAAAAAATGCATATATTTATTTCTTAAGGTCAAACCGTGTTGTGTTTCAGCACCCCCAAAAAAATTGAATTTTAATAATAGTTTCACCGTAGCACTGCTTAATTTCAATAGGTTTTATTTAATTATCGAAAAGGAGGAGAAAATTTTTACCAATGAAGAGTAAGATTACAGGGTGACTTGTTGAATACGTAAACGACAATAGTATCACCCTCTCGAGCGTTAATTGTTGGTCCTTGCAGGGTTCCATTAACGGCAGTGATCGGTTGTTGACGACACAAACGTTGCACAGAAATGTCCTCCACCTATATATATAACAACATAAGATTTTAATTAGTGAATATAATTCGAACTTTGATTGATTTTCCCATGAAAAGGAGAAAAACGAAACGAAGCTCATATGTACATTGAAAGTGTGTTCCACAACCGCAGCATGAGCCAACGAAGAAGCTAGCACAAGAGCAAAAGTCCATGCTAGAGAAAACACAAAAATTGTACTTTAATGAAATGAAGAAATGTTTGTTGATCTATGTTGTCCCGAGAAATGAATGAGTCATATATATATATATATATATATATATATATATATATATATATATATATATATATATATATATATATATATATATATATATATATATATATATATATTGTGAGGAGTCATCAAACATATTGTAAGACACCTTTTGAATATAAAGAGTTTAGAGAGAAAAATTAGAGGGAAAGACTCCGAGCAACAATCTTTATAAGCTTTTTCAGTCATCCATATAATCAGCATACTTGTTAAACCTGAGCAAAATTATAATATATATATATATATATATATATATATATATATATATATATATATATATATATATATATATATAACACCTGGGATTTGATATTTCAAAAATAGGGCAATTTAGGTATATATGGTTGGAAATTTTTGAAAGGGTTTGGGTAGAAGCAATTGAATTTTCGCCGTATTAGGAGGAGGATGCAAAGTTGCTATGAAGCAATGAACGTAAAAATGTACACAAGCTGGGAAGAAAAATTACGATTCGTCAATAGCTTGCAATTTTGACCTAATAGGGAATTTTGAATGAGAAGTGCTTTTTCCTTACCACAAATCATTTACTTTTGTGTCTATGGCGTTATTCTTTTGAATAGTTATTCAGAAAAAGAAGTGATAAATATTAGCCAGTAAGTAAAATTATAGATGTATTCGTTACTACTTTTTTAAATAATTAATCAGAAAAATATTTTAGTCTTGTAATTTCCTAAGCTCCTAAGCTCGGATATCAAAAAGAGAGTTGTGTTACACTACAGCTAATGTAAAATTTGTAAAAAAAAAAAAAAAAAAAAAAAAAAAAAAAAAAACACTAAACATGTATGTCCAACAATTACATGTGCTCATTATTAAAAAAGTTATATTTTTAAAAAAGTTATATTTTACGATGCACATTTTAAGATAATTATATGGAATCGTCTTAGAATGTTACGCGATAGCAATTTTTGTAAATACGAGATCGTTAAACAAAGGTGATTGTACAAAACCCGTCTTAAAAACTACCCTTCTATGATGATTTTTATAAAATTGCCTTAGAATTGAATGGTTGTCATTTGCGGGCTTTAAAAGCTATTTTTCCTTTGGCTCTCGTGAAACCCAGTGCCCAGACTTACACACTCACTGTTAGAACAAATGAAAGTTTGAAAAAAAAAAGGAAAAAAAAAAGCTTCAAGTCCCACATCGCTCAGGATAAACACTTGAATAGTGTTTCACTCCTTATGTATAGAGAGCTCATTTCTTCTTTTTTCCTTGCCCCAGTTGAGAAGCATTTCCTCAACTTTTCTTTTTCCCTCCCATATTTCAGCCGATGCATTTCCGGCAAACTTCTTCCTCTTTCTTTCTATCGCTCTAAAATTTTTGGTTGCCTTTAAGAGTGACTTTGTAAGTCATATTTTTCGGTTGCCTTTAAGAGTGACTTTGTAAGGCATATTTTTCGGTTGGTTTTAAGAGTGACTTTTAAAGTCACATTTCTCTGTTGCCTTTTAGAGTGACTTTTCAAGTCATACAAGAGGGTGTAATTCTAGAAAAGGTTCCCTCAGTGCAGTGGGAATCTTATATAGTGATCTGGACTGTTTTATCCTGGGGACGTCGTGGTTGATAGTCTGCTTGCACAATTTTTGGCAGTGCCACGAAACGTCTTAAAGAAAGCGACATTGTCTGTGACTCAGCCAATAATTTTTTCGGTTTGTCATAAACTATTGTTACAAAGATTTTAAGACGTTTTCGGTTCTGCTATGGCTACCGTAGATATTACTGGCTCGAACAACAATGACCTCAACAAACCTTTTAGGTTTGAAGGTATCATTTCAAACGTTGGCAACAAAAGATTATGTTTTATTTAACTATGAGAAAAGTTGCCTATGTTTTGAACACTGATATTCCGGTGGCACTTGAGGATGCTGAGAAGGAAGTGAAGGATAAAATGACTATGGAATTAGCTCTCTGGAATGAAAATGATTACCTATGCAAGAATTTCATTCTGAATGGGTTAGCTGATGATCTCTATGATTATTATAGCCCATATAAGTCTGCCAAATTAGTTTGGCTGGCTTTGGAAAAGAAGTATGATACTGAGGAAGCTGGGACTAAAAAGTATGATGTTAGCCGCTACCTCAAGTATCAAATGACTGATGATAAATCAGTAGAGTCTCAATCCCATGAGATACAGAAAATTGCTCATGATATCATATCAGAGGGTATGACATTGGATGAGCAATTTCAGGTTGCTGTCATCATAGACAAATTGCCTCCTGGCTGGAAGGATTTCAAAAACCTTCTCAGATACAAGACCAAAGAATTCTCTTTGGAGTCTCTGATCACACGTCTGCGCATTAAGGAAGAGGCACGCAGACAAGATCAGAAAGATGAAGTGTTGGTAGTGTCTCACAACAACACTAAAAGGAAGAACACAGGTGCAGTTCTGAAGCCTATTGGCAAAAACTTTAAGAATCAGAACCGCAATGTGAGCAATACCTCCAACCGCAACAAGAACCCCCCAAGGGTCCAACATGCTAGACAACATCCACCTGCTAGGAATAATCCCGGTGAGCCATTCCTCTGCTACAATTGTGGCAAACCGGGACATATGGCACGTAAATGCAGAAATCCTTCAATGACAGGTGCTCCCCATGCTAACATGACTCAAGAGACATACATAGCTGTGATAACATAAATCAATATGATTGGAGGATCAGATGGATGGTGGATAGACACTGGCACCTCCCGCCATGTCTGCTATGATCATGCTATGTTTAAAACATACACGAATGTTGAAAATAAGAAAGTGTTGCTGGGTGATTCCCACACCACTACTGTTGCTGGAACTGGAGATGTTGAACTGAAGTTTACCTCTGGAAAGACTTTGATTCTCAAAGATGTGATGCATACTCCAGAGATGAGAAAGAATCTGGTTTCTGGTTTTCTTTTAAACAAGGCTGGGTTTACTCAGACCATAGGTGCATATTTATTTACTTTGACCAAGAATGGGGTATTTGTAGGGAAAGGGCACGCCACTGATGACATGTTCAAATTGAATCTTGATATTAATAAAGTTTCTCCTTCTGCGTACATGCTATGTGATTTTAATATCTGGCATTCTAGACTTTGTCATATAAATAGTCGTTGCATATCTAATATGAGTAACTTAGGTTTTATTCCAAAGCTATCTCTAAATCACTTTGAAAAATGTGTTTTTTTGCAGTCAATCTAAAATAACTAAGAAATCACATAAATCAGTAGTTAAAGAATCTGAGCCATTGGATTTAATACATTTTGATATATGTGAATTTGATGGAACGTTGACCAGAAATGGAAAACGATATTTTATCACTTTTATTGATGACTACTCTGATTATACATATGTATATCTTATGAAAAATAAAAGTGAAGCGCTTGACATGTTTAAGTTATTTGTAACAGAAATTGAAAATCAATTCAATAAGAAAATTAAGAAACTTCGAAGTGATAGAGGCACAAAGTATGATTCCAGTTTGTTTAATAAGTTTTATAATTTGCATGGAATCATACATGAAACGACTGCTCCATATTCACCTGAAATGAACGGTAAAGCTGAAAGAAAGAACAGAACTTTTACAGAATTAGTTGTAGCTACTATGTTGAGTTCTAGTGCAACATCTTTTTGGTGGGGCGAAATTATGTTAATTGTTTGTTATGTGCTAAATAGAATCCCCATATCAAAAAGCAAGACATCTCCCTATGAGATATTAAAGAAAAGACAACCAAATTTGTCTTATTTGAGAACTTGGGAATGTTTGGCCTATGTAAGGATCCCAGATCCTAAGAGGGTTAAACTTGCAAGTAGAGCCTATGAATGTGTGTTCATTGGTTATGCTATTAATAGAAAAGCGTATAGGTTTTACGACCTAAACGCAAAAGTGATCATAGAGTCAAATGATGCTGATTTTTATGAAAATAAATTTCCTTTTAAATTAAGGGATAGTAGGGGTACTTCATCCAATTATCTTCCTGCTATTAATAGTGAAAATCTTGCACAACCAGAACCAGATATAGAGCCTCGAAGAGGTAAGAGAGCAAGAATTGCTAAAGATTATGGGCCCGATTATATGGCTTATACATTAGAGGAGGATCCATCAAACCTCCAAGAAGCTTTGTCTTCTTTGGATGCTGACTTGTGGCAAGAAGCCATTAATGATGAGATGGATTCTTTAGAATCTAACAAGACATGGCATTTAGTAGACTTGCCTCCTGGTTGCAAACCAATTGGTTGTAAATGGTTCTTGAAAAAGAAACTAAAACCTGATGGTACTGTGGATAAATACAAGGCTCGCCTTGTAGCCAAGGGTTTTAGGCAAAGAGAGAATGTGGATTTCTTCGACACCTTTTCACCAGTCACTAGAATAACATCTATTTGGGTGCTAATATCTCTTGCTGCTATTCACAGTCTAGTGGTACACCAAATGGATGTTAAAACTACTTTTTTAAATGGTGAATCGGAAGAGGAAATCTATATGGAACAACCTGAAGGGTTTGTGATTCATGGACAAGAAGATAAAGTCTTGAAGTTAGATAAATCTTTGTATGGCCTAAAACAAGCACCTAAGCAGTGGCATGAAAAGTTTGATAACTTAATAGTCTCGAATGGGTTTAAGGTGAATGAAAGTGACAAATGCATTTATTACAAATCTGTAAATAATATTTGCACTATCATATGTGTATATGTCGATGACCTTCTCATATTTGGTTCAAATATTCATGTAGTGAACAATGTGAAATCATTGTTGTGTAACAACTTTGATATGAAAGACCTCGGAGAAGCAAGTGTAATCCTTGGTATTAAGATTACTAGGTCAAAAGAGGGAATTTCTCTGGATCAATCTCACTACATTGAGAAGATCTTAAAGAAATATGACTACTCTGACTGTAAACCTGCTAGTACACCATATGATCCAAGTGTAAAACTGTTTAAGAACACTGGTGAAGGTATACGACAAACTGAGTACGCAAGTATCATTGGCAGCCTTAGGTATGCCACTGATTGTACTAGGCCCGACATAGCCTATGTTGTGGGATTATTATGCAGGTTTACCAGTAGACCTAGTATGGAGCACTGACACACTATTGAAAGGGTAATGAGGTACCTTAAAAGAACCATAAATCTTGATTACATTATAAAAGGTTTCCCGCTGTACTTGAAGGATACAGCGATGCAGATTGGAACACTCTTTCAGATGATTCCAAAGCAACCAGCGGCTATATATTTAGCATAGCTGGTGGGGTTGTTTCTTGGAAGTCAAAGAAACAGACTATCTTAGCTCAGTCCACTATGGAATATGAGATGATAGCACTAGCAACTGCTAGTGAGGAAGCAAGTTGGCTAAGAAGCTTACTTGTAGAGATTCCTTTATGGGAAAGACCGATACCAGCTGTGTTGATCCATTGTGATAGTACCGCGGCTATTGCAAAAATTGAGAACCGTTATTACAATGGTAAGAAACGACAGATACGTCGTAAACACAACACTGTTAGAGAATTACTCTCAACAGGAGCTGTTAGAGTGGATCACGTACGCACTGATGATAATTTAGCAGATCCTTTGATGAAAGGATTAGCTAGAGAGAAAGTCCATAACACTTCTAAAAGAATGGGACTATTGCCCTTACTGCGATGATCATTCATGATGGTAACCCGACCTATATGACTGGAGATCCCAAGAACTAGGTTCAATGGGTAATAACAAGTTATGAAGTGATATGAGATGAACATGCTGTTATAAGTGAAAGTAGCATGATTCCTGAAGTAACAAGAGGATGAGTTATGGAAAAAATTCATAATTCTTAATGAGATCTATGCTCTACATTGAGTGGAGTACCTAGGCTACAGGAGTACTCTTGATAGACTCACCTATGTGAATGTTGAAGTGGGGGCCGCTTCATATGAAATTTTGGGCAAAAATTTCTAGAGCGTTCACTATACCGGGATAGACGTGCATGACCTTTAACGCACGGGCTTTATAGAATACACCTATGAAAAGGTTGTGTGTGGTTTGATGTTGGAGATAGAGTTCAAGACTTTGAGTCACTCTAATAAAATCTGAATCTTACTCACTATGCAAAGGTTCAAGTTGTATGACACCTTTGTTAATGCACAATTTTATGAAATCCTCGAAAATCTTCTTTTCAAATTTCAAGTGGGGGATTGTTAGAACAAATGAAAGTTTGAAAAAAAAAAGAAAGGAAAAAAAAAGCTTCAAGTCCCACATCGCTCAGGATAAACACTTGAATAGTGTTTCACTCCCTATATATAGAGAGCTCATTTCTTCTTTTTTCCTTGCCCCAGTTGAGAAGCATTTCCTCAACTTTTCTTTCTCCCTCTCATATTTCAGCCGATGCATTTCCGGCAAACTTCTCCCTCTTTCTTTCTATCGCTCTAAAATTTTTGGTTGCCTTTAAGAGTGACTTTGTAAGTTATATTTTTCGGTTGCCTTTAAGAGTGACTTTGTAAGTCATATTTTTCGGTTGCCTTTAAGAGTGACTTTGTAAGTCATATTTTTTGGTTGGTTTTAAGAGTGACTTTGTAAGTCATATTTTTCGGTTGGTTTTAAGAGTGACTTTTAAAGTCACATTTCTCGGTTGCCTTTTAGAGTGACTTTTCAAGTCATACAAGAGGGTGTAATTCTAGAAAAGGTTCCCTCAGTACAGTGGGAATCTTATACAGTGATCTGGGCTGTTTTATCCTGGGGACGTCATGGTTGATAGTCTGCTTGCACAATTTTTGGCAGTGCCACGAAAAGTCTTAAAGAAAGTGACATTGTCCGTGACTCAGCCAGTAATTTTTTCGGTTTGCCATAAACTATTGTTACAACACTCACAAGCCCTAATCACATTCTCTCGCTTCCCTCTCCCTTTAGCCTTGCTCGAATCACGTAGCACCATTTTTCGAAACTACGCGAGGAGATTTGAGTCATGCTCGACGACAACGGACTCGGTCTGTCCTCCAATGGGGACGCGGCTGTGGCTGCAAGGCCCAAGACCAAGCCAAAGGCTTGAGATTATCTTCAGTGTGACAAAGGTTTTCATTCTCCCTAACACCGCGTTGCACCTTGCGGTTAGAGAAGGTTTGAGAGATTGTGTGAGGTTGTTACAAGCGAACGAGGCAAGGACTAATATTCTAGATTCAAGAGACGGTGACACGTGTCTACACGTGGCGACGGGTGTGGGGGACGAGAGCATGGTGAAGCTTTTGTTGAATAAGGGAACTAATAAGGAAGTGAGGAATTTTAAGGGTGAGACTACATATGATGTTGCTGTGAAGAAAGGACACGTGCGTGTGTTTGATGCGCTGAGGCTGGAGGATGGGTTGTGTGTGGTGGCGAGGAAAGGGGAGGTGAGGAGTATCAAGAGGCTGATTGAGGGAGGCACGTCGATGGACGGGAGGGACCAGCACGGGTGGACGGCGTTGCACATGGCATGGTTTAAGGGGCGCGTGGAGGCGGTGAGGGCGCTGTTGTTAGAGAAAGGGTTTGAGGTGGACGCCAGGGATGAGGAGGGGTATACAGCGCTGCATTGCGCTATGGAGACGGGGCATGCTGACGTGGCGGAGGTGCCAGTGAAGAGGCGGGGCATGTTTGATTGCGTTGCAGATCTCTTATTTTGTTCTTTGTTGGTGCAGTTGGGTATTTTGAATGTCATTCAAGCTATGGAACTTGCCCCTGAGGTTGTTTATTCTTTATATATTGCTACCTCTGTAGATTAGCATGTTGTAGTTCCTCTGTTACACAAATCGTTTTTAACACTTTCTTATTAACTTGGTGATTTTATATCTTCTAGGTGTTTCATTTGTGGATGATCACATGTGTGGCTGGATCAATTAACTCAAGCGAAGAGCCTGTTATTAAGAGAGGCCAGGAGCTTCAAAAGATTTAAGAAGGCCAATGGTACTAATTTAGATTATTTAAATCTGATCAACAGATTATTTTTGCTATTTAATGGTATGTTATTAATGATTTTGTTAAGATATACAGAAATATGTTTTTGTCTTGCATGATTTTTCTTCAATTTGTCCTGCATGATTTTTTCTTCAATGCTTTATTACTTGTTGCTCCCATTTTTCATAATTAAGGCAATTTCAACACAAAAGCTAAAGGGTCTATGCATTGTTTCGGCTCTTGTGTGAAGGTGTAATAAATATAAGACCATTCTTAGTTGTCCACCTAACAACTTAAGCTATTAGGAGATTGGTCTTTAACATACACTATATGAGGAGTAACATCACTTTCAATCCTCTTTTTATGTGCTGTTATATTGTTTTTCAGAAGTAACGTACGTGTTATATGTCTTGAGTATATAATACAACTTGCAATTCTATTAAATATAAGAAACAATTTAATCCTTAGTTCAAGACTAATAAAAGTAAATTAAGAATCTATTTGAAGTGGTTGTGAGTTTTGAATTTTTGTTTTAAAATGTAATTTTTGAAATAAAACGTGTTTAGAAAAAAATAAAGTTAAAATGTTTTTCAATATAATTTTAAAACACTTTTATATTTATTTTTAAAAAAATGTAAAATTAATTTTAATTTTAAAAAAGAACAATCTCTTTACATTTGACAATGATCAATACTTATCGCGATCACCGCTAGTATCATCACCATCATCAACACTTCTTACATTGTAGTTATTACTATCACCATCATTATTATTGGCATCATCATACTAGCTTTTTTACCGCTTCTACAACTATCACCATCACTATTGTTATCATGTCATTGTAGTTGTTACAACCACCACCACTTTCTATTTTCAAATTTGGAGTGCTCATCAAGAAATATAAATGAAGTGCTTTATTAGATTTAATGTTTCAATTGATAATCCTCCAACATACATTTTCATCTTGAAAGTCATTTAGAGACAATAGTTACTTCCCCTACAATTCTATAAATACTTATACCAGAAGATTTGAAGTGCTAAAGTTACGAACTCTCAATGAATATCTCTATCAACCATTCAAAAAAATTTTGAAACTATTCTCTAAGTTTGTAAAATCTCTCTAAACACCTTGTGTGTCCTAAGAAAAAGAATTGTGAACAAAAATCTTGTACATTCATCTATACGATCATATAGCTTAGTTTGGCCATGTGCACCCAACCTTAAAAAAATCTATTGATTTGTGTAGGGGCAGAAGTGATTTGATAGGAAACTGTACTTTGGTTTTTAGCATTTGGAGAGGCTAGTATAAACACTACTTGGGTGAAACCAAAAGTGGCTAGTGAAAATAATATTTGTACCTTTGAGAAATATAGTGAAAACTGAATGGTTCCCTAAGAATTAAACATAATCTTAGTAAAAGAGACAAATCAATATAAATGTTTGTCTCTTTGTGCTTCCTCTTTCATATATTTTGATGTGACTTTGAATTGTTAATCTTGTTCTAAAAAGAGTTTTATAAAAAATAATTGTTTTGAAACTACTATCTTTTAGAAAAACCTTTAAACTAAAGAAGTGTATTTCAAAAGGTTTGCAAAGTTTTTTATAAATCATAATTTAATCCCTTATGATTTTTTCCTGTACAGTGATTACATATAACGAAATTACTCGTAATCTAAGAATAAATTACTTATATTGTTAATAACTCAATAATGCATTCACTTTCATGAAAAATGAATGATATCTCATTAATAGACGTCACAATAATTAAGGGTATAAAAAGAATTATCAACAACTAATTCATTTGAAAGTGATCATAAATTTCTTACAATTAAGACAAAAAAAATACTCATTTATTTTTAATATGAAATATAAGAGATATTATTAAATAAGTTTGAGTTGTGAATGTATGAATACATGGTTTTTGATGATGTCAAAGTATAATTAAACAAGATTGCTTCAAGAAACATTCAAGGTTAAGTAAAGAGAGATTGCTTCAAGATTAAATCAAGACCAAGAAAACAAAGATCAAGAAGAAAGATAAGCCTTAGTTTATCTTTGTTAAAAGAGTCTCTTAGTGATTTCAAAGATTTGACTTCACAACATAGTTTTTAAATTGATTATAAAAAGGTTTTAGAATATTTTTAACATTTTCTGAAAATGACATTTTCTTACTAGTAATTGATTACTAGGCATGGTAATCGATTACCAAAAGTAAAATTATTTTAAAAAGCTTTTTCAGAAAGTTTGAAATTTGAAAATTTAAAATTGAAATTTAAAATTTTCAAAAAAGCTTTTTGAAAAGACATATCTCTTCAAACCATTTTAAAAATGCATGATGGGTCTATATATATGTGTGTCTGACTTAAAAAAAAAAGATTCTAAGAGAACTTAATTGTCAAATGCTCTCTCAACAACTCTTGGGCAAACACTTGCAAATCTATTGAGAATTCATCTAGGAACTTCAAATTGTATTATCATCTCTAAAAGAGAGAAATTCCTCTAGGATCTTCAATTTGTATCATCCACTCTAAAGGTGAGAAATCTTTTTGTTCACCTCAGAAAGTCAATTGTAATCAAGAGACTGATTGTCTCTTGGATTGTGAGAATTGTAATCAAGAGATGGGTTGTCTCTTGGAGAATCTTGAGCACAAGGATGAGGATCCCAAGGTGTATTCAAAGTCTGTAAAGGAATTATAGAGATAGTGGAAAATCTCTAGTAGATTGTTTGAGGACTAGACGTAGGCACAATAAGTGACCGAACCAGTATAAATCGAGTTTGCATTTCTCTCTTCCCTTATCTTATTTATTTTATTGCAATCAATTTTGTCTTGCACGTTTAAAGTATATTATTAAATTGATTGTTGTTTCTTCTTTTGCATTCTGAGCCTACCATTTAAAAGGGGGAGAAAGTTTGTTAGTGGAAAAATTTTGAAACTTAATTCAACCCCCCCCCCCCCCGTCTTAAGTTATTGAGGTCACTTGTCTAACACGAGTCACTTCAAACAATATTTGGATGTAGTATTAGAAGAGTATGGGTCATCACATTATTCCAAATTATACATGAATGTAAGTGAAAAAGCTAGTCCAAGAATGCTTAATTTAGGTATTTAAAATAAGGATATTCTTCCTACACCTAACAAATTTCTTCTACACCCAACACAATTTAAAAAATTTTAACTTTACCCTTTTTAACTTCCTCTTCTTCATTCCTTCATTTTCTATTTTCTTCGTATAGCCTACAAATTGACAATCCGTAAGGTAATGTTCATTTGGAATTTTTGCACTTCCGTTGGTATCCTCCTTCTCCTCTGCGAAGCTGGTGTTGGTATTGTTCGTGGTGTGTGTTTACTGTCGTGGCTCCTCCCTAGTTCCTCCTCCGGCAAATCCTTGTTGCCCTTCGTGGGTTTCCTCTCCTTCGCCGCCCTGAGCAGTGTTGTGTCGTCACCAATAAGTTTTTTTTGCCTTTGTTTACTCCATACGGATTGACTTGTTTAGCGACAGAATTCATCTTTTGTTATTTTTGTGATACATAGCTATTTTTTCTTTTGTTCTTGTAACTTTTGTGCACCTTTTCCTTCGTTAAACAAGGTCTGATCATCATTATACGAATAAATTGTTTATTACATGAATCTAAAAACTTATAACTTGGACAATATTGGTGTGGCTATCGCTTCCTTTCTTTCTTTCTTCTTTCCTATTTCTACAAAAAAAGAGGACTAAATCATATTGGTGGAAATTTACATGTTGTTATCCTCAATTGTTGGGATGCAATGGTTTTCAGAAACAATCTTATGTAGTAGGTACATAATCTATAGTTCATTAAAAAAAATAAAACTATAACTCATCTTGATAAATATACTGCTCAAATATTGCTCATATTTTGTACTACTTTTCTATATGCTCAAATACAACAACAATAACAAGTCTTCTAGATTTTGTTCTCTGCTCTTTCACTTTGTCACTACAACAATTAACTGTCAAGACCAACAATTAACTGTTGGCTGGGAAGAGCTCTATCGCTACTACAACATGACACCAAACCATTCCATTTGCTTCCTTTATTTTGGTAGATACAAGGAAAATTCAGTCTTCAATATCACAGTTTTCAAGCAAGAACAAGTGACAAAAGACATCTCACAATCAATTCAACCACAACAACCGATTCAAACCCTTGTAGAATCGAGTGTACAAGACAGGATACAATGGGAAGTTACACTCACTGAAGTCAATTGGTTTGAATCTTACCTTATTTTATGTTTACACCCACTACTAAAAAAGGGTTTTCCACGACGCAGTTTTTACGACGGTCGTGACGCTAACATCTTAAATATACACGCGATGTTTGAAACTGCTATACGAAGACAGTGTTACTCAAACCCGTCTTAAAATTACTTGTTCAACGACAGGTACTACAACGCCGTTGTAGAAAGCTCAATAGCATTTATTTTATAAAATAAATTATTTTATTTAAAATGATTTAAGACGTTGCGGATATGCACTATCTTTGAAGCCAAAGAGACAAGGACTATGATTTTATAAACACTGTCTTTAATTTGTTTAATTAAAATTAAAAAATAATGTATGCGTCTCTTTATCTGCACTCTGAAGGTTCTCTGTAAATACCAAGTGTTTGAAGAACTTGGGCAAGGCCATTTTGGCACTGTGTTCCGCTGCTTCCAACAATGAGGACTGTCGCTGCATCGAAATGGAGGCCTTGGAGGTTGGTGGCATGGTGGTGGTGGTTGTCGCCAGCAAGGAAGCGGAAAAGAAGCAGCCACCGTTGCCGCCGGAGAAGAAGTTGTGGTCTGGTGGAGGAGGACGTAGTTATCGGAGCGAAAGTCGCACGGTGCTCCACATATCTCAAATCTAAAAAAAAAAAACTCAGATTTTAGATCTAAAAAAACTCAGATCTTAGATTTTACAGAGAACCTTCTTGTGATGGTCTTACTCTGCGACAAGGGTGGCTTTGTCAGCGACGGCGATGGTGCAATAAGGCTGATGGGCTTGATCGGGGAAGAATGGTCGGAGAAGACGAAGATGCAACAGAGGTATTTTAAAAATGCATACTTTCACCCTCTCCTTTATTTTTTTTCTCAAAAATTTTCTGCTCTTTCTTTTTCTTCCTGTCTCTGTCATTGGTTTCATAGCCTGGCTTCACATTCTGCAATCTAAATCAAAACCTTCATTGCCGACTTTAGTTACGTGTGGAGGTCGATTCAGTTCTATATATTCCTTTTTTTAGTATCTGAGAAAGTTTTGCATACTAGAGGCCAAAGCTTTTGTTTTTCTTGGTAGTATTCTATCTGCACTTTTCAATTATTTTTATATATTTTTTGGTAGAGTTGTTTTCAAAAATTTATCAGTAAGTTTTTAATTGAAGTTCCAATCTAGGTAGATTCAGGGAATATGATATATCGGGAATATGGAAACTAGAAAAATTAAGGGAACTAATCATAAGAGATATTCTATACTATATTTTGGATATTCTAACAGGACATATGTATGTTGGGCTGAGGAAGCCCTAATTCAGTTTATTAGTATCAAGATATTTATGACATGATGTAGCTTGCGTTGATTTTGTCATAGAGTTGGCTGCATGGTGGCTAGCATGAAAGACATTAATGTTTCTGCTGTAGTATGCTTGGGCTACCCATTCAAGGTTTGATGTTCTTTTTTATGATTTCATGCCAATCTTTGAACTACGGGATAAACTGATTGCATATGTTTTGTTTTGCTCCTTTTACCTTGGGGTAGTAGGTGTACTGAAGAAGATTTCCAGCTATTTGTCTATCTTAGGGTATACTATACTCCTTGCCTAATTTTTATTTTCTCGATAATTCAAAAGCCACTTATCCCTTTTGTTAGTGATTATAGTTTAATCACAAATTTCTAGTCTTTTAAATGTGCCCCCTTCTTAAGCATTTTGCTTCCTTTGTCATTTTGGCCTTCCACTGGCCATCTTAATTTGCCCACTTAGCTGATGAAGTTGTTGTCCTTGGAAAGAATGACCTATTTCTAGTCACAATTCTGCAGTTTCATACTCTTGATATATTGAATTACCTGTCAAATTTTTCATATTCTATCAGTATGGGTAATAACACATAAATTGCTTGCTTATGTGTTTAATTCTATCCTTGTGTGTGTTTATGTGTGTCTTGTGCAGGGCAGCAAGGATGGTCTCTATCCACTTGAGAAGTTAGAAGCCACTCGGAAGAAGATGAAAGCACCTAATTAAGCAATGGGCATAATATTGTGTGGTTGTAGGCGCTTTGATGATAACTTTTTAAGTGAACCCATGCCTCTGAACATCAACAATCTTACAAGTGTTAGGGAATTGTAAGTAAAGAACTAATGTACCAAACAAATTTTCACTATTATTTTAGGTATGTCTTTAATATCTATATTGATCAATTTTAACTACATTGATGGAGATTTTAATTTCATGTCTGTCAGGTTCCTATCGAAAAACCTCATGTCAGGTTCCTATCGAAAAATCTCTTATTTACTTCATTTCTCTATAGTAGTTAAGCAATAGTCAAATATATTGCCTACAATCACATCTATTCACACTTCCACAGTTTGCAGCATCTGATTGTAGTTTAGTAGGTTGTATTAGAACTTATGCATGAAAACACTTATGTATTTAGACTATTCCTTAATAATATGCCTGATGTACACTACTACAAAAAAGCCTTTCTACATTGATTATTCGAGTCATTCTACATCGATTTTCAACCGTAGTCGTAGCAGACGATGTAAAAAGGGGAAACCTTTTCTACAACGGTCGTGAACGACCGTCTTAGAATGTTAAACATTCTACATCAGTTATGAGAGGACCGATATAGAATGATAACAATTCTAAGACGGTTATGTACCAAAGACTGTCTTAGAATGATTAACATTCTACATCGGTCGTCAGAGAACCGATATAGAATGTCCAACATTCTAAGACGGTCTTTGGCACATGACCGTCTTAGAATCGTTATCATTCTACATCGGTCTTCTCAGAACCGATGTACAATTCATTTTTTTATTTTTTTAGTTAAAGCTACTTTTATTATTCAATTATTAAAGAATATTTTCATAAATATAAGAAACCCATATATACCACTATCAATGCCCATCCCTCATGAACCACTAACAGTAAATATAGCAGTAACAAACTTTAAAAATTTTCATGGAAATGTAATTATTTATAGTTAAAAGTTACCTTACAACAAAGCAAGCATGAGAGTAGAAGACAAGACAATGGCACATCAAATATGTCAAATAGAAGGAAACCTAATGCAACATGATCATGACTTTCATCAACTATGTCAAAAAGAAAAGGCTCAAGTGGCCTCATTTACAAAACTACAATGTATGCATGACCATGGCTTTCTTTGTTTATAATATTAATGTGCTAAAAAATTGAAAATAAAAATTTAGGCAACCTGATATCAATACGACCTACTTGTTCCCATTCTTGTCATGATCAAGTCCATTGGGTAATCCTTGTACATTTAAGGATGATGTTTCAAAGTTTAAAAAAAATCAAAATAAAGGTTGTACATGCTGACAGGGGAGAAAAAGTGAATACATAGCCTTACCTTGCCCTCTTTCCATTTTATGGGGGTAACAGTTATCTTTGTTGTTCCTTCTTCAAGGAAGGTAAAAGTCTTTGTAAGCTTTGTATTACGAAAATAGGGATTGGGATTGAAATTCTGAACAAGAAATAATTAAAAAATTGGTCATTTTCAGGATGATCTAAAAGTGATTTCTAAATCACTTCTACAAAGAAAAGCACCACTTAAGTAAAGACAAGGGAATTTTTATTTTTGGGGAGGGTGAGAAAGAAAGCAAGGAAAACTTACAAAGGTGATTGAGTAGCCTGATTTGACATCTTTATAATCTTCAACATCAAGAGAACCCAAATACTTAAATATCTACCAAATAGTAGATGCCGACAATGAATTAAACTTCATCAATAGGTATTATGAGTAATCAAAGGAATAAAAACATTGAATGCATGCACTCTCTCATGTAAACCTCACAAAACACCATAAGTAAATAAATAAACTTAATATAACTAAATTTAACATAATTGCAAAACTTCAACAAGCATGAGGAAAGAAGCCAAACCTTTTGATCCTCTACGTTCAGAAGTTCACAAAGGGCAGGATGACTCATAATTAAACTACACAAGCAAAAAAAGTATAAATAATTTTTCAACCTTGTTGGTGTGTGAGTTGTGTATACGCACCAAGGAGTACTAGGAATTGGACTTAAAGACTGAAACTCCTTTTAATATATATATTTTTCACACATATGAACTTAAAGATTGAAACTCCTAAAAAATAAAATTAATTGTCAGTTATGACATATATAACATAATATGATATAATAATTGTGTCCTATCTTATAATAATAATATCAAAATGCCCACTGCTTTGAACAATAAAAATTAGAATCCCAAACCTTCACACCCCCCAACAGATTCTACCAAATAATAACCCCTCCATTTCACTGCTCAAGTTGGCTGTAAACCACAGGCCAATCTCACAACCTATTATTAAATGGGTAACGATACTCATACACGAAACGTATACAACAAATTTTATAAATCAAGAGAGATGAGAAGATATATACACCTTTAAAAAGGTTGATAGATTTATACAAATTAAAATATTTAAAAACAGAATTAATTGATAGATTTATACAAATTAAAATATTTTAAAAGGTTGTGGCAAGGAATTGAGGTAGTATACTATTACAACAAATAAGTAGTCACATACAGTTTATGATGCAAAGTGAGGTTTAAAAGTCACAGGCATCTTAGTCTTAACTTAAGTTTAAAAGGAATCTTAGTCTTAACTTAAGTTTAAAAGTGACAGCCATCTTAGTTCTAACTTAGTCTAAAATGTCTCTTCACTAAATTAGGCAATAAAACATCAAGCCAATATGTCTCAACAGTTAATGATATTATTATTTTAGAAATTGCTAAGTTGAAGCCTGAATGATTGAAAGTCATAGTTTAATGAGAAATAAATGAAAATGGAACAAAAAGAGAAGTTGCACAGGGCTTAATTCATGGATTCTACCTCCATGAGACATTGCTTACTCCACTACGGGACTACACCAATTACATGTGAATTGTCAAATAATAACTCTTACAACTATTTGGCAACTACGAGCATAACAGAGAGCATATAATATATTATTACATTCAAAATGTAAGATAAAAGTAGAAGTATAAATAATTAAAAACATACTGAAATTTTATCAAAAAAAAAAGAAACAAATAATAAACAAAAGATAAAACAAAGTAGTTCCACATCTACCACAGTCAAATTTCCAACCCACTTTACCAATCTAATTATCTCACAGCGTACAACTCAAAAATACAAACAGCAGAAAGAAAATCAAAGAGACCATTGACAAGGTTTTAAAATGTCCGCAACCATAATATCAGGACAACGTCAAAGATTTTAGAGTCCAATAACAAGGTTGTAAAACTTCAAGCGTAGTAACATATATATGTAAGTTTAGTAACATATAAATCATATTATACATATAATGTATAAAATCAAACTCTCGGATAAATATTTTTTATTAAATTAATAATGACAATTTACACTTCACTCACAGAAATGAACAGCTTACCTAAAACTATAATAACAATTAAATTATTATAGTTAAATTAATTTTTTTAATATATTATTATTATAGGTTAATATAAATAGAAATTTTCTTACTGTATGCTTATGAAATTGGTAAATGCACAATTTCTCAAGCCGAGCTCTAGACTATTTTCATTGGCTTTAAGGGATTTCATAAGCTGCAACAAGTTATTTCATCAAGTATTTAAATTTTGGCATTGAAAAAACATTATTACTGTGATTACAATTAATAAAAGTAGAGGATTGATGCATAGTTTATTACGCTTTTAACATAAAATAATTACTACGATAAATATTATTTAAGTAGTTATTGTTAAAAGTAGCTTGTATTTTCTCGATTCTCTAATTCTTGTCTGTGCAATTTTATTTGAAATACACAACGATGTAGTATAAGAAAACATAAAAAAAATGTAATCAATACATGTAGCAGGGTTTGCACACCAATCAGATAAGATACAATTTTATTATTTTTCTTAGTTTATTAGTTTCAACACAAACTCCTTAGATTCAATCATTACAGGTTTTGGACCCTAACTGAAATTATTTTAATGAGTTGGACCTGGTATATCTTGTTTCATTTAGCCTTGGTATAAGTCACTTTAGTTGTGTGCTCTGTTTGACACACCCAAATTACTCAAAAAGTTTCAGTCCAAGATAAAATACGTGGAACTAAGGTTGAATCACTAAATATATAGGCATTTAAACTACAATCAGGAGATGAAGAAGTCAGTCTAATTTAAATTATATAATATTGTTATGTCATAGAAAAAAGAAACTGTGTACAAAATGGAACTTCTTACTCCGGCTGTTGGTTTGAGTGTTTCTAAGAAAATGTCTTTTTAATTAAAAATACATAATAAGAACTATGTATTTAAGCCATTAAACCATAAATGTATATAGCTTTTTAAGTGATTACGTGATGACTAGCTAACTTGTAAATTGATCATTCATGTATGGTTGTATGGCCTATATATACACATAGGGGGCAAATTAAGTGAAAATTATAAACAAGCAGGCCCTTAAATCACATGCCATAACCTATGCATTGCAAGGAAGTTCACAAAGAAATATTAACTTTTAAGGCTTAATGTCTCTGCAATAGAACTATGGAGCAGTCAGTCAGCCACTACTATACCACAGATTGACTGCTGGAGAAAGAAAATATAGCAGGAGGAATATAGAGCAAATAGGGAGAAGGTAAATCGGATCCAAATATATTTACCAACCACTTGAGATTTAAACTAATTTCATATACAATAACTTATATTTCAGCTAAATCATCAACAAACTATTCTAAGTTGATAACCTAATACAGAACAGAAAGACCATGTAACAAAGCTACTGCTTTTAGCTTCTATACACAAGCATAGTTTCACTTCAAGTGAAATTTTATTACTGCACTGTTCTAATCATAAATAATAGTTTCCTAGAAAGAACTTACATGATCTCTGTGTAACGAAGTCTCCATGCAGGAAAACCAAGATGGCTCCTCACAGGTCCATAAACAAGTAAAAGGTCAGGCTCGGGACCTTTGCTACCTAATAATAATGATAACTGATAAGTACTTTCTTGTAAAAGACAATCAACTCTTAAACTATTAGTAGGTTTAGAAAGTAAACATACCAACAATTTGCAATGCTTCATTCAATTGAGGTTCTAACAAGATTTGAAGATCTAGTTCTCCACCCAGTTTATGTTGTTTCAAGTTCTCCACAAAAATCAAGTTAACTGCTTTGGCCACTGCCTCCCTCCCATCTGCTTGAGAAAGAAATTCTAAAGTCATGTTATCTGGATCCTGGAGTGCGACAACTTCATTAACTTCCTGCACTGAGTTAATGCTAGATCAGATCAAACATGTGACATAATAGGATTATGTATAATTCTATAATTTAAATTTAATTATTTCACTCTTTAATACAAACTCTTTTTTTCACTCACTCACTTGTACTGTGCTAACATGAGTACATGAATGATCAAGATTAAAAGAATTAAGTCATGTAAATTTTTAGAAAAATCACATAATATTTTAAGTTGCCAGTAACAATAAATCTTAACCATCTATATATAATTTAAGATCCTTATTTATTTCTTTCACTCTTATATAAATAAAAGTTATGAATATGTTACCCATGAATATGGCTTAACTCCAATGTTGATGGCCTTATCTTTCTCTTCCTCTGTTAATGAAGTGAAGGACACCATTGTTGTATCAAAACCAAACTCAGTTAAAAATGCCTTCTGTTGTAGGCTGCAGTACAGAAACATTAAAGTAGCCAAATTTACCTTTGAGTCGTTGAGCAGATTTACAATCAGAATTCAAAAGCTGAAAATAGTACATGTACCTAATAAGTACCTCTATTTGCCTCTCAAGTGTTTGATATATAAATATAAATTCACCCAGAACTAAAAATGCTTTATCTCAAGAAAATGACCCTTACATGGATAGCCTTCCTATCTTGGACAAACACAAAATCCAGCTCTCCATGATCTATGATAAAGTTTACAGCACCTGGCCATGTGTTTGGTATTTTTATTCGGAACAATGAATGTTGTGTTAGAGGTAAAATGAAGAAAAAAAAAAGACTGTGACTTGATCATTTGTAGTCATAACTCCTAATTGCTGAAAAAACAGAGAAAATAGCAAAAAAAAAGGTTTCTCCACGAATCAAAAGCGTGAGAAAGCAACAAGTACCTTCCATGGGTTGGTGATTATTCTCAACCAAATCCGTGTGTGGGACAAGCATCTCCTCTTCCTCCTGTTGCTGCTGCAAAAACCAAAACACACAAAACAAAAAGAAATCATCACTATCACCCTACTTCGGATCCACCGAAGAACCAACCCCAACCAAATCCCCAAATTCTGAGCACGGAATGCATCATAATTGAAGCAAATTCCACTCGCGCAGATCAAAACCACAACCCCTAATACGAAACCCCCATCCACTCGGCGGCAACCCAACCCTCCCCACCAAAACAACAATCAAAATTGACATCATTCGCCAAAACAAAAAAAAAGGAACAAAAATCAAGCAAGCTAATAAGAGAAAGAGAAAAACGACTCATGAAATTGAAAACGCGCGTGTCATTAATGGCAGCGTGGGGGGATTTGTAGAATGAGGGGTAATGGAACGTACGTCAATAGGAGCAGGAGTCATCACAGTCATGGCGATTGTGCAATTTACCTCTGTGGCATTGCTTATGGAGAAGCAATGGAAGAGAGAGAAAGAGGAGAGAGAAAGCAAAATGAGGAAGGAGATGAGGGGACGCGAGAGGACTACACCGCGCTAGAGGTTTAAATTAAACCTAACTAGCGAGTCGCCCATGTCGATGCATGATGCACGGGCTCATACTAATATTTGAGATTTCATAAATATAAATTATTACTACATGCATACACTTATATAATTTTGTTTATTTGAATAATAATAATAATGTTTAAGTATTGACAAAAAAAATACATTAAATAAAATATGAATTTGAAACTAATATTGAGTTACATGTAAGTAATAAAACTTAATTTTAAGGTAATGTGTAAATATTATATATTGTTTGGAATAAAAGAAAGGATGTATAGTAAAAATATGTGAACCAAAAGATTACATGATTGAATAATATGTACCTCATTAAGTTATGAAACATCAAGAACACTAAGTCATGAAACATCAAGGGTGTATTTCTTTTTTTTATTTATTGAAGAAACCTTTGGAATGCACATAATTAAAATAAGATATTAGTAATATTAGCTCATGCCTTAAAATTGTTGACTGTATTTTTTTGTCTTTTTTTATTAAAGAATCTTTGGGATGGACATGACTAAAAATAGATATTAGTAGTGTTAGCCCGTGCCTTGAAATTGTTGGCTGTATTTTTTTCCCTCTTTTTGATTAGAGGACCTTTGGGATGCACATGACTAAAATCAGGTATTAGTAGTGTTAGCCCGTGCCTTTGAATTGTTGACTGTATTTTTTTTTTCTTTTTAACTGAATCTCCTCCACCATAAATTAAAGAAAATAATACACACACAAAAATTACAAAGCATAAATCTTTCGTCCAAGTTTAATCTACAATTAAAATTCATAGAACATAACAGATGGTAACCGAAATAAGACCACACAAAGAAAAGAATTGAGATCTCATCTGGAAATACGTTTGGTTGAAAAGTATGGGTTATTATAAGTCGTCTTATATTGTTATTAATTACTAAAGATAAAACAAAATAAAAAAGGAATAAGTCAACGTGCAAACTACGTTTATTTCGATATCCTAATAAAATTGTTAAGTAGTTTAGAATGAAATGAAAAATAACCAAAATAAAAATAAAATATGGTTATTAATTAAATGTTAATAAATTGAAAATGACTTTGGCAAAAATAAATACAAAATTGAAGCTTATTTGAATAAAATGTTAAAATTGATAGTGTAATATTTAAAATTGATTGTTTAGTTCAAACTAATTAGGAATAAGTCAATGTCTAAATTATCATTATTTTGATATCCTAACAGAACATGCTTATTAAAATTGATCAAACTTTTATAAAGTGATAATGATTACGACAAAAATAAATACAAAAGTGAATCTGGTTTTAATAATTGGTTAAAATTGATATGGTAATATTTAAAATTTATTGTTAAGAACCTACTAATTAGGAATAATTTAACTGCTAAATTATTATGTTTATTAATTAGAAAATTATGAATATTTTAATATACTAACTGAATATTTAAAACTGATTGTTAAAGACACATTCATGGAAATGTTTAAATTATGATTATTTACGTATCTAAACAGAATATGTTTAGTAATTTGTAAATCATGATTATTTTCATATACTAACAGAAGATTTAAAATTGATTGTTAAGTACCTATTAATAGAAAAGTATTTTAAATTTGCCTAACGTTTTGTTTAATTTTTAAATTCATAAAACATACTTTTTAAATATAATCGATTGTTAAGTTCCTACTAATTAGGAATAACTGAACGCCAAAATTACTTTTTAAGATTAATAGTGTAATATTTAAGATTGATTATTAAGTAAAATGATATTATGATTAAATTTTTATAAATTGACGATGATTAAGACAAAAATAAATACAAAAGGGAATCTGATTTTAATAATACGTTAAAATTGATATGGTAATATTCTAAATTGATTGTTAATAACCTATTAATTAGGAATAATTCAACGTCTAAATTATGATTATTTACCAATCCAAACAGAATATGTTTAGTAATTTGAAAATCATGATTATTTTAATATACTAACAAAATATTTAAAATTGATTGTTAAGTACCTATTAATGGAAAGGTCTTTTAAATTTGTCTAACGTTTTGTTTAATTTTTAAATTCACAAAACATACCTTTAAATATAATTGATTGTTAAGTTTCTACTAATTAAGAATAATATGTTAAGTTCCTACAAAAGTGAACCTGGTTTTAATAATATATTAAAATTGATATGATAATATTTAAAATTAATTGTTAAAAACCTATTAATTTTGAAATATCTTCTCTTTGATTCAAGTATGAAACTTATCCTTGATAAAAAAAAACTAACTACACTTAAAGTTTTTTTTTCATCTATATGAATATGCTTTAGTGGAAATGATGTAATACAATCGTACATGGGTCAAGGTTTGTCCCGTAGACTTGTTAATGACAATTTATTTAGAGTAAATAATCAATTTCGTAAAAAAAATAAACACATTATCAAGTTATTCCTTGAAAATAATAAAAAATTTCTCAAAAAACAATTTATCACTCATTTAAGTTCAAAATTCAAAAAAAGTTAACGTAAAAGACAATATTAACATAAATCAAAATTCAAAAAATGTTAACGTATAAACAATATTAATATTTCCGAGAGAACTAAAATGATAATAAAACCCTTCGCTCATTTTATTACTTTGAAAATTAAATCAACAGTAATAGACAATCTTATTATAATTAATTTATTATAATAATGACTAAAAGCACCATGACAGAAAAATGCATTGGAAAGGCAAATCTTGGGAACAGAAAAATGCATTGGAAAGACAAAGAAAAGCACATTGAAAAGCCAAGTCTCGGGAACAGAAAAATGCATTGGAAAAACAAACATCTTGGGAACAGAATTATTACATATTTACATTTACAATGGAAATAAATGAATAAATGCATCGTAACCAAAGCAAAAGCAACGCAAAAGACAAAAAATATTAAATGCACAATAAAATTAAAATTAATAAAAATCATTAATATAAATGGAGGTTGACAGTGAAGCTTTTGGGCGGAAATGAGGGCTCTTGACATTGCCACACGTAAGCACTGACGCATCCACGTTAGCATCGGGCAAAGAAAACAAAGTTTTCTCCTGCAAAGAAAACGAAGCATGTTCAGGAACACCAAAAAGATCAACATGGTTCAGGAACACCAAAAAATTAAATCTTTTTCACTGCGAGAACTAACAAAACAAAGGCAGAACAAAAGAAACACGAAATGCAAAGGAAGAACAATACTCAACCACAGTGAAATAAGGCCGAGAAAAAAAAATCAATATTTTCCATTGTCATAACCCAAAAATCAAAGCTTTTTGGAGAAAAAATTGCAGCTTTAGAAGAAACAATGAACATGCAGTGAAAAAATAAAAAACTGAAATAAAAAAAATGCATACAAATGCAAAAAGAGGTAAAATGAAAACGCAGAAAGAGACGAGGAGGGAAAACGAACCTAACAATGAACATGCAGTGAAAAAACAAAAAACCGAAATAAAAAAAAAACGCATACAAATGCAAAAAGCGGTAAAATGAAAATGCAGAAGGAGACGGGGAGGGAAAACGAACATGTAATTTATCCAACATACTATGATATGTGGCTTTTGTCTTGCAAAAGAAGAAGAATACTCAACCACGGTCAAATAAGACTGAAGAACACACAAAAATTCAATCTTTTGTACCGACAGAACCCAGGAATCAAAAGGAGAAATGAAATACATCACAAACTTGTTCTTTTCATGTCGAACACTATTTGTTGTCTTCATTGTTGTTGTCAGTCACAAAGATACCCAATGCTACATATCTGAACCCAAAATGCAAGAAAACCAAGAGAAAGCAACGTCGGAAAAGGCTCAGGAACACAAAAAAATTTAAGCGTTGACAGAGAAAGCAAGAAAACGAACCTGTGTTCATGAAGTTTGGAGATAAGAATCAAAGCTTTCTAAGATAAAATGACAGCTTTGGAAGAAACAATGAACATGCAGTGAAAAAGAAACCAAAAAAACGCATACAAATGCAAATAGAGGTAAAAAAAGAAAACATAGAAGAAGACGGGGAGGGAAAACGAAGCACATCAAAACCACATCAATAGGGATAGAGGCAAAAACCAAAGCTTTTTGAGATAAAGCAAGAAAACGAACCTCTTTTCATGGAGTTTGGAGATAAAAATCAAAGATTTTTTAGATAAAAATGACAATTTTAGAAGAAACAATGAACTTGTAGATAAAAAAACAAAAAACCAGGAAAAAACGCATACAAATGCAAATAGAGGTAAAAAAAAGAAAACGTAGAAGAAGATGGCGAGTGAAAATGAAGCACATGAAAACTACATCAACAGGGATAGAGGCAAAAATCGAAACTTTTTGAGATAAAGCAAGAAAACGAACCTGTATTCATGGAGTTTGGAGATAAAAATTGAAGTTTTTTGAGATAAAGCAAGAAAACGAACCCGTGTTCATGGAGTTTGGAGATATAAATCGAAGCTTTTTGAGATAAAAATGACAGCTTTAGAAGAAACAATGAACATGCAGATAAAAAACAAAAAACCGAAAAAAACGCATACAAATGCAAATAAAGGTAAAAAAAAGAAAACGTAGAAGAAGATGGGGAGTGAAAATGAAGCACATGAAAACTACATCAACAGGGATAGAGGCAAAAATCGAAACTTTTTGAGATAAAGCAAGAAAACGAACCTGTATTCATGGATTTTGGAGATAAAAATTGAAGTTTTTTGAGATAAAGCAAGAAAAGAACTTGTATTCATGGAGTTTGAAGATAAAAATCGAAGATTTCTGGAAAAATGAAAATAAAAAATGGAGAGAAAGAAGAGAGAAGGGGGAGAGAACGGTAAGATGGTGGAATACCAAACGGGGGAGAGAAAACAGTGGAGTACCAAATGACAGAGAGAGAAAAGAAGAAATGCAATGCAATAAATTAAAAAACATAATAAAAAGGATGCAACTGAAATAGGGAGAGGAGGAAAATGAAAGGCCTTGCATTGGTATTGGTACTGCCTCGGTAACGCCAAAGCATCAGTAAGTGGTTTTCATTTTTTTAATAATTAATAAAATAATAAAATCATTAATAATAATAAAGTATGATGTGATGTTTTTAAGCGGGAAGTTGGATAGATGATTGTGCGACACGTTAGCCCTGGCAATGCCACGTCAGCATTGTCAGGGCCTTGTTTGTATCATGATAGATGATAAGGAGGGATGCGAAGGAGAGGCGCGAGTGAGAGAAACCCAGCACCAACAATATAAAGATGGTCGCCAGGGCAAGACCATCTTTGTATCAAAATAAAAAATTTCATCAACGACGGGTTTGCAGAGACGTCTTCGTTGCATTCAAGTTAATTACAAAAACGCCATTGCTGCGCTTTCTAAGACGGTCCTTTCTAACTGTCTTAGAATCAGTGACGTAAAAGGCTCAATTTTTAGTAGTGGTAAAAAGATTATATGATCAATTATGCCTTACGTGTTCTCTTTTCTTTTTACTTTTTAATTTACCGATTCTCTTTTAGAATGAAAACTTTTCCTTCAAAATATTTTGTGGATAATGTATTGAAACTTGGAAGCTTCATGTTAATTAATGGAAATGCTAAATTTTAAGAAAGAACTATAACACTATAACCAATATGGGGAGTGAATCTTCTCATGGAAAAATTTCACAAGACCTTGTCATGTAAATTTTTTTTATTTTTCTCTTTCTTTGTAAATATTAAATAGGCGAGGCCTTATAAAAAAATTGTAAATATTAAAAAGAGAGAGATAGTGATAAAATTTTAACATAAATAGATCCATTCCCAACCAAGATGACACATTCAATTAGTGTTATAAGTAGTGAAGAAAACCTTATTTTCCTGCCTCGTGTATTTATCATCAATATCTCCACATAGTTATGTTACTCTTTTAGGAAGAGAAAATGAGACATTTTGTCTGCATGTTTATAGCTATAAATAATCACCTAACATAGGGTAATTTGGATCCATGTGTTTATTACTTTAAATTCTCTATCCTTGGTGTAGATGATGCACATGGTTTACACCAAATTATGGTGTATTGTTCACTGCAATAACTACTTGTTTGAAGAATCCATTAGTAAACATTATTAGAGTTTGAGATAGGTAATGAATTTTCTTTTATTGCTATTATTGTTAGGGAAAACTTTAGATTTAAAATGAGTGGTTTGGTCTGATTTCATTTGTCATTCTATTCCCCTGAGCTTTATTTTGTTATCACTTAATTATGAGGTCTTTTCCAATTTATAACTAAATTCAACAATCAACAAATGAGTGGCACGTGTGATATAAACCTCTTTTCCCTCTGTTCTTTTTTCTCAAATTAAATAAATTCTTCATTACTGCATTCTATTTTATAAGTTATTTTTAGTAAAATTTGGATCACAACAGCTCAGTTATTTGAGTCCATGAGGTTGCATAGTGATATCATGTCTAATCCTAGGAGAATTGTTGGATAGATACAATGTATTATGTGCATTTTTTATTTTGGGACCTTTCATGTAGAATATGCAGACAAACTAGATGTTCATATTGGTTTGTTTCACAAATTCAATGTGTCTTTGTTGTGTACCCACTACCCAAGGTTGTCTTCAAACCCAAATGTGCAAGGTGAAATCTTATTTTTATCTGTTATTATTTTTTCCTCTTATTGGTTTGTTTCATAAATTCAATGTATGTTCTTATTGGTTTGTCTTCAAAAGATGCTCTGATTAGTTTAGTGTACCATCAAATAATGTAACTTGCATGTTGTCTCATTCATATCTACGACAATGTCTCTAGTCAATTTATCTGGCTTGCTTATGAGTGTTTAATTTTCAGTAAGTCTTATTTTCTTAATCTCTTGTAATTAATTTTAAAATTTATTTATAAAATTAATATTTAAATGATAGATTAAATATAAATAACACACAAACCTCTTATTTTGATTTAATCTATCATTTAAATATTTATTTAAAATAAATTTTACTATTAATATTAATTACAATCATGCTAATATTAATTATTTTTAATTATTTATATTTTTTATGGGATATCAAGTAGAAAAGATATCAATAATTAAAAATAATATTTAATTCAAGGACGGTACTGACGTAAGCACCGTCTTTGAAAGTTCATCGCTTTCTAAGACGATGTTTTTTGACCCGTCATTGAAAGTTTTAAGTTTCCACGACGTGGGATTCTATGACGGTCAATGACCATCGTTGTATCTTATTTTTTACCGTCTTAGAAAAGTTTCTTATAGTAGTGGCAATTTCATTTTCCTTTAAAATTTGTTTACTTCTAACATTGTTCCTTCTTATTCTGAAAACAACATTTTGCAGAGTCTACCAAAGGATATTGCAGATGTGTTAAAGGTGTGGAATCTACACTCCTTTATCCTATTTTTCAACAACAATGAAAATGAGATCCACTGCAAGTTGAATATTTGCTACACCCATAGGAAAATTGTCAAGATTGCTAAAAGATGGAAGGAATTCTGCACAACCAACAACATTTTGAAGGACACAACGCTTCAGTTTGATTTTAATCGCGCTATGTCACTCAAGTTTGATAATTAAAATGCTGCCTATGACTGCTTAACTTTTTTGTATATTTTGTCTGACGAGCATATTATATTTGCAATGCTAATTTCATTATTTACTGGGTTTGTTCATTTATTTATTTTTATTCTATGTATTTTAATTATTAAAATTAAAAAAAAAGCGTCTGATCCGTGTGTATGCACAGACCCAATACTAGTTATTACGTAAAAAGCTAAGAGTGTGTTTGGATGGAAAAATTTAAAATTCTGAGAAATTTTAAATTCTAAGAATTTCAAATACTTCAATTAAATTCTTTTATTTTCAAAATTTTGTGTTTGGATAAAAAAATTAAAATTATGAGGATGAAAAAGTTGAATGAAAAAAAAGAGAAGATATGGTTGGTGTGCTAGTTATATGTGTTCCTATATGCTCACACCCGATAGATATTTTAGGAGGTCAGACGGTGTTTCTTGAAAAAATACTGTAAGAAGAGAATTTCAATTTCTCACCTTTTAGAAGGAAATTGAAATTTCAGATTTTTATTTGTTTAAAATTCTGTTTTAAAATTTCCAAATTTTAAATTCTTCATAAAAAGCATCCAAACAATGAATTCTAAATCAGTTAAAATTCTCTATCCAAACGCACTCTAAGTGTCTTGTGTGAATATACGAAGGTAAACATATTTTGCCCTGCCAATAATTAATCTTTTCAATTTTTTTATAAATTAAGAATTTTTAGCTTTTATTTTATGTGTTGGCAAGGGTTTTCTTGACTTGGTTTCAGTTCTTCAAAACTGTTATGAGAAGGAGGAATTCTATTTCTAGAAGTCAGGCGTCAAATTCCAATTTTGATGGTCTAATTCCAAGTTGGTAAGGTGGCCAAATATGTTTTTCTTTTTCACTTCATTTTAGGATCTGATGCCGTATTTTGTCTTTTAAAAAAAGATGTGCCAAGTGTTATTAATGGCTTCTTTTCTTAGTTAAGGGGAGATTGGATTCCCAATCTGGCTTAGTGAACAATAACTTAGGCCTAAAGTAGAATCTAGAACTGTCCCAACCATAAATTATTTGTAAGCAGGAAGTGTCTTCGATTTACCACGGGTCACATATGCTCGATCTTTGTTATGAAATACTCTCAGTCTCTCACTTTCTAAAATATGAAAAGAAAGAAAGATTATATTAGTAACACATTTTTTAATATATATTTTAACACACTTTTTATTACTAATTAAAAAATTCTAAAAAATTAAGAAATTTTATGGGTCTTGTTTCTTATTTAATAACTCATACTCATGATTTTGAAATTTTTTAAAAAAAAAATTAACTAATGATAGAAAGTATGTTAAAAAAAATATTGCTTTAAAAAATCAGACAAGATTGGCAATTCAAATGATAACTCGAAACTAGTCTAGTAGTTGGTTTGTTACCTCTAAAAAACTAACTCGTCTCAAAATTGTTGGAAACCGGTCATGATTGATACAAAAATCAATACCAAAAAGTTATTTGAACTTGTATTTTAAAATTTTCCATTTTTTAATATTTTGAAATTTAGTTATTGATATTAATTTATAATTTTTTATATCTTGATTTTCTAATTATATATTATTTTATTATTTGAAATATTATTAATATTAAAAATATAGATTTAATTATTGTAAGTTTGATCATATGATTTAACTACAGTTAAACTAACAAAGCGTAAATCAATATTTTTATTGATTTAATCCATTTAATTTTAAAACATTAAAAAGTTATGATAGAGAATGCGTTGCTATCACTATTTTTTATATCAATGGTGGAGTATGAACCCATATATGTGACTACTCTGCAAAATTAAGCAAAATGATAAGAATATTTACGTAGCACATATTAAGACATATTTCACATTATTACTGGTTCATAAACGAATATACTAAGCATAAACAAATCCAATTCCAAAATTTGAGAAACTTGGAAAACAACAACATAACATAAACCTATCAACACCACGCGCAACTCTTGATTACCGTTACATTAATCGGAACTCAACCCATAAAAATGAAGCAATATACTCTCCATTTTCTAATATAGTGACACAATAACAATAATAATAATGGTAAATGTCTCCCTCAATTTCACACCATCTCTGCAAAAGGAGAGTGAAATTTCAAGGGACCAAAATTACAGGGCAGAAGGGGCAGGTGCTGATGCAATAATGGCCTCTGACACGTCAGAAACAGGGCCAGGGGCAGCTCCTGAGCTCACAAGTTCAACCATGGCACGACGAGGGTTGGTCTTGTGCTTTTCACACAGTTCTGGCAAAAATACCCCTGCATCACATCAAAGAAAACTTAGTTATTATCTATGCTTAGAAAAATATATAATTTAATTAATGATTAGATATTTACACTATAAAATAATTTTATAATCATCTAATCACAAATGGATGTTAACATGACTTTGAAGGTAATTAACTATTGTAAAAGTCAATAGATTTATCATGTAATTTATGATTATTTGATAAAATAAAATTGTTTTTCATTATAAATGCATGATTTTTTTCTCTCAAAAATATATATAAATAAAGACTCCCCATCAGGTAATCAAATAAGAAAAATACAAATATTCTGTCACAGTTATTTTTAAAAATTATTTCTTTGTTTCATAAAATATATACCTTGATTAGATTTGAAGTTAAAATGTTCTAGGCTTCTAGTTCTAGGGTATTTGGTGTCATATGGCTTTCATAGGAATGGTGAAAGCATGAGACAAAAAGCAGAACATGAATTAGAATTGCCCTATGATTAAGAAAAGGTAACATGCAGCATATTTTTTCTTGTTTTTTTATATTTTATTTTTGAGATGGGGTTATTGTATTAGTTAAGAAAACACAAACAACAACGCATGTATTAACACGCAGAAGAGTAATTCAGAAGAGGCATCACTATTCTTGTTAGTTAAACTTCCACTTATGAAAAGTTATTCAGAAGAGACATCACTATTCTTTTTCTTTCTCTTTATGTTGAGACGGTACCTAATGACCACGACTATTAATTTTATTAATGGGTCAATTCTGCAACCAAAGTTCAAAAACAAACGACTACCAAACATGTTAATTATGATCGTGCATACATGTTTTGGAAATTAGAATTATTACCAAATGATTTCCATGTTTTGTTTATTTATAATTATTTTATATCACCTTTTTCTACACCTTTCTTTATACTGGTTGAAAAAAGAATCTACTGGTGACGAATTTTATTTAACAATTACATATAAATGGTTTTGCCATTAATATTTTGTTTTGTATGTATTGTACTCTTTCTATATGTAAGATGATTTGACATTTTATAAGGAATTATAGAGAAAAGCTACTTGAAATATACATTTAATTTGGCGTTGTGTTGAAAAGTAATTTTTAGAGTATGTTGAATTGGACAAAAGAATGTGATGATGATAGAGCATTATCAAGGAACAATTCTTACCCTCTCCAGCAGCCAAGTTGAAGAAAAGGTCAACAATGTTGGGGCACTTCTGGTAACATGCAGGAGAGCAAAGCTTGCCGGTGAATTGAGGCTCAAAGAAGGCATCAGATGAAATCCCAACAGAGTTCCTATCAACCCCACATGCCTCCACACATTGGTCTGTCTCTATGTAGTCTGCCATCCTCTCCACCACCACTTCCGATGTCCGGCATTGGTACTCGACGCCACCGTCGGCTGCCTTCTCAGTCTCCAACAAACACCTCTTCCCTGATGAAGCTACTGAGAAAGCACACACTTCCTTTGGCAGGTCCTCACACACCATCTCAGCTGCCAATTCATAAATTCCACACATGTCATCAGAAAACTTAAAGACAATAACAACAACAAAAGTCTTATTTAATCAGGTGACGTGGGTTACATAGATCACACTTAATCAAAAAACTTATCACTAAATTTCAGGTGTCAATTCATAAATTCCATTCATGTAATATACATGAGAAACCTTAAAACCATAACAACAACAAAAGTGCTTAGCCAAAAAAAAAAAACACAACAAAAGTCTTATCTCATCATGTTATACCAATTACATGGATCACACGTAATGAGAAAACTTATCACTAAATTTTAACTGCCAATTTGTAAAGTAGTATTTTATTTATGTCATGAGAAATCTTACAACAACAAGAATAAGAAGTGTTGTCGGTTACATGGATTATATGTAATAAGAAAATTATCATTAAAATAAAAATGAAAAAAATGAAAAGTAGAATGGTGCATTGATGTACTCACCCAAAGATGCATGGATGAAAAGGGATGAAAATAAGAGGACCAAAGGCAATTTGGTAGAGAAAGACATGGTTCTAAATGATGTGTGTAGTTTGGAAAATAGAGATATTGTTCTTTTGTGGAAGAGGGAGTAAAATGGGTTTTGCGTATGTAATGAAAAGAAAGGAAGAAATGGGCACAATGATTTGGGAAAGGAACTAAAGGGGTATATATATTTGTCGGAAAGTAAAACTGCGCGTCCCTAATGGACTTATGCACGCGTTTGGAAGGTTCACACACGTTGGCTAAGTCTTAGACCTTTCTCAATTAATTAATTATTTTATTTTTCATTAAATAAACAAAGAAAAATCTTTCTCTAAAAAATTGGTTCCATTTTCTTGCGGTTTGAATGTTGAGTTATTTCCCTTTTCGTGGTTGCATACGAGTGCGTGATTATTGACGACTACCTAAGACGTGTTTGGATGTCTTAGAAAAACTTTGAAGTTTCCAACAAACTAAGGCATAGAAGTCAAGCACCATTTGTTTATTTTCCCATTCATTCATTTACCGAAAACTTGTCCACTTCAGTGTATCGGGAGCATCGTTGGTTCCAAAAAAATTCGGAGAAGAGACGAGAAACAAATTTGTGATTAGTGGGGTAACGTGTTCCTATCAAAAATCAGTTTTGAATTTAATAAGGCAAGCTTGGAAAGTTAACACGGATGCAACTGAAACATATGACTATAAAATCAACGAGGTGAATTTTAATTTTTAACCAGAAAGTAAAAGCGATTAGGAGGATCTTAATGTTTGGAGTTTAAGATAGTGATGTGTAACAAATTAAGTCCATGCCGTGTTTTTTTTCAAGGACAGAAGACAAAAATTAAGCTAATTTATGAAATATTATGCAATTAGTCATAACTCAAAAGCTAATCTATCGGTGAAAAGAAAATATAATTAAAGTTTCATGTTAATTGATATGACTGAAAATATGTGCACACGCATAGCGTGCGTACACGTGTCAAGTAATTTTAATGGGGGGAATCAATTAGTAGGAGATAGTCAAGTTTCCCCAACCAATTATACATGAAAACTGTACAAAACTGAAATTGATTGTCAACACTCAAGAGTTTAACTGCCCCTTATAGGTACGAATATATCAAGAAGGATAAATAATAAATCCATAAATTATTGTGACTTTAAACGGTGTATGAGTATGAAAAGAGAAAAAGGGAAAAATATCGTATTTTGTAAGTTATATTTTCTCTCTGAAAAAATTCTCTCCAAACATATTTATGAAGCATCATAATTTTCATATAAAAATCTCCATATTAAAGATCTATTTAGTAAAAAGTTGTTAATTAAAATTAGTTATTGAATTAGTTAATAAATGTAAAATAATATAAAAAATACTGGCTTGAAGAGATACGAAAGTTCTTTTTTCTTCAATTATAATGTGTTTGGTTCATCATCAAGATCCACCTCTCTATTTTAAATTCATGATCAGATCAAAAGTGAAGAGAGAAAAAAAAAAAGACACAAGAGGCTATGTAACTAGCTTTCACGTACGTTTATTGCAATGGATGTGCATCCAAACAAGTGCTAAGAAGATAAGGGAGGAATTTTGTTAAAATCAAAAGATAAAAATGAAAATAAAAACTATGAAGCAATATGGAAAAAAGGCAAGTTAAAGTTAATTCAAAGCATTCTTGGTGAAAATATAATCCAAGATTAAGTCATTTAATTTCAAAGAACTTGGGAATACGTAAAGTGATTAGTTACAATGAAAGGGACTTTAACCGTACAATGTGTAAAGTTTGAATTCTGGGATCATCACAATCGCACAACTTTGCTTGTGAGAATTATCGATCAAAAATCAACAGAATATATCGTATCTTAATTAAAAAAGAAAATTATATATACGAGTTTTTGGTGTATACTAATTAAGATTATCTTCTAATGGATAGTAAGAAAAACAATTCAAATGATTATTTTTTTCTGAGGGCAACTCTTTCAAATGATAAAAATCTGTAAAGTGAATTTAATCTTCTTATGAAAATCTTTTCCATACTCATATACATATGTGATGTATAAATAGTTTTTTCTAAGGCGAGCGCGATATGTAAATATTGAATAAAATAACTCAAAGACAATTGCATCGCTGTTTTTTTTTTTTGTCGGTACATAGTTTATTAAAAAAAAATAAGTAACACAAAATGTTTGGAATAATATAAAGGAAAGAAAGGTATATTAAATCCCCTTCACAGTTCAAATTTGTTTTCTTTTACAAATTGGTACGTAAAAGAAACTTTAAATTTATGTTAATTACTATCTAACTTCAATTATTAATAGTATAATGGCTAGTTTCTTTCATTTAGGATCCGTTTGCTTGTTAACGGTGATATACTAACGACATGTAACAATGAGTCTGTTGTATTGTTAACTAACCATTGCATGATCATGTTAGAGTAAGATAGAGACATTTTCCTTATCAAATATAATTAATGGATTCACAAGTCACAACATTAAGCTATGATAAGTTTTTATTTAATAAAAATATTTAATCTCCTACATTTTTAGAAATTTATATATGTTTTTTTTTAACAGTTTTGGTTTGGAATCTTCGTACAAAATTTATTAGGGATGCTCTATATATATAACCAATCATGGTTAGAGGGAGATTTAAAGTAACAGTTTTAGTTATTGTTTAAAATGAAACAAATTACTTACTTTTTTTTAGTTATTGTTTTTACAAAAATACATTTATTTCATTATATTTCTCTTATTTTAATTTAGAATGTTTAGTATATCAAGTTATCAACTAAAACAATAAATATATAATGAGTAAAAAAATCAATTACAGTACACTAGATTTACAGTGTGGCATATTCAATGCAAAAGAATTTTTATCACTAATGAATTAACAGATTTTAAATGAAACGACATAATAATGAGTTTAAAGTTTGTTGTGACTATTTGGAAAAAAGGACCAAATGAGTGAAAAGAATTACTATTGAAATGATTAAGTTAAAAATAAATTATAAAAATTGTAAATTAATTTTATAAAATCCAAATGAGTTAAAGTCTTCCAACAAATGCCATAAAAAATTACTCTTCCAACTATATCATCCTGTCAAAGCTTTTGACTCAAGCAAGTGTATGTTCATATATACTAGTTTTTTTTTGTTTATTCCATAATTAAAAAACTGTTTATTTTGCAAAACAAGAAATTATTTCTTTCAAAAATAATTATTATTGAACAAGTAATTAATTGACATCGCGAAAATATTTAGCATATTTTTTTTTAATTTTTAATTAAAAACCCATTTTATCAATTTTCTACGTACTAAATTATGTTATTACTGTATCTATTGTGAACTTCCCTATAAAACTACAACAGACAAAAGATTCCATAGGAATAGAGTGTAAGCCACTAAAATTTCAAATAAAATGATAAATGATTAAAACTTTGGCCAAGGTTTTCTCTCAGGCGTACTGATTTTGTGGAAACTTGCGGTTGCAAGTATGAAACTATTAATACAAGTAACGATATTTTGAAAGACAAAAAAGAGAGGAAGAAACACTAATAAGGACACCTATATATCAACAAGATAATAAAACGGATAAAAAAAATCAAAAGTTAATAAATGGTCGGAGAGGTTACACCAAAAAAAATACAAAGTAGGAAAAGGAACAATTAATATGGAACTGACATACAACATCACCATCTATTAGGTAAATCTAAAGTACTAGGTTTAATATTTAATTTGATCCTCAAATTTTATTAGAATGTTTAATTGAGTTTTCATATTTTAAAAATTTTTAATTAGGTCCTTAAATTTTTTAAAACGCATCAACGTTGTTTTTTTTTTGTCAATTTAAACTAATGTCATTAAAAAAAAATATTTTTGTCTCCATCTCTTCTTTGTATTAACGCAGATGACCCCTACCTAATACTACCGCACCACCCAAACCAACAAGGGATCACAAATTTGAATCTCATCTTCCTAAAACCCTCTTTCTTCTTCACTCATTTCAAACCTAATCCTAATTATATCAAAAGAAGATGTTGACAAAATTCAAGACGAAGAGTAATAGAGTGAAGACCAGGGTTTCCACCCCAAGTGGACATGGATCCTTGTAAGTCTCCACAGCATTGTCATCCAGCTTTGGGACTAATGCATGGGATGTAATACTCCAAACAAATCACACCGGAATGAGAGAGATTCAGAGATTGAGACTGTGTAAGTATAGAACTGTACAATTTAAGATGACTTAAAGGACTTAACTGATACTACTTATACCAACAATATGCATCTATTTTTCGGTAGTTTATTATGTAAGAACTTCACAGTTAAGGGTATTTGGCTTGGAGTAGTTATGGAATGAGTAAACTTCTAGAAAGTTTTCCAAAAAGCGTATGAGTCAGGACAAATCATGTTGAAAAGTCTTGTGTTGGTTTGTGGGGCAATCATTGATCCTAGAAGCAGCCGAAGCAAATAGTTAAGGTCTCAGAAACAGATACCTATAGAGGGTTCTAACAAGTGGAGGATTCTGATAAATAAGTATGTTGAGTGAAGTATCATTGTGTAAAATATCATAGAGTGTGACCCACTAACAAGTTGACAATAAGGGGTGTACATGGAAACCCTCATCGACAAGTTCTATGAGCACGACGACCTCATCCATAGCATCCATTTCCACTACTTCCAAATCCGAACTAACTAACTAGATCTATATATCATTTCCCCAGACCCAACCCTCGTTAACTCTAATCTAATCTCACTGGTAGGCGATGCTTACAAAATCAAGGTGTGGAACTACAAGCTCCAACGATGTGTCTTCACACTCCTCGACCTCCTCAACTATATTCGCACCTCATAGTTCCACCACAAGAATCCCTAATTGCCAATTCCATCGATGACCAAACTATTTAAATCTGGAACTGCCAATCGCGGCCATACAAAGAGAGGTATGTTGTGGCAGCAACGGTGGAAGTTACAGAATCTAAAATGAGAGAAGAGGGATCTTAGATTTGGAACATCTAGTGTTCAAAGATGCCGACGACAACCGTCACGACTACCTTGGGTGGTGCGGCGATGTTAGGTGGGAGTCATCGGCGTTAATACGAAGAAGGAGAAGAGACGAAGACAAAAAAGCATTTTTTAACGATGTTAGTCTAAATTGACAAAAAAAAGGCAACCTTGATACATTTTTAAAAATTTAAGGACCTAATTGGAGTTTTTTAAAATATGGGAATCGAATTGATAACACTTTAATAAAACTTGAGGACCAAATTAAGTTTTAAGCTAAAGTTTTAAATTCAATTTATATTGTTTCTCACATATATATAGAGGGTGAGAGAAGAGATTCACTTACTCCAAGAGTAACTCTTTAAAGAGTTACTCCACATCCTAACCTTTTTGTTTTATTTAAATCCAATGGTTGATATTAATCCAATTAAGTTATTGCGTCACAATGTCTTACTCTTACCGCATCCTCTTAAGACGTTTATTTCGTTGATACACACACACCCCAGGACCCATTAAGATATGTATAAAAGGGGTTAAATTCTTGAGGTAAATCAACTTTTCACTATTGTTTATTATTCTTTCTATATAATTGGTTTAAAATCTAACTTGAGTATTGGAATATCTTTTGCAAGTATTCATATCCAATTCTTATCAATTTGGACAGTCAAGGAGTTACTTCAAATGAGTGAGTGAACAAACCATTTATCACTAATATTTAATTTTTCTTTAATTTAAAAAAATCTTTAAAAAAATTTAGTAAGTGAACAACTAAATAATTATAATAATAATAATAATAATATGTCACATAAAAAAAAATCAACAGACAAGGTTCATAAATTTAAAAATTAATGTCTGTGTTTCAATCTGTACGTAAATGTGTTTGAAGGCTTGGGTAAACATTAAATAAACTTAGTTCAAAGTGATTGGATCCGTTTGAATTAAATTAGGTTTGTAGATTACTTGTACATCCCTATTTTAGTTTATGCATAATTTTAATCATATAGTTTTAATTATTTTTTATCTAGTTGGGTTTTAAATTGTTAAAATTTTCTTACCATATACTACATTCAATAATTAATGAGAATATAATGGAAATTTGATACAATATTAATCTTATAGAGTGATAAATAAAAAATATAAAGTACTTATAAAAACATATACATAAAATGTAATATTAGAAGTCATATTTTTTTCTTAATTTTTATTTAAAAATATTTCATATATTTTTAATTATCTGTTTATAGTTATAAAAATTAAATGTTACCTCACACTTCCACTATTATTTATTATGCTGAACTTGAAACGAATGACTTAATGATTAAAAGTTATGATGAGTAAATATAAACAATTAATAGGAAAAAAATACATTGATGATATAAAATAGTTTTACATTCTCATTTAATTACAAACCGTCATTTATCATAAGTTTGTTAACTTTTATAAAAGTATCTTAAAAATCATATCAATCATGATTTGTGATTGAATGATAATATAAAAACATTTTATATTTTATATTTTATACTACATTGGCGTTAAAGTTAACAAGTAATATTATTGTGACCACTATCATGCATAAAGTAAAATATAAAGATTTAAAGTATAACTAAATCAAAATTCCATTGATGGGGACATGGTTGTTAAACTCGGGTTTTAAATCGTAAAATCGGATGATTTTACGATTCCACTAAGGTTCGGCGAGTTAAATTGGAAGCAAAATCAAAAATGGAGTAGACTCGTCTGATTTAGCGCAGACTCGGGTGAGTTTGGGTAGACTCGCGAGTCTGCTACGAGTCCACGAGTTTACAAAAACCAAAACGGCGTCGTGCTGGTGTTGAGCTACTCACTTATGAAAACCCGAAAATGACTCTGTGCTGAGGTGCTCTGATTCGGCCGCTGCTTCGGCCTCTGATTCCGATGAGAATACGTGCAATGACGTTGTTGAGGATGTTGCGATACGCATAATCGGGGCCGACGAGCAGGAGAGCAGTTTGTCGCCGTCCTCGTCGAGGGGCCGAGGTGGGGAGCTGGGCGGTAAGGAGGCGGTGGTTGGGAGGAGCAGGATGTTGTCGTCTCGCCAGTGAATGACGGAGGAGAGGGTGTTGTTGGTGTCTTTGGATGATGGGATTGTTGGTGCTAGGGATTCTTCTTCATCATCATCGTCCTCTACTTACCAGAGGTATGATATTCAGCAGATTCTACCGTTTTCTCTCTTGTTGTTGATTATTTTCATCTGCCAGCATTTGCAAGGTATTGCTTCTTTAGTTTAGTTTTGTTGTCTCTACAATTGGTTTTTGCATCAAATGCAAAGTGCGTGTTCAACTTGTTCGATTAGATTGGATTTATATTGTATGTGCTAGAGTTTGAGGATGTGGGTGGAGAAAGTTGTGTAACTTAGATATTAGAGAGATTGTATATGCTTGACTTGTTGGCAATATTTTGATGATATTATAACTTGTTTAGGGTTATGTTTTTTTGCATTATGCTCTTGATACAAATACTTTTTTCTTCGATATAGCATTCCTTTGTCTGCCTCTTGTATTTAGAGGCCTGTCCAAGTTTTCTCATGGGATGTGCTTAGGGGAATAATAGTTTGTTAAAGAAGGGTTGCTTGCCTTGTGGAGGGGATGGAAACTATGAAGTTAGTATTCACTAACATACGTGCTACCTAATTCCCCAATTAAATTATTTTTTGATGTTTCTGCTGCCGTGTGGCTTTCAACACACTATGTTATTGCCAAGGAAAAAGGTAGAGTGAAAGACAAGATTACCCGAAACAGTTTACTGCTTCTCCTACTTGGAGCCTGGAGGTGCCTCTCCTTTGTAAGGAAATTGGAGTTTCCCTATCATAAGAGATGTAAAGATGATTTTGTAGAGTTAATTCAGAGATAATCTTGATCCCTTGTGTTTTTTTTAAGATACTATTTGATTATGTCAGTTTTACTTAATGAAGAATACTGCACCGCATGCTTTGTATGCTTTAATATGTTGAATTGGTTGACTATAGTCTAGGAGAGTGGCACAATGGTTCTCTTGCATAGTCTCACTTTGTTCTGAATTTCTACTTTTGATTTGACTCTTTCCATATAACTTTGTGATATTCATTTTTGGGAACTTGTAGGTTTCTTTCACTACTAGAAAATAAGATTTTTACATCGGTTATTTAAGACTTTCAACATCGATTATTAACCGATGTTGAAAGTAATATCGTTAACATCAGTTTTTCAGAACTGATGTTAACTAATAAATACAACATCGATTATTTAAATAGCTGATGTTATATGATAAGAATTTTGAAAAAAGAAAGTTATAAATTTACATATCAACATCGGTTTTTTAAAAACCGATGTTAACTGGCACTAACAACATCGGTTTTTTAAATAACTGATGTTGATATGTAAATTTATAATTAGCATCTTCAGTTGCATTATATGTTTGTTGTTCTAACTGTAACAACATAACAATTAAGTTATTACTTACAAAGATGGATCAATTTGTTACAGTATAATGCATTCAATTTAAAGAGTCATCAGACTTGTAGCTAAGCCTTAACATTTAAAACTATAGCATAAAAGAATATAAACTTGAAGGGCAATCAAAGATCTCATTATTCAAACCACTAGGGTCGGCCAAACAGTGGGAGTTAGAGTAGTTTGCATGGAATCTTAAGTACAAGCCCCATTACCACTATTATACACCCAAAAAAAAATCTCATATGCATGCACATAGTCAAATAAACTAGCATTCTATCCAACATGCCAGTGAGCTTACAAACACATTCATAACAAAATTTTAGTGAACTTACAGTCTCTCTCTTTCACTTGTTCCTTCTGGTGGCATAATATCTTGTATCCATTCAACCTCTGCAACACGATACCTGCATAAAACATTTAAAGAATAAAGTCATATTTCCATGAAAGAAAAATAGTCCGATCAACAGCTAGAGAGTTCATGAAACACCCAGAGACAACTCACCCATCTTGATCCTAGGAGCGGATGATACGAAATTGTAGAAGCAAGTTTCATGATGATGAACCAAGCAATTTTGATGATGCCAAAAAGCCCAAGTGATTGATTCAAGACTTCAAGATCAAGCATCAAGAATTCAACCCAAGATTCAAGATTCAAGAGAAGAAATCAAGAAGCAACAAGTCAAGACTTCATATAGGATAAGTATTAAAAGATTTTTTTCAAAAACCAAATAGCACAGTTTTGTTTTACAAAAGAATTTTCTCAAATTTTCTAAAGTTACTAGAGTGATTACTCTCTGGTAATCGATTACCAGTTGGCAGTAATTGATTACCAGTGACCAGATTGGTTTTCAAAATATTTTCAAATGATTTGTAACGTTTCAAAATGATTTTCAAATAGTGTAATTGATTACACTATATTAGTAATCGATTACAAGTGAATCTGAACATTGGAATTCAAATCCAATTGTGAAGAGTCACAACTTTTCATAAAATACATTGTGTAATCGATTACACCATTATGGTAATCGATTACCAGTGAATAGTTTTGAAGAAAAAGTTAAGAGTTATAATTCTTAACATGATTTTCTCAAAAGTCATAACTCTTCCAATGGTTTTTTTACCAGACACGAAGAGTCTATGAAAGCAAGACCTTGGCACTCATTTTACAAGCATCCAAAAAACACATATCTCTTTCAAATCTTTTTTGACCATTGCCCATTGTTTTTCTTTGCAAAAACTCTTGCCAAAAAGCTTTCTAAACTTTGGTTTCAAGACTTTGTTTTTCTGCAAGTGGAAATTCTACAGAAAACAAAAGTGTGTTATCTTTTCTTCCTTCTCCTTCTTGCCAAAAGAATTCAAAGGACTAACCGTCTGAGAATTCTTTTGATTCTTCCTTCTCCCTCTTGCCAAAAGAATTCAAAGGACTAACCGCCTAAGAATCCTTTTGATTCTTCCTCCTCCCTCTAAACAAAAGATTTCAAAGGACTAACCGCCTGAGATATCTTTTGTTTCCCCTTACAAAGATTCAAGGGACTAACCGCCTAAGAATTCTTTGTCTTAACACATTGGAGCGTACATCATTTGTGGTACAAGTAGAGCGTACATCCACTTGGTGTTTCAAAGAGAACAAGGGAGGGTACATCCTTTGTGCCTCTTTGCTTGTAAAGGATTTAACAAGGTTAAAGGAAATCTCAAGAACCGGTGGTTGCTTGGGGATTGGATGTAGGCACGGGTTGTTGCCGAACTAATATAAAAACTTGTGTTTGTTTCCTTCTTCCCTACACTCTTTAATTTCCACTGTGCACTTTTTATTTCCGCTTTACTTTTGTCTAAGTTATTGTCTCTGTTCTTTACTTTCTTATAACTTTGTAGTAAAGCCTAATTGAATCTAGTAATATTAAGAAGGATAAATTTTTAATTAGTCAAGACACATTAATAATTAATTCAACCCCCCCCCCCTTCTTAATTATTCCGAGGCCACTCGATCCAATAGAAATCTCCTACGACTTTCAATCTGCATGTAACAACACTTTCTTAAACATTGAAAAAATTTAAAATAAAATTAAAGAAAAACCAAGTCTATTTTAATAGAATCCAGGTTAAAATAGAAAATTCTTAGGAGCCTCCAAAGTATCCTAGGACCACTAACACTAGCCCAACAGTGAAAAAATAAAATGAGAAACAAACACCATTACAACTGACTTAGAGTGAAGTTGTACAAGTTGTCAATTGTCCACAATATTCTCAAGTCTTTCTGGCAAGCACATATGATATAAACAAGAAATAGTTATAAGTTTCAAAAAATTGCTTTCTGGATTTATCAAAATTGTTAGAAAATGATTAGGATAATATTTTTACCATGTGAGAATAGTGTAGACAATCAGTATCATAACCAAAATATTTTTTCCCTCCTAAGCAATTTTTTCAGTCAAATATTTGTTCCTTGTCTCTGTTTCAAGTCAAAAAATCCTAGACCCTATGGTTTCTAAATTTGGAAAAGAGGCATATTAAAGATAGGAGAATTTTTTTTATATTTTGTGAATCTCCTGTCATACGGAGAATCACATCAGAGAAATGTTCTTAGAAAATAGAGAAAGAACAACTAAAATAAATCCTGCCAACAAAGAAGAAAGTTGAGAGAGAGACACATTTTTTTTTCAAATTTCATCTTCAATAATAAAGTATTATAACTAGAGCAGTGAAGTATATATAAGTACATGGATAAATCAGTTAAATTTTCACCTCTATATAAAAACAACCATCTAGAAGTGGTTCACACCTATAACAAATAAATAAAATTATTTAAACCAAGTGACATACATGAGAAAGAATTTCAGATGGAGAAGGGGATATGTATATGAGATTTTTTATTTTCATGTGAAAAGGATGTCGAGCACCTACTCTGTTATTTCCACTTCACAGGCAAACTCAGCTAAGGAACCTATTGAATCAAGTATAGCCTACAAGATCAAAAGACAAGTCACGTACACACACAATAACAAAAGAAAATGGTTGGTGCTATATAGAGAGAAAGGGGAAAAGGGGATAAGTGAAGTAATCTACCATTCCCATTCGATGATTGCCTTCCATTATTCTTCTTACTTGTTTTATTTAAATAAATAAATAAATTAGAGATATGATGACCTTCAGAGTTTCATACTATCTTATATTAGTAGTTTGGTACAATTTATAATTATGTTAATGGATTAAACCTTTGCAAAATGGTAAAGGTATAAACAGAAGTTAATTAAGTGCAATTAAATGAAATTAAAAATTAAGACATCTGCATTCATAAGTGATTCAAATGAAAAGTTTTTTCTTCTGACTCTACAAGCTTGGTCATTCACACCATTTTTATTTTATTTTTTATTATTCATAGTAACTCTCAGATCAATTCAAAAGAAAAATGTCCAGATTATTTATGATATTATTCTTCACTTATGCAGCTCAAATCATAATATATATATATATATATATATATATATATATATATATATATATATATATATATATATTACTATGCATTTTCTAGAAGAATTTTAGCTAGTTAAGTATAAAAAAGGGAAAGGCATATATTTTGTCTGACATATAGACTTTGGAACCATAAAGATATTAAGGCATGTATCTGATATGCTTGGCTCTGATCAACATTTTGATCCCATTTTTGCATCCCAACAACTCGAAACAGTATCAAAGCTCTAACCAGTAGTTTTTGGATGCTAGTATTTATTGTTGCCAAAATAATGTAGTAAGCAACATGTATATGATAATAATATATAATATTTACTTTAAGCTAGCACACTTGCCATAACTAACACAAGTGACTTTGAGGTGAGTAAGCTTGACTAGAACTTGAAGTTTTGAATTTTTTTTAGGCAAAATTGCAAAATTGGTCCCCCCCCCCCCCCCCCACTTTATCTCTAATTACGGATTTGGTCCCCCTATAATTTAATTCACAAATTTGGTCCCCCAATTTTATAAATCCCTGCAAATTTGGTTCTGAAAGCCCGATTTGGACGTTGATTGTTAACCTCAAACGTTGACTGTCACGTGTCAATGACACATGTGATTGCCATGTGTTAGTGTCACATGTCAACGTCTGAGTGATTCCTTGTAAAGGCTTCATTTTTTGTAGGTAAAATTGCACTTTTGGTCCCCCAGTTTTACTCCAATTTCGATTTTGGTTCCCCTATAGTTTAATTCACACATTTAGTCCTCCAGTTTTATAAATCTCTTTATAAATTGTTCCTGCAAAATTGGTTTTTTGAATGATTTAGCCATTAGTGCTAGAGACAAGGTAGGTCTTGATAAATCTTGCACTTCTTTTTCATCATAAGTTTTTCACTCACTTGAAATCTAGAAAAAAAAAATCACTCTTTGTCTCTCTCCCACTTCCAGGGTTGTTCAACTTAGGAAAGTGTCGCATGAATCCCAACCTGGGTCTGAAATTTTCAGATCTCTTACTTTAACAGGTTCTGTAATAATCCCCTATTTTTTTTTCTTTTTTTGCTCCCCCATGCGGCATTATGTGTAAACGACTACTTAAGTGACCTATATATGACAATGGTATTTTTGTTTAAAATTTGAAATACAACTTCTCCAGTAATGAAATTTGGCTGAATTTATAAAGGGATTTATAAAACTGGGGGACCAAATGTGCAAATTAAATTATAAGGGGACCAAAATCGAAATTGGAGTAAAACTGGGGGACCTAAAGTACAATTTTACCTACAAAAAATGAAGCTTTTACAGGGAACCACTCCGACGTTGACACATGGCATTGACATGTTGCAGTCAACGTCTAAGGTTAACGGTCAACGTCCAAATCGGGCTTCTAGGACCAATTTTGCAGGGATTTATAAAACTGAGTGACCAAATTTGTGAATTAAATTATAGGGGGGCCAAATCCGAAATTGGAGATAAATTGGGAACCAAAAGTGCAATTTTGCCTTTTTTTTTAATCTAAACAACATGTATCATTTATTGGAGATGATTATGTTCAATTCAAATGGGATAAGATCACTCGTGACACAACTCTCTTTATGCAGTTACATACTAAAATTCAGAAATCAAATTTTTTGGTTTAAGTTGAAACTTTTTTCAACTAGTAGTATAAGTTGTGGATTTAAGTCATAATAAATGAAAAAATTAGAAAAAGTTTGATATCCCTAGCTCCAAGGGTTTGAAGTTGGTTCACGCTAACACTAAACTCTAGAATCACCAGATTCAATGATCCGTTTTGGTGAGGCCACAAGAAAATAATAATAATAATTGAAACATTCTATGAAAACTACTTGACAGTCCCTTAACTTAGAAAGTTCTTGAGAGAAAAAATGTGAACTTGTAAGATTTTATTTTTTTTTACATTCAGCAACTAAGTTATCACTAGGAACAAAATTTTACTATTTTCCCAAACTTTTAAAATAAATAACTCAAATATCATATTTACCATAATTTCAATTCTCCCGCAAAAAAATAGCCCCTTTCTTTTAAATTTGATTGACAAAGGCACTACACTGAACCCAATTAGCAGAAAAACCACAAAAATTGGAAAAAAGATTCGACGAAGGGTAAAGGGAGATGAGAAGAAGACCAGGAATTGGAGGGTTGTAGACGCACGCTGCTGCAAGAGATCAATTCCGTTTGCTGGGTCAAAATGTCACAAAGATCATAACTAATTTGATGAAGGAGCAACTTGCCACCTTTCGCTCTCAGCTCGAAGATTTCGCTCGCAAACACAGCTCGAAGAAAGTTAGAGCGAGAAAGCGAGAGAGAGGCTGCATTGTAAGGGATGTTGTGTGTGGAGAAAAAGGGAAGAGGGGAATAAGAGGAAGTTTATTTTTAAGAGGGGAATAAGAGGAGAAGGAGGTTTAACCTAAAACCCTCAATTGAATTGATTACGGACGGAAAGGGTATTATAGGGGAACGAACAAAACTTGCTAAGTCTTTATTTTTTTAAAATTATGTTTACTAAAATATCTTAAACAAAAAAAATCGTTATAAATGTTAGATGAATATGGTGCGAGGAACACGTTCTGCTTTCTGTTGATTTTTACAAATTGTTATAAATCGTTCTAAATGTTTAATTTTCTAACGTGTACTGAATTTAATAAATGTTTTTTATATAATAGTGACAATGAATATTTAATACTACTAATTCATTTACTTCAAAGGGATAATTACTTCAAAGTGACATAAGATTGACATGTGGTATGTTTGAATTTTTAGTTAATAAAAAATTAGCATCTGTGGATCTAAAAAAATTGTTTACTTCATTAAAAAAAATTATTACAAGTAACATAATATATAAAATTCACAAATATATATAATTTCAGTGCAACAATTCATGCATGATGCATTTAATTACTTGTTAAGATGTTGTAAGCGTGAGTATTTATTATCATGTATTTTAATATATATGTTAATTTTAATGCTACAATATGTAATATTAAGATTAGTATATTATATTAATAAATTAATAAATAATATAAATATATGTAGTACATAAGATAGATATTTATTTTTATATAAACCAAAATTTATATACTTATAATTTGTCTTGTTATACTTATAATTGAGTGAAAATGTTTTTATGGAAAATTTATTTTTTTTCTTTGAAATAAATTATTTAAATAAATAAAATATTATAACTAAGTTACAAATTTTATATTTTTTATAAAATTCAAAATTTAATAAATAATCTTAATAATTATTTATGCATATTAAAATTAAAATCAAAACATATTTACATCAATAAAAAATATAAATGTATGATAAACTTTTTATTTTTATAATAATTAAATAAAATATACTAATAATAAATTTTAATTCTTGGATGATATAATTGTTTTTACCAACATTCTATAAAAATTCAATAAAAGTTTACCTTTACTATTAAAAACATTTTTTTTTTAATTTTCGAATGAACTAATATGCAATAATTAATTTAAATGTGTGTTATATTTAAATTATAATCATAAAATAATAAAATTAAAATTACATAATTTATTTTAAAATTTTAGTTTAATTTTTAAATGCTTACCTTTTTGAATTTGTTATTTTTTATTAATTATTATATTTTTTAAATTAAATTATAATTAATAAATCAATATATGATTTTTATAAAAAATATATAAATTAGTTAGTTTTTAAATGCTTACCTTTTGAATTTGTTATTTTTTATTAATTATTATATTTTTTAAATTAAATTATAATTAATAAATCAATATATGATTTTTATAAAAAATATATAAATTAGTTAGTTTTTAAATGCTTACCTTTTGAATTTGTTATTTTTTATTAATTATTATATTTTTTAAATTAAAATATAATTAATAACTCAATATATGATTTTCTTAAAATATATATATACATAATTAAAGAAAAAGAGTATAATTAACATCGGTTATTTTAAAATTGTTGTCCTTAAGAACTTATCACATCGGTTTTAAAATAACCAATGTTAAAATCCGCACTAAAGTCAATTTTAACATCGGTTATTTAAAAATTGATGTTGTAAGTTCTTAACGACACCGTTTTTCAAATAATTGATGTTAATAAGACGATGTTAAAACTCATTTTTTAGTAGTGTTTGTCACAATTTGTATACCAACAGTGTTGTTCAAGTCAAATGAAATTTGTATATCAATTGTGATATTTTGTAGGGAGATCAAAAAGTCTATGTTCTTCTCGGTATCTCTTTTCCCTTTATGTTGCATGTGATAAGCATTTACTGGTGTTATTGAAATGATGATATTTTGCATATGATTTATTTTAATAGTTAAGACGATTCATTCATGGCCTTGTTGCATTCATTAAACCATTCAAATTGTTTAAAATCACATAATTGTTTTGCTTTGTCGTATTGCTAGTCTGATATAACCGCGTGGCTCCATGCATATTCCATAAGGCCTTTATAGTCATAGTAATCATCAGTCTCTGGGTTTCCTACTTGAAGATGTGAACATATCCATTTAGAAGGCAATGAAATCATCTGGGGTGCATGTTCTCCTATAATTTTTAGTTTTGCACAAAATATGATGGTGGTGGTGACATTGGAGATGATTTTATTAGAGGATTGATGGACATTTGAATTATTTATTTTTTTAAGTGTTTTTATTTTAAGAACTTATGTTTTGTATAGTATAAATTTATATTAGATTGAGTGTGGATTGTGAACTATGTTAGTTTATTGAATTATTGTTAAAGTTTATTATTTTCATTTATTTTAGGGTTGAAATATTTACTTATGATTTTATATAAAAGAATATTAATATTTTTTTATTTGAGTAAACTCAACTTTTATGAATTTATGATTTGATTCTACGAGTCGAGTTTATGAAGCCTTCAAGATTTTATGTAGAATCGTGAGTCTAATAATCTTGGATGGGGATGGTTCTTTATCTTGAGAGAAAGAGTGAGAGGGGTATTTCTTTAGTCCTTTAAATTAAAGTTATTTATTTATTTTTCTTGATTTAAAAATGTTTTTTTAGTCCCTCCCATAAATATGCATTAAATAGAGAATAATAGTTTGACAATTTGTAATGATTTTTAGGGGTCAACATTTAATTTTTAATTTTATGGTATGAAAATGCATACAAAAGGAATTAGACCAATAAGAGAAATTTATAACCTTACATGAGTGATTTAAAGATATCATAAAATCATAATTAAACCATTCAGCCACATTATTCGTACAGTTTTTGTGCATCATTTTGTTTTTACCATCCAACATTTTTCTTTTAATTTATAGCCATTGGAATTTACATTTTAAAAATATCACAATTTGTTAATCTATTATTCACCGATCACTCGTGAGAATGACTAAAAATAGTATTTTTTTTTTCAAATTCAAAGACTAAGAAAATACAATAAATTTGAATTTAGAAGACTAAAAAACAAGACTCCTAAATTAAGAAACTAAAATGGTAATAATTAGTAAAACTTAGAAAAATAATAGTCATTTGTTGATAAAAGGTGGATCGAACGATTAAAAAAATAATTAATTAAATTTTTGTTAATAAAAAATTAATAATTAATATTTATTCATAAAAAAATAATTTCTCTTATTGAATGTATTGACCCACACAAATTCGTACGTCATTGGCTTTTATTGGAGCCATCTACGTTTTCGGATTCTGCGAGTGAAATAAAGTGACGAAGACTTGTGACATTGACGTGGAACCGTTACCAACTAGTCGTACTAGTATATACTATAACGGGGAAAAATCACAATTGGGACTTAAATGAACGTAGTTGTGATGCTACTTGTAGTTGTATAGTTGACATCGTAAATGACAATTCTATTCTTTTCTTGATTTTTATATGTGTTTCTCGATCCTCGTTCCGTGTGATGATGGTTGGTAATGACTAATATGAAATTAATTAAAGCATGCCAATTTGATTCCTTTGTTTGTTTAAGAGCAAAAAATTTAAATACATATGTATTTTAACAAGACTTAAATATGATTTTTTTATCTAAAAAATATGTTGTTTTTATATTATTATCTAAAATTTATTTTTGGTCAAATAAATGTCTGAAAAATGTTTCAACGTAATTTTTGTCGTTAGTTTCATTATGTTATGTGATGACGTGACTAACGGAGTGTCAGGTTATCAAATCTTATCACTAACGCGTCATTGTCACGCCATCTCTTTTTTTCTCTTTTCCAACGACAATCACCACCACCGTCAACCATGCCATCTAACCTCTCATTTTCCTCTAGAAACCTCTTCCGCACCACAATGGAATTTTCTTGTTTCTCTAGCAAAAAACACACATTTGTAGACATCAATCTCATGAATAATCCAAACATCATCACCATTTTCGTTGATCTTCGAGCGGAGGTAGTAGTCAATAAGCTCATCATTGGTAGGACGGAAACATAACCCTAACAACAAGGTGTTTAGGGATAGCACCTTCGTGTGCGACTGTGGGTGAACCTCGACGAAGGCACCCATCATGGTTTTTAAGCGCGTTTTGAAAACACCCAAAAGGCGAAAGAGAGAGAAGAGGGGAGAAAGGAGAAATCTTTGAGATAAATAAGTTGAAAATTGAAGTGGGGGAATCAAAAGGGATCCCGAGGATTTTGATTTACATTGTGATGCAATCCTATCCCGCAAGGGTATTGGATAGAAGACTCCAAGTAGATTGGGTCAGAGATGCAAGAGAAGGTCCTAGGGTTCTTATGAGTCTTAGGGTAGATTTTGGACCCATGGGCTAAGTACGAACCAACTTATCTTTGTAAATATTAGATTAAGGTTTTATTATTTTTGGGCCTTGTATTTAGGGCTCCATAATGTAGGTATGATACCTTAGAAATATAGAATTTTTCAGCCCTTGTATTTTAGGGCACCTAGACTAGTTTTTGTATTAGGGGTAGTTTTGTAATTTCACATGCACTAAGTGAATATTTGATATGTGTGGTTGGAAATAAATTTAATTGAATTGGTAGAAGTCTAATCCAATTAAATTTTAGAGGGGGAGGTGAGGATTTACTTACTACACCCCATTGTCACATCATATAGTCACACTTTGTGCATGTCCTTCATGCTTTACATGTCTCATGACACCTAAGTACACTTAGTAGAGAATCTTGGAATTGATCTTAGATTAGTGGGCTGAACCATAACTAAAATTCACTAATCATAATTAGTGAAATTTTGGCTCCAAAGTTTGGCTCCACAAATTCAATTTCAAATTCAAGTGAAATTCAAATTTCCCTTCAATTTTTGTGACACTTAGGCTATAAATAGAGGTCATGTGTGTGCATTTTCTTAAACTTTGATCATTTGAATATTAAACTTCAGATTTCAAAGCTTATTTAGAGCACAAAATTTCGTGCTCTTCTCTTCCTCTCCCTTCATTCATCTCTTTCTTCCTCCAAGCTCTTATCCATGACCTCCTATGGTGGTGAACTTCTTCTAGACTCATCTTCTCCTTGAAGTGGCGTCTCCTCTCTCTCTTCCTTTCTTCATTCCGCTGTCATTCATCTTTCAAGAAGCAAAGGAATCCATTGATGAAGAAGATCCTAGGCCTACAAGCTCCAATGGAGCTTACATCACATTGTTTTTTGAGTTTTTCCATCACAAGTTAAAGAGAAGTTGCTAAGAAAGTGAAGGTTGGGTGGTGGGTGCATGTGTTGGTATTTTTTGATGGATGACATGGTTGGCGGTGCTGACGCTGGGTTGGACGGCAGTGGTGACACGATGGTGGTGATTTCTGTTGGAGAAGGAAAAGAAAGAGATGATGTGGTAATGATGTGTTAGTGATAAGGGTTGATGATGTGACACTTCGTAAGTCACATCATTACTTAACAAAATGGGACTAACGACAAGTATTATGTTCAAACAAAAAAAAATTCCAGATAGTTATTTGACCAAAAATGAATTTTAGGTAGTAATTTAAAAATGATCTATTATTTAGGTATAAAAATCATATTTAAGCCTTTTAAGAATGTATTAAAAAAGTTATTTATGTTTTATAGTTTTTTTTAGAAGTAGAAGATGTATTTGGTCAAGGTGTTCAAATCCAAACTGGTTCAAAATAAAAATTGAAAACCGCTCAAAAAAACCAAAAACCAAACCAAAGAGATTCTTTTTTAATTTCTTTGGATGATTTTTTTCTCAAATCGATTGGTTCGATTCGGTTTGCGATTTGTGTTTTTTCAAACCGAACCAAATTGCAACACTTGTACTAACACTTATATTACTTTAGTGTTATGCAATTAATGTTTGTACAACTTGAGTTTCACAATATTTTGTAGTGTGATGTATACGAAACTTATACAATGCATACTACTTTCTTTTTTAGTTGACTTTTTTAAAGATATGTTTGATTTAAAATAAATAAAATTTTACATATTTTTATCATAGAAGGTTCAACATATTAATAAGTTTCGTCAATTGTTATCAATAATTTTTTAATGTAATTTTATTTAAAATATGAAAAGAAAGTATAAAAATGTTAATGAAATAATATTTTAATAAAAAACACAAAAACCAAACTGAACCAAACTATAAAATATTGGTTTGGTTTGGTTCGAATTTTATTTTAAATGAAAATTGAACCAAACCGAACTGAATATGTTTTTAAAGTTTGGTTCGAATAACTTTTCAATTAAAAATCGAATCAATCTGAGTCACAAACACCCTAGTATTTTTGTGTGGTTACTTTATAAAAAAAAAAAGCTTTATTTTAAAAAGTAGTGTAATTTGAACTGTTTTTTTTTTATAAAAAAAATACCCAAACTAAATAGAATAATTAATTTAATGTTTGTTTGAATTTTTTACTTTCTTAAAGCTTAAACAAACACGCTAAAATCTCTTAAAATATTTTCTATATATATATATATATGTAACTAAAGAAATGATCAATCTTAATCAACATATTTTTTTGGAAACTCTTACTCAACATATTTAAAGAATTTAACTTCAAATTTATCATTTAAGGATGTATACTTAATTAGCACGTTCAAGAGTTGAAGATTTAGATAAATTTGCCTCAATTATTAATTTAACTTAAAAATGACAAAAGGAAGGTCAAATGTCTTACTTAGGTTAAGTTTCTTTGAAAAGTTCTACCATTAGAGAAAATAGTATTTTCTAGTGTAGTGTCCCTCTAGTGTAGTGTTTTACTTTCTACTACTTAATGTTATAATTTATTATATTATCAAGTATGTGAATTAATTGGTGTGAAATTATTTTAATTTAATTAGAAGTCTCATATTTGAGTGATTGCTTCCGGTGAAGAATATCTACGGTTTAAGCCAAAAAAATAATATTATATTTTATTATACTAAATATTACTAATAAGATTGATGTAGTGACATAGGAAAAAAAGAATGAGAGAGATTGTGGGTTCAAATTCTTCCACTAACAAAAATTAATAATACTAATAATTAATATTTATCGATAAAAAAAATAAGTATTTAGTATTTTAATATGTGTAATGCACAATACAAATATTTGATTTTATAGAACTAAAATTTTAAATAAATAAATATTTTTTAACATATCATTTTTTAAAAATTTATAATTAATGATTTAAATGGCACAATACACATAAGGATTAAGAATGTCCATAACGAAACCAGCAAAACTCCAGACACTCACAAAAGAACACAGCATTCATATACAAGGATTACACAACGTACTAAAAGGGACAACAAAAAGGATGAAATATATACATTCACTCGACTCACAGCTAATTAGTATTTGTCATCAAAGTCTTTACCTAGTGAAATCAACTTTTTACATTTACATTTAACGACAAATTTCTTTAGAAAAGCTTGAAGTTTTATCTCCGTCAACTAGAAGAATGCCAATTAATATATACGCAAATATAAAGAATTAAAGAGTAGCTAAATTACCTTGTATAATTATTCTTTCATTCTTTTAAAGCATTCATTCGTTGAATATAAAAATATTGTTCACCATCATTTGTTATATAATTAAGTATTCATGTAAACGTTTGATATAATATTAATTTCTTTTATTTATGTTTTCTATAAGTGTAAAGTCCATGGCCATCTCTTAAAAAAGAGAGTGTAAAGTCTAAAAAGAAGTGTACAAGAATACTTCCGAAGGTATTCTTATCTTTATGAAATTATCCGAATAGTGAAAATATTGAATTGTTTCTTAAGAACTAAACATGGTTATAAATTTGAATGGTAAACCAATATAAATTATTTGTGTTCTTTCTTACTTTCTCCCTTACTTGCAAAAGAAGTATTGACTTAGAGAATTTGATTTTTTTTAATTTATATATGTAGAAGTTTGTTCAAATTTTCTCTTTAGTTTTTTTTTTAAAAAAGAAAATTTAATAAAATCTCATGTACTGTTTAGAATCTACAAGCACTCAGAGACTATTTACCCTCCACGTCAGTTCAGGAGAACAGATGCCTGACCCTTAGTAATCGGGCTTCACAACAAACAGGTTATCTCTAACCTAACTAATGTATTTGAATAGATTATCTATTGGCAAGTATTAAATTATCTATAATGTCACATTATCTATAAGATATGATTATTTTTTACTTTTATCTATCTTTCAAATGTTTATTTTTAACATTATCTCTAAGTTCCCGACAATTATCTATAAGCCAAAATTTATCTACAAGACTACATATGTCCCTACAAACAAGGACCAACGCCCACACTCAAATTACTATAAATACAAATTTCATTGAATCCATTTACACGACCATACACTTGGCACACAGCAACAAGCCTATGCCCCTCTCTTTCTCTTTTGTTCTTACAAGCACCATTATAACATATACTTGTTTTACTCTCCTTGGACACATTCTTACTTGAGTGTTGGAGTAGTTTGTTTTGTAGATCTCCCTTTCTATCAAATGCACATTTTCAAGTCAACGTGTGAAGTTTGGAATCCTACTTAACTATTTCTATCCTGACGTGTTATAGTTCTAGATTTTGGTAAAAACACCTCATTTTTGCATTTTTTTCTCTCTCATTTTTTTCAAAAATATATTTAAAAGGGTAATAATTTATAGTCTTAAATTTCTAAATAGAAAAATATAGAATTAAAAAAAAACAGATAAAACAAACAAAAGAAGTATATATCTCTTACATACTTTGTAAAGAGATATAGCATTATATTGTTTTATTTTTATTTTATTATATAGAGTTTAATGATGATACACTAACAATATTTTTTATATTATCATTCAATTATAATTTATCGTTAATATAATATTTTTTAAAAATTATCATAAAAATCAATAAATTTAACATATATAATTATTTTTTCTCTTATTGTTATTGTAATAAAGTTGTCAAAATAAATTATTATTAATGGAACGGGCCACTCTCACTTTCCCGAAACTTACATTAATGGAAGATTTTATTTTGGGTACACAATATACTTAAACTTAATTAAACATATACTTGGCAAAAAAAAAAAAACTTAAACTTCAAATATTGATTAAAAGTTTTCATTTTATTATATTACAGTATTTGTGTTATAAGGAGTAGTCATCTTAATTCTTAAAAAACATCTTAATTAAATTTTAGCAAAGTCAAATTCTTAAGAAAAATATTTATTTATTTGCATTTGTGGGACCTATGAACCGGTCGCAGTAAGCGATAGAATATAATCACCAATGATTGATGACACATTATGATAGGAAGGAAATGAACAGTATTTGCCAAAGCAGCGCTCACCCACGCTGTTCACGCATCCAATCCTACCGAATGAATGATCGATGTCTTAGTCCACTCTGTTTGGTATGTATAAAAATACACACAACTGATTATATACATAATTGATTAACAGTTATTATTATTACTATATTAATTATATATCAAACAACCTCTATTTTAACTTATTTCTCACATTTTTTTTCTTTTATTTTCTTAGTTACTTAATTCTTCACGTATCAAATACAGTCTTACATTGTTAGTTATATAATTCACGTATAATGAAATTTAAAAAATTTAAATGGAATGATTAACATATTGATGTAAGGTCTAATTATGTTTAAATGAGTGAGAACATATTTATTTAGTGAGAGAACTTATGTTTATTATCCATGAGTTAGATTAGTTTATGATCAAGTGAATTTAATTAGTGAGAGAAAATTTATCAACATGTGCAAAATTTTATTGGGTCACGCACCGCAAATGATATTAGTCTATAATCCAGTAAATTATGAGATACTTATGATTTTTGGCCTAGAAAAAAATTAAAAATTTATAAAGTTACATAATAACTTTAAATATTCACATAATTTTTTAGAAAATTCATTCACTTTAATTTTTATATTTCATTCTTAATATAACTCACATGTAATATTAATATCCTTTATATATATATATATATGTATATATATATATATATGTATATATATATATGCATTATTAATTTAATGCGTTTATTATGTGTTTACGTGAGTATGCGATACTATTTTAATTTTGTTAGTATAATATTTATTTAATAGAAATTAAATTCTTAATATAGACAATATAAATTTATCCTCGTGATACATAATACTAAGATAATTTTGTTATTAAATTTCAAATATATATATATATATATATATATATATATATATATATATATATATAAATATAAAGTTGATATATTATTAGTATATTAATTATTAAAGTAAATTATACTTGTATCCCTGTGTTTTTCTCAATTGTATCTGATATTTCTATTTTCTTTTACATTATTTTTATCCCTTTTTCTGTTAATGTCAATAATTAACGTCAATTAAAATAACCAAGTAGACAAAATTATCCTAAATATCTTTGTTACACTCGTATCCCCTGTGTTTTTCTCAAATTACATCCGATATCCTTCCCTTTTTTTACATTACTATTACCTTCATTCTGTTAATGTCGTTAACTAACGCCAATTAAAATATGTGAGTGAATATAATTGCCCTAACATCTTTGTTAAATACTTAATAATAAATTAACAATTAACTCTGTAAATGGACTTTTCTTAAGACAATAACAATTTTTCCTTTAATATTTGATTCTTACTTCATTGTTGCTAACACTAGAAGAAGATGCAACTTTTGATTAAGATATTATATCAAATACCTAGCCATCAAAAATAAATACTTCAAAGAAAAGAGTTAAAAACACAAATGCAAGAGTAAAACACTAAAATTTGAAGCAAATGATTATATTGAATTAATAGGCATTGTTGTGAACATGCCTAACAAAAATACAACAACCAAACGATCTAACATGCATAAAAAATTGAACTAAGAAGAAGAAGAAGAAGAAGAAGACGACGGGTGTTAACACATGCGTACAAATAAGGTGAATTCACGTCCAATTAGAGAAAAAAAGAAGAAGAAGAAAGAAGAGTGTTAACATATTTTAAAGTTGAAAATGATGTCATGCCTTTTATGGATTTAAGAGGAAGAAGATGTAGGTATTTTACACACAAATTTTCATTAAAAGTCATGTGACCAACATGTGTTTACTTTATGTTAAATCATTAAATAGTGTTTAGGAGAGAGGAGATCTAAGTGTAATGTGAGCTAAATAATTAAGGGGATTTTGTGGGATGCAAAAAAGGAGGAGTATCGAGTGTAATTTGGAAAAAACACATGGGTGAGAGTAAGGAAGAAGATGAAAGTATTTTAAACTTAAATTTTTATTGAAAGTCATGTGACTAACATATGTCTACTTTCTGTTAAATTATTAAACGGTGTTTAGAAGAGAGGGAGTATGAATGTAATGTGAGCTAAACAATTCAAGATTTTTTTTAGGATGCAAAAAATGAAGGGATGTCAGGTACAATTTAAAAGAAAACAGAGAGTGAGCAAATGTAATTTACTCTAACTATTAATATACTATATATTATACCTTTTTATAATATAATTAATGTAAAATATCTAACAACTATTTTAATGAGTCAATTACTAATGGAACCTAAGGATGTAAATCAATCAAGTTATTCCTTAACTACTCGAGCGCGACTCATTAAATACTTGATTGAGCTCATTTGTTTAATTAAATAAACAAACTCAAGCTTGAGATTGAACTCAATTATTTAAATGGGTCAAGCTCAAGTTTTACAAGCTCACATTAATAGCTTGTGAATAACTCGTTTATATATATACCATAAAAAAATTAAAAAGCATATATAAGTTTCACAATATCATACCACATGTTTTATTCAAAAAAACATGTTTTATTAATTACTAAATTGATTAAGTTAAAAAATAATTTAAGATTTTTTTTTGCAAATTAAAAAAATTAAGTTATAGATGAATTAAATCAGTCAAGCTCAAATTTTTAATTAGACTTGTTTAAATAAATGAGTCAAATTTGATATTTCCATTTTTTTGATAAACCAAACCTAATTTTTTAGTGTTGGACTAGTTGGACTCATTTACACCATTGGAACCCGAATAATTAAGGGGGTGTTTGGTTTGATTGTTTTCTGTTTTTATTTTCACTGAAAACAAAAAATGATGATGAAAATGTGTTTGGTTTGATTTCTGAAAACATTTTCATTAAAAATGAAAACAGAAAACAACAAGAAAATGAAAACAATAAAATCTCGTTTTTAGTGTTTTTACTTGAAAACAGAAACCTCATTTGCGTAAAATGAAATTGCGGTGGCAATTAATGTAATTTTAAACAAATCTAAAAATACAAAAGACAAGAAGTCAATATATTATAAATTTTCAGTATTTTTATTTCATGAAAACAACAAACAAGAAGTCAAACCAAACATGTTTTCAGAATTCTAATCTTTTGAAAATGAAAACAGTTTTTCAGAAAATGAAAATAAGAAATGAAAACATAAAATGAAAATGCAAACCAAACACACCCTAAGATATCCAAGTCTATTTTCCCTCAAATCACGACAAATATAATATATTATAATAATAAAGTGTAAATGTATTACATGAATACTAATTGAGTGCTAACAATTTAATTTTCATTAAATAAATGTTATAAGAAAACATGGTAAAGTTTAATATTTTTTATCAGTAAAATATGTTTCTGAATTTTAGTGACGTTACATGCATATGATACTCTTAAAATTTTCATATATATAAGTAATACTTCTTTTATTTCAAACTATCTATTATTCTAGGAATTTTAGCTTGTTTTAAAATGTTTATTGATTTTAAAAAGTATAGTTAGCATTAGTTTTTCAATAATATATTTATTTATTAATGTCTCACATAAATATTTAACTACATTAGGTTACATTTAATTTGTTTTTAAGTATTTGCTGGATGTGAAGTGGAACATCAAGTATAAATATAAAAGTTCAATATCATATAAGTGAAAAGAAGATTAGTAAACTTGAGTATTAAAGTTTTGGATTAAAGTGTGATGTGTTGCTTATGACTTATTCAAGTATATTTTTCCTATGTTTACCTTCCTTAGATGTACAACAATATTTTAATAAAAAAATATTTTATCAAAATAATTGATATTATTTTTTTCTTAACATATGTAGTTGTTTATATATATATATATATATATATATATATATATATATATATATATTAAAAAAATTCATCTAAATTGATTGAAAAATGTATATAAGTTGTTGTAAATTTTCTAATACCAAAATTCAATTCTTATTTATAAAAGAATATTATTTTTTTAAAATGGATAAACTGAATATTTTTTATATGCATATGCATTTTTTATGTAGAATTTCACATTTTGGGTGTGAAAATATACTAATATTAATTTAAACATTGAAATTACTTAATATTAAGAAAATATTAAGTGTATGTTTGATAGAGTAAAATTTTTTTTTTTTTAATTAAAACAAAATAAAAATGTAAATGTCATAAAATTTTATTGTTCATTCACTTCTTTTATTTTTTTCCTCTACCAAACGGAGTGTAAAACAAAAAGGGAAAAAACATGACGTGCTGGACTTGTAGCTGCAAGAAAACATGTTTAAAGACACCTCTGAAATTCTAGAGGTTGACTATGAACTTTCAGGAAGTCATGGCGGCATATCCGCGAAGATTCCGGTGGAAAGATGAGCATAGCACTGCCAATTGCTATATATCTTACCATCTACGAACTAAATAGTATACAATACTAATCTTCAAGAAAAATTGTAATATTTATTTTCAAATTAAGGGTAAAGATTTAGATATATTAATTCAGTTAATTGGAAATGATGTATGGATTATTTTTAATTTTTATAAATAAAAATATAATTTTAATTTAATTTGGAGGACGATGTTCTTTAGTATCCAGACAATAATATATTACTACCTTTGAAGGAAATAAACATACTAGAGATTGTTCGGCGAGGAAGGAAGAATGTGCAGCGTCGTTGACTTATTTTGTTATCAATCAATTAATCAGGAGTGATTGCTTTAACTTTACTAAATATTTGATATTTGAGTCCTTCATAAACAATTTCGTTAAATATTTATAATTTTTTTTATTGTTTATAATAATTTTATTCAATTAAATAAAATTATTTCAAATATAAAATACTTATAGTCTATAAAAATTTATCAAATATAAATAAATAAATATATTGATGAATAAAAATTCATTCCATTTTATAATCACCCAGGACAGGGGAAAAGTAAATTATAATTTAATACGTAAACGTTAAAAGAACTATTGTCATTATTATTATTATTGAAGAAAAATAAAATATATATTGAGTTCACGATAGTATTACAATTTGCAAGTCAAACATGGAGCAGTCACACGCAAGCGATGGCTTCCTGTCTGCGTCTCTATAGAAAAGTGGAATGGCGTATCTCATTTTTTCTTTTTCTTTTGTGTTTTTTTTTCCTTACTTTTCCTTGGTGCAGCAGTGTCTTGATCATATTATGATAACGAACTTCTAGGTTTAAGACTCATCATTAAAAAACTTTCAATATTCAGAAAAAGGATTTTAGATGATGTATCAACGTGACAACCAAGCTTAAAGGTAAGAGAAATATTATATATAGTAATATACTTTATGATATATTTTTCGATACAATTTTTTCTTATTGATTAAAATTTATTAAAAAAATATATAAAATTTTATAGTTTTTTATTTAATAAATCTTAGTTTTAATTTTTAATTAATACTAATAAACAGTGGGTGTGTTAAAACATATTTACCAATACTTCTAGAAATTCTATAAATTAATTAGAGTTATCCACCTTTTAGGCTTTGGTTGTTGCGATAGAAAATAAAGAATTTTTCACCCAAATAATGTAAAAAAAATAAATATTTATCTAATAATATGTTCCAAAAATTATTTACTTTAATGATACAAAATAATATTCACCGTAAGAAATGGATTCCGATTTCTTAACCTGAATAGTGCTATTTTTTTAATTGATTTTTAAAATAAGTTTTTTGTTTTTTTTTAAACTGAGTTCAGAATGAGAATTTTGTGATAGATATATTTAGGCAGAAAATCAATAGAAACAGAAGCAAAAGTTAAAGCAGCATCGTTCACCAATTTTTTATTATAAAAAAATGCAAGATTTATGAGTTAAAAATGTTAGTTTTATTGTTATATTCATTCTATATTAAAATGGAACATGTTTTATTTATTTTATTTATCTAGTAAAAGAATTAGATCAATTAAATATATGCATTTTTCTTAAATTCTATTCTAAATAAATTATATTTTCTTATAAATTAGTAAAATAAAAAATTAAAACAAAAAACAGTTAATTTTTTTTAAAAATCAATTTTGAAAAACAAAAAAAATACTAAAATAAATAATAAAAAAACCAAAAAAATAAAAATCAATTCTCATTCTAAGTTTTTTTTTTTAAAAAAAACCTAATATAGAAATCGGTTCTTAGAAAGAAAAAAAAAATAGATACCTTTATATATATTTTTTTGAAAAAAGAGACGTACGGTTTATTTACTTTATTATAACTATTATGTAGTTAACTTTTTTTTCTTATTTATATAGTTCTTTATTGAATAATAATTTTGTTTTGGAGCATTATTAAATATATAAAGTTAAGACTAATGTTTTGTGTGCATAGAATACATGTATGATTTACCGAAGAAAATATTATTCGAACTCAGGTAGGATTATTATGTATGACAATTCTTATATTTATTCAATAATCTTAATAATAGTTATATGCTTATTTTTAAATAATAAAATTACTTATTGATAAATTGTTGGTCCTAATGATCTGAAAAGTAAAATCTTGTGTTGCGAATGAATAAATAAGGTTAGAAGAAAAACTCTTACTAAAGGCTACTGAGATTTTTTTACGGATATTAATCATCAATAAAATTTATAGATATTTCATGTTAATGTTATATTGATCAACAAATGTAAAAATTACTTTCTTTCCAATTATATTACTAGATTTTGAAAAATATTGTAATACCAATATTTTCAATTTACATGTGTCGGACCTGTTTAAATATAATTTGCATATTATCTTTTTTCTTTTGATCGAACAAAATAAATGAATAATTAAAAATGGAATTTTTTTAAAAAAAAATTAATAAAGAATTAAAAGTTGTAAAAAAATGAAGGACTAAAAATTGAAATATGAAAAAATAAAATAACTAAAAACTTAATTAATCTTACTTTTCATATACCTGTGTTTATTATTTATTGCATAAAAATTTGTTTAATGTAAATAGTCTAACACGTGATATTTATTATTTAATATGTATAATTATTATTTTTTAAGTTTTGTTGTGATACGCTGTAAAAAAAAAATTTAGTTGTGATATACTGTATATTATGTTATTGTAAAAAAAAATACGGAAAATTGTTAGCCACAAGATCAGAGGTTTTTATTAGGCACTCCTAGCAAATATGAAAAAAAAAATTATACAATCATCAAATAGTGTTATTTTTTTAATATACTTTAAAAAAATAATTAAAGATTATTATTTTTTAAAGTATATCTTAATCTCTTAATATATATATATATATATATATATATATATATATATATATATATATATTATTTTTATTTTAACGGTATAAATCAATATCAATATGTCCTCCACTTAACCCTTAGATTTTTATCGATGGAATTCTGGTAATTCAACCGTACATGTAAATTATTCTGCTTACAAAAGCCGATCGATTTTGGCATTATTCTTCCTTGTCGAAGTTCATGTTATCATGTAGGATTACTAGGATACACCAACAAAAAAGAAAATAGCACTATATCAATAAACTGACAATTGAATAAGCTATTAATTTAAGTTATTGCTTGATCAATTAACAATTGAAGAAAAACTTTTTAAAAAATAAATAAATAAAATTTGTTATAATCGCTAGAAGGAGGGCTTGAACCTCCGACCTTGTGGTTAACAGCCACACGCTCTAACCAACTGAGCTATTCCAGCTTTCGAATATGATTGTTCATAATATATTATATAACAAAATTACTATTATGCATTGAATCGATGTGCCTCAAATAATCCTAACCCACACCACATCAGCGATTAGGGAAGTTGAAATTGACAGAGTAAGGAAGGGGTGGATGAAGAAGATATTTGGGTTTGGACCGCAGATGTTTCAAGTATTTATACTGTTAGATTGGTGTACAAAGTTATTGTGTCAAATGAAAATTTGGTAAAGGAGGAATTCTTTCAAAAAACTGTGGGCCAGAGGTGTTCCCCCAAAGGTACAATTTTTTGTTTGGAAATTATCACAAAAAGGCTTTCAGCTCTTCAAAATCTTGCACGACACGATATTATTTCACTAAATGAAAGCATATATGGCTTGAAAAATGACGACGCAACACAGTTTTTGGGTGAGGTACATAGTATGGATTAACATTTTGAGATGGTGGGATGTCAAACCTGTTACACAATGCAGTAAAGGATAGATTCTTGCCATTTTTTAGGTTTGTTGTGGACTAGGAAAGTGTCTAGAATTAAGTAGATGTCAGTATGGTATGCTACTTTACATGGGCTATCTGGGTATATAGCAAGAAATGCAGTGATGTTCTCAAATATCCACAAGGATGTAGATGAAATTGTAGAGTAGATGAAATTGTTGAGTAGATTAAATTCTATTCTTTACGTTGCAATAAAGGCCAAAGTGGGTTTTTTGTGCCTTTCTCGAGTTGGTGTCTGCATTATTGTGTTTGGCAGATTTTGCATTATTGTGATTGGATGAATGAAAGATGAGAATTTGTATGAGACTTGTTGGAGTGTTGGAGGAAAATGTGATGTGAAAGAATTCCTTTTGACACCTCTGGGGAACACTTCTGGCCCACATTTTTTTGAAAGAATTCCTCCTTTAGGAAATTTTCATTTGACACAATAGCTTTGTACGCCAATCTAATAGTATAAATACTTGAAACATCTGTAGTCCAAACCCAAATATCTTCTTCATCCACCCCTTCCTTACCCCCTCAATTTCAACTTCTAACTCCTGTAGCAGATCATATTCCCATAATAGTGGCCGTTCATGAATACTTTCCTTGCTCATCATGACCGCAACAAACACTACCTCCCATTATTTAACGTTGTCATGTCACTTAACAGCAGGAACTAAAAAAAAATTCTTTAAACATTAAGGATTAAAAAAAATAAAAAATAAGTTAAAAACATCTTATTTATAGGAATCAAAAAGTTATTTAAAACCTTTTATTATATCACAAATTTTTATCTTTTAATTTTACAAATTGTTCTTCAAGTTATTGTACAAATTTATCCTTAAATTATAGACATTTTAACAGGCTTTATTTATATATAAAAAAGAGATAAGTTTAAAGAATTAAACAATAAATACAATAGCCCACATATAGGGTCATTGATATTGCATTTCAATTAATTTCTATTTTTTTAATAGATAAAATGTTTATTTACCTTATTACTAATATAATGTTTGCTAAATTAATATTTTTTTTAGTAACTTTTAATATTTTTTTTAAACTTTAACTTTTAGTTTCTTAAAAAAAATTCTTGAATGAGATTAATCACTTTTACGTTGATCAATGAGATTAATCACTTTTGCATCTTTCTCAACTCCTATTGCTAGAGGGAGGAAGCCTAGCTGCACAAGGTGGAGCGCGTTTGAGAAATAGGGCAACATGAACAAGGTTGATCTTTTCCATTCCAAATGACTCTACTGTATTTGGTTGGTTAGTCTTTCACATTGTTGTTTATGGAATTTTCAGCAACGAAGAAGAAGAAGGAAGAGGAGTCTGGTGATCGATGAGAGATAACGTAGAGGAAATGAAAGTGCGGATACTCCTTACGGGAAAATTTATATTTTCTTTCAATTTGTTTAGTTCATTTATAAACAAAATAGTCACACACAAACACATGTTCATTTTTGTTATCCTACATTTATCAATTACTTTAATAGATAATTTTATTAAATACTTATAATTCAAAAATATATTTTAACAACGCTCAACTATCAATGTTCAACTTTCAGTTACTAAATAATTGTTAGCTTTTAACTAAATTTTCCAGTTTACAACTATTTTTTTCCAAGCATAGCCTAACTAAATAATTTATGTTTGTTTGCTTTTTTTTTTTTTTTTTTTTTTTACTTAAAACTACTTTAAAATTATAGTTCAAAATAAGAACTTTGGAAGGCCTGATAACTATCATTCTTTTAGTTTTAAATTTTCTTTTCAGTTAACTACTATTTGGAAAAAATTGAAATTGATTATCTCACTCAATGAAAGAATATATTTATAAAAAAATAAAAAATATATGTAAAATGAATGAAAATAATTTTAAAGATGATTTACATATAATTTATTATATATAACATTTTTTAAGGCTTTAATGTATAGAATATTATTTAAAGAAATTTAAGTATAAATTACAGAAGTTTAGTAAACTGTTTAAAAGCTTCATTTTTTCAATAATATTTCTATAAGATAAAAAATAATTAATTAAAAAACATCATTAATGTCAAACTATATTAAAAGTAATTAAAAATATTTAATATATATATATATATATATATATATATATATATCTGTATATATATTATAATTAAGAACTTAAAAGCTTGACCACAAATTAAAAGTTATATAAAATTTTAAATCTAAATTAAATTTGAATAATAAAAATCTTAAATACTTTACAATATCTAAATTTATTTCACTATTTATTTACTTATCTCAGGAATTTTTTTTATTTTATGTAATGAAAAATAAAAAAAATATTTGAAATTTTAAAATAAATAATTTAAAACTTCATAATAAATAAACATAACTAAAAAAAACTAAATCCACTGAATTATTTAATAGTAAATTCTAACATGTTTTGAGGCCTTTTGAAATTACACATAAATTTTACTCTTTTTTTACCATTACATTACAGCAACCTCTTATAAGGATACACATAATATGATATTTTTCAAATAATTAAGGGGTTAATATAATGTGTAAGTGGTATCAATATAATATATATAATGGATATAAATATAAGTGAGAAATAATTATATATTAATAGTTATACTGCCATCTAATCATAATCAAAAATAATTATATGTTTATTGACTTTTATAATATTTATTATAAAAATTATATTAATAATAAATTATTTTTGTAATTTATTTACAAAAATCAGCAATATTGGGAAGTAATTTTCTTATTTAAAAGTTATTATAATTATTAATAGGAAACGGATTCTTAAATTTTAATTCAGAATTTTTTAATGCAACAACCAGCCCGAATTCTAATAGGCAAAAATTAAAAAACTACTGTTCAAACTTGAAAGTATGGCGGTGATTCATGATGGTTATCTTTTAGATCTTTTTCGCGCCAAAATCCGTATTTCTTATCTTCCCATCCATTTAAATTTCATTTCTCTTTGGGAAGAAATTCTCTTTACCGGGAATCACACATCTGTTCTTCGTGGGAAGGAAAATGTGGAGGCAAGTGAAAGCCACAAGCCAAGATGAGTCGATTGGAAGAAGGAGGAACATCAATCCCGTTCATGTCGCCTTCATTGTTGATAAGTACCTTTGCGACAATAATTTCTCAAGCACGCGTTCCATCTTTCGCAACGAGGCATCTTCTCTCTTTGCCACTTCGTCAATCAACCAGGTTTCTTGACCACCTTTCTGTGTTTTTGGCAACCTTCTTGGTTTCTTTTTCCTTGTTTTTTGTTGTTGTTACCAGGGTATTTAAGAGTCCACCACACACAAACACAAAAATTTAACGTAGGGATTTAATCAATCAACCTAATTTGATTCTTATGGACAATAATCAAGATGAATAAAATCCCATTGTGTTGATTTCATACTCAAAATCATGATGAAAATTAAACGCGGAAGCGTATCTGGATTAACCATAATGGAATGATGAAAAAAGTTGATGAAAATCAAGATTAATTTTATAATCTTTGAGTAGAGAGCTTTATTTTTTCTCATAGTTTTCTCTTTTGATGGAAATTAGAATAAGACAGTAATGTTGTAACTTCTCTATGCATATGGGATCATAATCACTTCTATTGGTCACTATCATCACCTATTCCAAATGTAAATGTAATAATTATAAGTTGGTCATTCATCAAATTATAATACTAATGTTATCTATACAATTAGCCTTTCATAACATATAACATATATACCTTTGGGTATAATTTTATAGTATTAGACCACTTTAATATTTTTTGGCTAATAAAATAATGATCCTAACTCATAATTATATCAAAATTGTTAACATTTAACTAAGTATCCCATGAGTTTGAGTTCTTTGGGCCGGTTATTGGACTAATGGTTGAGTCTTTGCCTTCCTTAAGAATATATTATGTGAAAATTGAATTCAAGTATTCCCAAAAACTTAAATACATTGGGTTTCTCAAAATATGGTTTGCCATATTGTCTCTTGACCCAATTTTTTTACTTGTTTTTTGCATAGTTGCCGAAGACTTTGGAGGAGATGCTGGATGAGTATATATTTTTGAAGAAACAAAATGCGATCCTGAATCAAGAAAGAGTCATGGTGATGGAAGAGAAAAACAGGATTCAAATACTGTTGCAAGGCATGCAGAATGCCCTGAACACTTACAATGCTTTTCAGAGGCCACCCTCACTGAATGTCGCGGGGATGAATGCAAATTTTGCAGTAGTTCCTCAACCGAGAGTTTATAACAAAACTCCTCAAGGTACAACGTTTTTTTTTTCCTTGACTAATCATGAGTTGAAATATTGGTTATCATTGGATGTTCTTGTTTTAATTCAAGGAGGTTTGCAACTGTAATTGCTTAGAGCTGTCATTGAGTCCAAAGCTCCCAACCCATTCCCATTCAGCCCCTACTTAATCCATTAAAATTATTGTCCCTTATTGTGAGTTATTTTCATCTCCAACCCAAATTCTTTAAGGGGTTGGGGCTTTTAGTGGTTGTTGCATTAGCCTTATTTGCTTGCAATCATGAGTTGACATATTGATCATTATTGTATGTTCTTGTTTTAATTTTTATATGTCAGTTGTTCTTGGTTTAAAGGTGGTCTACAACTCCAATTCTTTAGTGTTGTCATTTAGTCCATAGCCTACAGTCCATTCTGTCCTTCCTTACTTAACCCATTGAAACTGTAGTGCTTGTGTGGATGGAAGCTAGAAGAGCTTTTGAGAGTTTTTCTGTTGGAAATAGAATTTTTTTTCTTGTAGAAAAGCTCTAAAAAATTCTTCTAGCTTTATATCCAAACATGCTCATAGTCCCTCATGTGGGTTGGGGTTTTAGTAGGCTGTTGCACAAGCCTGATTTGCTTGGGATTTTCCTCAATTTTTATAATCTCAACAGTAACAACTACTTTAAACTGTTTAAATTGTGGAAGCAATTATCATTGTGAATGATTTTGTTGTCAACTTTAAATCGAGGTTGCAATGTTACAGCTGAGGATGCGTGGCGATCTCATTAGCTGGTGTTGATGGGTTTAAGTTATATGAATGATGTTTTGACGTTGCTTTGCTTTTTTATTAGGTGTTTCTACTATTACAAGTATTTCTGCTGCCATGCAAAACACATCTAATACACAGTTGCTTACTAGAACTGTCAACACCAATGTGGACACTGGAAACTTCTCAACACCCATGATTAGTGTGTCTGACAAGAAGAGAAAAGATACTGAAGCAGTAAATGGGCCTATAGTTGCAAAGAAACCTCGTGGTAGACCACCTGGCAGGAAAAATCAAGTCCAAGGTATAATTTTCTGTGAATCTATTAAGTATATTCTAAGCTTTCATAATGTCATCAATTGCATTTTTACTCTATCTTTATTTGAATCTATTAGTTTCTTGGCCATCTTCTTCTGCAACTCAATCATCATCTGGGAACTGTGCACCCAGCGGATCACTGGTTCAAGGATCCAATGCTGTCAAAGGCTCATTCAATCACCCTCCACTTTTTGTTCCAGACAATTCCCCAATTCCAAAGACACCTACAACACAATCCTCTCAGAGTGATACATATGTATCCCCTACTAAAATTTATCCTGCTGCATCTTGCAATGGAGAGGCTAGTCCTACTTGTTGCACTATGAATCCAACCAACAAAGTTATGGTTGGCCCTGAAACACAAATGGCTTATAAAGAGAACAGTCATTGCAATTCTCCTATCGAAGTAGATACAGGCAAATCAAGTAAGAAGGATGACGTAAGGAGCAAACTGAACTTTGATGCCTCTAATATGCCTGAGAGCTTGGACAAATCATTGTCTAATGAGGTTTATACATCTGAGTCTGACAAGGAAGTTGACATATCTGACATTGATTTTTCAAACTTGATGGATTGCTGCCCATTCCTAGGAATCACATCCGAAGATTTTTCTTACCATCCAGTTCCAACTCATTCCAAGGATAATGCTTCAACGTATTGTTTCTATTTAATGTTGCAATTCCTTCTTTGTTATTTAATGCTTGTATCTGGCATTGTTTTTATCTTTATTTAATAGGTCTTCTCATGAATGCAATGCTAATCATTTGACTTACCATCAAACTGCAAACAATCACCGATAAATATTTGAATATACAGGAAAATAAAGTTCATTCTGTATTCTGCATAATTTTGCTCTAAACCACTGTTTACTGAGAAGTTTTTACCTTTGCAGGCCTTGATAGTCAACATGTCTGACTCTTAATTTGGGATATTAAACACCATTCATTTGTTCCTTAGCCTGTTTGGTCATTAGGTAAGGCTAAAATGATTACTCTTTTAGTGATTGTTGATGACTTTAGCCTTTGTTGTTTCTGGTTACTTAAACCAAAAAGGAATAAGTTACTGTAAAGGAATTCATTTGAAAAACTTCTCACGAATCAACTAATTATGTTTTTGTGTAGAAAATTATTGCATGCCAGATCACAACAGACTTGTTTGATGTTAGCTGTTACTCTGTTGTCAAATTTCTTGGTCTAAGCCTTAAGCTAGTTGTGTATCTGTTTTCTCTCAAAGAAAATTAACTTTCTTCAAGTCTGGCTTTGATTTATTTTATTTTATTTTTATTATTATTACAGTGGCTTTCATTACTAATTACTATAATGGAATAAATCCTGCTAAGTTTCATTATTTTTGTTTGCCATTTCCAATTTTCCACTGATTATATTTTCTCCACTCTTGTGCAGGCAGTACAACTGAGAATTTGAAGTTACCAGTCAGCAAGGTTTATGTTACTCATATGTTACGGGAAATGGATCATGTCCAGCTAGTAATTTGTTATGTGACTGTGATAACATTCAGCAATTAAACAATTGGTTTGACGAGGGATGTATAACTAAGCATTGTAGTGAAAAGCTTTCAGATAGTTGTGTTTCTATTCACTCTCGAGAGTAGAACTAGAATTGACTTTGTTCAAGTCTGGCTTTGGTTACTAATTATTGTAATGGAATAATTCCAATTTCCAGCTAATAAGTTCCATTATTATTTAATTTGTCATTTCCACTTCACTTATTATATTTTCATTACTCAGCACAACACAGAATTTTGAAGTTACTTGTCAACATGATTTATGACGTTACATTACTTATATGTTAGGGGGAAATGAATTCAGTGTAGTCATGCACTCACACGATCAGTGATTTGTAAACTATGTGATAAACATCAGATGATTCAGATATTAAATTTGCGTTTTAAATCTGATTTATTCGATAAAATGAGTGACTTGATTTTCATCTGATGTTTTGGACTGCTGACTGCTTATAAATGTAGATTGCAGACAATGGAGAGACTTAGGCAGAGAACTTTGTTTTGTTTTAATTTATAGTTTAGAATAAAACAAAATTTTATAATGGCTAAGGATGTACAGTTGTGTAAAATTGTCTAATAACCGTAGATAGATTGGATTCTTCCCATGTGATTTTTCTTTTCCATTTTGTGATTCTAATTACTTGAACTCTGCAATGGAAATGCCATGAAATGAGGGGTCCTTCTATTCTTTTTGGTTTCATTTTCATTATTCAATGATTCCACCCTCGTTGGAATTTGGAGATGATATACTATGTGTGCAACTTTGGCTATGTGTACAACAATTTGGACTATTTGAAGGCAAAAGTAGGTGTAGCTGGCTTTAGCGGTCATTCCAATATTGCATATATATAAAATAGAAAAGAAAGAAAAACGAAAGGTTAAATTAGTTTTTTTTTCTAATTTATTTTTTAGGTTCAATTTCATTCTCTAACTTTTTTTATGTTCACTTTGATATTTTAATTTTTAAAATCGATTCAATTTGATACCTCCATCTAAATTAAACTGACACTATTAGGACATGTACGTTTTGTAGCAGTCTAAAGTCACTTAGTGGTGATTTTAAACTATCACAAAGTGTGATTTTTTAACATTGTTGGTCCGACTTAGACAATAGGACTAAATCGAATCGATTTTAAAAATTAGAGAACCAAATTGAACTCAAAAAAAAAAATCAAATTAATCCTGAAAAATAAATTAGAGGACCAAAAAATTAATTTTAACCAAAAGAAAAACTCAATATAAGATGGTGAGAGATTTGTTTATGCAAGTGTTGTGTTCTTTCTAGAAATCGTAGATAAGGGTGTTCACGGGTCGGATTGAGTTGTGGTTTGCTAAACCCATTACCCAATCCCACCAAATTTGAACAATTGGGTTAGGTTGGAATTGTGCAATTTTTTATAGACCTGCCATTGAATCTCAAGAAAATGAATGGTAAGGATGAGATTTAACTCTAAAAGAATTATTTTTGAAGTAAGTGGATCCCCCTTTTTATTTATATATAATAAATTTAATTTTATGATATGAGTTGGATCGGATAAAAAAAAAATTAACCTTATTATCCTACCCATTTATTATCAAATCTTAATTGGATCGATTTAAATTTAAACTAAACACTTAAATAACTTAATTTAATATAAATGGATTAAATTGGATCACAGATATACCCGAGATGTGAACATCGTTAATCACAGATGTCTGAAATGATTGGGATGGAGATAGCGTTGTCAAATGAGGTGAAAGACCATTTTCAACCATTTAAGGGATTGGCTCTTAATACTATGAACGTGTAGTACTATTTTTTTTTGTCTTAATCTTCCAATTTATCAATAGAAAGAGACCTCTATGTTACCTCTCATCGATCATCAGCCTCCTCCTCTTCCTCCTCCTCCTCCTTCTTCTTCTTCTTCCTCTTCTTCTTCGTTGCTGAAAATTTCATAAACAACAATGTGGAAGACTAACCAACCCAATACGACAAAGTCGTTTGGAATGGGCAAGATCAGCCCTGTTCATGTAGCCCTGATTGTTTACCAGTACCTTAACGACAACAATTTTTTCTCAAATGCGCTCTACCTTCCGCAACGAGGCTTCCTCCCTCTTTTCTGATTCGTTGATCAATGAGGTTAATTCCTTTTGCATCTTTCTCAACTCCTTTCATCTAAGGATCTTGTTAAGAAATTAAAAGATGACAGTTGAATAATTTTATTTTTAATTGTTTAGGCATCGAAGAGTTGGATGAGCTTGGGGCAGATACTGGATGATTATATGTGTTTGAAAGTGCAAAAGGTGATGCTGGATGAACAACAGGTCGAGGTAACGCAAGAGAAAAACCAGATTCACATGCTTTGGCAAGGCATATAAAAGGTTATGGATGTTTACAATACTTTTCAGAAGCCACCCTCACCCAAGGTCAGAGCGAGATTAGCCATTTCTAATTAATGATAGGTGTCAAGTGGAAGTATAATGATGTATGCAGATAAGACATCCTAACAGACCGATAGTCTTGAATCTTTTTCCTACATGATCTAATCAATTCGATCATGTACTAGTCATCCATTTTCATTGTTCAACTCTTTGACAACATCAAAAAACCAAAAACTTTGCCCCTCCTCTCTATCTATCCAAGGGATGGAAGGGCAAAGGCCTTTGGTGTCCCCTCTAGTTGATAATTAGGGTCTCCCAATGAATAGCCAGCAATCATTTTAATCCAACCATTACAAGTAATATTTGACTTGACATATATCTCCAGGACAAAAATAATGACAAGTAATCATGTCTAAGAACTTAAATGAAATAGCTGAGAGTTTTAGAGATTTATTCAGGTAGTGTTTGGTTTAAAAGAATGAATTAAGGTAGGAAGTGAATTCAACTCAAGTGAGGATGTTTGATAGGGTGAAAGGTAGATATAGATTTAAAAATGTGAGACTTGTGACTTTTAAGTTTCATCCCAAAAAGATATGAATGAGAGCGGAAGTCATAGTCAACAAGAAAGCGCAATAAAACAATTTTTCACTTATCAAAATTGATCATTTCTACACTTGTATGACTCTTGGGTTTACAACACAATCAATTATGCTTTTAGCATAGTTGACTATGTGATTACTCATTTAGACTTTAATTTCGGGTGACCTCAAATGAAATTGAAAAATTGACTATGTAATTTACATAATTGACAACAAACACTTAAATAATTATAAAAATAAAATAAAATTTCATCACACCATAAGAGAAAACATGTGTTCTTAAAGTGGTAGAATATACATTTGTTCCAAGTAACATTTCTTGGCCCAAAATGAAAATGTTATCGCTTGTTTAAATGTATGAGAATCAAATGATATCAAAAGGCCTTAAAACTAACTATTTTGCACCCATAAAAAAATACATATTCAGTATAAATAATCAAAATATATAATAATTAAAAACAATCATCAAAAGTAATCAATAAAGGCAATCAACATAACTCTCAAATACAATCATCAAAGATAATCAAAACTCAATAAAAAACAATCAACATAACTCTCAAACACAATCATCAAAGACAGTAAAAAACTCAATAAAAAAATAATCACCAAAAGCAATCAATCAAAGACAATCAACATAACTCTCAAACACAATCATCCAAGATAATCAAAACTCAATAAAAAACAATCATCAAAGGCAATCAACATAACTCTCAAACACAATCATCAAAGACAATAAAAAACTCAATCAAAAAATAATCATTAAAAGCAATCAATCAAAGACAATCAACATAACTCTCAAACACAATCATCCAAGACAATCAAAACTCAATAAAAAACAATCACCAAAAGCAATCAATAATCATCATAACTATCAATCATAATCATCAAGGACAATCCAAACTCAAGCAGAAGACAAGCATCAAAACTCAATAAAAAGTTAACAATCATAAACAAAAATAATAAAAAATAGACAAACATTAAAATCCTTTCCATGGAAAACAAAAGGCCTATTAATAGAATTTCCCTCAAGAAATGGAAAGTTAGATGAGACCATAATTATTCTTGAAGTTTTTAAACTTTATACAAGAATCCCGCTCTGATACCACTTGTTAGACAAGTGGCCTCAATAACTTAAGAGGGGGGTGAATTAAGTTTCAAAATTTTCCCACTAACAATCGTTAACCCCCCTTTTAAATGATAGGGTTAAAATTCAGAAGAAGAAGAAGAAACAATCAATTTAACAATGTTCTTTTAAATGTCCAAGACAAAGTAAACTACAGTAAAGTAACTGAGATAAGGGAAGAGAGAAATGCAAACTTGATTTATACTGGTTCGGCCATTTTCCGTGCCTACATCCAGTCCTCAAGCAACTCACTTGAGACTTTGTAAAAACCTTTTTACAACTTCTAAACACACAAGGAATCCCTTTCCCTTGTATTCAGGGAAATCACAATTCAAGAGACAACCAGTCTTTTGATTACAACTTACTTGAGATGAGCAGAAAGATTTCTCTCCTTTATATAGAGTGGATAATACAATTTGATGTTCCTGTATGAACTCTCAATAGATTTGTAAGTGTTTGCCCAAAAGTTGTTGAGAAAACATTTGACAATGAAGTTTTCTTAAAATACCTCTCTCTTACTTTTTGAAGTCAGACACACATATATATAGGCCCTTCGTGCCTTTTCAAAATGGTTTGAAGAGATGTGTCTATTCAAAAAGCTTTTTCTGAAATTTTTCACTGGTAATCGATTATACAGTTATATTTTAAAGGGTCATGACTTTTCAAATTGAATTTCAAGAGTTGCTGGTAATCAATTACACATCAATGATAATCGATTACACATTCAAAATTCAAATTTCAAACTCTTTTAAGAAGCTGATTTGCAAACTTGTCTTTTGATAATCAATTACCAGAGCCTTGATATTATATATATATATATATATATATATATATATATATATATATATATATATATTACATTGACACCACTTACACATTATATTAACCTCTTAATTATTTGAAAAATATCATATTATGCGTATCCTTATAAGAGGTTGTTGTAATGGTAAAAAAAGAGTAAAATTTATGTGTAATTTCAAAAGGCCTCAAAGGATTTTAGAATTTACTATTAAATAATTCAGAGGATTTTTTTTTAGTTATGTTTATTTATTATGAAGTTTTCAATTATTTATTTTAAAATTTAAAATATTTTTTTAATTTTTTAATACATAAAATAAAAAAATTTCCTGAGATCAGTAAATAGATAGTTAAATAAATTTAGATATTTTAAAGTATTTAAGATTTTTATTATTCAAATTTAATTTAGATTTGAAATTTTTTATAACTTTTAGTTTGTGGTTAAGCCTTTTAGTTCTTAATTATAATATACATACATATATATATATATATATATATATATATATATCTTAAATATTTTTAATTACTTATTAATATATTTGGGTTTGGACCGCAGATTTTTCAAGTATTTATACTATTAGATTGACGTACAAAGCTATTGTGTCAAATAAAAATTTGGTAAAGGAGAAATTCTTTCAAAAAAATGTGGGCCAGAGGTGTTCCCCCAAAGGTACAATTTTTTGTTTGGAAATTATCACAAAACAAGCTTTCAACTCTTCAAAATCTTGCACGACACGATATTATTTCACTAAATGAAAGCATATATGGCTTGAAAAATGAAGACACAACACATATTTTGGGTAGGTACATAGTATGGAGTAGCATTTTCAGATGGTGGGATGTCAAACCTGTTACACAATGCAGTAAAGGATAGATTCTTACAGTTTTCAGGTTTGTTGGGGACTAGGAAAGTGTCTAGAATTAAGTGGATGTCAGTGTGGTATGCTACTTTATATTGGCTATCTGGGTATATAGCAAGAAATGCAGTGGTGTTCTCAAATATCCATAAGGATGTAGATGAAATTGTTGAGTAGATTAAATTCTATTCTTTTCGTTGGAATAAGGGCCAAAGTGGGTTTTTTGTGTCTTTCTCGAGTTAGTGTCTGCATTATTGTGTTTGACAGATTTTGCGTGAAAGGAGTTTTATGGTGATTGGATGAATGAAGGATGAGAATTTGTATGAGGCTTGTTGGAGTATAAATATGATGTGAAAGTCTTACATCGGATTTTGAGATGGTGGGATGTCAAACCTGTTACATAGTGTCAGGTTCAATTAGTGATTAGCTCATGGCCCAGTAACATTACTTGTTTCTTACTGGCAAGTAACATTAATTAAAGTTATTGCATGATAAATCAACGGAGAAAAAAAATAATATAATCCTTTAATCCACACCAGACATGCTATTCATGTAAATAATATAAAAGTTTTTCTAAGATATTGAGATGAAAATTAAAATGGGTAGGCCTGCTTCAGCTACATCAACATACTGATGCACGTATACAGCAAAAATATGCACTACAACCTGATATTCTGGAAGAAGCTTCAATTTTGGTTGAAAAGTACAATGTTAGCTTCAAATTGCCCAAGTTCATGTACTAGACCAAAATATAAAGAAAGGAGTTATAATATAAGGAATATGGAGCAAAACGTTTGGATAAACTTATCCACATTCCAAAAGTACTTCTATGATAAAAAAAATAGGAAGAAAAAATGAAATGAACTTCTCCATAAGTTAAAAGTATTTTTGAAGAAATTTATCCAAACATGCCCTAGAAGGATCCCTCCTGGCATTTCCACCACAGTTCTCAAGTAGTTATGATCACAAAATGGGAATGCAAAATCAGATAAAGAGAATCTAAATGTATGAAACTAATAAGTATTGATTCCACTATAGTTATCATGGCCCTACTCTTAAGAGAGAAAACAGATCCACAATTTAGACCACGTATTATCTAAAGGCTCTTGAGTACAACAAATTGCTAGCTACATGGTATCTAGAATTGGAGGTTAGGTATTGAAGTCATAAGTACATCACATAGATCCCACCTAAGAGACTTTTTTAGCCACATGACAACATGATGGTAGTTAAATCAAAGCATACTTGTTCTTCATAATTATAAATTATAATTCTGATTATAAAACTAACACCAAAAGTACCTAAAGAACTGCATTTAAGTTTTTCCTAAAATTAAATTATAGCTACTAACAAAAATTCTAAAACAAGCTGGCATTGCAGAATCTTTATCTTTTTTCCATTTTAACTTGGGGAAATGGTTCTTAGTTTGCAGTTAGTGTTTTATGAAAAGTGCATGAAGTCTAGTTGTTTATTTAAATGAGTTTAGCCTGATTGGAAACTCCTAATTATTTTCACATCTGCAGAAAGAGACCCATCAATATACTAATACTGAAGATATGGAGGCAATCTGTAGACAAGCAAAAGAAGAACAAGAAAAAACTGACCATGCTTTTGAAAAAAAGACAAATGCAACCCTAAACTGTAGGATTTGTAACGCAGCCCTAAGCTTTTGAATATTCATCATTTTGAATTTCTGTTTTGACAAGTCAATAATTATAGCAACGTTGGTTGTTAGAACTTAGAAGAAATCCCTAATGGTTCTATGAATAGGAAGACAGTGTTAATTTTCTAGTCACACGCAAGGCATCAATTTGAATCCATAAATAAGAAGAATCAATGCATCACTTGAATCAATTACACATTGGTAATGTTACCATTTATCAATGTTTTGAAAATTAATCTAGTTTTATTGTAGTCAAACAATCCAGGCCTATGAAATGAACTTTATTACCTTGTATATTCATGTCTTTTTGAGTGCTACTGTAGGAGTTGTTCAAACTTAGCATTGCATTCATGAGGATCTATTCAAATAATGACAAAAAGAATGTCAAATGGAAACATTGAATTAATAACAAAGACGGAATTGCAATATTAAATAGAAACAATAACCTGAAGCATTATCCTGGATATGAGTCGAGGCTGAATGGTCAGAAAAATGGCTTCTTCTCGATTACCTAACACATCACTGAGTAAGATGAATTTTCTCCCAGTCTGAACATTCAATATCAGATTTGTCCAAGCTTTTATGCTTATCAGAGGCATCCAGCCTATCCCTTACACGATTCCTCTTACTTGCCATGTCTGAATCAGTATTAACAGGAGAAATGCTACGACTACTCTCTGTATAGGACATTTGATTTGTAGGACTAACCATAACTCTCTTGGTTTGAATTACATTGCAACAAGAGGGACTAGCCTCCCCATTACATGTTGCAACAAGAGAAATCTTAGGATGGGATACATATGAGCATTGGGTAACAATAGATCCTTGAGTCTGTGATTTGTTGGGGGCAAAATTCCCATATGATGATTGAATTGGAGAAGGGGGCCGAGAAATTACTTTATTATTGATTGTATTACTTGATGGCAACAATGTGTTTTGACCTGAGAGAATAAGGATAGACTGAAAAGGTAATTGATGAAATGATGAAAACTAAGCATATATAATTAATAAAGAGTTTAATGGTCATTTACTAATAGTATAAAACACTTCTACATTGTGTTCAATATGATTTTTAAACTAATTATCATAAAAGTTAATAAATTGATCATATATAATGGATTGAGATTAGATGATAATGTCCAACTTTTTACACTTTTAGAGTATAATCCTTTTTTCTTATTAATAAATGTATAAACTAGGAGACAACTATACCTTGGACACGAAGTTTCCTGTCGGGTGGTCTACCACGAGGTTTCTTTTCAATTGGTACATGGAACATTCATTGCTAGAGCATCTTTTCTCCTATTGCCATACACATAAATCATGGGTGGACAAGTTTCCAGTTTCTGCATTAGTGTTGACAATAGAAACACCTAACATTAAAGCAAAGCAAAGTCAATGCATCATTACTTGATTTCAACACATGATTAGTCGACAAAAAAATGTTGTACCTGGAGGAGTTTCATTACAAAGCCTTGATTGAGGAACCACTACATACTTTGTGTTCATCACCTCGACATTGGGTGAGGGTGAACTCTGAAAAGTATTGTAAATATCCACAGCCTTTTGTATGCCTTGCCTAAGCATGTGAATCATTACCTCGACCCATTGTTGATCCATCATCACCTTTTGCTCTTTCAAACACATATACTCATCCAGTATCTACCCCAAGCTCATCCAGCTCTTCGACGCCTAAACAATTAAAAATAAAATTATTCAAAAGTCATTTTTTAATTTCTTAACAAGATCCTTAGAAGAAAGGAGTTGAGAAAGACGCAAAAGGAATTAACTTCATTGATCAACGAATCAGAAAAGAGGGAGGAAGCCTCGTTGCGGAAGGTGGAATGTGTTTGAGAAAAATTGTTGTCGTTGAGGTACTGGTCGACGACGAGGGCAACATGAACACGACTGATCTTGTTCATTCCAAATGACTCTGCCGTATTGGGTTGGTTTGTCTTCCACATTATCGTTTATTAAATTTTCAGCCGCGAAGAAGAATAAGGAGGAAGAACACACACAGACACAGACACAGACACAGATATATATATATATATATATATATATATATATATATATATATATATATATATATATATATATATCTGTGTGTGTGTGTGTGTGTGTGTGTGTGTGTGTGTGTGTGTGTGTGTGTGTGTGTGTGTGTGTGTGTGTGTGTGTGTGTGTGTGTGTGTGTGTGTGTGTGTGTGTGTGTGTGTGTGTGTGTGTGTGTGTGTGTGTGTGTGTGTGTGTGTGTGTGTGTGTGTTCAAAAATTATAAATACTTTAATTTTTTATTAACAAATAAAATCAAGAATTATATAAAAGTACCAAATAAACATGTTCATTTTTGTTATCTTACATTTATTAAATAGATAATTTTATCAAACACTTATAATTCAAAAAAATATTTTAACAACTCTCAACTATCAACGATTCTCAGTTACTAACTAATTTTTAACTTTCAAGTAGCCTTTTCAGTTTACAACTATTTTTTCCAATCATAGCCTAAATAAATAAGTTATGTTTGTTTTCCTTAAATTATAGTTCAAAATAAGAACTTTGGAAGGCCTGATAACTATCATTCTTTTAGTTTTAAATTTTCTTTTCAATTAACTATTATTTGGAAAAAAATTGAAATTAAATTAATTATCTCACTCAATGAAAGAATATATTTATAAAAAAATTAAAAGCTTCATTTTTTCACTAATATTTCTATAAGATAAAAAATAATTAATTAAAAAAATCCTTAATTTCAAATTATACTAATAAGTAATTAAAAATATTATATATATATATATATATGTATATATATTATAATTAAGAACTTAAAAGCTTAACCACAAATTAAAAGTTATAAAATTTTTGAAATACAAATTAAATTTGAATAATTAAAATCTTAAATACTTTAAAATATATAAATTTATTTAACTATTTATTTACTGATCTGAGATTTTTTTAATTTTATGTAATGAAAAATAAAAAATATTTTAAATTTTAAAATAAATAATTTAAAACTTCATAATAAATAAACATAACTAAAAAAAATAAATCCAATGAATTATATAATAGTAAATTCTAACATCCTTTTTTTGACCATTACAATAACGTCTTATTAGGATACACATAAGATGATATTTTTCAAATAATTAAAGGGTTAATATAATGTGTAAGTGACGTCAATATAATATATATATAATGGATGTAAATATAAGGGGAAAATAATTATACATTAATAGTGTACAAATTTTTGCACCACCATCTAATCATAATCGAGAATAATTATAAATTTGTTGACTTATATGATATTTATGTAAAAAATCATATTAATAATAAATTATGATTAAATGATAACAGTGCATCATCATTAAACTTGTAAATATAGTATTCTTCAAACAAAATTAAGGATTACTGTAGGTGTAAAAAAAAACAAGGGAATGTTGTCATAATTTATTTACAAAAATCCGCCATATTGGGTAGTAATTTTCATATTTAAAAATTATTATAATTATTAATAGGAAGTTTGGATAAATGTAAGAATTGTAATAATAATTATTTTTAACTTTAATATTTAACAAACAACTATATATATAAATAAGAAATAGTGTCAATAAACTTCCTCTTTAGCACGTGAAAATGTATTTTATTTTTATATAAATAGATGCATCTCTTATTTTCTCTAATTTTATCTATGGTCCATATTAATTCAAATGCTTATTGTAAAAACGGATTCTTAAATTTTAATTCGGAATTTTTTATTGCGCCGGAACTCTAATTGGCAAAAATTAAAAAACTACTGTTCAAACTTGAAAGTATGGCGGTGATTCATGATGGCTATCTTTTAGATCTTTTTCGCGCCAAAATCCGTATTTTTTATCTTCCCATCCATTTAAATTCACTTCTCTTTGGGAAGAAATTCTCTTTACCGGGCATCACACATCTCTTCTTCGTGGGAACGAAAATGTGGAGGCAAGTGAAAGCCACAAGTCAAGATGAGTCGATCGGAAGAAGGAGGAACATCAATCCCGTTCATGTCGCCTTCATTGTTGATAAGTACCTCTGCGACAATCATTTCTCAAACACGCGTTGCATCTTTCGCAACGAGGCATCTTCTCTCTTTGCCACTTCGTCAATCAACCAGGTTTCTTGACCCCCTTCTGCGTTTTTGGCAACTTAACTCATCCAATTATGATAATTATAATTTGTTCCCTCATCAAATTATAATATCACCAATGATATCTACACAATTAACCTTTCATCATCACATATAGTTCTTAGTCGTAATTTTATATTTATTAGAGCACTTTGATAGTTAGAAAATAATAATCCTAACTCATTCAATTATATATATATATGATCCAAAATTGGTAACATTTAGCGAAGTATCCCATGAGTTTCCAACCCATGAGTTACCGTTGTTTGGACTGGTTATTGGACTATGGGTTGAGTTTTGTGCCCTCCTTAAGAATATATTATGTGAATTCAAGTCTTCCCAAAAACTTAAATACATGGGGTTTCTCAACAATATATTACTTTGTTTTTTGCATAGTTGCCGAAGACTTTGGAGGAGATGCTGGATGAGTATATATTTTTGAAGAAACAAAATGTGGTCCTGAATCAAGAAAGAGTCATGGTGATGGAAGAGAAAAACAGGATTCAAATACTGTTGCAAGGCATGCAGAATGCCCTGAACACTTACAATGCTTTTCAGAGGTCACCCTCACTGAATGTCGCGGGGATGAATGCAAATTTTGCAGTAGTTCCTCAACCGAGAGTTTATAACAAAACTCCTCAAGGTACAACGTTTTTTTTTTCCTTGACTAATCATGAGTTGAAATATTGGTTACCATTGTATGTTCTTGTTTTAATTCAAGGAGGTTTGCAACTGTAATTGCTTAGAGCTGTCATTGAGTCCAAAGCCCACAACCCATTCCCATTCAGCCCCTACTTAATCCATTAAAATTATTGTCCCATATTGTGAGTTATTTTCATCTCCAACCCATGAATTTAAATTCTTTAAGGGGTTGGGGCTTTTAGTGGTTGTTGCATTAGCCTTATTTGCTTGCAATCATGAGTTGACATATTGATCATTATTGTATGTTCTTGTTTTAATTTTTATATGTCGGTTGTTCTTGGTTTAAAGGTGGTCTACAACTTCAATTCTTTAGTGTTGTCATTTAGTCCATAGCCTACAGTCCATTCTGCCCTTACTTAACCCATTGAAACTGTAGTGCTTGTTTGAGAATTTTTCTGTTGGAAATAGAGTTTTTTTTCTTGTAGAAAAGCTCTCAAAAACTCTTCTAGCTTTATATCCAAACATGCTCATAGTCCCTCATGTGGGTTGGGGTTTTAGTAGGCTGTTGCACAAGCCCGATTTGCTTGGGATTTTCCTCAATTTTTATAATCTCAACAGTAACAACTACTTTAAACTGTTTAAATTGTGGTAGCAATTATCATTGTGAATGATTTTGTTGTCAGTTATAGTAACTTTAAATTGAGGTTGCGATGTTACAGCTGTGGATGTGTGGTGATCTCATTAGCTGGTGTTGATGGGTTTAAGTTATATGAATGATGTTTTGACCTTGCTTTGCTTTTTGATTAGGTGTTTCTACTATTACAAGTATTGCTGCTGCCATGCAAAACACATCTAATACACAGTTGCTTACTAGACCTGTCAACACCAATGTGGACACTGGAAACTTCTCAACACCCATGATTAGTGTGTCTGACAAGAAGAGAAAAGATACTGAAGCAGTAAATGGGCCTATAGTTGCAAAGAAACCTCGTGGTAGACCACCTGGCAGGAAAAATCAAGTCCAAGGTATAATTTTCTGTGAATCTATTAAGTATATTCTAAGCTTTCATAATGTCATCAATTGCATTTTTACTCTATCTTTATTTTCAGGTGAAAACACATCACCACAATCAAGTAATGCTGTCAACAACCAAGTAGTTTCTTGGCCATCTTCTTCTGCAACTCAATCATCATCTGGGAACTGTGCACCCAGCGGATCACTGGTTCAAGGATCCAATGCTGTCAAAGGCTCATTCAATCACCCTCCACTTTTTGTTCCAGACAATTCCCCAATTCCAAAGACACCTACAACACAATCCTCTCAGAGTGATACATATGTATCCCCTACTAAAATTTATCCTGCTGCATCTTGCAATGGAGAGGCTAGTCCTACTTGTTGCACTATGAATCCAACCAACAAAGTTATGGTTGGCCCTGAAACACAAATGGCTTATAAAGAGAACAGTCATTGCAATTCTCCTATCGAAGTAGATACAGGCAAATCAAGTAAGAAGGATGACGTAAGGAGCAAACTGAACTTTGATGCCTCTAATATGCCTGAGAGCTTGGACAAATCATTGTCTAATGAGGTTTATACATCTGAGTCTGACAAGGAAGTTGACATATCTGACATTGATTTTTCAAACTTGATGGATTGCTGCCCATTCCTAGGAATCACATCCGAAGATTTTTCTTACCATCCAGTTCCAACTCATTCCAAGGATAATGCTTCAACGTATTGTTTCTATTTAATGTTGCAATTCCTTCTTTGTTATTTAATGCTTGTATCTGGCATTGTTTTTATCTTTATTTAATAGGTCTTCTCATGAATGCAATGCTAATCATTTGACTTACCATCAAACTGCAAACAATCACTGATAAATATTTGAATATACAGGGAAATAAAGTTCATTCTGTATTCTGCATAATTTTGCTCTAAACCACTGTTTACTGAGAAGTTTTTACCTTTGCAGGCCTTGATAGTCAACATGTCTGACTCTTAATTTGGGATATTAAACACCATTCATTTGTTCCTTAGCCTGTTTGGTCATTAGGTAAGGCTAAAATGATTACTCTTTTAGTGATTGTTGATGACTTTAGCCTTTGTTGTTTCTGGTTACTTAAACCAAAAAGGAATAAGTTACTGTAAAGGAATTCATTTGAAAAACTTCTCACGAAGTAACTAATTATGTTGTTGTGAAGAAAATTATTGCATGCCAGATCACAACTGACTTGTTTGATGTTATCTGTTACTCTGTTGTCAAATTTCTTGGTCTAAGCCTTTAGCTAGTTGTGTATCTGTTTTCTCTCAAAGAAAATTAACTTTCTTCAAGTCTGGCTTTGATTTATTTTATTTTATTTTTATTATTATTACAGTGGCTTTCATTACTAATTACTATAATGGAATAAATCCTGCTAAGTTTCATTATTTTTGTTTGCCATTTCCAATTTTCCACTGATTATATTTTCTCCACTCTTGTGCAGGCAGTACAACTGAGAATTTGAAGTTACCAGTCAACAAGGTTTATGTTACTTATATGTTACGGGAAATGGATCATGTCCAGCTAGTAATTTGGTATGTGACTGTGATAACATTCAACAATTAAACAATTCGTTTGACGTGGGACGTATAACTAAGCATTGTAGTGAAAAGCTTTCAGATAGTTGTGTTTCTATTCACTCTCGAGAGTAGAACTAGAATTGACTTTTTTCAAGTCTGGCTTTGGTTACTAATTACTGTAATGGAATAATTCCAATTTCCAGCTAATAAGTTCCATTATTATTTAATTTGTCATTTCCACTTCACTTATTATATTTTCATCACTCAGCACAACACAGAATTTTGAAGTTACTTGTCAACACCATTTATGACGTTACGTTACTTATATGTTAGGGGGAAATGAATTCAGTGTAGTCATGCAATCACACGATCAGTGATTTGTAAACTATGTGATAAACATCAGATGATTCAGATATCAAATTTGCGTTTTAAATCTGATTTATTGGATAAAATGAGTGACTTGATCTTCATCTAATGGTTTAAACTGCTGACTGCTTATAAATGCAGATTGCAGACAATGAAGAGACATTGCAGAGAACTTTGTCTTGTTTTAATTTATAGTTTAGGATAAAACAAAATTTTATAATGGCTAAGGATGTACAGTTGTGTAAAATTGTCTAATAACCGTAGATAGATTGGATTCTCCCCATCTGATTTTTCTTTTCCATTTTGTGATTCTAATTACTTGAACTCTGCAATGGAAATGCCATAAAATGAGGGGTCCTTCTATTCCTTTTGGTTTCATTTTCATTATTCAATGATTCCACCCTTGTTAGAATTTGGAGATGATATACTATGTGCGCAACTTTGGCTATGTGTACAACAATTTGGACTATTTGAAGCTAACTTTCTCTGTATGCATACATTAAAATGTTCAAGAATGAAGGCAAAAGTAGGTGTAGCTGGCTTTAGCGGTCATTCCAACATTGCATACATATATAAAATAGAAAAGAAAAAAAATAAAGGGTTAAATTAGTTTTTTTTTCTAATTTATTTTTTAGGTTCAATTTCACTCTAATTTTTTTTAAGTTCACTTCGATATTTTAATTTTTAAAATCGATTCAATTTGATACCTCCGTCTAAATTAAATTGACACTATTAGGACATGTACGTTTTGTAGCAGTCTAAAGTCACTTAGTGGTGATTTTAAACTATCACAAAGTGTGATTTTTTAACATTGTTGGTCCAACTTAGACAATAGGACTAAATCGAATCGATTTTAAAAATTAGAGAACCAAATTAAACTCCAAAAAAAAAAAATTCTAATTAATCCTGAAAAATAAATTAAAAGACCAAAAAATTAATTTTAACCAAAAGAAAACTCAATATAAGATGGTGAGAGATTTGTTTATGCAAGTGTTGTGTTCTTTCTAGAAATCGTAGATAAGGGTGTTCACGGGTCGGATTGAGTTGTGGTTTGCTAAACCCATTATCCAATCCCACCAAATTTGAACAATTGGGTTAGGTTGGATTTGTGCAATTTTTTATAGACCTGCCATTGAATCTCAAGAAAATGAATGGTAAGGATGAGATTTAACTCTAAAAGAATTATTTTTTGAAGTAAGTGGATCCTCCTTTTTATTTATATATAATAAATTTAATTATATGATATGAGTTGGATCGGATAAAAAAATTAACCTTATTATCCAACCCATTTATTATCAAATCTTGATTGGATCGATTTAAATTTAAATTAAACACTTAAATAACTCAATTCAATATAAATGGATTAAATTGGGTCACAGATATACCCGAGATGTGAACATCCTTAATCACAGATGTCTAAAATGACTGGGATGGAGATAGTGTTGTCAAATGAGGTGAAAGACAATTTTCAGCCATTTAAGGAATTGGCTCTTAATACTGTGAACATGTAGGACTATTTTTTTTTTTTACTTAATCCTCAAATTTATCAACAGAAAGAGACCTCTAACTAATCTGGAATTCAATCTAAAGGTAAGTAAATCTTGACCAAGAATTATTTTCATCGATGATTAAACTTGGGTACTACTCGAATGAGGGCACAATCACTTTAGTCTTTAAGATTAATAAAATTAAAATAAAAAAATCTTTATAATGTATCGATCTTCTATTCTGACTTCCCCAAACCTTCTAGTAGCCAACCGAGACAATGATGGGTTCGTTGCCCTAGCTGGGATGGGGCAAAAGAAGTTTTGAGAATTCAAGAGAAGGTCACAATGAGATGAGCCCTTTCTAATTAATGATAGGGATCAAGCGGAAGTGCAATGATGTATGGAGCTAAGGCATCCTAACAGACCGATAGTCTTGAATATTGTTCCTACATGATCTGATTAATTCGATTAGGTACTAGTCATCCATTTTCATTGTTCAACTCTTTGACAAGATGAGAAAACCAAAAACTTTGCCACTTCTCACTATCTATCCAAGGGATGGAAGGGCAAAGGCCTTTGGTGTCCCCTCTAGTTGATAATTAGGGTCTCCCAATGAATATCCAACGAGGCTTACTCCCTCTTTTCTGATTCGTTGATCAACGAGGTTAATTCCTTTTGCATCTTTCTCAACTCCTTTCTTCTAAGGATCTTTTTAAGAAATTAAAAGAGGATAGTTGAATAATTTTATTTTTAATTGTTTAGGCATCAAATTGTTGGATGAGCTTGGGACAGATATTGGATGAGTATATGTGTTTGAAAGAGCAAAAGGTGATGCTGGATGAACAAGTCGAGGTAACGCAAGAAAAAACCGGATTCACATGCTTAGGCAAGGCATACAAAAGGCTATGGATGTTTACAATACTTTTCAGAAGCCACCCTCACCCAAGGTCACAGCGAAATAAGCCGTTTCTAATTAATGATAGGTGTTGTTGGATCGAGTGGCCTCAGAATAATTAAGAAGGGGGGGTTGAATTAATTATTCCTAAACCTTTACTAATTAAAAATTTACTCTTCTAAGGCTTTTACTATGTTGTTAAGAGAATGAGGAGTAGAAGAGAAATTTAACCAAAAGTAGAAGCGGAAATTAAATGCACAACGGAAAGTAAAAGAGTAGGGAAGAAAGAGACAAACACACAAGAGTTTTTATACTGGTTCGACAACAACCCGTGCCTACATCCAGTCCCCAAGCGACCTGCGGTCCTTGAGATTTCTTTCAACCTTGTAAAAATCCTTTTATAAGCAAAGATCCACAAGGGATGTACCCTCCCTTGTTCTCTTTTAACCTAGTGGATGTACCCTCACTAGAACTGATCCATAAGAGATGTACCCTCTCTTGTTCTCAGTCAAACCCAAGTAGATGTACCCTGTACTTGTACCACAAAGGATGTATCCTCCAATGTGTTAAGACAAAGATCTCAGGCGGTTAAACCTTTGATACTTTGTGAATGGGGATACAAAAGAATTCTCAGACGGTTAGTCCTTTGAACACTTTTGTATAAGGGAAAGGGAAGAATCAAAAGTATTCTCAGACTGTGTCGTTTTGAATTCTTTGACAAGGGAGAAGGGAGACACAAAAGAATTCAGGCGGTTAGTCCTTTGTTCTTTTGGAAAAGGGAGAAGAGAGACACAAAAAGAATTCAGACGGTTAGTCATTGGCAAATTCTTTTTGGCAAAGGGAGAAGAGATGAAAAGCACAAGTTTTCAAGGTTTAGAAAACCAGAAAACTTTGAAAAGCTTTTGGTACAAAGAAGAAGAAGAAGTTCAAAGAGATTCAAGGCTTGTAAAGGATTGTATGAATAAGTATTCAAGATTCCTGAAATGCAAAACAAAGCCTTGCTTTTATAGACTCTTCATGTCTGGTCAAGACAACCATTTAGAAGAGTTATAACTTTTAGAAAAACTTAAAACCAATTTGAAAAAGTCAAAAACCTTTTGAAGAGTTACATCTTTTGATTTATTCAGAAACATTCATTGGTAATCGATTACCAAATCAGTGTAATCGATTACACAAGGCTTTTATGTGAAAGGATGTGATTCTTCACATTTGAATTTGAATTTCAACGTTCAAAGGCACTGGTAATCGATTACCAAAACATTGTAATCAATTATAATTTTTTGAAATTAATTGGAACGTTGTAAATTCAATTTGAAAACTTTTTCAAAACAATTTTGCTACTGGTAATCGATTACAACAATCTGGTAATCGATTACCAGAGAGTAAAAACTCTTTGGTAAACATGTTTTGAGAAAAATCATGTGCTACTCAATTTTTGAGAAAAACTTTTTATACTGATATTGATTAAGCCTTCTCTTGATTCTTGAATCTTGAGTCTTGAATCTTGATCTTGATTTTTGAGATCTTGAACCTTGAATCTTGATTCTTGACTCTTAACTTTCTTCTTGAGTCTTGAATTCTTCTTGATTCTTATCTTGAACTCTTGAATTTTTCTTGATTCATTTGAGTTGGTCTTTGATTGATCTTTGATTCACTTGAGTTGTTCTTTGATTGATCTTTGAGCTTTTTGTCATCACCTTCGTCATCATCTTTTGTTATCATCATTGTTATCATCAAAACACCTTTGATTCACCATGAAGCTTTGCTTCTACAGGTGTCAAGTGGAAGGGTAGTGATGTATGCAGCTGAGGCATCCTAATAGACCGATAGTCTTGAATCTTGTTCATACATGATCCGATCAATTCGATCAGGTACTAGTCATCCTTTTTCATTGTTAAACTCTTTGACAACATGAAAAATTAAAAACTTTGCCCCTTCTCTCTATCTATCCAGGGGATGGAATGGCAAAGGCCTTTGGTGTCCCCTCTAGTTGATAATTAGGGTTTCCCAATGAATAGCCAACAATAATTTTAATCCAACCATTACAAGTAATATTTGAATTGACATATATCTCCAGGACAAAAATAATGACAAGTAATAATGTCTAAGAACTTAAATGAAATAGCTGAGAGTTTTAGAGATTTATTCAGATAGTGTTTGGTTTAGAGGGATGAATTACGGTTGGAACTGAATTCAACTCAAGTGAGGATGTTTGATATTTAAAAATGTAAGACTCGTGACTTTTAAGTTTCATCCCAATAAGATATGAATGAGAGGGAAAGTCATAGCCAACAACAAAGTGCAATAAAACAATTTTTCACTTGTCAAAATTGATCATTTCTACACCTGTGTGACTCTTGGGTAGACAACACAATCAATTATGCTTTTAGCATAGTCGACTATGTGGTCACTCATTCAGACTTTAATTTTGGGAGACCTCAAATGAAGTTGAAAATTGATTATGCAATTTGCATAATTAACTACAACCACTTAAATAATTATAAAAATAAAATAAAATTTCGTTGCACCATAAGAGGAAACGTGTGTTCTTAAAGTGGTAAAATATACATTTGTTTTATCTCTACTTTTTTTCCCTTGTATTATTTACCTATTACTTTAATTCAAATCTTTCATCTCTTCTACACTCTCTTTCATCCTAATCAAATAATCTACATTAGATTCTACATTTCAAATTTTATCTTTTTAGCTTATATATAGAATTTTGATACTTTGTTATATGAAGAAATGATATTTGATGAGAATAAGAGGAACGCGAGAAAAATTATGTTAAAATAAGCAAGAATACAATTGAAAGGAAAATGTGTTAGGGTCTTGTTTAAATAATCATTTGTTAAAAAAACATCCATGATTTATTTGTTATATTTTGAATTCTTAATTTATTCTTCTAAAAATAATTATTAGTATAAGTGATTTTTTCTTATTAAAAATTTTGAGAAAAAAATAAGCATCCTAGTTTGAGATTTTTTTTTTCAAAAAAAAATGTGCCACCAAAACTACACATAGTAAATAGTTGGGCATCACTCTCTATACCAATATTTGATGTTGTATTAGCCGTGGGGATGGGATGTTAGCTAGTTGCCAGTCATAGGTGGTTCCTTGAAAATCTAGTGAGAGAAAGAGAGAGATCATTGATCCTATTTAAGTGCCTCTTAATCTAGCTTATCTTTTAGGATAAAATATTATGCTAGACAAAGAAGATAGGGATAAGAGATGAAATAATATTTTTACATCCTATTGACACAACTAACAATAAATTAAGATAGAATAGGATAATTATCTTTTTATCTTGACATAAAAAATGTGAAAGTATAACATGATTTTTATATTAGATTAAAACGAAAAAAATATAATTTGAATAAAAAATAATTCAAGTAAAAATATAGTTGAAATAAAATTCAAATTTGAAAGAAAAGTTAAAGAGCAGAAATCACAAATAAAAATAAATAAGGAGCGGTAACTATTTTTTTTATAAAAGAACTAAACAAATTGGAAGAAAATATAAACTTTTCCACGAGGAGTACCCGCACTTTTCTTCCCTCTACGTTACCTCTCATCAATCATCAGACTCCTCCTCGTCCTCCTCCTCCTCCTCCTTCTTCTTCTTCTTCTTGGTTGCTGGAAATTCCATAAACGACAATGTGGAAGACTAACCAACCCAATACGGCAAAGTCGTTTGGAATGGGTAAGATCAGCCCTGTTCATGTTGTCCTGATTGTTAACCAGTACCTTAACGACAACAATTTTTCTCAAACGCACTCTACCTTCCGCAACGAGGCTTCCTCCCTCTTTTTTGATTCGTTGATCAATGAGGTTAATCCCTGTTGCGTCTTTCTCAACTCTTTTCATCTAAGGATCTTGTTAAGAAATTAAAAGATGACAGTCGAATAATTTTACTTTTAATTGTTGAGGCATCGAAGAATTGGATGAGCTTGGGCAAATACTGGATGATTATATGTGTTTGAAAGAGCAAAAGATGATGTTGGATGAACAACGGGTCGAGGTAACGCAAGACAAAAACCAGATTCACATGCTTAGGCAAGGCATACAAAAGGCTATGGATGTTTACAATACTTTTCAGAAGCCACCCTCACCCAAGGTCGCAGCGAGATGAGCCATTTCTAATTAATGATAGGTGTCAAGTGGAAGTGCAATGATGTATGCAAATGAGGCATCCTAACAAAGTGATAGTCTTGAATCTTGTTCCTACATGATCTGATCAATTCGATCATGTACTAGTCATCCATTTTCATTGTTCAACTCTTTGACAACATCAAAAAACCAAAAACTTTGCCCCTCCTCTCTATCTGTCCAAGGGATGGAAGGGCAAAGGCCTTTGGTGTCCCCTCTAGTTGATAATTAGGGTCTCCGAATGAATAGCCAACAATCATTTTAATCCAACCATTACAAGTAATATTTGACTTGACATATATCTCCAGGACAAAAATAATGACAATTAATCATGTCTAAGAACTTAAATGAAATAGCTGAGAATTTTAGAGATTTATTGAGCTAGTGTTTGGTTTAAAGGAATGAATTAAGGTTGGATGTGAATTCAACTCAAGTGAGGATGTTTGATAGGGTGAAAGGTAGATATAGATTTATAAATGTGAGACTGGTGACTTTTAAGTTTCATCCCAAAAAGATATGAATGAGAGCGGAAGTCATAGCCAAGAAGAAAGCGCAATAAAACAATTTTTCACTTATCAAAATTGATCATTTCTTCACTTGAGTGACTCTTGGGTTGACAACACAATCAATTATGCTTTTAGCATAGTCGATTATGTGGTCACTCATTTAGACTTTAATTTCGGGTGACCTCAAATGAAATTGAAAAATTGACTATGCAATTTACATAATTGACAACAAACACTTAGATAATTATAAAAATAAAATAAAATTTCATCGCACCATAAGAGAAAACGTGTGTTCTTAAAGTGGTAAAATATACATTTGTTCCAAGTACCATTCCTTGGCCCAAAAAGAAAATGTTACCGCTTGTTTAAATGTATGAGAATCAAATGATATCAAAAGGCCTTAAAACTAACTATTTTACACCCATTAAAAATACATATTCAGTATAAATAATCAAAATATATAATAATTAAAAACAATCATCAAAAGTAATCAATAAAGACAATCAACATAACTCCCAAACACAATCATCGAAAACAATCAAAACTCAATAAAAAACAATCATCAAAAGCAATCATCAAAGACAATCAACATAACTCTCAAACACAATCATCAAAGACAATCAAAAACTCAATTAAAAAATATTCACCAAAAGCAATCAATCAAAGACAATCAACATAACGCTCAAACACAATCATCCAAGATAATCAAAAACTCAATAAAAAACAATCATCAAAGATAATCAACATAACTCTTAAACACAATCATCAAAGACAATAAAAAACTCAATAAAAAAAATCATCAAAAGCAATCAATCGAAGACAATCAACATAACTCTCAAACACAATCATCCATGACAATCAAAATTCAATAAAAAACAATCATGAAAAGCAATCAATAATCATCATAAGTATCAATCATAATCATCAAAGACAATCCAAACTCAAGCAGAAAACAAGCATCAAAACTCAATCAAAAGTTAACAATCATAAGCAAAAATAATAAAAAATAGACAAACATTTAAATTCTTGCCAATGAAAACAAGAGGCCTATTAATAGAATTTCTCTCAAGAAATGGAAAGTTAGATGGGATCATAATTATTCTTGAAGTTTTTAAACTTTAGACAAAAATCCCTCTCTGATACCACTTGTTGGACAAGTGGCCTCAATAACTTAAGAGGAGGGTGAATTAAGTTTCAAAATTTTCCCACTAACAAACTTAAAACCCCTTTTAAATGATAGGGTTAGAATGTAGAAAAAGAAGAAGAATCAATCAATTTAACAATATTCTTTTAAATGCCAAAGACAAAGTAAACTACAGTAAAGTAACTGAGATAAGGGAAGAGAGAAATGCAAACTTGATTTATACTGGTTCGGCCACTTCCCGTGCCTATGTCTAGTCCTCAAACAACTCACTCAAGATTTTTACTAACTTTGTAAAAACCTTTTTACAACTTCTAAACACCCAATGAATCATTTTCCCTTGTGTTCAGGAAAATCACAATTCAAGAGACAACCAGTCTTTTGATTACGACTTACTTTCTGAGATGAACAAAAAGATTTCTCTCCTTTAGAGTGAATAATACAATTTGATGTTCCTTCAGACACACATATATATAGGCCCTTCATGCCTTATCAAAATGGTTTGAAGAGATGTGTCTATTCAAAAAGCTTTTTCTGAAATTTTTCACTGGTAATCGATTACAGGTTTCTGGTAATCGATTACACAGTTATATTTTGAAGGGTCATGACTTATCAGATTGTATTTCAGGAGTTCTGTTGCTGGTAATCGATTACATATTATTGATAATCGATTACACATTCAAATTTCAAATTTCAAACCCTTTTAAGAAGCTGATTTGCAAACTTGTCTTCTATTAATCGATTACTAGAGCCTTGATATTATATATATATATATATATATATATATATATATATATATATATATATATATATATATATATATTACATTGACACCACTTACACATTATAGTAACCTCTTAATTATTTGAAAAATATCATATTATGCGTATCCTTATAAGAGGTTGTTGTAATGGTAAAAAAGAGAGTAAAATTTATGTGTAATTTCAAAAGGCCTCAAAGGATTTAGAATTTACTGTTAAATAATTAAGAGGATTTATTTATTTTTAGTTATGTTTGTTTATTATGAAGTTTTCAATTATTTATTTTAAAATTTAAAATATTTTTTTATTTTTCATTACATAAAATAAAAAATTTCCTAAGATCAGTAAATAGATAGTTAAATAAATTTATATATTTTAAAGTATTTAAGATTTTTATTATTCAAATTTAATTTAGATTTCAAATTTTTTGTAACTTTTAGTTTGTGGTTAAGCCTTTTAGTTCTTAATTATAATATATATATATATATATATATATATATATATATATATGTTAAATATTTTTAATTACTTATTAATATAGTTTGACATTAATGATATTTTTTAATTAATTATTTTTATTCATATAGAAATATTATTGAAAAAATGAAGCTTTTAAACTGTTTACGTTTTTTAATTTATACTTAAAATTCTTTAACTAATATTCAATACAATATAGCCTAAAAAAATGTTAAATATAATAAATTATATGTAAAGCATCTTTAAAATTATTTTTATTCATTTTACGTAATATTTGTTATTTTTTTATAAATATATTCTTAATCCTTAATGTTTAAAGAAATTTGATTTAGTTCCTGATGTTAAGTGACAACGTTAAAAAGGAAAGATATTGTTTGTTGTGGTCATGATGAGCAAGGAAATTATTCATGAAGTAGAAACGGCCACTGTTATGGCAATATGATCTGCTACAGGAGTTAGAAATTGAAATTGAGAGAGTAAGGAAGGGGTGGATGAAAAAGATATTTGGGTTTGGACTGTAGATGTTTCAAGTATTTATACTGTTAGATTGACGTACAAAGCTATTGTGTCAAATAAAAATTTGGTAAAGGAGAAATTCTTTCAAAAAAATGTGGGCCAGAGGTGTTCCCCCAAAGGTACAATTTTTTGTTTGGAAATTATCACAAAACATGCTTTCAACTCTTCAAAATCTTGCACGACACGATATTATTTCACTGAATGAAACCATATATGGCGTGAAAAATGAAGACAACACATTTTTCGGGTAGGTACATAGTATGGAGTAGCATTTTGAGATGGTGGGATGTTAAACCTGTTACACAATGCAGTAAAGGATAGATTCTTATAGTTTTCAGGTTTGTTGGGGACTAGGAAAGTGTCTAGAATTAAGTGGATGTCAGTGTGGTATGCTACTTTATATTGACTATCTGGCTATATAGCAAGAAATGCAGTGGTTTTCAAATATCCACAAGGATATAGATGAAATTGTTGAGTAGATTAAATTCTATTCTTTGCGTTGGAATAAGGGCCAAAGTGGGTTTTTTGTGTCTTTCTGGAGTTAGTGTCTGCATTATTGTGTTTGACATATTTTGCGTGGAAGGAGTTTTATGGTGATTGGATGAATGAAGGATGAGAATTTGTATGAGGCTTGTTGGAGTACAAATATGATGTGAAAGTCTTACATCGGATTTTGAAATGGTGGGATGTCAAACCTGTTACATAGTGTCAGGTTCAATTAGTGCCCAATACCATAACTTGTTTCTTACCGGCAAGTAACATTAATTAAAGTTATTGCATGATAAATCAACGGAGAAAAAATACAATCCTTTAATCCACACCAGACATGCTATTCAAGTAAATAATACAAAAGTTTTTCTAAGATATTGAGATGAAAATTAAAATGGGCAGGCCTGCTTCAGCTACATCAACATTCTGATGCACGTATACAGCAAAAATATGCACTACAACCTGATATTCTGGAAGAAGCTTCAATTTTGGTTGAAAAGTACAATGTTAGCTTCAAATTGCCCAAGTTCATGTACTAGACCAAAATATAAAGAAAGGAGTTATAATATAAGGAATATGGAGCAAAACGTTTGGATAAACTTATCCACATTCCAAAAGTACTTCTACGATAAAAAAATAAGAAGAAAAAATGAAATGAACTTCTCCATAAGCTAAAAGTATTTTTGAAGAAATTTATCCAAACATGCCCTATAAGGATCCCTTCTGGCATTTCCATCACAGTTCTCAAGTAGTTATGATCACAAAATGGGAATGCAAAATCAGATAGATAAAGAGAATCTAGATGTATGAAACTAATAAGTATTGATTCCACTATAGTTATCATGGCCCTACTCTTAAGACAGAAAACTGATCCACAATTTAGACCATGTATTATCTAATGGCTCGAGTACAACAAATTGCTAGTTACTTGGTATCTAGAATTGGAGGTTAGGTATTGAAGTCATAAGTACATCACATAGATCCCACCTAAGAGACATTTTTAGCCACATGACAATATGATGGTAGTTAAATCAAAGCACATACTTGTTCTTAGTAATTATAAATTATAATTCTGATTATAAAACTAACACCAAAAGTACCTAAAGAACTGCATTTAAGTTTTTCCTAAAATTAAATAATAGCTACTAACAAAAATTCTAAAACAAGCTGGCATTGCAGAATCTTTATCTTTTTTCCATTTTAACTTGGGGAAATGGTTCTTAGTTTGCAGTTAGTGTTTTATGAAAAGTGCATGAAGTCTAGTTGTTTATTTAAATGAGTTTAGCCTGATTGGAAACTCCTAATTATTTTCACATCTGCAGAAAGAGACCTATCAAGATACTAATACTGAAGATATGGAGGCAATCTGTAGAAAAGCAAAAGAAGAACAAGAAAAAACTGACCAAGCTTTTGAAGAAAAGACAAATGCAACCCTAAAATCTAGGATTTGTAATGCAGCCCTAAGCTTTTGAATATTCATCATTTTGAATTTCTGTTTTGACAAGTCAATAATTATAGCAACGTTGATTGTTAGAACTTAGAAGAAATCCCTAATGGTTCTATGAATAGGAAGACAGTGTTAATTTTCTAGTCACACGCAAGGCATCAATTTGAATCCATAAATAAGAAGAATCAATGCATCACTTGAATCAGTTACACATTGGTAATTTTACCATTTATCAATGTTTTGAAAATTAATCTAGTTTTATTGTAGTCAAACAATCCAGTCCTATGAAATTAACTTTATTACCTTGTATATTCATGTCTTTTTGAGTGCTACTGTAGGAGTTGTTCAAACTTAGCATTGCATTCATGAGGATCTATTCAAATAATGACATAAAGAATGTCAAATGGAAACATTGAATTAATAACAAAGACAGAATTGCAATATTAAATAGAAACAATAACCTGAAGCATTATCCTGGATATGAGTCGAGGCTGAATGGTCAGAAAAATGGCTTCGTAATGCATTTCTCGATTACCTAACACATCACTGAGTAAGATTTTCTCCCAGTCTGAACATTCAATATCAGATTTGTCCAAGCTTTTATGCTTATCAGAGGCATCCAGCCTATCCCTTACCCGATTCCTCTTACTTGCCATGTCTGAATCAGTATTAACAGGAGAAATGCTACGACTACTCTCTGTATAGGACATTTGATTTGTAGGACTAACCATAACTCTCTTGGTTTGAATTATATTGCAACAAGAGGGACTAGCCTCCCCATTACATGTTGCAACCGGAGAAATCTTAGGATGGGATACATATGAGCATTGGGTAACAATAGATCCTTGAGCCCGTGATTTGTTGGGGGCAAAATTCCCATATGATGATTGAATTGGAGAAGGGGGCCGAGAAATTACTTGATTATTGATGGTATTACTTGATGGCAACATTGTGTTTTGACCTGAGAGAATAAGGATAGAGTGAAGAGGTAATTGATGAAATGATGAAAACTAAGCATATATAATTAATAAAGAGTTTAATGGTCATTTACTGATACTATAAAACATTTCCACATTGTTGTTCAATCATAATTCACTGTTAATATGACTTTTAAATTAATTATCATAAAAGTTAACAAATGGATTATATATAATGGGTTGTGATTAGATGATAGTGTTCAACTTTTTACATTTTTAGAGTATAATCCTTTTTTCTTATTAATAAATGTATAAACCAGGAGACAACTATACCTTGGACAGGAAGTTTCCTGTCGGGCGGTCTACCACGAGGTTTCTTTTCAATTGGTACGTGGAAAATTCATTGCTAGAGTATCTTTTCTCCTATTGCCATACACATAAATCATGGGAGGACAAGTTTCCAGTTTCTGCATTAGTGTTGACAATAGAAACACCTAACATTAAATCAAAGCAAAGTCAATGCATCATTACTTGATTTCAACACATGATTAGTTGAGAAAAAAATGTTGTACTAGGAGGAGTTTCATTACAAAGCCTTGATTGAGGAACCACTGCATAATTTGTGTTCATCATCTCGACATTAGGTGAAGGTGGACTCTGAAAAGTATTGTAAACATCCACAGCCTTTTGTATGCCTTGCCTAAGCATGTGAATCATTACCTCGACCCATTATTGATCCATCATCACCTTTTGCTCTTTCAAACACATATACTCATCCCGTATCTACCCCAAGCTCATCTAGCTCTTCGACGCCTAAATAATTAAAAATAAAATTATTCAACAATCATCTTTTAATTTTTTAACAAGATCCTTAGAAGAAAGAAGTTGAGAAAGACGCAAAAGGGATTAACCTCGTTGATCAACGAATCAGAAAAGAGGGAGGAAGCCTCGTTGCGAAAGGTGGAACGCGTTTGAGAAAAATTGTTGTCGCTGAGGTACTGGTCGATGATGAGGGCAACATGAACACGGCTGATCTTGTTAATTCCAAATGACTCTGTCGTATTGGGTTGGTTAGTTTTCCACATTGTCGTTTATGAAATTTCCAGCCGCAAAGAAAAAGGAGGAAGAGGAGGAGTCTGGTGATCGATGAGAGATAATGTAGAGGGAGGGAAAGTGCGGGTACTCCTCGCAGGAAAGTTTATATTTTTTTCCAATTTGTTTACATATATATATAAATGTTCAAAAATTATAAATAGTTCAATTTTTTATTAATAAATAAAATCAAGAATTATATAAAAGTACCAAATAAACATGTTCATTTTTGCTATCTTACATTTATCAAATAGATAATTTTATCAAACACTTATAATTCAAAAAATTATTTTAACAACTCTCAACTATCAACGATTCTCAGTTACTAACTAATTTTTAACTTTTTTTTTTTTTACTTAAAACTACCTTAAATTATAGTTCAAAATAAGAACTTTCGAAGGCCTGATAATTATCATTCTTTTAGTTTTAAATTTTCTTTTCAGTTAACTATTATTTGGAAAAAAATTGAAATTAAATTCATTATCTCACTCAATGAAAGAATATATTTATAAAAAAATTAAAAGCTTCATTTTTTTCAATAATATTTCTATAAGATAAAAAATAAATAATTAAAAAAAGCCTTAATTTCAAATTATACTAATAAGTAATTAAAAATATTTAATATATATATATATGTATATATATTATAATTAAGAACTTAAAAGCTTAACCACAAATAAAAAGTTATAAAATTTTTGAAATACAAATTAACTTTGAATAATAAAAATCTTAAATACTTTAAAATATATAAATTTATTTAACTATTTATTTACTGATCTGAGATTTTTTTAATTTTAGGTAATGAAAAATAAAAAATATTTTAAATTTTAAAATAAATAATTTAAAACTTCATAATAAATAAACATAACTAAAAAAAAATAAATCCAATGAATTATATAATAGTAAATTCTAACATCCTTTTTTTTTTTTTATCATTACAGCAACGTCTTATCAGGATACACATAAGATGATATTTTTCAAATAATTAAGGGTTAATATAATGTGTAAGTGGCGTCAATATAATATATATAATGGATGTAAATATAAGGGGAAAATAATTATGCATTAATAGTGTACAAATTTTTGCACCACCATCTAATCATAATCGAGAATAATTATAAATTTGTTAACTTGTATGATATTTATGTAAAAAATCATATAAATAATAAATTATAATTAAATGATAACAGTGCATCATCATTAAACTTGTAAACACAGTATTCTTCAAACAAAATTAAGGATTAATATAATGTGTAAGTGGCGTCAATATAATATATATAATGAATGTAAATATAAGGGGAAAATAATTATGCATTAATAGTGTACAAATTTTTGCACCACCATCTAATCATAATCGAGAATAATTATAAATTTATTAACTTATATGATATTTATGTAAAAAATCATATAAATAATAAATTATAATTAAATGATAACCGTGCATCATCATTAAACTTGTAAACACAGTATTCTTCAAACAAAATTAAGGATTACTGTAGGTGTAAAAAAAAACAAGGGAATGTTGTCGTAATTTATTTACAAAAATCCGCCATATTGGGTAGTAATTTTAATATTTAAAAATTATTATAATTATTAATAGGAAGTTTGGGTAAATGTAAGAATTGTAATAATAATTATTTTTAACTTTAATATTTAACAAACAACTATATATATAAATAAGAAATAGTGTCAATAAACTTCCTCTTTAACACGTGAAAATGTATTTTATTTTTATATAAATAGATGCATCTCTTATTTTCTCTAATTTTATCTATGGTCCATATTAATTCAAATGCTTATTGTAAAAACGGATTCTTAAATTTTAATTCAGAATTTTTTATTGCGCCCGAACTCTAATTGGCAAAAATTAAAAAACTACTGTTCAAACTTGAAAGTATGGCGGTGATTCATGATAGTTATCTTTTAGATCTTTTTCGCGCCAAAATTCGTATTTCTTATCTTCCCATCCATTTAAATTTCACTTCTCTTTGGGAAGAAATTCTCTTTACCGGGAATCACACATCTCTTCTTCGTGGGAACGAAAATGTGGAGGCAAGTGAAAGCCACAAGCCAAGATGAGTCGATCGGAAGAAGGAGGAACATCAATCCCGTTCATGTCGCCTTCATTGTTGATAAGTACCTCTGCGACAATAATTTCTTAAGCACGCGTTCCATCTTTCACAACGAGGCATCTTCTCTCTTTGCCACTTCGTCAATCAACCAGGTTTCTTGACCACCTTTCTGCGTTTTTGGCAACCTTCTTTTCTTTTTCCTTATTGTTTGTTGTTGTTACCAGCGTATTAGAGTCCACCACACACAAACACAAGAATTTAACGTAGGGATTTAATCAATTAACCTAATTTGATTCTTACTGACAATCATCAAGATGAATAAAACTTCATTGTGTTGTTCCCATGTCTAAAATCATGATGAAAACTAAGCGCGGAAGCGTATCTGGATTAGACATAATGAAATAATGAAAAAGATTAATGAAGATCATGATTGATTTTATGATCTTTGAGATGTAGAGATTTATTTTTTCTAAGGCACCATAACCTCTTCTATTAGTCACTATCATCACTTACCCCAAATGTAAATTGATCCCCCATCAAATTATAATATTACCAATGATATATATATATATATATATATATATATATATATATATATATATATATATATATATATATATATATATATATATATATATATATATATATGACCCAAAATTGCTAACATTTAACTAACTATCCCTTGAGTTTGTGTTCTTTGGGCCGGTTATTGAACTAATGGTTGAGTCTTTGCCCTCCTTGAAAATATATTATGTGAAAATTGAATTCAAGTATTTCCAAAAACTTAAATACATTGGGTTTCTCAAAATATGGTTTGTCATATTGTCTCTTGACCCAATTTTTTTACTTTGTTTTTTGCATAGTTGCCGAAGACTTTGGAGGAGATGCTGAATGAGTATATATTTTTGAAGAAACAAAATGTGATCCTGAATCAAGAAAGAGTCATGGTGATGGAAGAGAAAAACAGGATTCAAATACTGTTGCAAGGCATGCAGAATGCCCTGAACACTTACAATGCTTTTCAGAGGTCACCCTCACTGAATGTCGCGGGGATGAATGCAAATTTTGCAGTAGTTCCTCAACCGAGAGTTTATAACAAAACTCCTCAAGGTACAACGTTTTTTTTTTCCTTGACTAATCATGAGTTGAAATATTGGTTACCATTGTATGTTCTTGTTTTAATTCAAGGAGGTTTGCAACTGTAATTGCTTAGAGCTGTCATTGAGTCCAAAGCCCACAACCCATTCCCATTCAGCCCCTACTTAATCCATTAAAATTATTGTCCCATATTGTGAGTTATTTTCATCTCCAACCCATGAATTTAAATTCTTTAAGGGGTTGGGGCTTTTAGTGGTTGTTGCATTAGCCTTATTTGCTTGCAATCATGAGTTGACATATTGATCATTATTGTATGTTCTTGTTTTAATTTTTATATGTCGGTTGTTCTTGGTTTAAAGGTGGTCTACAACTTCAATTCTTTAGTGTTGTCATTTAGTCCATAGCCTACAGTCCATTCTGCCCTTACTTAACCCATTGAAACTGTAGTGCTTGTTTGAGAATTTTTCTGTTGGAAATAGAGTTTTTTTTCTTGTAGAAAAGCTCTCAAAAACTCTTCTAGCTTTATATCCAAACATGCTCATAGTCCCTCATGTGGGTTGGGGTTTTAGTAGGCTGTTGCACAAGCCCGATTTGCTTGGGATTTTCCTCAATTTTTATAATCTCAACAGTAACAACTACTTTAAACTGTTTAAATTGTGGTAGCAATTATCATTGTGAATGATTTTGTTGTCAGTTATAGTAACTTTAAATTGAGGTTGCGATGTTACAGCTGTGGATGTGTGGTGATCTCATTAGCTGGTGTTGATGGGTTTAAGTTATATGAATGATGTTTTGACCTTGCTTTGCTTTTTGATTAGGTGTTTCTACTATTACAAGTATTGCTGCTGCCATGCAAAACACATCTAATACACAGTTGCTTACTAGACCTGTCAACACCAATGTGGACACTGGAAACTTCTCAACACCCATGATTAGTGTGTCTGACAAGAAGAGAAAAGATACTGAAGCAGTAAATGGGCCTATAGTTGCAAAGAAACCTCGTGGTAGACCACCTGGCAGGAAAAATCAAGTCCAAGGTATAATTTTCTGTGAATCTATTAAGTATATTCTAAGCTTTCATAATGTCATCAATTGCATTTTTACTCTATCTTTATTTTCAGGTGAAAACACATCACCACAATCAAGTAATGCTGTCAACAACCAAGTAGTTTCTTGGCCATCTTCTTCTGCAACTCAATCATCATCTGGGAACTGTGCACCCAGCGGATCACTGGTTCAAGGATCCAATGCTGTCAAAGGCTCATTCAATCACCCTCCACTTTTTGTTCCAGACAATTCCCCAATTCCAAAGACACCTACAACACAATCCTCTCAGAGTGATACATATGTATCCCCTACTAAAATTTATCCTGCTGCATCTTGCAATGGAGAGGCTAGTCCTACTTGTTGCACTATGAATCCAACCAACAAAGTTATGGTTGGCCCTGAAACACAAATGGCTTATAAAGAGAACAGTCATTGCAATTCTCCTATCGAAGTAGATACAGGCAAATCAAGTAAGAAGGATGACGTAAGGAGCAAACTGAACTTTGATGCCTCTAATATGCCTGAGAGCTTGGACAAATCATTGTCTAATGAGGTTTATACATCTGAGTCTGACAAGGAAGTTGACATATCTGACATTGATTTTTCAAACTTGATGGATTGCTGCCCATTCCTAGGAATCACATCCGAAGATTTTTCTTACCATCCAGTTCCAACTCATTCCAAGGATAATGCTTCAACGTATTGTTTCTATTTAATGTTGCAATTCCTTCTTTGTTATTTAATGCTTGTATCTGGCATTGTTTTTATCTTTATTTAATAGGTCTTCTCATGAATGCAATGCTAATCATTTGACTTACCATCAAACTGCAAACAATCACTGATAAATATTTGAATATACAGGGAAATAAAGTTCATTCTGTATTCTGCATAATTTTGCTCTAAACCACTGTTTACTGAGAAGTTTTTACCTTTGCAGGCCTTGATAGTCAACATGTCTGACTCTTAATTTGGGATATTAAACACCATTCATTTGTTCCTTAGCCTGTTTGGTCATTAGGTAAGGCTAAAATGATTACTCTTTTAGTGATTGTTGATGACTTTAGCCTTTGTTGTTTCTGGTTACTTAAACCAAAAAGGAATAAGTTACTGTAAAGGAATTCATTTGAAAAACTTCTCACGAAGTAACTAATTATGTTGTTGTGAAGAAAATTATTGCATGCCAGATCACAACTGACTTGTTTGATGTTATCTGTTACTCTGTTGTCAAATTTCTTGGTCTAAGCCTTTAGCTAGTTGTGTATCTGTTTTCTCTCAAAGAAAATTAACTTTCTTCAAGTCTGGCTTTGATTTATTTTATTTTATTTTTATTATTATTACAGTGGCTTTCATTACTAATTACTATAATGGAATAAATCCTGCTAAGTTTCATTATTTTTGTTTGCCATTTCCAATTTTCCACTGATTATATTTTCTCCACTCTTGTGCAGGCAGTACAACTGAGAATTTGAAGTTACCAGTCAACAAGGTTTATGTTACTATGTTACGGGAAATGGATCATTTCCAGCTAGTAATTTGTTGTGTGACTGTGATAACATTCAGCAATTAAACAATTGGTTTGACGTGGGACGTATAACTAAGCATTGTAGTGAAAAGCTTTCAGATAGTTGTGTTTCTATTCACTCTCGAGAGTAGAACTAGAATTGATTTTGTTCAAGTCTGGCTTTGGTTACTAATTACTGTAATGGAATAATTCCAATTTCCAGCTAATAAGTTCCATTATTATTTAATTTGTCATTTCCACTTCACTTATTATATTTTCATCACTCAGCACAACACAGAATTTTGAAGTTACTTGTCGACACGATTTATGATGTTACGTTACTTATATGTTAGGGGGAAATGAATTCAGTGTAGTCATGCAATCACACGATCAGTGATTTGTAAACTATGTGATAAACATCAGATGATTCAGATATCAAATTTGCGTTTTAAATCTGATTTATTGGATAAAATGAGTGACTTGATCTTCATCTAATGGTTTAAACTGCTGACTGCTTATAAATGCAGATTGCAGACAATGGAGAGACATTGCAGAGAACTTTGTCTTGTTTTAATTTATAGTTTAGAATAAAACAAAATTTTATAATGGCTAAGGATGTACAGTTGTGTAAAATTGTCTAATAACCGTAGATAGATTGGATTCTTCCCATCTGATTTTTCTTTTCCATTTTGTGATTCTAATTACTTGAACTCTGCAATGGAAATGCCATGAAATGAGGGGTCCTTCTATTCTTTTTGGTTTCATTTTCATTATTCAATGATTCCACCCTCGTTGGAATTTGGAGATGATATACTATGTGTGCAACTTTGGCTATGTGTACAACAATTTGGACTATTTGAAGCTAACTTTCTCTGTATGCATACATTAAAATGTTCAAGAATGAAGGCAAAAGTAGGTGTAGCTGGCTTTAGCGGTCATTCCAACATCTCATATATATAAAACAGAAAATAAAGAAAAACGAAAGGTTAAATTAGTTTTTTTTCTCTAATTCATTTTTTAGGTTCAATTTCATACTCTAATTGTTTTATGTTCACTTTGATTTTTTAATTTTTAAAATCGATTCAATTTTTGATACTGCTGTCTAAATTAAAGTGACACTATTAGGACATGTACGTTTTGTAGCAGTCTAAAATCACTTAGTGGTCATTTTAAACCATCACAAAGTGTGATTTTTTAACATTGTTGGTCCAACTTAGATAGTAGAACTAAATCAAATCGATTTTAAGAATTAGAGAACCAAATTGAACTAAAAAACACACCAAATTAAACCTAAAAAATAAACTAGAGGATCGAAAAATTAATTTTAAACAAAAGAAAAACTCAATATAAGATGGTGAGAGATTTGTTTATGCAAGTGTTGTGTTCTTTCTAGAAATCGTAGAGAAGAGTGTTCCCGGGTCGGATTGAGTTGGGGTTGGCTAAGCCCATTACCCAATTCAACCAAATTTGAACAATTGGGTTAGGTTTGGTTTGTGCAATTTTTTTATAGACCTGACTATTGAATCTCAAGAAAATGAATGGTAAGGATGAGATTTAACTCTAAAAGAATTATTCTTGAAGTAAGTGGATCCTCCTTTTTATTTATATATAATAAATTTAATTATATAATATGAGTTGGATCGGATAAAAAAAATTAAACTTATTATCCAACCCATTTATTATCAAATCTTAATTGGATCGATTTAAATTTAAATTTAAATTAAACACTTAAATAACTCAATTCAATATAAATGGATTAAATTGGGTCACAGATAGACCCGAGATGTGGACATCCTTAATCACAGATGTCTGAAATGACTAGGATGGAGACAATGTTGTCAAATGAGGTGAAGGATCATTTTCAACAGTTTAAGGGGTTGGGTCTTAATACTCTGAACGTGTAGGATTATTTTTTTGGTCTTAATCTTCCAATTCTTCAACGGAAAGAGACCTCTAACTAATCTGGAGTTCGATCTAAAGGTAGGTAAAACTTGACCAAGAATTATTTTCATCAGGGATTGAACTTGAGTACAACTCGAATGAGGGCACAATCACTTTAGTCTTTAAGATTAATAAAATTAAAATAAAAAAATCTTTGTAATGCATCTGTTAGAACAAAGGATGAAAGTTTGAAAAAAAAGAAAGGAAAAAAAAAGAAAAAAAAGGCTTCAGGTCCCACATCGCTCAGGATAAACACTTGAATAGTGTTTCACTCCCTATATATAGAGAGCTCATTTCTTCATTTTTCCTTGCCCCAATTGAGAAGCATTTCCTCAACTTTTCTTTCTCCCTCCCATATTTCAGCCGATGCATTTCCGGCAAACTTCTCCCTCTTTCTTTCTGTCGCTCTAAAATTTCGGTTGGCTATAAGAGTGACTTTTTAAATCATATTTTTCGGTTTAGTGACTTTTCAAGTCATATTTTTCGGTTGGCTATAATAGTGACTTTTTAAGTCATATTTTCAGTTGACTATAATAGTGACTTTTCAAGTCATATTTTTCGGTTGGCTATAATAGTGACTTTTTAAGTCATATTTTCGGTTGGCTATAAGAGTGACTTTTCAAGTCATATTTTTCGGTTGGCTATAATAGTGACTTTTTAAGTCATATTTTCAGTTTGCTATAATAGTGACTTCTTTTTAAGTCATATTTTCAGTTGGCTATAATAGTGATTTTTCAAGTCATATTTTTCGATCGGCTATTAGAGTGACTTTTCAAGTCATATTTTCGGGTGGCTTTAGAGTGACTTTTCAAGTGATACAAGAGGGTGTAATTCTAGAAAAGGTTTCCTCAGTGTAGTGGGAATCTTATACAGTGATCTGGGTTGTTTTATCCTGGGGACGTCGTGGTTGATAGTCTGCTTGCACAATTTTTTGGCAGTGCCACGAAACGTCTTAAAGAAAGTGGTATTGTCCGTGACTCAGCCAGTAATTTTTTCGGTTTGCCATAAACTATTGTTACAACAATTTTAAGACGTTTTCGGTTCTGCTATGGCTACCGTAGATATTATTGGCTCGAACAACAATGACCTCAACAAACTTTTTAGGTTTGAAGGGTATCATTTCAAACGTTGGCAACAAAAGATGATGTTTTCTTTAACTATGAGAAAAGTTGCCTATGTTTTGAACATTGATATTCCGGTGGTACTTGAGGATGCTGAGAAGGAAGTGAAGGATAAAATGACTATGGAATTAGCTCTCTGGAATGAAAATGATTACATATGCAAGAATTTCATTTTGAATGGGTTAGCTGATGATCTCTATGATTATTATAGCCCATATAAGTCTGCCAAATTAGTTTGGCTGGCTTTGGAAAAGAAGTATGATACTGAGGAAGCTGGGACTAAAAAGTATGTTGTTAGCCGCTACCTCAAGTATCAAATGACTAATGATAAATCAGTAGAGTCTCAATCCCATGAGATACAGAAAATTGCTCATGATATCATATCAGAGGGTATGGCATTGGATGAGCAATTTTAGGTTGCTGTCATCATAGACAAACTGCCTCCTGGCTGGAAGGATTTCAAAAACCTTCTCAGACACAAGACCAAAGAATTCTCTTTGGAGTCTCTGATCACACGTCTGCACATTAAGGAAGAGGCACGTAGACAAGATCAGAAAGATGAAGTGTTGGTTGTGTCTCACAACAACACTAAAAGGAAGAACACATGTGCAGTTCTGAAGCCTATTGACAAAAACTTTAAGAATCAGAACCGCAATGTGAGCAATACCTCCAACCGCAACAAGAACCCCCCAAGGGTCCAACATGATGACAACATCCACCTGCCAAGAATAATCCTGGTGAGCCATTCCTCTGCTACAATTGTGGCAAACCGGGACATATGGCACGTAAATGCATAAATCCTTCAATGACAGGTGCTCCCCCGGCTAACATGACTCAAGAGCCATACATAGCTGTGATAACTGAGATCAATATGATTGGAGGATCAGATGGATGGTGGGTAGACACTGGTGCTTCTCGCCATGTTTGCTATGACCATGCTATGTTTAAAACATACACAAATATTGAAAATAAGAAAGTGTTGCTGGGTGATTCCCACACCACTACTGTTGTTGGAACTGGAGATGTTGAATTGAAGTTTACCTCTGGAAAGACTTTGATTCTCAAAGATGTGATGCATACTCCAGAGATGAGAAAGAATCTGGTTTCTGGTTTTCTTTTAAACAAGGCTGGGTTTACTCAGACCATAGGTGCAGATTTATTTACTTTGACCAAGAATGGGGTATTTGTAGGGAAAGGGTACGCCACTGATGGCATGTTCAAATTGAATCTTGATATTAATAAAGTTTCTCCTTCTGCTTACATGCTGTGCGATTTTAATATTTGGCATTCTAGACTTTGTCATATAAGTAGTCGTTGCATATCTAACATGAGTAACTTAGGTTTTATTCCAAAGCTATCTTCAAATCACTTTGAAAAATGTGTTTTTTGCAGTCAATCTAAAATAACTAAGAAATCACATAAATCAGTAGTTATAGAATCTGAGCCATTGGATTTAATACATTCTGATATATATGAATTTGATGGAACGTTGACCAGAAATGGAAAACGATATTTTATCACTTTTATTGATGACTGCTTTGATTATACATATGTATATCTTATGAAAAATAAAAGTGAAGCGCTTGACATGTTTAAGTTATTTGTAACAGAAATTGAAAATCAATTCAATAAGAAAATTAAGAAACTTCGAAGTGATAGAGGCACAAAGTATGATTCCAGTTTGTTTAATGAGTTTTATAATTTGCATGGAATCATACATGAGACGACTGCTCCATATTCACCTGAAATGAACGGTAAAGATGAAAGAAAGAACAAAACTTTTACAGAATTAGTTGTAGCTACTATGTTGAGTTCTAGTGCAACATCTTTTTAGTGGGGCAAAATTTTGTTAACTGTTTGTTATGTGCTAAATAGAATCCCCAAATCAAAAAGCAAGACATCTCCCTATGAGATATTAAAGAAAAGACAACCAAATTTATCTTATTTAAGAACTTGGGGATGTCTGGCCTATGTAAGGATCCCAGACCCTAAGAGGGTTAAACTTGCAAGTAGAGCCTATGAATGTGTGTTCATTGGTTATGCTATTAATAGCAAAGCGTATAGGTTTTATGACCTAAACGCAAAAGTGATCATAGAGTCAAATGATGCTGATTTTTATGAAAATAAATTTCCTTTTAAATTAAGGGATAATGGGGGTACTTCATCGAGTTATCTTCCTGCTATTAGTAGTGAAAATCTTGCACAACCAGAACCAGATATAGAGCCTCGAAGAGGTAAGAGAGCAAGAATTGCTAAAGATTATGGGCCCGATTATATGGTCTATACATTAGAGGAGGATCCATCAAACCTCCAAGAAGCTTTGTCTTCTTTGGATGCTGACTTGTGGCAAGAAGCCATTAATGATGAGATGGATTCTTTAGAATCTACCAAGACATGGCATTTAGTAGACTTGCCTCCTGGTTGCAAACCAATTGGTTGTAAATGGATCTTGAAAAAGAAACTAAAACCTGATGGTACAATGGATAAATACAAGGCTCTCCTTGTAGCCAAGGATTTTAGGCAAAGAGAGATTGTGGATTTCTGCGACACCTTTTCACCAGTCACTAGAATAACATCTATTCGGGTGCTAATATCTCTTGCTGCTATTCATAGTCTAGTGGTACACCAAATGGATGTTAAAACTGCTTTTTTAAATGGTGAATTGGAAGAGGAAATCTATATGGAACAACTTGAAGGGTTTGTGATTCATAGACAAGAAGATAAAGTCCGCAAGTTAGATAAATCTTTGTATGGTCTAAAACAAGCACCTAAGCAGTGGCATGAAAAGTTTGATAACTTAATAGTCTCGAATGGGTTTAAGGTGAATGAAAGTGACAAATGCATTTACTACAAATTTGTAAATACTATTTGCACTATCATATGTGTATATGTCAATGACCTTCTCATATTTGGTTCAAATATTCATGTAGTGAACGATGTGAAATCATTGTTGTGTAACAACTTTGATATGAAAGACCTTGGAGAAGTAAGTGTAATCCTTGGTATTAAGATTACTAGGTCAAAAGAGGGAATTTCTCTGGATCAATCTCACTACATTGAGAAGATCTTAAAGAAATATGACTACTTTGACTGTAAACCTGCTAGTACACCATATGATCCAAGTGTAAAACTGTTTAAGAACACTAGTGAAGGTATACGACAAACTGAGTACGCAAGTATCATTGGCAGCCTTAGGTATGCCACTGATTGTACTAGACCCGACATAGCCTATGTTGTGGGATTATTATGCAGGTTTACCAGTAGACCTAGTATGGAGCATTGGCACGCTATTGAAAGGGTAATGAGGTACCTTAAAAGAACCATAAACCTTGGATTACATTATAAAAGGTTTCCCGCTGTACTTGAAGGATACAACGATGCAGATTGGAACACTCTTTCAGATGATTCCAAAGCAACCAGTGGCTATATATTTAACATAGCTGGTGGGGCTGTTTCTTGGAAGTCAAAGAAATAGACTATCTTAGCTCAATCCACTATGGAATCTAAGATGATAGCATTAGCAACTGCTAGTGAGGAAGCAAGTTGGCTGAGAAGCTTACTTGCAGAGATTCCTTTATGGGAAAGACCGATACCAGCTGTGTTGATCCATTGTGATAGTACCACGGCTATTGCAAAAATTGAGAACCGTTATTACAATGGTAAGAAACGACAGATACGTCGTAAGCACAACACTGTTAGAGAATTACTCTCAACAGGAGCTGTTAGAGTGGATCACGTACGCACTGATGATAATTTAGCAGATCCTTTGACGAAAGGATTAGCTAGAGAGAAAGTCCATAACACTTCTAAAAGAATGGGACTATTGCCCTTACTATGATTATCATTCATGATGGTAACCCGACCTAAATGACTGGAGATCCCAAGAACTAGGTTCAATGGGTAATAACAAGTTATGAAGTGATATGAGATGAACATGCTGTTATAAGTGAAAGCAGCATGATTCCTGAAGTAACAAGAGGATGAGTTATGAAAAAAAAAATTCATAATTCTTAATGAGATCTATACTCTACGTTGAGTGGAGTACCTAGGCTACAGGAGTACTCTTGATAGACTCACCTATGTGAATGTTGAAGTGGGGACCGCTTCATATGAAATTTTGGGCAAAAATTTCTAGAGCGTTCACTATACCCGGATAGACGTGCATGGCCTTTAACGCACAGGCTTTATAGAATACACCTATGAAAAGGTTGTGTGTGGTTTGATGTCGGAGATAGAGTTCAAGACTTCGAGTCACTCTAGTAAAATCTGAATCTTACTCACTATGCAAAGGTTCAAGTTGTATGACACCCTTGTTTATGCACAATTTTATGAAATCCTCGAAAATCTTCTTTTCAAATTTCAAGTGGGGGATTGTTAGAACAAAGGATGAAAGTTTGAAAAAAAAGAAAGGAAAAAAAAAAAGAAAAAAAAGGCTTCAAGTCCCTCATCGCTCAGGGTAAACACTTGAATAGTGTTTCACTCCCTATATATAGAGAGCTCATTTCTTCATTTTTCCTTGCCCCAGTTGAGAAGCATTTCCTCAACTTTTCTTTCTCCCTCCCATATTTCAGCCGATGCATTTCCGGCAAACTTCTCCCTCTTTCTTTTTGTCGCTCTAAAATTTCGGTTGGCTATAAGAGTGACTTTTTAAGTCATATTTTTCGGTTGGCTATAATAGTGATTTTTCAAGTCATATTTTTCGGTTGGCTATTAGAGTGACTTTTCAAGTCATATTTTCGGTTGGCTGTTAGAGTGACTTTTCAAGTCATATTTTCGGGTGGCTTTAGAGTGACTTTTCAAGTCATACAAGAGGGTGTAATTCTAGAAATGGTTCCCTCAGTACAGTGGGAATCTTATATAGTGATCTGAGTTGTTTTATCTTGGGGACGTCGTGGTTGATAGTATGCTTGCACGGTTTTTTGGCAGTGCCACGAAACGTCTTAAAGAAAGCGACATTGTCCGTGACTCAGCCAGTAATTTTTTCGGTTTGCCATAAACTATTGTTACAACAGCATCACTCTCCTATTCTGACTTCCCCAAACCCTCTAGTAGAACAACTGAGACAATGATGGGTGTTGGACAAATGGTCTCAATTACTTAAGAGGAGAGATGAATTAAGTTATAAAATTTCTCATTTTATTGACTTCTAAATTCTCTTCTAAATATATATGTTAAGAATATTAAAGATGAAGATGAAAGTTATATCAACAAAATAATTCAAGTGTGCAACATAAATAAAATATGCAAGATAAAGTAATCAAGATAGGGAAGAGAGGAATGCAAACTTAGTTTATCCCAGTTCGGTCACTTCCTGTGCCTACGTCTAGTTCTCAAGCAACCCACTTGAGATTTCCACTAACTTTGTAAAAACCCTTTTTGCAACTTCTGAACACACGAAGGATCCCTTTCCCTTGTGTTCAGGAAACTCATAATTCAAGAGACAAACAACCTCTTGATCTCAATAAGTCTTTAAACAAAGTACAAATGTTTTTCTCTCTTTTAGAGAAGAAGATACAAGATGAAGTTCTTAGAAGAATCCTTAATTGATTTGCAAGTATTTGGCCAATGATTTGTTTTTGAGAGGATAAGACGATAAGGTTATGAAAAAAACTCTCTTAAAAACTTTCATAGATAAGTCACATATTTATAGGCCATTGGTGGCTTTTCAAAAAACTTACGAAGGGATGTGACTTTTCAAAGTAACTTTTAAAATTTCCTCAATCGTAATCGATTACAACTCTTTGGTAATCGATTACGCAGTTGTGTAATGAGGAGTCATGAATTTTCAATTTGAATTTTTGTAGTTCCGTTACTGATAATCGATAACAGACAAGTGGTAATCGATTGCAGCTTTCAAATTTCAAATTTCAATTTTTTTGAAAAAACTTTTTAAAATAATTTTGCTTTTGGTAATCAATTACAATGCAGTGGAAAAATGCATTTTTTAGAAAATGTTAAAAATATTTTAAAACCTTTTCATAATCAATTTAAAAACTATGTTGTGAGGCGAAATCTTTGCAATCACTAAGAGACTCTTTTAACAAAGATAGACTAAGACTTAACTTTCTTCTTGATCTTTGTTTTCTTGGTCTTGATTTGGACTATAAATAAAACTTGTGTTGTTTTTTTTCTTGGCATCATCAAAACCTTCATGCACATACATTCACATTCTCAAATTTTAAATTTAAAATTTTTTGAAAAAACTTTTTAAAATAATTTTTCTTCTGGTAATCGATTACAATGCCTGGTAATCAATTACCAGTGGAAAAATGTCTTTTTCAGAAAATGTTAAAAATATTTTAAAACCATTTTATAATCAATTTAAAAACTATGTTATGAGGCTAAACCTTTGCAATCACTAAGAGACTCTTTTAACAAAGATAGACTAAGACTTAACTTTCTTTTTGATCTTTGTTTTATTGGTCTTGAAATAAAACTTGTGTTTCTTTTGTCTTGGTATCATCAAAACTTTCATACACATACATTCAAAATGGGTTCTTTGCCCTAGTGGGATGGGGCAAAAGAAGTTTTGAGAATTCAAGAGAAAGTCACAGTGAGATGAGTCATTTCTAATTAATGATAGGTGTCAACTGGAAGTGCACTGATGTATGCAGTTGAGGCATCCTAACAGACCAATAGTCTTGAATCTTGTTCCTACATGATTCGATCAATTCGATCAGGTACTAGTCATCCATTTTCATTGTTTAACTCTTTGACAACCTAAAAAAACCAAAATCTTTGACCCTCTTCTCTATCTATCAAAGGGATGGAAGGGAAAAGGCCTTTGGTGTCCCCTCTAATTGATAATTAGGGTCTTGCAATGGATAGCCAACAATCATTTTAATCCAACCATTACAAGTAATATTTGACTTGACATATATCTCCCGGACAAAAATAATGACAAGTAATCATGTCATTAAAGAATATTATTTAGAGTAAAATTCATGTTAATAAAAAGAACTCAATTTTTTAAGGGTTCACACTCAACACAAAAACACATCAATTTCATAGCAATTTCTCATTGGGACCTCAATTGGTTTGTCAAACATATATAATTCACAGTTATAATTGTAAGGATAAAATCAAATTTTGCGAAAACATCCCAAAAACTCATTCGAATTGATACTCTAAGGATCCCTACACATGTTATCACTACTCCTCAATTGTGAATAACTCATCCCTTACCTCTAAGCGGGCTCACGTGTGTATTCTGACAGCGATAGTGACATCTCTAGTAGTTTCCTGAGATTCCTCAAGCTTTTCCTCTAATTGTTCTGATAGAGTTTCCAAGCGTTAGAGAGAAGGAGAAGAGATTGAAGCCTCCATTTTTTACTGTCTACATGAGATGAGTATTTCTCCCTCCAAAATGTTTATTTTCAAAATCTCAATGGTGAAAATATGGGAAAATGAATTTCGAACCTGGTGTCAAAATTTCACGATGATCCAACGGTTAACAAGACCGGGATCATACTTTTACTGAGATGGTTTTGAGTTTCTGCGGGAAAAGAAAAGGCTACGATGCAAAGGTATTTCTCTTGGCTCTGACATGTTGTAATTTCCAACGGTGATAATGCTTGGAATTGAGTTTTGAACCTGGTGCTAAAATATCACGACGATCGAACGGTTAACGGATCTAAGATAGTAGTTTTACTAAGATAGGTTTAGGTGTATGTGGGAAAAAGAGAGAGTTTTGGGAGGGGAATAGAGAAAATGAAATTGAGAGGAAGAGGAGGCATAGAAGCTATGGTCACTTTGAAGACTGACCTAACATGTCTCTATTTATAGTTAGGGTACTCACAACCTATTATTTACTTTATTTATTTATTTTTATTATTCTATAAACAATTACTCTATTTTATTTTCTACCAAATGAATCTATCAAATATCTTTCCTTTTTTTTCTTCTTCAAACCATTATTTTAATAAATTTATTTCTTCTTATTTATTTAATTATAAAAACCTCATTATTTTTTTTCTAAAACTCTATTTATTTATAAATAAAAATCCTTTTTAATTTATTTACGAAAAATGAGATGTTACACTATTGACACAACTAACAATAAATTAAGATAGAATAGGATAATTATCTTTTTATCTTGTCATAAAAAATGTGAAAGTATATCATGATTTTGTATATTAGATTAAAACATAAAAAAGTATAATTTGAATAAAAAATAATTCAAGTAAAAACATAGTTGAAAGAAAAGTTAAAGAGCGGTAATCATAAAAAAAAATAAAGAGCGGTAACTATTTTTTTTTATAAAAGAACTAAACAAATTGGAAGAAAATATAAACTTTTCTGCGAGGAGTACCCACACTTTTCTTCCCTCTATGTTACGTCTCATCGATCATCAGACTCCTCTTCCTCCTCATTCTTCTTCTTCTTCTTCTTCTTCTTCTTTGTTGTTGGAAATTCCATAAAGAACAATGTGGAAGACTAACCAACCCAATATGGTAGAGTCATTTGGAATGGGCAAGATGAGCCCTGTTCATGTTGCCCTCATCGTCGACCAGTACCTCAGTGACAACAATTCTTCGCACACTTATTCTAAACACTTTTTCTTCTCTCTTTTTCCTTCTTAAAAGTGAGATCACAAGGTGATTATTGATCGAGAAAAATAGTTATAACCGCCTATAATCAATTAAATATCCAATGTAATCCATTATTTCGAAGAAGTAATCGATTATATTATCATTTCAATCGATTCAAGTGTTCTTCCCAACATCTGGAAAACTTTCAAGAACAATGTAATCAATTAGATTTTTTATGTAATCGATTAAAGTGTTCTTGATCACTTCTGGAACACCTTCAAGAACGAACTAATCAATTACGATCACCTAGTAATCGATTAAAGAGATGGTCTCAATTGAACTATGTAATCGATTATGGTTAACTGGTAATCGATTAAACTGGAACTAGAATCTCTTTGTAAGCTACAAACATTTGTTTAATCGATTACGATCATCCTTGTAATCGATTTAAACAAAGAGTTTTATGCACTAAAGAACTTTCTAAATTTTGAAATAATCTTCCTACCTCTACATGATGATGCATGATGTACATATGAAAAGATAAAGACTAAGATGCAATAATCAATACAAATGCCAACAATCAATACAAATGTCACTCAAAGAGTTGTGCATGTAAAAAGACAAAACTTCTTCAAGCTCCAAAGCTTAATCTTCATGTTTCTCCCTCTATCTCTAACAATCTCCCCTATTTTGGCTTTGATGATGCCAAACTTGAATTGCCATTTGAGTTCATTTGGAGAGTTTTCAGAGTAGAAACTTTTCTTAAAAAACTTGAAAGTTTCTGAACACCTAGAGAAGTGTCAAATCATATCATCATCATCATCATTAAGTAGAGTAAGTGTCAAATCATATTATTGTCATCATTAAGTAAAGTTGTATATGAATGTATTCTTCCAAATGCAATGCCAATGCAATGTTTCTCCCTCTTTCGGCATAACAAGGCCAAAAAGTCACAACTACTCATAGAGTAAAAGACAAAATATATGATATTAATATGGAAAAGATCATAGCATTTCATTCATAGAAAAACATTACAACTATTATAAGAAAGCATAACTACTTAATTAAACATCACAAAACAAGTGATCAGAGACACAAAAAAAATTAAACATAACTAAGCTTTATCCTCATCAGGGTTAAGGAGGTTGTTAAGGGTCAGCCTAGTCTCAATGTTTTCCAGCCGGGTAGTTATATTCTCGAAAGAGCTATGAACTTCAGCTAAGTGCTCTTCACGGAGGTGAAACATAACATCCATCTTTTGAATCATAAGAGACTCAAACGAACTCCATTGATGTGCAGACTCTTGTGGAGCTTAAGCTTTAACATCTTCTTCCATCTGGTCAAAGAATCTAGCTATTGGCTCTCCAGCCATTATCCATTCATGATCAATAAACCTCATTCCTATCTTCTTGAGATGCCATTCGGTAATCTCACTAGATGCTTTGGTAAAGTTGACAATCTCATTAGAGACATCAACATTGAAGTAGTCGATGAATCTTGAGGCAAGCATAAAATAAGAAAATTCATAATCCACCAGTCAATGACTCTTCAACATAATGTCTTCAATTAGCAGTACTCAGTTCATCTTGATACCTAATTTTAGACCATAAATATTATGTAGATCATCATCTGTTACTCGAGCATGATATCTTGACCTCTGAGTGAGAATGTAGGTAACAAGGTTAACCAACATTTTGTCTTCTACAGCCAATCCACCAACTCCTAACTGATTCCTCAAGTTCCTAGTTGGGTCAAGAAGCATTCTCCTATAGGTTTGCATCTTGTTGTATCTATCAGACATTTCATTGAACTTGCGGACTCCACCCATGTCCAGACCAACTACTTCCTTCCATACAGCAACATCAATGACCATATCTACTTCCTCCCCCCTCTCCCAATTTATTTGATTGTTATTTATTATTTAATGATTTTCTAGTTGTAACATCCCATTTTTCATAAATAAATTAAAAAGGTTTTTTAGTAAAAAAAATAAAGTTTTAGAAAATGGTGAGGTTTTTATAATTAAATAAATAAAGAGAAATAATTATATTAAAATAATGATTTGAAGAAAAAAATATATTTGATTTATTCATTTGATAGGGAAGAAAATAGAGTTTCTTTTTATAAAATAATAAAAATAAATAGAGTAAATAATATGTTGTGAGTACTCTATCTATAAATAGAGACATGTTAGGTCAATTTTGAGACCGACAATAGCTTCTAAGTCTCATTTTTCTCTCAATTTTGTTTTCTCTTTCCCTCTCCCAAAACCTTCTCTTTTTTCCGGATACATTCACCGTTGGATCATCGTGAAATTTAAGAACTAGGTTCACAACTCAATTTCGAGCACTCTTACTGTTGGGAATTACCAAAACATGACGTATCTGAGAGAAATACCCTTTGCACCGTAGTTTTTTCTTTTCCCGCAGAAACCCAAAACTGTCTCAGTAAAACTATGATCTTGGACTTGTTAATCGTTGGATTGTTGCGAAATTTTGATACACAGTTTGCAATTCAATTCCACACAACTTCATCATTGGGATTTGCAAAATAATGTTCATGGAAAGAGAAAAAGGAATTGCACGAAGACAATACAAAATGGAGGCTTCAATCTCTTCTCTCCTTCTCTCTAACGTTTGGGAACCCTATCAGAGGTAAGAGATCACTAAAGATGTTATTGCTGTCACAATACACACGTGAGCCCGCTTAGAGGTAAGAGATCAATTTATCGCAATTGGGGTTATAATGAACATGTGTAGGGATCCTTAGAGGATTAAATTTGGGTTTATTTTGGGATATTTATTGAAATATAATTTTTTCTTTTATGATTATAAATACAATATTGATGTCCTGATACGAATTGGTTGATAAGATAAAATTGAGTGTTATTGGTGTTTTCATTTTTTTATACCTATGATTTGGATTAATTGATTTTTCATACTCCCCATGTTGTGATAAACCTTTTGTATAAATTGTTATATTGAGATTATGAAATGATGATTCAAATTGTGAGTATGTGATAAATTGAACCTGTGATGAATGGTGAAATACATGTGTATTGAGATGTGTGTATTGAGTTGTGAGATATGAACTGTGCAATCACACAATTGTAAGACCCTTTAAGGGCGACGAGTTTTTGTGCGATGAGTATTGTGATGGGATCCACTGTGCGGACCCGACAAGTTTAATCACAAGCATGTCAAGATAAAATTATTTTGAAAACAATTGAAGAGTCATGTGTATTGCATAGTTCATAGGTAAAGTGTATATGATTCATGAGGTGTGATAATATGTTAAATTGGGATTATACCATTGTGATTGAGATCGAGTGTATCTGATAAATTGAGTATGTATTGGCTTGCAATACATATGTGCATTGAGATGTTGTGTGCATTGAGTTATGAACTATGAATTGTACAATCACACGATTATAAGACCCTTTAAGGACGACGAGTTAATAATAAGATCCTTTAAGGATGACGAGTTAATGCTAAGACCCTTTAAGGGCAACGAGTTAATGCTAAGACCCTTTAAGGGCGACGAGTTAATGCGCTATGAGTATTGTAATGAGAACCAATGTGGGGACCCAACGAGTTTAATCACAAGCGTGACGAGATAAAACTATTTTGAAAACAATTGAGGAGTCGTGTGTTTTGTACAATTCATAGATATAGTCTGTGTGTTAAAATGTTTTCTGGGTTGGACCTGAATCAGGAGGGAGAGGCCTTGACAGACTCTTCGGAGTGTAGGCCTTGGGGATAAATACACTTGGTTTGAGTGATCCTTTGAGTCTATATTGATCCCATATGGTTGGAACATTCTCGCAAATCAGCATGACCCTGACTGGTCTCCTTATGATTTTACCATGTGAGAGTGACCTGACTTGCTAGTTTGAGGTTTGTCTTGTCATGTACTCCTAGGTGCCCGATAAGGTTTTTCATTGACATGATACCACATTGCATATAGGATTGAGTCTTAGTGTATCTGTTGCATAACGCTTGTGTATTGATCGATATTGATTGATTTAGTGATATTGTGTTTTGATCATTGAGTACGTGAATGTTGTGAAAACGAATGAGACGTGTGGTGTTGTGATGTGATGTGGTGCGACAAAGTGATGAAATAACGTGAGCTATGCTTAAGTAAGTTGCATTTTGTTTATATGATATTTATACCTATATGTTGTCTTGTTTCTTTCTATTAGTTAGGAATGTGATAACTCATTCCTCGTGTGCTATTTGTGTTTGGATCCTGTGATGATGTCGAACTTTGTGTTCGTGGGAGCAGATGATTAGGTGGATGACTATGAAGAACCTCATGCTAGAGGATACGGGAACACAATGCTCTGATAGGATGTGATATTGGGGTATAAGTTTCTATATTAATTGCATGAAGTCTTAGACGACCTTGTTTTGAGTCGAGATGATTTATTATTTATTTGGATAAGTTTTATTATGATGTTAGAAAAGTGAATGTGAGCCTTTTACCCTTTTGAAAGACATTTTATTTAAACGTGTTTTAAGAACTTTTAATTAATTATAATTTATTGTTCATTTTATTATTAGTACATATATGTGAGGGGTAGAGGGCGTCACACTAGCCACTATGTGTGTTTTTCATTCTTGTATTACTGAGTTGTCGTCATGTGTGTTTTAATGCCAAAAGTTTGAAGTATGGATTGCTTATTTAAAGTTTTAGTATTTTTTTTCCTTATTTTTGATTGTTAATGCATTTGAGGGTCGAATTGAGACCCAAAAGTTATCTAAAAAAGGCTTCATTGTCATGAAAACTACGAGAATGAAACATTATTTTAACAGAAATAGCTAATACAAACAAAAGTCTAATTGCCCAAAGTTGCCCTAATGGACTGAAATCTTAAAGTCTTAATAAATTTTTCTTGTTTTTGACCTTATTCTCGTCCTCAATCCATATGTTTGTCGCACAAACCCTAACCCTAGTATATTAACTGAACTATGGACACTAACCATAACCCTAACCCTAGATCAAATACACTTTAACTTTTTGCAATGTGTCAGACACACTTTTGCTTTTGTCAGTCCGTCAAAGATACTTTTGCTTTACGCTACACTACTAAAAATAAGTTTTTTTACGACACCCTTTCTACGATGGTCGTGAGAAAACTGTATTAGAAAGTGGTACGGTGACATTATCATAAATATAAGCACTCCTGAACGAGGTCTACGATGAAGGTTACGTTAAAGACCGTCTCAGAAACCACACTACTGAAAAAACGTGTATTTGAATGAAGAGTTCGATGGTGGTTTTTATCACAACCTTCTTAGAATACCATGTGCCAACTAATTTAATACGATTTTTAACTAGCACTGTCGTTAAGTGAAAACATAAGTTTTCGACTTATGCCCTTCAGTCGTAGCTACCTCTTGCGACTTCATTTGGATCCCCTACTATACTTTCTCCCCTAGCCTTCCCTAGCATATGTTCCTCTTGTGACGTCGTTCCCTAGCTATCCTCTTTGTGCCCCTGCTCTTCAGCTCTATCTCTCGCCTCTGTCTCCTAACGTTGGATGTTGCATCTCTTTTGTCCTCATTCAGGACGCCAGCCTCCACAACCCATCAGGTTCTATTTTTATTAACATATTTTTTTATGGTATTTGGAGGCTGTGTGATTCCATTTGAGGTTCAAGAATTCGATTTTCATTGTTATCTTTTTCTTTAAGAACACTGTGTGACGTTCCCAGTAATGAAGAATATTCAAGTTTCCATGTTGATTCTTAACATAATTGAACCCCTAAGTTCCTAAATTGCAATAGTAAAAAAGGTATTTTTTGTTATAAACGAGCTTTCTTAATTAGATTTTTTATATAATAAACTTCTTCTAATGATGTCTACTTATTATTTTGCCGTGCTATGTTACAAAAGGAACTCTATAATTTATGCTAAAGGTACACATCCCCTTCTCCTCCAAAGCCTACTTTTTCATCTATGTTTTGTTTTGTTTTTAGAGTTTGAGGTTCTTATAGACCTTATTGAGTGGCTAGTATGGAAGACTCCTGTTTTTTAGAGTTAGAGTTCTCCTTAGTCACACAACTCCTATTATCCAACATTTCTATGATAGGTGGAATGACACTTTATGTGGATATAAGAGTCTTCTTACCTTCATCTATGTATGATTGTATGGTCAAGATTTGTTATTCTCATAATAATAAGCAAGAACAATTCTCACTTGATATGGGCCATATGTGTCATGTTTGTTTGTATGGCATAAGTCTGGATTTCTGAAATTAACCAAGTTCAGTCTAAGTTGGGGTATTTTGTTAAGTTTGTTTAACTTCAAGGTGTAAAGATAGAAATGTTTTTACTTTAGTGATATTTGACTGCAGTGATATGAGTCTTCTATTGTCTTTTGAAGGGTTGGAATTCGGAAGATGTTCAAGGCTTGCATAGGAGCTGTTGACATTTCTTTTTATTTGTTGTTTAGGGTCAGGGGTGTTGATATAACTTAAAGCAAGATAATTCATTGACTTGTAGCATGTCAGTTGAAAATGAGAAGTCATGTCATTTTGCTTCAAACTCTTATCTCTTGTCTAAAGGATTTTGCTTATCTGTTGTCTTTAACTGTTTTTTCTACCTTCCAGTTCTTTGCATTGTTTTGAGGGTCCAAAATGGCTTCATCTGAAAAGAGGAAGAGAACAATTTGCAAGAGGGCAGTGGTAAAGGTTGATCCTCAAGGCAAGTGTGGTGGAGTTCTTATCTATGATTTGCAAGTGATAATACTAAATGCTACTCAGGTTTATCCTCTATGCCTTGCAAATTTGAAATTCTTTGTAGTATATCACACTACTTATTTCCTTTGTAACCTGGTTATTAAAAAAATCATTAGTCACTAGAAAGAGAAGGGACAACCTAAGATGCTAGCCTTTGTATATGTCTATAAAGGGAACTTCCTTGAAACATCCTTTAGTTCCATAATTGTTGGTTCATTCCTTTCATACATTTTCACTAGAAAGTAGGATTTGGGTTCAAGTTTCTATGGAGTCTAGTCATGCAGTTGCTGGTTCTATTTTAATTTCCTCTCTTTTTCTCCAAATAGGGATAAGTCTAATTTTGTAAACTTGCTTTGAAAGTCTTAGGTTCTATCCAAGGCAATGTCTTGCATTTGAATTGTTGTACTTAAAAGGATTGATACAAAAGATTTGTTGTGGATTTGCAAACCACATAAAGGTTTCCCTCTAAATGATTGTATTTTGAGCCATGGTTTTTTGTACATCAGTGGGCTCTGATGATGTTTTGGTATCACACCTTCAATTTGCTGATGACACTGTCCTGTTCTTAGAACCAAATGCCAATTCTTTTCTAAATTCTCTTTTGATTCTTAGTTTGTTCAAAATTATTTCAGGGTTAAAGATAAACCTTTCTGGTTGTGGATTGGCAGGTATCAATGCTAACTAATCTATCTATATTCATTTTTTCCTCTTTGGCGGGATTTCAAACACTTAAATGTTGACATACCAATCTAGGAGTTCCTGTGGGTGGTAATCCCCTAGACCACACCTTTAGGAACCTATCATTTGAATGATTTCCTAGCGGTTTGACATATTGACGGATGCTTTCTTTTTGTAAATTTCTTTCACTGGGCAGGTTTCTCTATATAGTATCCCACTGTATCATGTCTCTCTTTTTATGCATACCTGTTGTTATTGCACAGTGTATGGAGAAAGTAATGAGGGGCTTCTTTGGGAATTTTGCAATCCCCATAAAGGAGGAGGTTTGGGTCTATGAACTTGGTATAGTTTTTGAGAATTTCTTATCCTCTTGCATATGTATCTCTCCTTTTTTCTTAAGAATTTTTTTAATCAAAAAAATATAATAAATAAATAAATATTTCTAATAATTCATAATAAATAAACATATCTTTAAATAAAAAATTATATTTTGATTTTATAATGAATAATTAAAATTATGATATCAAATTATTTTTAACTATAAAAATATTAAAATATAATTTAAAGATGAAAATAAAAATAAACAAGATATTTAAGAGATAAATGTACAATAAAATTATTAATATGCAAGAAATTAATTTTAAAAGTTCTATTTGATTTTAAAACATTTGCCATTTTAAAAAATAAAAATCATTATAGTTTTGATGTATCCATTTTAATTTCCTAATTAAAACATGATTATCATTTAAAGACAAATGAGGAGATTAGTCATATCACCTTACTAAGTATTGTTTGGATAATGTGAACACGGTGCCTTAATACTTACTAGTAATAATGAAACAAACTATCTTTTATAATATAAAAACTTAAAATTTAAAATAAAATAAAAATATATTTTATCATTGTTGGAGACTCAAATGTTATCCTAAACCTATTATGAAAGATAAAAAAAAAAGTATAAATATAAATATGATAGATGATAACATTTGATAGGAAAACATATTTAATGAATATTCACAAAGCTATTATTAAACATCTAGGAAGAGAAAAAAATAATTATAAAAATATAAATTTTATATTTATGATATGATAAGAAAAGAAACATGTAAAAAATAAAATATGTTAATAAGTATGTAAATAAATGTAAAGATTGAGTTTGGTCTATCATCTATTATATATCTTATTTGTAGGTTTGATTTAATCTATTTAAAAGTTTGATTTGATCTATTAATCTATTTCAAGATCTATTTTAAATTAAAGTTTTGTATAAGTATTTTTTTATATTGAACAATAGCCTCATAAATCATTGAGAAAAAAAATCTATGTAAAACAAACTATTTTTAGTTTGATTTAAATTTTGAAATCAAAGTAAAGTGATCCTAATTTTTCTCACCCACTTCTTTTGTTTCCTCAACCACTTGGCTTGACCAAATCTGGTAACAACATTTCATTTTTAATTATAAAGCAATTGAGAGTATATTTGCATCCTAAAATTGTGGGATCAGTTTCTATGAAGATATGATACAACCTATATAAAAGAAGAGTCCCCTGATCTAAACACACCAAAAAATAATACTCATCCCATCTAAATTGAGTGTGTTAAAAGTTAGAAGTATTTTTTGCAATTGAAACTACGACTAGTGTCAAATTCATCTACTAAATTTTCCTCAAGAGCTATGGTTGGAGGTTAGTAATTCTGATTGAATTAAATATATTGTCATGCTATTATGAATTTATGATTTGTTATCAGAGCATGATTGCAATATTTCCTTTATTTAAAAGCTAAATTGTTTAGTTTCTATTAGTGTAAGGCTTCTACACTACAATAAGTACATATTGCCTTTGTTTATATATTTTATGTTTTAATAATCCACATGTTCCTCTAAAACATACAAGCATGGTTAATTTAATCAAAAACATGTATTTCCTTTTCAAACCATAAAAGGAGTTTCCTTTTGGTATTATATTGTTGCGTTGTTAATAATATAACCTTATCCTTTATGCTTTTATTGGTTTAAATATGCATTGTTTGTTTATTATGTATATGTATTTTTGCTACTGCATATCATATTAGTGATGATATATTTTATGGAGTAGCCACAACATCCATTTTAAGATTATACTTACATGAATCACATGATGATTAATATGAACTTGTAATTGATTATGTTTGATATATTGAATTTTCCCACAGGAATTTATTATAATTTTCATGATCAATTAGGATGAAATAAATTTGTCTCTTAAGTAACCACAGGTATTAGGAGATGCAATGGTAATTTATTAGTTTCATCATAAAGAAATAAAGTGATTTGTGTTAGAATCTTAACCTCAGGTAGATTTTGATGACTATTGATTCGTATGCATCTTAAATTATTATAAGCATTTATTTATATATTTGGTTATATGGTACCATTCAATCTTTGATAATCTCCCATGATAAAAATTAGGTTTCCCATATTGACTAGAGAGAACTATAAGCAATGGAAGGAATGAGTTCTCCATTTAAGGGTTGCTGACCTTGACTATGCTCTTCGTAGGGATGAGCTAGCTAAGCTTACAGATTCTAGCACTGCAAAAGAAATCACGCTATACGAAAAGAAACACTCACAACAACAAAAGGTATCCATGTCAACATATGAACATTAACTTGACCGATTTTATGACTTCTCATGATGATAAAATGATGGTTTGACTACCTGTAAATACTTTGAAAGCCAAATAAGCCAGCGTTCTATTTCTCACATTAAATAAGAGTGATTCATAATGTAAAATATTTAATGAACGATGAGAAATATCTATCTGTCTTTCCATTATGTTTATCAAGATGCGTATCTCTGCTAGTATCCGTGGTTCAATTCTGGAATGTTATAAGGTCAATGATTTCATGAAAGCCATAGATGAACAGTTTGAAAGGTCTAAGAAGGCCTTGGCTAGCAACCTAATGTCTAAGTTGTCACCTATGAGGCTCATTGAGTCGCAAGTGTGAGAAAACACATTATGGAAATGAAGGATCTAGCCGCTCAACTTAAGTCGCTCCAGGTTGACATCTCTAAGTCCTTTATGGTGCACCTAATTTTGAATTCACTCCCATCATAGTATGGTCCCTTCAAAATATTATACAACACACATAAAGGGAAATGGTCAATCAATGAACTTCTGACCATGTGTGTCTAGGAAGAAGGGAGACTTGCTCAAGAGATTAGTGAAGGTGCTCTTACCATGACTCTAGATAAGGGGGAGAAAGAAAGGAAGGAAAAGAACCGTATACCTCCTATTGCCAAAATTAAGGAATGTAGGTGTTTTTCTGTAAGAAGAAAGGCACATGAAAAAGGACTATTATAAACATAAGGCTTGACTCGGAGAGAGACAATTATTTTTCCTTTGTATGTTTTGAGTCTAAATGGCTGATATTTGTCATGATATACATGGTTTATTGACTCTAGATCTATGATTCATATTTCTAATACCATGCAGAGCTTCTCAAGCCAAAGGGAGCCAAATGAAGGTGAATGGTTCATCTACTCTGTGAATTGGATGTGTTTGCATGTGGTTGCTATTGACACATGTAGACTTAATTTAGGATCTGGATTTGTTTTTGAAATGTATTTTATATTCCTGAATTTTCAAGAAATTTAATTTCTATTTCTAGACTTGTTCCTTTGGTTTATTCAATAAAGTTTAATGCATCCGGATTTGATTTATTGTTTGAGTCCACTATTATTGGAAATGGTGTGTTGAATGACAGTTTGTTCAAAATTAATTTATCTAACACAATTCCATATAGTTTAATGGCTACACAAGAAAACATTGGTATTAAACGTTGTATCATGAATGAAAAATCGTTGAAATTATGGCATAGGAGACTAGGACATATCTCCCTAGAAAGAATTAAAAGGCTAGTGACTGATGGAGTACTTGAAACTCTTGACTTTACTAATTTCAGAACTTGTGTGGACTGCATAAAGGGAAAATAAACTAACAAGACAAAGAAAAATGTCAAGAGAAGTTCAAAAATATTAGAAATCATACATACTAACATTTGTTTTACCGATATGGACTCGCATGGTAAAAAATATTTCATCTCTTTCATAGACGATTACTCACGATATATGTATCTTTACTTGCTTAATAATAAATATGAAACGTTAGATGCCTTTAAAATTTTCAAGGAAGAAGTAGAGAAACAATGTGGAAAACAAATAAAGATTGTGAGGTTAGATACAGGAGGCGAATTTTATGGAAAATAAATTGAAAATGGACAAGCACCTAGTCTTTTTGCAAAGTTTCTTTAAGAGCATGGTATTGTGGCCCAATACACCATGCATGGCTGGCCAAATCAAAATGGTGAGGCTGAAAGAAGAAACATAACATTAATGGATGTGGTAAGAAGTATGCTTAGCAATTCCAAACTTCCTCATTCATTATGAAATCAGGCTCTTAAGACAGTTGCGTACATACTAAATCAGGGTTCAACAAAGGCGATTCCTAAAACCCCATTTGAATTATGGAAAGGTTGGAAGCCAAGTTTAAAACATATGTGTGTTTGGGGTTCCCCAGATGAAGTTAGGATTTATAATCCAAATGAAAATAAGTTGGACCCAAGGACCATTAGTGCATATTTCATTAGTTATGCTAAAATGCCTAAAGGGGTATAGATTTTACCGTCCAACTCATAACACTAGAATTGTTGAGTCAAGAAATGAAAAGTTTATAGAAAATGATGTGGCTAGTGGGAGTGATTTAACTCAAGGCATTGGTCTTGAGAAAAATCAATGTGAGGAAACAGTTGCTACATCAAGTTATAAGCTAGTGGTTTTTTGCGACACTCGCCAAAATCGAGTAACACAAGCTCCACATCAAGTTGACCCTATTCTAGAAGATCAAGTTGAGCAACATCAAACACAAAATGTTGAGCAACCTATTGAGCAACATCAAACACAAGATGTTAAGCAACCTACTAAACAACAACCAAAAGGTGTGGATGTAACATTGGGAAGATCAACTAGAATAAAGAAACCTACAATTCCTAGTTATTATCAAGTGTATTTACAAGAGTCAGAATATGACTTTGGAGTTGAAAATGATCCTGAGTCATTTTTGCAAGTGATTAACAGTTGTAATTGTAAGCTATGGTGTGATGCTATGAAAGATGAATTGGAATCTATGGCAAATGATAAAGTTTGGGATCTTGTTGAGTTGTTAAATGGGATAAAGCCTATTAGATGTAAATGGGTTTTCAAAACCAAGAAGGATTCATTAGGTAACATTAAGAGACACAAGGCCCGATTGGTTACCAAATGATACTCTCAAAGGGAAGGAGCTGACTATAGAGAAACCTTTTCTCCTACATCCATGAAAAATTCCTTATGCATCATAATGACATTAGTTGCTCTTTTTTACTTGGAATTAAATCAAATGGATGTGAAAATGACTTTTCTAAATGGTGACTTAGAAGAAGAAGTTTATATGACACAACCAAAAGGTTTTTCCTATAGTGATGGGGCTCACTTGGTTCGCAAGCTCAAGAAATCAATATATGGACTAAAACAGACATCACATCAATGATGTTTAAAATTCCATAGTGTCATCTGATCATTTGGTTTTGTTGAGAAGAATATGGATAAATGCATATACCACAAGGTCAATGAGAGTAAAATAATATTTTTAGTCTTATAGCTGGATGATATACTTCTGGCAGCCAATGAAGTATTGTTTGCCATTGAAACTACGAGTATTGTCAAATTCCAAATTCATGCTATGCCTTGAGGTTAGTAATTCTAATTGAATTAAATATACTCTCATGTCGTTTGTGGTGTATGAATTTATCAACTATAATCTATAAAAATCAAAATTATCATGAATATACAAAGGAATAAAAACACATATTCTTAGTGATTTCCTAAATAAAACAATGCAGTAGAAGTATCATTTTAAAATTATTTTTTAATGACACTTTCTTTTAAATCAACTTTATTTCATTTTAAACTACAAATAAAATTAAAAGAAATAATAAAAATAATAAAAAGTGTTCTCAAACTATAAATTATTTTTAGTTTAAACATAAACATATATAATTAAAAAGGAAAAAAAATAAAAGAAAAAAAAAACAAAAAAATTATTAATATTGTTTAAACTAAAATAAAAACAATTAAAAACAATTAAAAAACACATTATGAAATCAGTTCCCTAAGAACCAATTTCATAACAGGTGTTGTAAAAAAATAATATTGTTCACGTTAAGAAATTTGTTCCTAGGAAGCTGAGTTCACGTTTAGAAATCGTTGTATTATTTGTATAAATAACTAAATTTTTGGTATTTGTACGAAAAAAAACTCGTGTCAATTTTAAATTCACATTTTATGATATATAGCAGAAATTTTTTATATCATTTTAAATTTTAAACAAATTTTAATTATTTAATTCAAATTTTAATTCATGTATGTTAGTAGATATGTCTATAAATATTTAACTATATTTTTATATGCACATATGTTTCATAACATTGTTATTATTAAGAGTGTTTTCTAGGTAGAATTCTCTTCACTTTGATGATCTCTTTCATTTCCTTTTGACTTTCTTTTTAAAAACTTGATTTAATTCATTGTTATTATTTTTTTTAACTGATATGAAGTATCTAGCAACTTTATCTATGACTAATCTTTGTTAGATTTTTAAATTAAATATGTTAAATTTATTATATATACAAAAATATTATAAACAGTAAGATCAATTTATTAGAAATAGTTATAAAAATTAATAGAAATATTTAGTTGTATTATAGGTATGATGTAGATTAATTTATTTTTTATTTGATTAAAGTATTAATGATATAACTAATATTTTGTAAATTGATTAAAATCAATGTAATTTATTTAATTTTTAAATAATAATATATTGATTAGAATATTTAAATTAAAGTTGCTAATATTTTAAAATGTATTTTCAAAAAAGAAAAAATGTATTAAATCTGAAAATTTTGTATACCGGAATAATTATATATATAATTTTTTAAATTAAAAAAATTGTATAAAAAAATAATTATATACCTATGTTAGAAAAAATGTATCAATTTTCTTAAATAATAATATAAAATTTTATTACATTAAATATTAATAGAATAATTATATTAAATATTGATAAATAATTATATACCTGTGTTAGGAAAAATGTATCAAATTTTTTAATTAATAAAATATGATTTTATTGCATTAAATACAAATAAAATAATAATTATTAAAAATTAATAAATAATAAAACGTATATAGAATCAATAAAATGTCAAAAAAACCTCACAAAGAAAAAGGAATGTGTATTTTTTAAATTAATTATACATTTAAATTATAGAAAATCATGCTAATTAATAAGAAAATTACTATAATTATAGTAAATTAAATAAATTGAATACAATAATGATATATATTATCTAAATATTGAGAAACAACCTTATTTCCACATCTCTCGACTATGAACTTGATTTTGGATTGGTTGAATACAATAATGATTCGTAAATTTATTATTATAAATATTGATTGGTTGCAGATAGTAAATTATAATATTTAAAAATTAATTTGATTAAAAATAATATTTCAACATGTGGACTATTAAGATATTTTTTAAATACTAATTTGATATTATAAAAAAATATAATATTTTTAAAGCAAATTAGAACAGCAACACCGGTAAGGTTTTGTATAATTATATATAATCTTACTCTTTTTTATTTTCCTATATTAATTTTTCTTTAAGTTTAAAAATATCACATTAACATCCCTATATTCTTATATGTTTGAAAGCATTATATTAACTCTTTGAAATCTTTACACTAATACTCCTACCGGATGTGCAATTAATAATTTAAAAAATAAAAAATATTTATGTAATTACACATTATTGCTCTAATTTGTTGTCTAATTTTTATTTCCTAACAAATAAACAAAACAAAACAAAAATTCACTGGAACGAACCATTATTAGAAAATATGCTTTTTACATCGGTTATTTATGATTTTCTACATTAGTTTTTAACCGATGTTGAAAGTATTATCGTTAATATCGGTTTTCAAAAATCGATGTTAACAAAAAAATAACAACATCGGTTATTTAAATAACTGATGTTATATAATATGCATTACACCGAAAAAAAATGTATGAATGTATACAGTTGACATCGGTTTTTATTCAAAACTGATGTTAACGTATACATTAACATCAGTTTTCTATAAAAATCGATGTTAACATAGACGTTAACATCGGTTCTGTAAAAAACCGATGTTAACTGTATATATTCATACATTTTTTTGGGTATAATGTTTATTATATAACATCGATTTTTAAAAAAACCGATGTTAATATACACAAACAACATCGGTTTTTTGAAAAATCGATGTTAACTTATATGTTAACATCTTTTTTTTTTTTGAAAAAATTGATGTTGTTGTTGTTGTATATCAACATCGGTTTTTTTAAAAAACTGATGTTGTTTTTAGGAATTTTTTTTTAAAATACTCTGTCTGTTTTTATAAAAAAACCCAAATTTTAACTTGTAAATATAAAATCAGACCACACAACACATTATATATCATTTGCATTCTGCTTTCAAACAGGTTTTAGCAGAAAGCTAGCTAGTAAACTATATCAATCATAAAAATATCAATTGATATTTATTAATAACTATCAACAACAAAGATTATTTAATGTTAAAATGAAACAACAATTGTAAAAAATGTAATGCAAGCTATGGTAAACTAATTAAGTAACCTAAAGTTACATAGTTTTCCTAACATCCTATGTTTGATTTCTAACTTTTATATAATATTGTGCCCACTGGATGCGAAGCGTCTTCAATCTCTATGCTTCCAACGGTCTAACATCATTAAAATATTGCATGATCAAATAAAAGATAAATTAATAATGTAATAACAATGATAAGAAAATGAACAGTTTTTGAAATAAACAATTATTGTTTCTCGATTATTCCTGAAAGTTCCTAAGATTATCGTGGACATTTGCATTAGCATGATGTAATAGCCGCACTCAGTGCTTCCTTTTTGTCTATTACATTAAATACATAATGAAATTTGGATATTAAATAAACGTTAACTACAATTAGTGTACACACACATAAGTAGTATATATAAGTAGAAGTTTTATTTAAATCACATACCTTAACAACAATCCACCTAGCACCAGCCTTGGATTTAGGTTATGGAGTATCATCAAGTCCTTTCAAAACACTATTGAATACGAGGAACATTAAAATATTGATGTTGTTGAGTTATGCTAATGCAAATGTATTGAAAACAACACTGGCCTGTTAATTATTCCCTTAAGGTAGTTGTCTGGCCTGTTATGCAAGGAACAAAACCAAACAACAAGGTTTTCCTTAGGCAGAATGACGACCATTTGTCAGTGTCCGCTGCAGTGGAGACGAATATGGGTTATTGTAGTATTATACATTATTTAAATTCAGTGGTTTTGTTTGACTTACCCATTCAGGTAGGTTCCAAGGTAGACATCGCATTTTGAACTATGCATCCAACTCTTCATGTAACTTTCCAAATCAAATTGTGATTGCCTAGATCTCTGAATGGACTGTGGCTCGAGGAATCCATACACATTGGAATTTCCCGCTTGCATACTATGTATGAATTTAAAACAATAACTTAGGTAATTAACAATAATGTAAATGGACTTACAGAATCCACAACTATATAACAAATATGCTGAGACATTGACCACCGTATGCAACTTCAGAGAGATCTTCGTGCTTGATGTACAACGGGAAGTCTTGATTAAACACCCCGAACACGGTAGCATCCTACATAACCTGGAGAGACTTCAAGAAAATTTGTGGATGGTCAATGTCATCAGATATAGGGGATCATCGACCTTATGATCCGACCTTTCTGGAGGTTTTGCTGGAGACACAGCTGTCTGTTTATCGAGCATAGTCAATTAACATAATTTAATTACAGGGAAGAATTCAATTGAAAAAAAAACATATAATGAAAGTAAAATACTTGGTCTGATACACGCTTCACGAGATGTGTCGGACAAGCAATGAAGGTGTTAAGTGCCTGCCCCACTAAAATAACCTCGTTAGTGGGTATAGGAATGGGAGCCTTTGCATCTTCAACCTCCTCAACACCTACCTTGACTTGGTCATGCAACAAAGGGATGTTGTGAACCATTGTGGATCCCTCATAAACTCTTCCTAGGGCAACCAGGCGGGAAAGATTGTCTTCGATGTACAACCCGCATTTGTCTGAGTCAACTGTCTCTGGATTGGTCAGTGAGAGATCAACACAACTCCCCTTTGTGTTGACACGAGTAGCTGAGGGACCAACCTCAGGCTTCGGAGGCAGTGCAAGTCCTTGTGATTGGATCTGTGATTGCAACTGGGACAACATCTGGTTGAAGGATAACATCAGCTGCCAAGTCACTTTTTCTGTGATTGACTCCTCCAGCTGGTCCCTGATTTGTTGAGTCAGCTGCTCGAGTTCTTCGGGAGGCATGGAGGAGGAACTGTGGGAGCTTCGTGGAGTGGATCCGAAGTATTGCTTGATGAGGACACTGGCTCTAGCAGCACGCACATGACCAGGGTGTTCTGGTCGTCCAATGACAGTAGTCAGGAGATCCTGACATCCATGGAGGACAAACGAACCTTGTGACGCCTGCTCCTCCAAAGAATCCTTTACATAACACATATATTTGTCCAAGGCATTCACAGAATAAACAAAGATAATTACAATTCTTAATTGAAAATGACTTACAATCTTCTTAGTGATTTCCTTTGCTGCCTCAGATGTTATCTGCCCAGTTTTCTTGGTGCGGGCCATCTTCTACTTCATGTGTCGTCTGATGGGAGATGGAGGGTCAATGGCACCCTCAGTGCTTCTGGACTGAGCAACTTCCTCCAGTCTTTTCTTTGTCTTCTCAGCCATGAGCTTCTGTTCTGAATAGTCATAACCCCCATGAGACAACATGTGGGGGGCGGTGTTTTGCGTCTGGATGGCCAATACCTTTTTCTACACATCCTGCAAAAATTGAACATTAATGAAAAACATTACTACAATGAATTATAAGAAGTGAATTTTTTGTGGAAAACAATTAAAATGACAAAAGCATACCTCCCACGAGGGGTCTCTGCGGGTCTGACAAAACTGGACCCATTTCTCCTTGCTAATGTCGTATTTTTCACAGATAGTGTCCTCCACACCGTTCTTGTCAGCTGCAAGTGCCTATTTCCTCGTCAAATCAGATTTAAATTGCCTCCACCGCTCGCTGATAGTCTAAAGAACTTTCTTCTATGTCATATTGTCAGAAGCTTCAGGGATTTCAAATTCCGTTTGACAAACAATAAATTAGGGCTAATTGTTAGTAAATTACAAATTTTGGCTAATAAAGAAAATCAAATAAAAAAACTAAAATACCTGAATATCCTCCCATATCAAATCCTTCTGAGTAGCAGGGACTTGCTTCCAGGTCTCGTATGTCACGTCAACCTTATCACGAGCGACAATCCCCAAATATGTTCTTAATTTCTTCTTGTGGGGACTGTCGGCCTTGTCGGTCGCAGGGTCGACGTGGACCACTGGTCTCTCTGATGTCAGACCAGTCCAAGGATCGTAGCCATGTGGCTTTGTGTGTCCGCTTCAAGGTAGACGGAGACGCTGATGTCAGACCAGTACAAAAGATCAAAGAAAATGGACCTCTTCTTCCATATGCAAGTCTTACTTTTATCCTTCTTTTGGGTCTTTCCAAATACAGTATTCAGGTGTTGAACCTGCCGAAAGACCTGCTCACCAGTCAACAATATCAGTGCAGTTTCATGCTCCTAACTTCCATTAAATGCTTTTTTCAATCGCCTATAAGGGTGATGAGAGGAAGGCACGCGGAGGGCTCACGGGTGCGTCTTCTAAGGGAGGAAGGCACACGGAGTCGCCACCAACGTTTATTCGGGGAAAACGTCGGAAAAACCGAAAAGCGTGTGTGGTCTACGAACTTTGTGTGTGAAAGGTTCGGGAGTTGTATTTACGCACGGGGAAGGTATTAGCACCCCACGCGTCCGTCACAAAGTACAACAACCTTTAATCAAATGTGCAATATCATGTCTTCAATTTGTTTTATTTTCCCTTTTTTATGTTTTTATGTCTTTTATGCCTTTTGTATTTTTTATCTTTTTGTGGTCGACAAGGGTGTTTCCCTCGCTCCTTTGTATCCTCATTTGCGATGAGAAAATCATACCTACGTAGTTCTTGCAGAACTAAACGTTGGTTAAGTTGTTTTTATCTTTTTTCGCAAGATATATTTTAATCGAACAAAAGGTCATTTAAGGCGTTGGACCATTAAATGATCTTTTGATTTTTGAAAGGAGAGAAACGTCAAGGCGTTGGACCATTAAATGATCTTTTGATTTTTGAAAGGAGAGAAACGTCAAGGCGTTGGACCATTAACGATCTCTTGGTTTTTGAAAGGAGAGAAACGTTAAGGCGTTGGACCATTAACAATCTCTTGGTGTGGTTTGACAAAAGTGGAGTTTTTGCTCCTATGTATCCTTAATTGTGATGAGGAAATTAGACCTACGTAGTTCTTGCGAAAGCGGTAAAGTTATGGGTTGATTTTATGATTTTGAACGGTCCATGTTAACCAATAAAAGCAAAGAGGATCGTTTGAGGCGTTGGACCTTAAAACGATTTTAAGTGACTTTTGCGGACAAAGCTTGATTTGTGAGTTGATTTTAGTCTTAGTTTCACTTTGGTTATTAGTCAATTCATTTAAGGAAACTTCCAAAGAAAAACGTCCGATTGATTTTTTTTATTTATTTTATTCAAAGATATTTTGATTATTTTTTTATTATTTTTTCAAGATATTTTGATTATTTTATTATTATTTTGCCTTTTTTTATTTAACCGAGGTTACAACGTGAATGATCGAAAATGAACGAGATGAAGATGAAAACAAACAAAACAAGAAATGAATTGAAAGTCTCGGATTCGAACACTTACCGGTTGAAGAACGAAGAACGGATGAAGAATGGCGGAAAATCTTCACAGATTTGCTCACGAAAATGTCTCGAAAGCGTTACGAAAACACTTCGACTCGATATTTCTTCACGAAAACATGTTTTTTCACCCAACATAGTCGAAATGCATAGTCTAGGGGTCATGAACATTTTTGAAACAGCCCCCATCCCCTATTTATAAGGAAAAAGGGAGGTGTTTGCCACCCAGAGGCTTCTTGAGGAAGATTTATGAGCGCACCCCAATTACTAAGTTCACCCCCCTTTTCGTACTTTATGGAAATGTTACGGAAGCCTTACGAGAGCATTTCAAACTTGATTTTCCTCTTTTTTTCTCTTCCCTTTCACCAATATTAAGTGAAATATGCTAACCCAAGGTTTTCAGAAATTTTACGGAAGCCCCGGATGCCATTTTTTAACAAAATGGAGGTGGTTGCCGCCCAAAGACTTCTTGAGGAAGATTCCTGAATGCACCCGTAATTGATAAGTTCACCCCCTTCTAGAATGTTCTAGATGAAGTTTCTTGAGCGCACCCCCCGTGTTTGATAAGTTCACCCCCGCTTTTGTGTTTTTGGTTTTTTCTTTCCGAAACGTCCCAGAACTTTACGAATTCCATTGCGATGAGTGTTAAGCCTTCCGAAGTGATCAACAATGGTCCCCAGATGAAATTAGAGTATAACAATTTATTTACACACACCCCACTTTGCTAAATACACTCCCGTTTTTATGTTTTTGGCCAATTTCTTCCCGAAACATCTCAAAACTTTACGGATTCCACCGCGATGGGTGTTCAACATTTTGAGGTGATCAAATGAAAGTCGCATGCCAATAAACAATGGTCCCCAAATGAAATTAGGGTATGGTTGTTGCCTCTCTTTGCTTATCTTTTATTGGAGATAAAAGGAAAGTAAAGATAAGACACTAATTTCGTTCGAGCTGAATCTTTACCCTACCGGCTACTAGCGCAAATCCAAGCAGTAAAACCCGTGAAGGCATGAAGACATTGAAATTCCTTCTTTTCTCGTTTAATTCATTTTCATTTTCATTTTCACTCTTCTCTTTTTTTTTTTTAAAAAAAGTGTACAAACAAAGGACGTCGAGTCCTACGAAGCACATTGGAAAAAGATATTGAAGTTTTTGAGGTGAAGACATTGTCGTCTTCGAAATGCAAATGAAGACATTGTCATCTTTGAAATGTAGATGAGGAAATTGTCACCTTTGAAGGCATGCAATGACTGAAGACATTGTCGTCTTCGAAATGTAAATGAAGACATTGTCGCCTTTTGAAGGCATGCAATGACTGAAGGCATTTTTGCCTTCGAAATGTAGATGTGGACATTGTCGCCTTTGAAGGTATGCAATGACTGAAGACATTGTCATCTTCGAAATGTAAATGAGGGTCATTGTCTCCTTTTGAAGGAATGAAATGACTGAAGACATTGTCGTCTTTGAAATGTGTGACGACATTGTCACCTTTGAAGGCATGCAATGATTGAAGACATTTTTGTCTTCAAAATGTGTGCAATTACCGTATAAGGCGTCTCTGCATGCCATCGAACTTGATCATCTCTGGTTAGCAGAGACGAGTCTTGCACGTCATCGAACTTGAACGTCTTTGGATGACAAAGGTAAAATCTGCAACAATCTTCAACATGATTAGAAGTGGACAACCATCATCATCCCGATATCATCGGACTTGTTCGTCTCTAGATGATAAAAGGGACTTCAATAGTCTTCAGATAGGAAGGGTGCGGGCAACCATATGTTGTCTCCGCGCGTCATCGGACTTGTCGTCTCTGGATGACAAAAGGTGCGGATAACCAAAAGGTGTGCCGCATGCTACTGGACCCTTGGGTCACGATAGCGAAATTGAGACTTTTTCACGGTCTCGGCCGGAAGACGCAGACATCTCTGGGAAGGGTGCAGATGACCACATTGGTCTCTGCGTGTAAACGGTCTCGCTTGCCTCTAGTTGACGAAAGGTGCGGATAACCATAAGGTGTGTTCGCGTGCTACCGGACCCTTAGGTCATGATAACGAAATTGAGACTTTTTCGCAGTCTCAGCCGGAAGATGCTGACCTCTCCGGGAAGGGTGCAGATGACCACATTGGTCTCTACGAGTCAACAGGCTCGCTTGCCTCTAGCTGACAAAAGGTGCGGATAACCATAAGATATCTCTGCATGCTACCGAACCCTCGAGTCGCAATAGCAGAAGTGAGACTTTTTTGCGGTCTCGACCGGAAGACGCTGACATCTCCGGGAAGGGTGCAGATGACCACATTGGTCTCTATGTATCAACGGGCTCGCTTGCCTCTAGTTGACGAAAGGTGCGGATAACCATAAGGTATCTCTGCATGCTATCAGACCCTCAAGTCGTGATAACAGAAGTGAGACTTTTCATGGTCTCAGCCAGAAGACGCTGACATCTCCGAGAAGGGTGCAGATGACCACATTGGTCTCTGCGTGTCAACGGGCTCTCTTGCCTCTAGTTGACGAAAGGTGTGGATAACCATAAGGTATCTTCGCATGCTACTGGACCCTCGAGTCGCGATAGTAGAAGTGAGACTTTTTCGTGGTCTCGGCTAGAAGATGCTGACATCTCCAGGGAGAGTGCAGATGACCACATTGGCCTCTGCTTGTCAATCGGACTTGGGGTCTCTAAATGATGAGGTGCGGATAACCGTAAGGTGTCTCCGCATGCTACCGGACTCGCTGGTCACGATAGCAGGATAGGGTGGTCGACAAAAATGGTGCTTTTGCTCCTACGTATCCTCAATTTAAGACGAGGAACTCAAACCTACGTAGTTCTTGCTAACTCTGAGAGACTAAAATAGTCTTGGTGTTCTTTCACTAAAATGCGAACATGCTTTAGTAATGAAACAAAACCTCCAACTAATCAGAGAAACATATAATTTTTGGAGAAAAACAATGTGTCTATTGGGGAAGAAGAGTATGCTGATAAAATTTTCTCATAACCACAAATGAGATTTTGGACGTTAGCATTTTGTTTCTAAACGGCCATTTAGAGGAAACACTGGGTCCAACTGAAAATAGAAAATAAAAACACTCAAAGTGTATCAATCTCACACAGGCAAGTGTTTTATCCTAATTCCGAACCATAAATATGTCATGATTTGACTTTGCAACTCATTTCCTATCAAATCAGAGATAACACGCGTGATCATGGATCAATAGGACTTTTTCGGAAATGGTGTTTTTGGTAGGAAATTTCGCTCTAAGTGTTTTGGCCTTTTCCTTTTCTGTTTTTGTTTAGTGCGGGACGAAAAAGTCGACAGCGCACAAGATTTTGGTTGGTAATCAAAGGGAGAGGACCACTTCCAGTCGTGGTTTTCTTTCTTTTCTTACTTGCTCGTGACAACTCTGTATGTTTGTTCAGATACTGTCTGGTCCGAAGACCTTTCTGTATAATTCCTTTTTGTTTTCTTCTGATCTTTGATCGGGAACTTTCTATTTTTTTTCTTTTCTTTTGTTTTCTTCCGATCTTTGATTGGGAACTTTCTTTTTTTTTTCTTTTGTTTTTGAAGTGTGTTAGCAGCTCAATAATGAGTGACTCTTCTTTCTTGGGAGACCCCACTGTTCCTTTCTCCGAGGGCAAGGATGGAAATTCTCATCTTGGGTCAAGGTTTATGGTGATTTGAGGTCTTGGCTCAAAAGGCTTGCAGAACAACCGGACGTGACGTATGTCAGGGTGTTGGTTTGGCCAGTAGCTCAGGGATAAGGGGAATGTCCCACATTATTTCCATGGCATGCATATTTTTGTCAGGGTGTTGGTTTTTTTTTAGGCATTTTGCTACCTAAACATATATATATATATATATATATATAGTGAGGTATTACTACCTTCCCAGTTTGTGCTTGTTTATTTAAGTTCCTAGGATTATGAGCAACTAGGCGTGTTCAACTGTGGCTTAAGAAACATAGGTGAACAAAATAACAAGCGGAAATTTAAAAGGTACTAGGTTGCCTCCTAGTAGTGCTTTTTTAACGTCTAGAGTCGGGCGCGGGATGGTGATTTGTTGATCACGGGCCCAGTACCTGTTCGTATCTGTCTCGGTGGTTGGGTGCCTGCTGGTCGGCCATGTATCGTAGGCAATGCTCTAGCCTTTGTAGATGAGCTGAGGTGGATTCTGGAGGTGGTGGCAGTGCGTCTGCCGCCAGCTACTGGCTGTGCCCAGGCTGCCATGGTGCCTTGCCCTACGCTTATCTGGGGGCACAGTACTTCTCGATGAAAGCCCAGTTAATGGGGGCCTAATGATCAGAGCCAGGAACCCTAGGGCCCTGTTGGACTTCTCCGGGTCCAAGGGACTCCTCATAGGGGGTGCGATCCCTACAAATAGTAGATGACATCAGAAATCAGTTGAGCCACGTGCATACTTACCTATGTCATGATGGCATAACCCAGCTAACACTTTGGCAGGGGGAGATCGGAGTGGTGGTCACTTTAGAATGTTGCTAAGTAGCAACGTCATCCATATCTGTGTAAGAGTGGTCATGTTGGTGCGCATGATTCGCACTCGTCTCTTTGCAGCGGCCCGAGCAAAATCTTGCCCCGGTATGTAGAGTAGCTACACGATAGCCTCCTCTTTTGGTTGTGCTCGCACAGTTGGCCCTCCTCCAATATCAGGGGGTGCCCCAGGAACTGATAAAAGCAAACTACTAGCCCCTCACTCGGGAGTGCAAGCCTCGATTAAGCATTAAGGGCGGAGGACCTTGAGTTCTCTGAAGGTGCATATCTGGAGCCCTCTGAAAGTGAGGACGTACAGCCCTCTGAAGGCGAGGACATGTAGTTCTCTGAAGGCGAGGACGCGTAGTCTTATGAAGGCTAGGGCGTGTAGCCCTCTGAAGGCGAGGACGTGTAGTCCTTTGAAGGTGAGGACGTGTAGACCTCTGAAGGTGAGGGCGTGTAGCCCTATGAAGGCGAAGGCGTGCAACCCTCTGAAGGCGAGGGCGTGTAGCCCTCTGAAGGCGAGGACGTGTAGTCCTCTGAAGGTGAGGACATGTAATCCTCTAAAGGCGAGGATGTGTAGTCCTTTGAAGGTGAGGACGTGTAGTCCTCTGAAGGCGAGGATGTGTAGTCCTCTGAAGGCGAGGACGTGTAGTCCTCTGAAGGCAAGGGCGTGTAGCCTTTTGAAGGTGAGGACATGTAGTCCTCTGAAGGCGAGGATGTGTAGTCCTCTGTAGGCGAGGACGTGTAGCCCTCTGAAGGTGAAGACGTGTAGCCCTCTGAAGGCGAGGACGTGTAGTCCTCTGAAGGTGAGGACGTGTAGACCTCTGAAGGCGAGGGCGTGTAGCCCTTTGAAGGCGAGGACGTGTAGTCCTCTGAAAGTGTAGTCCTCTAAAGGCGAGGACGTGTAGTCCTCTGAAGGCGAGGGCATGTAGCCCTCTGAAGGCAAAGACGTGCAGTCTTCTAAAGGCGAGGACGTGTAGTCCTCTGAAGGCGAGGACGTGTAGCCTTCTGAAGGCAAAGGTGTGTAGCCCTCTCAAGGCAAGGGCATGTAGCCCTTTGAAGGTGAGGACGTGCAGCTCTCTGGAAGCGAGGACGTGCAGCCCTTTGGAGGCGAGGACGTACAGCCCTCTGAAGTTGAGGACGCATAGCCCTCTGAAGGTGAGGGCGTGAAGCCCTCTGAAGGTGAGGGCGTGCAACCCTCTAAAGGCAATAGGTAGTAGTACCCAAGGGTATGAGAAAGCAAGAGATTGACTCATCGAGAGGGGCGGTCATCCCAAATTCAGAAGATTGGATGTTAGATTTAGGAAATCTATGCAGTTAACATGATTTTTGGGGATGCAGATGCATGCAACCTTTGCCTTGAAATACGGTAAATGCGTACTTCGTATGCAACAACGCAATGTAATGGAAAGTTGTATAATGTTCATGACTTTCTTTCCCTATTTTGTGATTTTTTATTTGATTTGATTTGATTTTTTTGGAAAACACAGATTGGCTGTCCTTTTGAAAGAGGTGATAATTCATGCAACCTTATCCTATCTTTTGCAAATCTCTCTGGGAACTCCCTCAGAGTGTATGTTCTGTTTGATTTAGTCACTTGACCATTTTGGAGTGACGGAAATGGAGCCGTTTGGCGTTTAATCAATCCATTGAAATCCCAGGGTTTGTGATGGAAGCTTGCTTGTGGGGCTTCTATGGAGGCTGGATCTTTGAGCTTCAATGGGGTCCTTTAATGGTGATTTTCCACCATGGAGATGCAGCGGAAGACAAAGGAAAAGAGGTGAGAGGAGGCGCCATCAATTAAGGAATAAGCCATGGAAGAAGGAGCTTCACCACCAAGATGAGCCTTGGATAAGAAGCTTGGAAGGATGCTTCAATGGAGGAAAAGAAAGAAGGAGAGAAAGAGAGAGGGGGGAGCACGAAATTGAAGGAATAAAAGAGGGAGAGAAGTGGAACTTTGAAGTATGTCTCACAAGAATCTCATTCATCAAAGTTACAACAAGTGTTACACATGCTTCTATTTGTAGACTAGGTAGCTTCCTTGAGAAGCTTTCTTGAGAAAACTTCCTTGAGAAGCTTCTTTGAGAAAACTTCCTTGAGAAGCTAGAGCTTAGCTACACACACCCCTCTCATAACTAAGCTCACCTCCTTGAGAAGCTTCCTTAAGAAGATTCCTAAAGAAACTAGAGCTTACACATACCTCTCTAATAGCTAAGCTCACCTCCTTGAGATGAGAAGCTAGAGCTTAGCTACACACCCCCTATAATAGCTAAGCTCACCCCCATGACAAAAAACATGAAAATACAAAAAAAAAAGTCCTTACTACAAAGACTACTCAAAATGCCCCGAAATACAAGGCTAAAACCCTATACTACTAGAATGGCCAAAATACAAGGCCCAGACGAAGGAAAAACCTATTCTAATATTTACAAATATAAGCGGGCTCATACTTAGCCCATGGGCTCGAAATTTACCTTAAGGCTCATGAGAACCCTAGGGCCTTCCCTTAGATCTCTAGCCCAATCTACTTGGAGTCTTCTACCCAATGCCCTTGCGGGGTAGGATTGCATCATTCCCTCCACCTTGGAAAGGATTTGACCTCAAATCCCGAGGTTCTTCATACCTTGGGCTCCTTCCCTCAACACTTGTAAAAAGAAAAAAAAACATATGTATTAGTGGTGTTTGGTATGTTGAAGTAAGGTAAGGTCTGAAAACCCATTTCCTGGGCATCTTCCCATGAAGGAACATGGTTTCTCACCAACTCAATGAGTGGTGCTCCAAGTATAGAAAAATATGGGACAAACCTTTTGTAAAAGTTTGTTAAGTCATGGAAGCCCCAAATTTTTCTTATACTTGGTGGAGTAGGCCACTCAGGAATGACCTTTATTCTCTTAGGGTTCATGGGAACCCCTTCATCACTATTTGGAAAATTGAGAAAAGTAACGCAATAAAACATACCTTTTTCTGTATTTTCATATTGATTATTCCTACCAAAAAGTATGACAAACCTAAGGTGTCCCATATGAGTACCTAAGTTTTTATTGAAACTAAAAATAAGAACAAACCTACCTAATGGGTCCCTATGTACACACACCATGAAGATGTTAGGTGTACGAGTGATTTTACAAAAGAGGGTTGCACCACTCAAAACATTCATCATACCACCTATTTTAGGGACTTGTTGCATAATAATACCTATTTTGGGCACCAACAAAGCACAATGATTTAAGCTCTTGCGAACCAAACCCTCATCCAACAACTTCTTTACTTGAGGAATAAACTCAAGCCCAAGAGGTGTGGCAATGCTAGCAAGTGTCTTTTTACAAAAGAGAAAATGTGGAGGTTGTCTAAGAGGGAAAGTTTCTTTAATGTTTGTCTTTATTGTAAAATGAGTTTCCTTCTTAGCTAACCTCTTGGAGGAGACACTTACCTCCTTACACTTCTCTATAACCACTAATGGTTTTCCATCTTCTTGGGGGTAGATTTCTTCACTAAATTCTTCCCCTTTTGCTTCTTCACTTTCACTAGAGGAAGGTGAAGTAGTAGCCTCATCTTGGCTACTATAAATGTCTTGGCCCCTCATAATCATGGTTTTTGTGGTGGGGCATTGAGAAGTAATGTGTCCTCTTCCAAGACATTTAAAGCACTTTATAGAGCTAGTTTTCTCTTGCATACTAGCCTTAGGGGCTTTCTTTTCTATTGCCTTCCCCTTATCATCTTTGGGCTTAGAAGATGTCACCCCTAAGATGCCTTGACCATGGTCTTTCTTTAGATAAGAGTGAGAGCCATAAGATTTTGAAGTAGAATTCTTTTTAAGTTGTTGCTCTACCCTTATTTCCCAATCTAAGTTAGCCTCTACATTGTCCTTCCTATGGAAGTATGAGAGGTTAATGTTAGCCTCTTGAGGCTTTCTTTCCTTTTCTCTTCTATGGGAGTAAGGTCTAAGATGTGACCTATGTCTTCCTTCGTAATAGTCACGAAGTTCTTCACTTAGGCTCTTGCAAGAGTTATGACTACTATAGGAGGCATGTTTTTCTCTTTTCATTTCTTTCATTATTTTTCTTCTTTCTTCCTCTCTTATTTTCTTTCTTTCATCTTGACTTATTTCTTCCACTCTTTTTTTCCCTTTTTCTTTTCTCTCTTGTTTTTCTTTCCATAACTTGAGGGAACTCAACTCATCTAAGATTCTAGATAAAAGGGTCTTTATGACTAGTACCCTTGCCATTAACACTTGATGAATGATGACTCATGTTGGTTCCTAAGTTGTGGTTCTTTCTTGTTGGAGGTTTGAAAACAAAAGGTAAAAGAAACTATGGTTGAAGCTAGCCAAAATAAACACTAAAAGAGGTGTGAAAGATAAGGTAAACAACTAATTGGTAAAAGGAAAGCTATCTAGGCGGTTTGACAATGGAAGGTAAAGGAAATAAGCTATGAAAGTAAGCAAGAAAAGTAAACTAAGTGAATCCTAAGAGTGTTTGGATGACCACATCAAGGTTCCCAACAAAACACTCACTATCCTAAGGAAATATTGCCTAAAATTATTACACACAAATGGAAGTTTGGTAACCTACTGGAGGCTCCCAACACACTTCCAATGAAAGGCCTTTTTGTTACAAAACTTGAAAGCAATAAAGGTAAGTAAATTGCAAATTAAAAAATTACAAAACGTCCTCAATTTTGGTGGTTGTTATCTCTTTGGTGATTCACTCAATTTGAAGTGCTTCTTAGTCCAATAGCACTTAAGGTGGTTGGCCCCTTGCTTCTTGACTCAAATTCTTCAAGGAATGACACCAATCCTCCTTTCCAATTCCCTATATGGCAACTCACAAACAAGGAAACAAAGAGACAAGCAATAACCAAAGACAAAAAAAAAATGAAATGAAAGCTAAACCAATGGAGTTTTAACAAGACAATTTTTCAAGGATTACTCAACAATTAAAGCAATGAAAAAGGACATAGAAGCAAGCTAGGACTCAAAGAGAAACTTAGAATGGTTCTAGAGTAGAGTAAAAAAAAACTGAAAAAAAAGACTCAACAAACCTCTAGCTTTGGCACTTGTTTTCACACTAATTTTCAATTGAAATTTAGGAACTAAGATTGGCATAAAATAGGCACCAATTATATAATAAATTTTGAGCCAAAACAACAAGCACACTTCCCTTTCACCTTTTTTTTTTTCTGGATACTGTTTTTTTTCTGCCAACTTGTGTGATTTTTTGTATTTTTTCCTTTTATCCAAATCAATTGTTTCTTTTTTTATAACTTTTTTCCTGATGTCTAGAAAATTCATTAAAAATCAAAATTCGAAGTAACCAATTCTAAGTAATTTTTACAAGTTTATATGTCCAAGCTGCCAGCACCAGCGATTTTTTTAAGCATGGTATATTGATTGCCTTGGGCTTACTTTCAACCCTCTTATGTATGTTGAACTCACTAGGATTGTTTACCACAGTTTTAGGAGTTCAATATTCACTTAGGATCAACATTTCAGCCAGCAATTCAATCACAAAAACTCAAATTCACAATAGACACAATCATAAGGAAACCTAAAAGTTCAAGAAAAGGTTCACAATCAAAGACTCTCTAAGAATTTTGCATGAACATGTTAAGGACTAATTAACATGAAAGATTTGACTCAAATAAAATAATAGGCTAAAAGAATTTCATACACTCATGAACAAATGGGTTAGACAAAGAAACAAGAAAATAAAATTCAGCACAACATAAGAAATCTTATATGACAAGTTTCATGACTAGACATGACTTCTATGACAAAACTACAATAGGTGAACAAGTCACTCTAGATTTTTGAGGTTTTCTTCTACTTTAATATTTTTGTAAGAATTTTATGGTTTGGGTTTCAGCCACAAAAAATAACAAGACAAAACTCAAAGGAACCTAAACTCAACACAATTCATGGTTCAAGAACAAGAACAAGAAATTTGAACCATAGAAAATCAAATCTAGCTTCTATAGCAAGTTTAATCGTTGGAAACTCAAAAGAATCATGTTAAAAACATTTAGCAAAAGACATGTGAGGAGATACATGGAGAAAAAAAATGAAGAAACAACAATGGAAGAGAAGGTAAAGCAAAAAATTAATGGAGGTTCAAGGAGCACCTACTTGAAGCTCTTGTGCTCTGATTACCACTTGATGGAAGCTTGCTTGTGGGGCTTCTATGGAGGCTGGATCTTTGAGCTTCAATGGGGTCCTTTAATGGTGATTTTCCACCATGGAGATGCAGCAGAAGACAAAGGAAAAGAGGTGAGAGGAGGCGCCATCCATTAAGGAATAAGCCATGGAAGAAGGAGCTTCACCACCAAGATGAGCCTTGGATAAGAAGCTTGGAAGGATGCTTCAATGGAGGAAAAGAAAGAGGGAGAGAAAGAGAGAGGGGGGAGCACGAAATTGAAGGAATAAAAGAGGGAGAGAAGTGGAACTTTGAAGTATGTCTCACAAGACTCTCATTCATCAAAGTTACAACAAGTGTTACACATGCTTCTATTTGTAGACTAGGTAGCTTCCTTGAGAAGCTTTCTTGAGAAAACTTCCTTGAGAAGCTTCTTTGAGAAAACTTCCTTGAGAAGCTAGAGCTTAGCTACACACACCCCTCTCATAACTAAGCTCACCTCCTTGAGAAACTTCCTTAAGAAGATTCCTAAAGAAGCTAGAGCTTAGCTACACATACCTCTCTAATAGCTAAGCTCACCTCCTTGAGATGAGAAGCTAGAGCTTAGCTACACACCCCCTATAATAGCTAAGCTCACCCCCATGACAAAAAACATGAAAATACAGAAAAAAGTCCTTACTACAAAGACTACTCAAAATGCCCCGAAATACAAGGCTAAAACCCTATACTACTAGAATGGCCAAAATACAAGGCCCGGACGAAGGAAAAACCTATTCTAATATTTACAAAGATAAGCGGGCTCATACTTAGCCCATGGGCTCGAAATCTACCCTAAGGCTCATGAGAACCCTAGGGCCTTCCCTTGGATATCTAGCCCAATCTACTTGGAGTCTTCTACCCAATGCCCTTGCGGGGTAGGATTTCATCTCACCTTTTTTTGTTTAAAAACATCGACGGGTGAGAACTTTTGATCTGCCCCTAGGTTTGCTTGAGACTCATGCACGGTGCCCCTCATTGCCCCAGTTTAAGGCTTTGAGGTACCAATCGTTGTCTTTTGTCATGACCTTGTAGCAGTGAACCTATTGAGTGAGAACTTCTAATTTGCCCCTAGGTTCGCTTGAGGTTTATGCACGATGCCTTTCATTGCCCCAGTGTAGGGCTCTGAGGTATCCATCGTTGTTTTGTTTTCACAACCTTGTAGCAAGGAATAATGAAAGAGGCGGTTGATTCTCGCAAAAAGAATTTTTCAAGGACGAGATATAGTTGAAGGATTATTTCAGTTGACGGATTAAGTCAAATGACTCCTATTCTTGATAACTCACTTCTCTCTAAGAAAGACAAACTTTCCAGAATGATAAAATGAGGTCACATGAACGTCTATATTTTACTTGAAAACACAGTCAATCAAATGCTTTTTTCCTTTTCTTTTTGAACTTTTCTGATTTACTCGTTGTTCACGGCATCCTCACCAAATGTGTAACACGAGTAATTTCTGATTGAACGGTCTTGGAAGTCCAAATTCAGGAGCGCAGGTCGCTTGAGCAAACAAACCAATGGCTTGCACTCACATTCCAGTGGAAGCAAAGATGTAATTACGAGAGGATGAAGGACAAAGATGTCAAATTTATCCATTTTATTTAGCATTGTAATTGTGGTTTACAATAATGGCATAAACTTGAAAATCCTGATGAGTCATTAGAGACATCTAACAATAACTTTCAAAATTGCCCCATGTGTGGTATCGTTTGTCAATGTTAGGATTCACAAGAGATTCTCCTCAAATTTCAACCAGCCCGCATCAATTAGACTTTGCACCTTATGCTTCGAGGTCATACAGTGCTCAATGGAATGTCCCGAAACTCCTCAATGATACGCACATGTTGCGTTCGAGTCGTATCCTCAAAAAAATGGAGGTTGAGGAACCCTGGCAGGGGTTATGGCTACCATTGCATTATCAAGTAGATATGGGAGCAAGTTAGCATATGACACCGGAATTTGGGGTGAATCCTACAGGCTTTTTGCTACAAAATTCCTTTTTGGTTGGTGTTTTGGCATCGGATGTGCGGCGGGCAGGCTTTTATGGTTGATTTAGGGATGACCTTTGTGGATGACTAGGTGGTGGGTAATGAGAAGGGTTGATATTAGCTGAGTAATGACATTGTTGGGCTGATGGGAAATTTGACCATGTAGGAATGGCATTCATAGCAAGGGTTTCTCCCTCATTTTCATCCTCTTCATTTGCCCCAGTTTTTGCATTTATCAAAGCAGGATGATCAGATTTACCTCTTTCCAGACCCACTTTGATCCTTTCGTCGATGAAGACCAAATCCGCAAAGCTTGAAGGTGTGTAACCCACCATTTTTCCATAGAAGGGATGTGGTTGGGGGCAAAATTGAGGTCCCTCCAAAGTGTTTTGCAGGGGTATACCACCAACTGCTTGTCCTTCAGTGGCATATCTGAGGCAAGGGTTGAAGTTGGCTAGATAGTGCTGGGGAATTTCATGTGTCTCCCCCATGGGTTGAGAGACATATGCATGATCAGATTAAGGTTGTTGGCTCTCAATGAGTATGGGAGTGGAGTTATTGACATTCTCATTGGGAGTGTACGCCACATTGGGTGGTGTATAGTTGGGAGGCAAGCCATATGGTGGGAAGGCATGCTTGTTTTTCGCACTAAATGAGGGTCGCCTGTACCTCCCAACTCTTTGCCTTCCAAACCTACCATATCTGAGGTCGGATGATTTATTTGGTTGAGGCCATATGGGGGGGTCAGGTCCACCTCAGCAATGGTGCTGGTGGCAGCTATTGCAATTGCATTGACCTTCATTATCTCCTTTATGCTCATCATGGCCTCCATCATTGTGGTCATTTGCTCTTTCAAGGCCTCCGTGTCGGCCTTCATTTTCTCTTGCGCCTCCTCTACTTCACCCATTACTCTGGCTCAAGCACGGGTTCGGTAAGGGTGTCATAAAGCGTGTTCTTTCCTTTTGATAACAATGATTAAGTTCATTTTTTTTCAAGGAAAGAATGCAATGAGCAATGCAACCAATGGAAAGCATGGATGTATGCGAATGATGCACAGTTGAAGTATTGCGAATTTTTACACAGGACATGGGGTTGAATCAATTTAGATTTTCAACATGATCCATGACATATTTGTCAAGGTGAAACTGGAAGTAACAAGGACATCAACAGTCCTAAATGTGTTTGGCAGTAGACGAAGCAGCGATGTAACTCGATCCATCTTTTGCCCCAATTTTTGCAAGATGGTTACTTCCATACTTCAACATGACTTGATGAACCTTTTCGTAAAAGCATGAGCTTGGTTCAACCCCATAACCCAAGGAATGACAATTTTGATCGCCAATACTTCGACAATATTTCATAGAGATGAAAGACTCGGGAATACGTATGCTATGCATGGAAAATGTAATTATCAGATTGAGATGCCCGAAGAAACATCATTTCCTAGTTAACCACGCATTAGGTACCATGATCAATCATTTTGTTTTGTTTTTTTTTTTATAGAAATGGGTTTATGATCCCAACATGGTTGGCTCATGGTACCTAACACATGCAACTAAGAATGCAGTGTGAATTTTCACGCTTCCTTTTTTTGTTTTTGTTTTTCAGAGGAAAATGCAAGGATCATGCATAAGTAAACATGAAAATAAAAGGTATGCAAAAAGCATGTTAGATGCAGATGCATGGTGATGAAATGACTTATGCAAAATGCAATGCATGAAAATGATAAGTGACAAATGCAGGAACGATACGTCCATTACGATGCCATGAAGAGATGCTTATGCGATGCATGATATGAATGCATTTACGGACACGAGAGCCCGGAAAATCATCTCTTCTTACTTACGCATTCGGGGGCACAGTGCCCCATGTGTGCAGTTAAGAAGGTGATACGAACCTTTCGGCTTCCCGTGATAAAAGACGAGACCAACATACAACGCATGTGTGATGACATGATGCAGATGCGCAAAAGCGAAACAGGGGGATGTACATAGCATGGCAATATCCTCAAATAATCATACAACAAAGGCGTACATGACATTTAGGTTTTATGCATGGCAGTGTTTAAAAGGCATGCAGCATGTTCGCTTCGTGCCCCTATTTTAGGGACCTAAATGCGAGGAACTAAAAGGCTTTTAGTGATAATTCCCAAGGTGGTCATATCTCTCTTGATGGTTTCTAGAGGTATCATCCCCTTCGAAAAACATATTGCGGCAGTAGGGATTACAAAAAAACAATATGTTATCAAAGAGAAAAACTCTAGATGAGGGTTCACTGTTATCAAGCAAGTCAGAGACCCAGCATGACCACAGATTCACTTCCACTCCTTATGTTCCCATGGACCCGGGTATAGGGCCCCTTTTCAACTCATTGTGTGTGAAAAAAGGTGTTGGTGTTGTGTGCATCAAATGAATACATATTTATCTCATGCATACATTAAAACACGCTTACAACATCGAAGAAGTTTATACAAGAACATAAAGGAAAAGGGAAACCGATGAAAGGGAAAACACAACTTTTGCACAAAAGATAAATAGGCCTAACTCTCTAAAAATAGTCCCTAGTGGAGTCGCCAACTGTCGCAACCTACCCTTTGGCGGGAGGGCGACGCGAGGCTCAAGGGTGCGTCTTCCAAGGAAGGAAGGTGCGCGGGGTCCCCACCAACGTTTATTCGGGGAAAACATTGGAAAACTCGAAAACCGTGTGTGGTCTACGAACTTTGAGTGTGAAAGGTTCGGGAGTTGTATTTACGCACGGGGAAGGTATTAGCACCCCACGCGTCCGTCACAAAGAACGGTAGCCTTTAATCAAATATGCAATATCATGTCTTCAATTTGTTTTATTTTCCCTTTTTTATGGTTTTATGTCTTTTTACGCCTTTTGTATTTTTTATCTTTTTGTGGTCGACAAGGGTGTTTCCCTCGCTCCTACGTATCCTTAATTGCAATGAGGAAATAAGACCTACGTAGTTCTTACGAAAGCGGTAAAGTTATGGGTTGATTTTATGTTTTTGAACGGTTCATGTTAACCGATAAAAGCAAAGAAGATCGTTTAAGGCGTTGGACCTTAAAACGGTTTTAAGTGACTTTTGCGGACAAAGCTTGATTTGTGAGTTGATTTTAGCCTTAGTTTCACTTTGGTTATTAGTCAATTGATTCAAGGAAACTTCCAAAAAAAACGTCCGATTGATTTTTTTATATTTATTTTATTCAAAGATATTTTGATTATTTTATTATTATTTGTTCAAGACATTTTGATTATTTTATTATTATTTTTCCTTTTTTTGATTTAATCGAGATTACAGCGTGAACGATCGGTTGGATTTTATTTTAACAGTGATTAAACGAGATTACAACACAAATGATCGGTTGAAATTCATTTTATCATTTATTAGGCGAGATAACGGCTTAAACGATCGGTTAAAACTTGTTAAAAACGGAAGAAAAGAAAACTGAAAGTGAATGAGATGAAGATGAAAGCAAACAAAACAAGAAATGAATTGAAAGTCTCAGATTTGAACATTTATCGGTTGAAGAACGATGAACGGACGAAGAACTGTGAAGAATAGCGGAAAATCTTCACAGATTTGCTCACGGAAATGTCTCGAAAGCGTTACGGAAACACTTCGACACGATATTTCTTCACGGAAACATGTTTTTTCACCCAACATAGCCGAAATGCATAGTCTAGGGGTCATGAACATTTTTGAAACAGCCCCCCTCCCCTATTTATAGGGAAAAAGGAAAGTGCTTGCCGCCTAGAGGCTTCTTGAGGAAGATTTCTGAGCGCACCCCAATTACTTAGTTCACCCCCCTTTTTCATACTTTACAAAAAAGTTACGGAAGCCTTATAGGAGCATTTCAGACTTGATTTTCCTCTTTTTTCTCTTCCCTTTCACCAATATTAAGTGAAATATGCTAACCCAAGGTTTTTAGAAATTTTACGGAAGCCTTGGATGCCATTTTTTAACAAAATGGAGGTGGTTGCCGCCCAGAGGCTTCCTGAGGAAGATTCCTGAATGCATCCTGTAATTGATAAGTTCACCCCCCTTCTAGAATGTTCTGGATGAAGCTTCCTGAGCGCACCCCCCGTTTTTGATAAGTTCACCCCCACTTTTGTGTTTTGGCTGTTTTCTTTCCGAAACGTCCTGGAACATTACGGATTCCACCGCGATGAGTGTTAAGCCTTTCGAAGTTATCAACAATAGTCCCCAGATGAAATTAGAGTGTAACAGTTTATTTACACACACCCCACTTTTCTAAATACACTTCCTTTTTCGTGTTTTTGGCCGATTTCTCCCCGAAACATCTCGGAACTTTACGGATTCCACCGCGATGGGTGTTAAACATTTTGAGGTGGTCAAATGAAAGTCGCATGCCAATAAACAATGGTCCCAGATGAAATTAGGGTATGACAGTAATCTATTAGTGTGATAGTTATGCTGAGTCAATAAGGTAGTTATAACAGTGAGACATAACAGTGAGACTAACACTACTTGATGTAAAAAATTGACATGGAAACAGTTTCCAACAAAAAAGTTGTATGCCATGTTTGTTATTTCGTATTGTGGCTGATATTGATTTTTGTTTTCAACATAGCAGTGAGACTAACACTACTTGATGTAAAAAATCGTATTTTCCATTCTTGTTTATGATACTATATGTCAATCATTGAGTCTTAATTTTAGGAGATTCATTTAGAGTTTCAGACCTTAATTTTAGGAGATTCATTCAGATTTACAACACTAAAAAGAATAGTCTATTTGATTCTAATTTGTACAGCCAGGGGAATATTTGTTTTCGTTATTTTAGGGTAAAGTTGTTGGTCTAGATGATATCCCTTTTGAAGTTTGGAAGTGGCATAGGTATTCTGGCATGCACAATAGCATTTGCCATAGTGCAGAGAAACAAAAAAGCTCATGAGCTTGGTAATAATTTTTAGTTTTGCATGTTGAATTAAAAATCTTTTATCTTCACACATGTAATCTTGTTATGGAGTTCAGGTCAGGCAAACACTCAGATTCAGGAGAGCTTATATGAGAGTGAAAGACATGTGTGTGTGTGTTAGAAATATATAAAAACTATTATTTAGCCTTCACCTTACAAAATAAGCTTTTAGGGAAGTCGGTCTTAGATGTTACAATTTTTTATATCTTAAAAGATTTACAAGAGTTATATATAGTTCTTCCATATATGGTAGTCACGTTGATATCAGTCACAAATAAACATATGTTAATGCTTTGAAAACTCAATCCCGTTATCCATACTTTTGATAAAGCCAGACTGAGGTGGCTTTGGACTGTGTAATTCACTTTGGATTCATCCTAAGATAAAAGTCATTCTTATAAGAATGCCAAATTTTGCCATAGTTCCTTTTCTCATGTATGAAATCTTATGTCCAATAATTCTTAGCAAGACAATTTTTTTACACATGTCCTATCAACAATATCATGCAACTTTATATCAGGGAACTTCTTAGTATAATAGTATTGCCTAATTAGGTTCCTCATGGAATTTAGGTGCACAAAGCTATCATGAAGGATGGCATGCAAGTTGCAATGAAAATTCAGTATACTGGTGTGGCAGATAGCATCGATAGTGGCATTGAGAACGTGAAGCTTCTTTTAAACTACACAAATTTAATGCCTAAAGGACTCTATCTTGACAGAGCTATAAAGGTGCGTATTTATTAATATAATTCAATCATTTCATGCATGCTTTCAGTTGTGTGTTTAAATCAATGTTCTCATTTAATAGTCTTTAAACCTACAAATTTTATATCTTTTCTGTAGGGGTTTGGATCCCTTAGCCCCTCTCTTCTTTTCACTGAGTGATATGCCTTCAAATTTATCAGTGAGATCCAAAACCATATTCAATCTGTAATAGTTTAATGTGTGTATATATGTGTGTGCAACTCTTTTATTACTACCTCTTTGTTTTTGCCTCTTCACCTTTCAACCCATCCATCTAATGTTGCATGTACTCTACCCTAAATTGGATTATGCAGTATGATATTTATCTATGGTGGATATTGATCTGGAGTCTCTTACCTATCATATAGAGAAAAAAATGTCTCCATAATTTGACGAAAAAGACATTGAAGGCATTGAAGTACCCTGTTATACCTTTGCAAGCATTGTAGTAGCTACAGATAATTTTTCATTTAACTTTATTACCCACCTAACAATGAGTCCATGCAAGAATTTCTCATGATATATGGAAATTTTTTATGCAGGGAACATTACCTGGAGGTCAAGATGTGGTAGTAAAAAGGATTTCAGGTATTTCCACTCAAGGCTTACAGGAATTCAAGAATGAGGTTATTTTGATAGCAAAACTTCAACATCTAAACCTTGTTAGACTCAGGGGCTATTGCATAAAAGGAGATAAAGATATCAAACTTTGGCCATGTAGAGTATACAACAATCTAGGTGAAGATTTCTTAGATTTGAATAGTTTTAAAAAGGGTGTCATTATACAATATGTGAAGGAGTTAGATGAACTTAGAACTCAACTTGTAGCAACCAGAGCAACTGCTGATGCAAGTGTTGTATCAGCTCAATCAGTGCAGCTCCAATGTTTACAACTTGTAAAAAAATTAGATGACTAAAATGGTTCACTAAGAGAGCATGAAAACCATGTCCTAAGGCTAGGGGAGCAACTAGACAATTTACAGAAGGACCTTTAGGCAACGGAATCTTCACAAAAGCAATTGAAAGATGAAGTTTTGAGAATTGAGCATGATATTATGGAGGCTCTAGCAAAAGCTGGAGAGAACAAGAATTATGAACTGTAGAAGAATGGTTGCAGCTCAAGACCAAGGAATTAGCTCAAGAATGGTTGCATGCGGAAGAATGGTTGCAACTCAAGCTCAAGACCAAGGAATTTGAAGCAAAGTATAAATATGAAGTAGCAGTATTCTATCTGCTCTTTCATATCTTTGTTGTATGCCGACAAATTCTTGGTATATTTAAAATTTTCAGGTGATATTTGATGTTATATTTCTATAATTTGTAACTACTTAACCTTTTCAATCAGTGCTATCAATATCAAGGGGTTCTTAAGCCAACAACTTGTTTTTCGACCCTAACATTTTCAATCATTGCTATCAATCAGTTTTATCAATATGAAGAGGGCAATTTCAAGACCATCTTACCTTAAGGACTATGTTTGAGGGTGAGATGGGAAATTCAGCTACGATTCCTTCTTCATCCTCCTTGCTTGTGACTGTTTAAGTTGTGAGTGAGACAGAGACAGTGGTTTCCAGATAAGTTTCTACTTGTACAGTTCTAGATGCATATGGCTACACTGGGAGACACCAACAAAGCAACATTGTTCAATATTAGACTTAAAATCAAAAGATGAGTTTGTACTTATACAGTTTCTACCACAAGAACATAGATATTAAGATCATACCAAACCATATCAGCAATGTTATTCTTCTAGCAGTATAAGGAAACATTAGTTAAACAAATCTAAAAATGAGAAACATGGCAGCAAATCACTTCACAACATTAAACATACTGTCTGTTGGATTTCCCCTGCAGTTACTTTTGGGTCCACTTTTTCTTTATGCAAATATGTTCAAGGGAAATACGATTTGTCGGAAAGCGCACCGGATCGTCAAGTATTTAAAATTAAAATGGATGAATCCGAGTATCAAACTCTGAAACTAGTCTTAGACAAGGTTAAATTCAGAAATAAGGCATTGTTGAAAGAAACATTGATAATTGATGATTTAAAACAAAATTAAGCTAAGTCTAGGCTAAAAACAGTAAAAATGCAAGTAAGATTGACAACAGTAGGTAAAGATATTGGGTCTTTCACAAACTAGCTAATGTATATAAAGATGTTTCTCTAATCAATCATGCTTTTGTGTTCTATGTTGTAGCCTAAATTACTAAACCTCGATCCCTAGTTAGACTGAATCAATCCAAGCTTCGTCCTCAGATCCCTCTTGTTGGACTAGGCTAAATTTAGACAGCCCTCCTAGGTTTAGACTAACTTAAACTAAGCTTCATCCTCAAATCCCTCTTGTTGGACTAGACTTAGCTTAAATAGCTTATGAAAGTTTAGACTAATTTAGCCTAAGCTTTGTCCTCAGATCCCTCTTGTTGAACTAGACTTAGACCAAACAACATTATTGTAACAACATATTTAAAACCAAAACTTAATCCGCAGATCCCTCTTGTAAGAATAAGTTTCAATTTTGCTTCATTCAAGTTCTAAGGCAACAATACATTTCCCAATGCTAAAGTCACATAACTATGCACACATATGGGTGATCAGACCAAGAGCATACAGAATTTAAGCACTGAAAGAAGCATTGAACACAAGAAACACAATCAATTAGATATTAAAATAATTACATCAGTTGTTCTTTAGAAATCCCAACAAGGGTGTTTAGCCAGCCATTACAGAAGAAACCCTAACAATAATGAGATTACAAAACCTAGGTATCTCTGCAAAAGCTACTCCTCTTGTTGCCTCCAGAGCTCTTTTCTCGAAATAGGCACTATGGTGTGCTTTGGAATGTTGCTAAAATTCTGCTATAAAAGTTCTATACCCTAATTCTGCACAAGACAGGCTTTAAATAGGCTCTGAATCCGTGTCGCTGCGCTTAGCGCCACCCTCGCACTTAGCGCGAGTAAGTGGATTTGAGCTTAGCGCCAGTCGTGCGCTAAACCTGGTTGAAGACAACTTTTGCGCTTAGTGCACTGATCTCGCGCTTAGCACGCGACTTTGATATTGATGCTCTGCCAGAGTCTTCTGTCGTGCTAAGCATGCTGAAGCTATGCTTAGTGGTGGATGCACGCTTAGCCCACTAATGAGCTAAGCTCAACTGTCACTTTTAGCACGTCATGACTTAGCCTCTTTTTCACCTGAAATTGTACAGATTTCATCATTAAATTCAATCGAAATATTCTAGAGACAACTCTAACCATAAAACAATATTTATTTACAAACTACTACGAAATAACCATAAATTGGGGGAACTATACAAGTTTTGGAAAATGTTTTCTATACAAAAGTTGGTCATATAAAACGACTAACAAACTCCCCCAAATTTACAGTTTTGCTTGTTCTCAAGCAAAGAAAGAAAAATTCACTTGTCCTCAAGTGACAAGTTATAATGGTCACTCAAAAATGGTGTTTGCTTCACAAAGAAATTCAACCATATGAACTAAATATCATGGACTGCTTCAATCAATTGATTTTCAAAAACATGCAGCTTTTCAAAGATAGGAACATACACATTAGAGTCACAACTGAAATAAGCTAGTAAGGATGGTAGAAATCAAGGAAGGATCATCAACCACAACCTCACAGTCATTGTTTCACTCAAGCTCAAGTGTTTAGGCTCACGCCATCATAAACAACTGACACAAGTCCCAACCTTTGGATTTCATCTCATATCATACAACAATGAACACACAAAATGAATTCGAAGGACTTTCTAGGCTTGTAATGGGGTTAGGCTTCCAATAAATCATGGTTTTTCTAGGATTCAAAAGCTTAGGTTCTAGGAGAGCATTCATCCATGGATAAACCTCACTTATTCATTTATTCACATCCCATACTTGCCTTTTATTTAGGCACTCAGCTTCATTTCATTATTTTGCAGCATACACACTTATTAATTTCATTTGTATTTACAGTTTTTTTAACACAATATATACAAAGACATTATGTGTATATACAGAAATAGTGTGTGTATGCCATTTAATTTGACCATTTCAATTCTTACCCAGTGCCTCCCCCAAATTTGGAACAAATTTACCTTGATAATACTCCCCCAAATTTAGGACAAATTTGCTTTGAACCACGCTTCCTGTAGATGATGCTCTCCTACAACCTAAGTCAAGGTAGCATGAGATAACACTGTATAGGCTCAGGGTTCAATCAATCAATAATTCATTCAGCTCAAACTAGGTACAAGGGATAATTCATTCAAGCACATGGTCAGCTTTTTGGCTAAGTGGCTATCACAATCAAACATGGCTTTTATCATCCTCAATTTCATGCATTCAGTCCATACTTCAGAGATTCACGCAAAAATCAGTACTAAATGATAGTCATTTCTCTCAAAATTTGAGGATCACACTCTCACCAGGATACGGTTAATGCATTCCTTCACAATCAATCTGACAAACTGACTAACATTTTCAGTCATGCTTCCAATCACATGCTCGTTCTCTTCTAATGGCTACAAGCTTGATCAAAACAATTATCTAATCATTCCAATCCACTTAAATCATACAATTTCTCGTTCAAATCATTCTTAAACACTCATTTCATACAAAACAATCCACTGCATATCATTTTCAATCAATTCAATGTTCAAACAAGCTTTTGGTACAAGCAAACAAATCAAAGTGTTGAAATTTAAATAACTGAAATTTAAAAGAACTGAAATATAAAAACTGAAATTAAAATGACTGAACATAAATCATAAAATAACTGAAAATAAACTAAAATGTTCAAGATGCACAAATTTAAATGTCTTGCTCCTGTGGTTGCTCCTGTGCATGCTCATCAAGGTCCAACACCTGAGCAGCTGGTGAATCCTGAGAGATAGGATGCTCTAACTCAGATGCTGGTGCAGATGGTATGGCATCATCAGGAATAGGTGTAGGAGATGGCTCATGTATCTGATCTGTGGAAGTCCCCTCCTTCTGAGCCATGTGTGCATCTGCATCAAAATAAAATGGCTTAGGAGGGGTGAGCTCATCCTCCCCCTCTGCTACTGCTTCTGGCTCCTCAAGAGTACGCTCTTGGGCTGTGGAGGCCCCACCCCCTCCAGAAGGAGAAGGCTGGGCTCCTTGCCAGGCCACCTACAAGTCAAACTCATCCATGCTCATAATGGATGGCAAGCCCAAGCCCTGAAGGCTCTGCATGATGATGGACTGCCCCCTGTGTAGGCTCTGGAGCATGGAATGAAGCATCTGAGGTGTAAATATAAAGTTTGATGGTCCTGAGGATAAAGGAGTTGGAAGTGGTGTCTGAGTAGATGTAGGAGGAATAACTGGAGCTGTGGAAGAAGAAGGAGCTGGTGTCTCAGGTGGTGCTGAAGTAGTGGGGACCTCTTATCTCTTACCCCTGGCCTTCCTTGGCCCTCTAAATGTCACTGTTGGATCATCAAGATTCCAACATTTCTTTTTAATATATGCCAAGTTAATGTCAAGGCTCAAGTTCTCCAGGGATCTAGAATCTGATTAGACTCCTCTGGCCTTGCATAGAGTTGTGATCAAGGCAGGGAATCCAAGTCTGGATGTATCATGCTGTGCAATCAAAGAGATCTAGTGGGAGATGAGGTACCCCAAATTCATATCCATCTTTATAATAATACCATAAATCAACTTGGCTCTGTCCAAGGTGACATCAAATGTGTGGGAGGTAGGAATGAGGTTAGAAAAGGAAAGAACACTCCATGTCTGAGCTAGAGTGGTCATGTTCTTCCTCAGCATCTTCAAAGGCTGCCCATCAGCATTAAGCTCGAATCCCTTCCCTGGGATACAAAGCTTAGCAGCCAACTCCTGAGGATCAGGCCTCAGGAGTGCAAATCTGGAATAAGTACACAAGTTCTCCCCCTCCTCCAAAATTACTGGGGTCTTCAAAAATGTGTTTAAAGTATCCTCATCAAACTTCACTAAGTGACCTCTCACCTTCACCTGCTTAGGTGATTTATCCTCAGGGTCATAGAGGTTGGCATAAAATTCCTTCACAATAGCAATGTCTATGATACTGTCAGCAAAATCAGTCAGCTTCTCATCCCAATGTCTTCTTTCAAGTTCCTCCTTGAACTCGTCGAACTCAGTGTAATAAACTACCACATTTCTCTTTGGTAGTAGCTTTTGAGGTACCACGATGTCTGTATACCTCTCCCTAGCCTCTTAGAATGTGAACCTGGATCTATCAAATCTGGCTTGGGTAGGTATAGAGGGTGCCTTCCTTTTCTTAGATGCCATCTGCAAAATATAAGACAAAACACAAAAGATTAGCACGGGTTATTTTAAAAAAAATAGAAAAAATTCTACAGAATAGGCTTAGCGCATAGTTGAGCTTAGCCTAAGTCTACAATTTTCAAAATCGAAGAGAGTTGGAGCTTAGTGCAGCATGGCACGCTTAGCTCAACCTCAATCGAATAACATTCAGGCTTAGTGCACAGGGTGCGCTTAGCCTGACTACAAAAACTTAAAAGACAGTGAGAGAGTTAAGCTTAGTGCAGCAGGGCGCTTAGCTCAACACACAACCAGGGCTTAGCGCACAGACACGCTTAGCCTTATTCAAAGGAAAACTTACACAAGCAAAGTGGCGTTTAGCCGTACAGGTCAGGCTTAGCGCTAAACAAAAATTCTCAAAATCTTAATTTCTGAACACTAGTCCCGCTTACACACAAACACATTTAGCGGGCTCATCACTTATGTTCATCAACAGGGATGAACGCGCTTACCGCAACATGGTCCGCTTAGCGCGTTCATCTGGAAATCCAAAATTTTAACAGTTGCGATGAATAGGCTAAGCGCATAAGCACACTTAGTACATTCATCACGAATTCCAGATAGAACCACAGGGGTCTTCACCCCTTTTCAGCCACATTGCCCCTAATGGGCCTCTAAGTTACCTAAAATCCTACATTGACTAACCCTAAAACTAATAACCTTAACCTAACAGCATACAACTAAGAAAACAAGAAGTCATCTATCCTAAGGTTTGAAGAATGAAAAATAAAAATAGAAATGTGCTAACTTACTTGGATTGTTCTTGAGATGAAGCAATGAAGATGCAGAGAAACAATACACACGAAACAGAAAGTACACAATTTCTCAAGGATAAGAAGTTGCAGAGGTTTGGGTGCAAAGGTAGTACCTAAAGTGCCTCTGCCTTTGATTTTTAAAAACTAAAATTCGTATGGCACGCTTAGCACACAGCTGCGCTTAGCATGCCAACGTGACATTTGAGTTTAAAACCCAAGCGCTTAGCCTAGCCTCGCGCTAAACCCAACTTGAAGTTGGAAAGTCCCGTAAGCATCTGGGACTTAGCGCAGCAGGCTGCGCTTAGCGCTTTCTGCAACACAAAAATAAAAATTTCTGCAATATGTGCTTGAGATGTGAGGCTTAGAGTACCATCAGGCTTCAACTTACAGAGAGTAGTTCAGGCTTAGCACAACAGGCGCACTAAGCACACTTCCAAGAATTCAAAACCCGTAAGAGATTGGCGCTTAGCACTTCCTGGCCCGCTAAGCCCAACTTAAAAACTCAAGTTATAGAATAGATCTGGGTCTTAGCGCATCATCCATGCTACAATAAAATTTTTCCAGAGAAGAAGTGGAGCTTAGCGCATCATCCATGCTATAATAAAATTTTTCCAGAGAAGACGACCGACAAGTGCATTGGATCGCGCAAGTAGTATAAAACAGTAAGTGAATACCGAGTATCGAACTCTTGCAGGACTTGTTTTACTTGGTAAAGTTGTGGTTCAGTAATTAATCACCTTTGGATGAAAGTTTGGTGTGTGGTATGAACAAGTATGCAACTAAACTATTCAATAGTAAATCACATGAGTAGTGGTGTGTGAAGACAGATAAAGAACGTGTTGGTCTTCCTACTAGATGATTGATGTTATTAAAGATGTTCTCTACCTAACAATGTTTTTGTGCTCTATGATGTCTCCTGGACTACTAAACCCCAATGTCTCATGCATGTTTAGCCTAATCCTAGTCAAGCATCATCCTTAGATCCCTCTTATTGGACTAAACTTGACCAGGACCGCATTAAGACATACATACCAACAACTAGGTTATCGTACCCTAGGATCTTCTACGCGTTTAGCCATGAACTGCTACGCTTTCGCTAAGCCAAAGAAATGGCTTAGCGAGCGGCTCAAAATCAGAACTTTCACCAAACTTGCCTAATTAGCCTGAAATTGAAAAGGAATGATCATTAAATACACAAAATGGGGATACTTAGTACTTATTACCTATATTTAACAAAAAGTACTTACATCACTACAAAATGACCATAAATGGGAGGAGCTATATACAATTTACACAAGTTTCTTACACAAAAGTTAGTCCTATTATTCGACTAACAAACTCCCTTAAATTTACAATTTTCCTTGTCCTCAAGCAAATAGAGAACAACTTACTTGTCCTCAAGTGACAAACATGCAATGATAATTTACGAAGGTGTTTGCTACAAAATATGGAGTGCATGATAACAAAATGAAACAAAATGTCCTCATCAATTGTTTTTCACCAAGCATGCAGTTATTCAAAGAAAAGAACATAATGTATGCTATACAATTAGATGAAATTTGGCACAAGACAGATATCAAAGAAAGTAGCTTAAACCAAAGTCTCAGGGCTACTGTTTCACTCACACTCATGTGTTTAGGTTGCTTAAGCAATAACAACCAACAAGAGTTCTAATCTTTGCACTTCATCTCATGTCATAAAGTCAGAAATGCCTAAACAGAATTAGAAGGACTTTCATAGGCTTGTAGTGAGGCTTGGCTACAAAAATTGTTGGTTTTTCTAAGATTCAAAGGCTTAAATTCTAAGAGAGCATGGATCCTAGACTCAACCAACGTGTTTCCTTTCAATTTATTTAGCTCACTCACTTCCCTTTCATTTGACCTTATTACAACAGCACACACTCTCTTTGTTTGCATTTTACTTTTCTCTCTTTCTCTTTTTTTCTTTTTTTTTAACACAATTTATTTGTTGTGTGTGCTGAGGTGTCTTGCCTTTTTACTTCACATCCCAACTAACTCCCCCAAATTTGGGGCAAATTGCCTTGAACCATATGCTCTCCTAGAATTTAAACAGGGTAGCTGGAGATATTCTTTCAAGTTCAGGGTTCAATTTGAAAATTTAATTCAGCTCACAAAGGGTGCAAAGGATACAATTATAATTCAAGGTAAGCTTTCTGGTCAAGTAGTTTACAAATAGAACAATGGCCTTCATCACTTTCAAATTTATGCATTTCATTCTAAAATTCAGAGACTGATACAAAGAATATTACTTAATGTTAGTCGTTCACTCACAATTTAAGATCACACTCTCACCGGGTTATGGTTCAAGCTTTTCTTTCTCAATCAATCTGTCCACTGACTAACATTTCTAATTGCAAGCTCACATTCTTGTTTTTTCTTTGTCTAGAATACACACTTGCTCAATACTCATGATAAAACACAAGCTTCATTTCAATCATGTATTCAATCCATAATCAATTCACGACACCAATTCCATAAAACAAAAAAAATAATAGTGTTTGCACTGCATACTTAAAAGATCAAGTGAACTGTTCAGTATGCTTCAAGACATGCATACTAATTATCCACAAAAACACAAGTATATAATCATAAGCATAAACCAAAATCACCAAAAACAATGTACTGAAACTATAATAATTATAATAATTGTCCAAAGAGAAAAATTAGGAATTCAGAATTCCTGTGACTGGTCCTGAGTTCCCTAAGTATCCTGGTCCTGAGTGTCTTCCTCGTCTATAAACTGAAGCTCAGGTGTGGCTAGAGGAGTGGTGTTCAGTGTCAGGACTGGTGGTAGGGTCCTCTGGTATCTCTAAAATGGGAGTAGAGGGGTCAGCTAGTCTCTCATGTACTGGTGCTGGAGGATCTGCTACCTGCTGAGCAAAAGATAGCTCCACCCCTGGTGAGGGTGGATCTTCTAGGGTCTGTGATGTCCTCTCAGGAGTAGCAGCCTCTTGTCTTAATTGTGACTCACATGCTTCCATAGTCTCATGTATAGTTGGCACAACTGGCTCAGGAAAAGCAGCCTCATCATGTCTCATCTCTACTCCTCCACCTAAAAAATCAAAAGCTCCAGGGATGGTAGCCTCAGAAGATGCGCCTGTACCTGTTGAGGTACATGAGCACTGGGACCCTCACCCTCTCTCACAGAAGAAGGTAAGGTTCCAGGCCAGGATACCTTCTTAATGGACTACTCTATCGACAGAATGGACCCTGGAGGAGCTACCACCTGTAAGCTCTGCAGTAATAAAATTTGTCCCTAATGAAATACTCTGAAGCATGGCTTCAAAGCGCTGAGAGTCCTAGGCATCTGGTGTAGGAGTGGCAGAACTGGGAGGAGCTGGTGGTACGAAAGAAAAAGGAACATCTGCTGGTTGAGCCCTTACCTTCCTAGCCCCTCTGAAGTAAACTGTCAGATCATCCACATTCCAACAGTTTTTCTTAATGTAGGCCGAGTTAATGGTCGGGCTCAGGCTCTCATAGGTTAGACTGTTAGAGGTAACTCCTCTAGCTCTACATAGGGCAGTGATCAAGGCTGGAAATCCGAGCCTAGAGGAGTTACTCTGAGCAATGGAAGAAATCTGACCTGAGATCAGGGCTCCGATGTCCATGTCCATGCCTGTGACTAAGCCGTAGACCAACCTGGCTCTATCCATATTAAGGTCAGAGGTGTGGGAAGTGGGAGCCAGGTTGCTATAGGAGAGGACACTCCATGTTTGTGCAAGAGTGGTGAGATCTTTCCTCAGAAGCTTCCAAGGATGGCCCTCTACATTCAGAACAAAACCCCTACGAGGGATGCAAAGACGGGCAACAAACTCTTGAGGATCAATCCTCATCCTTGAAAATCTGGAATAGGTAGGCAGTGTCTCACCCTCCTCTAAAACTACTGGAGCCTCTAAGAAGGTATTCAGGCTGTCAGCATCAATCCTGATTAAATGTCCTCTTACCCTCACTTGCTTAGGGCTCTGGTCATCCGGGCTGTATAAGTTTGCATAGAATTCCTTAACCAGAGCCAAGTCTATGCTTCCCTCTTGAAGGTTAGTGAGGAATTTGTGTAAGTTACACTTCTCCAACTCTGCCTTAAACTCGTCGAACTCAGTATGATAAATCTTAACATTCATTTCCAGAAGGATCCTCCGATCCAGAATGTTATTGAATATCGGTTCCAGGCTTTCAAGGATTGGAATCTCCTGGTATCATACTAAGCATGTGGCCTAGAAGCAGTGCTCTTCCTTTTCCTTGATGCCATCTGTAACAAAAAGAACCCAAAAAATTGATTAGACCACAAGTTATTCAAGTTTAAAAACAGAAAATTAAAACAGAAATAAGCATCAGCCGCAAAGCCCAAGTACTATCGCTCAGCACGCCTTAGGAAAAACAACACACTGGCTTAGCGCAACAGGTGGCGCTTAGCCAGTTATGACAGCAAAATTTTGTCTGCATAATTGGCTTAGCGAGATAGGCACCCGCTTAGCCAAGAGCAAATTATTTCACACAGTGGCTTAGCACAACAGGGTGCGCTTAGCCTAATTATTGTCGCAACGAATTGCGCTAAGCTCAACAGGGATGGCTTAGCGCTTTTCAAAACTTCAAAAGTGTCTAAGTAATTGTAGACAAAGGATCAAACTGAATGTTTTGATGATGCCAAAGGTTCACATGCGTCTCAAAGCTTTATTCAAGACAAAGAAATTAAAGATATTCAAGATGGATGATCAACACAGTCTCTAGAGTCTTAGAAAGGGTATATTAAATAGGAAGGGAATTCCAATTGAAGTAGCAAAAGGTTTGGCCAAGAAATTTAAGTTAAAAAGTCTTTTTCAAACAAATTTACTCTCTGGTAATCGATTACCAGAGGATGTAATCGATTACCAGTGGCCAAAACTAATTTACAACAGCAATTAAAATTTGAATTCAAAATTTGCACTATGTAATCGATTACACATATATGGTAATCGATTACCAGCAGTTTCTGAACGTTTTAATTCAAATTTTAAAAGCTTGTAATCGATTACACATATACTGTAATCGATTACCAAAGCAGATTTTCAGAAAATATTCTCAACAGTCACATCTTTTCATGTGGTTCTTGAATGGCTATCAAAGGCCTATATATATGTGACTTGAGACACGAATTTGCTAAGAGTTTTTCAGAACAAAAAAGTCTTATCCTCTTATAAAGCAAAATTGTTTTATCCTCTTACAAATTCCTTGGCCAAATTACTTGTGATTCAATAAGGAATTTTTGAGTGCTCAAATTGTTCAATCTATCTCTTTCAAGAGAGATTTCTTCTTTTCTTCTTCTTCATTCTGAAAAGGGATTAAGAGACTGAGGGTCTCTTGTTGTGAAAGAATTCTAAACACAAAGGAAGGGTTGTCCTTGTGAGTTTAGAACTTGTAAAAGGAATTTACAAGATAGTGGAACTCTCAAGCGGGTTGCTTGGGGACTGGACGTAGGCACAAGGGTGTGGCCGAACCAGTATAAATCTGAGTTTGCACTTTCTTTTCCCTTAAACTCCTTTGTTTATTATTGCTTTATATTCATATTCAAATTGTTTTATTTGAATCAATATTTAAGAAGTTCATTGTTAAGGGAATTTATAACTTGAATAGAAAGTGAAATAGATTTCTAATTAGGGAAGTAGTTTGGAATATCTTAATTCAACCCCCCCCCCCCCTTCTTAAGATATCTGAGGCCACTTCTCTAACAAATGGTATCAGAGCTTGATTCTTGTATAAAGTTTAGAAGCTTCAAGAAAAAGATGGCCTCAGCAAACTCCTTATTTCCATAAGGGAATTCTATCAATAGACCTCCAATCTTTAATGGAGAGGGTTACCACTACTGGAAAACCCGAATGCAAATTTTTATAGAGGCAATAGACCTAAATATTTGGGAAGCCATAGAAATAGGGCCTTATATACCCACCACAGTAGAAAGAGTTACAATAGATGGTAGTTCATCAAGTGAAAGCATTACAATAGAAAAACCTAGAGATAGATGGTCTGAAGAGGATAGAAAACGAGTACAATACAATTTAAAAGCCAAAAACATAATAACATCTACCCTGGGAATGGATGAATATTTCAGGGTTTCAAATTGTAAGAGTGCTAAGGAAATGTGGGACACTCTTCGATTAACACATGAAGGAACTACAAATGTTAAAAGATCTAGGATAAATGCACTAACTCATGAGTATGAACTATTTAGAATGAATGCAAATGAAAATATTCAAAGCATGCAAAAGAGATTTACACATATAGTAAATCATCTAGCAGCCTTAGGTAAAGAATTTCAAAATGAGGATCTCATAAACAAGGTGTTAAGATGTTTAAGTAGAGAATGACAACCCAAAGTAACGGCCATTACTGAATCAAGAGATTTGTCTAACATGTCCCTTGCCACTTTATTTGGAAAGTTGCAAGAACACGAGATGGAATTATTGAGATTACACCAACATGAAGAAAATGACAAGAAAAAGAAAGGAATTGCTCTTAAAGCATCATCCTCAATTCAAGAAGAAAGTGATCAGGAAAATTATCCAGATGATGATGATGATCTAAGTCTTTTTGTAAAAAGATTCAACAAGTTTCTTAAAGTAAGAGGAAATCAGAGGCGACCCAATTTTAAATCAAAGAGAAGGACAGAAACTTCATCCTCTACTTTAAAATGCTTTGAATGTAATCAACCTGGACATCTGAGGATTGATTGTCCCATCTTCAAGAAAAAGATGGAGAAATCTGAAAAGAAAAATCTTAGTGAAAAGAAATTGAAGAAAGCATACATCACATGGGATGAAAATGATATGGAATCTTCTGAAGATTCAGAAAATGAAGAGATAAATCTCTGTCTTATGGCTAAAAGTTATGAAAGTGATGAAGAGGTAACATCTTCAAATAACTTATCTATTTCTTTTGATGAATTGCAAGAAGCATTTGCTGATCTGCATAAAGAGTCAATTGAACTTGCAAAGTTAGTTTCATCTTCAAAGAAAACAATTTCAAATTTAGAAAATGAAATTTCAAAATTAAACAAAGAATTAGATCTTCTTAGAAATGAAGTCTCAATTTCTAAAACAAATGAAAAAGTTAATATCACCACTATTTCTGACAAGAAAATATCATATTCTTGTAGTTGTTGTGATAAATATGAAAAAGAAATTAAAGAGTTGAAAAATTCACTTGCAAAATTTTCTTATAGTAAAAATAATTTAGATGTTATATTAAGTAAAGAAAGATATGTGTCCAATAAGAATGGACTAGGGTATAAATCTGAAAAACAACAAAAGTTTCATAAAAACTTTTCTACTTCCACACAAAAATGTAATTCTAATTCTATCACTTGTTTATACTGTGGAAGAAGAGGACATGGCATATCAACTTGCTACTTCAAGAAAAATTACAGTAACATTAAAATGATATAGGTCCCAAAAGGATCCTCAGTTTATACTAACATGCAAGGACCCAATAAAGTTTGGGTACCTAAGTCAAAAACTTGATTATGTAGGTGTCTTTGAGGAAGAAGTGGTACATAGATAGCGGATGCTCAAAACATATGACTGAAGATGCATCAAATTTTACACATATCTCTCCAAAGAAAAGCGGGCATGTAACATATGGTGACAACAACAAAGGTAGAATCCTTGGAGTTGGTAAAATAGGTACAAATTCTTCAAACTCCAATGAAAATGTTCTACTTGTTGAAGGCCTTAAGCACAGCCTGCTTAGCGTTAGTCAATTATGCGACAAAGGCTATCTAGTATCATTTGATTCTCAGAAATGTCTTATAGAACATAAGCATGACATTAATATAAAGCATGTAGGACATAGAGTCAATAATGTTTACATGATAGACTTAAGCATAAAACTAGAAAACAATCATTGCTTTCTTAGCAAAGATGATGATCCATGGTTATGGCATAAAAGAATTGCTCACATAAATATGGATCACTTAAATAAATTAATTTCAAAAGATTTAGTAGTTGGTTTGCCTAAATTGAAATTTGAAAAAGATAAACTATGTGATGCATGTAAAAAGGGCAAACAAACAAGAGTCTCATTCAAACCTAAAAATGTTGTTTCAACCACTCAACCCTTACAATTATTGCATATGGATTTATTTGGTCCGTCTAGAACCATTAGTTTTGGAGGAAATTACTATGCCCTAGTTATAGTTGATGATTTCTCTAGATATACTTGGACATTATTTATTACACATAAAAGTGATTCATTCCAAGCATTTAGAAAACTTGCTAAAGTCATACAAAACAAGAAAAATCTTAAGATTGCATCCATTAGAAGTGATCATGGGGGTGAGTTTGAAAACAAAGATTTTGAATTATTCTATGATGAACATGGTATTGAACACAATTTTTCTGCACCTAGAACCCCTCAACAAAATGGAGTTGTTGAGAGGAAAAATAGGTCATTGGAAGAAATTGCTAGAACTCTATTAAATGATACTTCTCTTCCAAAGTATTTTTGGGCTGAAGCGGTCAATACTACATGTTACATCATGAATAGGGCCTTAATAAGACCCATTTTAAAGAAAACCCCATATGAGTTATATAATGGTAGAAAACCTAATATTTCTCATCTACATGTTTTTGGTTGCAAATGCTTTGTGCCTAATAATGGTAAAGATAATCTAGGAAAATTTGATGCAAAATCTGATGAAGGTATTTTTCTTGGATATTCATTACAAAGCAAAGCATATAGGATATATAATAAAAGAACAATGAATATCGAGGAATCCATTCATGTTACCTTTGATGAATCTAACGCTATCTTGTCAAGAAAAAATATGCTAGATGATATTGTAGATTCTTTAGAACATATGAATATTCATGAACAAGATTCCAAAGGAAATGATAAAGGAAACAATGAAGATTCTCCAGAAGAAGTCAAATCCAATGATGAACTTCCAAGAGAATGGAAAGCTTCAAGAGATCATCCCCTCGATAACATTATTGGTGATATCTCAAAAGGGGTAACAACTAGACATTCTCTTAAAGATTTATGCAATAATATGGCTTTTGTATCTATGATTGAACCTAAAAATATAAAAGAAGCCATAATAGATGATAACTGGATCATTGCCATGCAAGATGAACTGAATCAATTTGAAAGAAACAATGTGTGGAAATTAGTAGAAAAACCTGAAAATTATCCTGTCATAGGAACAAAATGGGTTTTTAGAAATAAATTAGATGAACATGGTATAATTATTAGAAATAAAGCCAGGTTTGTAGCAAAAGGGTATAATCAAGAAGAAGGAATAGACTATGAAGAAACATATGCTCCTGTTGCAAGATTAAAAGCCATTAGAATGCTTTTGGCATATGCATCCATAACGGATTTTAAACATTATCAAATGGATGTTAAGAGTGCTTTTCTAAATGGCTTAATTCAAGAAGAGGTATATGTTGAACAACCCCCTGGTTTTGAAATTCCAGATAAACCAAATCATGTTTATAAATTACAAAAGGCTCTTTATGGTTTGAAACAAGCCCCTAGGGCGTGGTATGAACGCTTAAGCAATTTTCTTCTAGAAAAAGAATTCTCTAGAGGTAAAGTGGATACCACATTGTTCATAAAGAGAAAGCATAATGATATCTTGTTGGTTCAAATATATGTTGATGATATAATTTTTGGATCCACTAATGATTCATTGTGCAAGGAGTTTTCCCTTGATATGCAAAGTGAATTTGAAATGTCATTGATGGGAGAACTAAAGTACTTTCTGGGATTACAAATCAAGCAAACTCAAGAAGGTATATTCATCAATCAATCCAAGTACTGCAAGGAATTGATCAAAAGATTTGGGATGGAAAGTGCAAAACACATGTCTACACCGATGAACACTAGTTGTTACTTAGATAAAGATGAACCTGTGTAGATGCAATTGGCTTTGATGTTTTGATGATGATCATGATGATGTGTTGCAATTGATGCAAATGGGCTTTTCAAGATTAAAATTCAAGACAATACTTCAAGATTAGAAGTCACAACATCAAGATGATCACTAGAATATTAGGAAGGGAATTCCTAATTGAATTAGCAAAGGGTTGGCCAAGTGATTTATATTAAAAAGTGTTTCTCAAAGGTTTTACTCTCTGGTAATCGATTACCAGAGGATGTAATCGATTACCAGTGGCCAAATACGTTTTATAACAGCTACAAAAATTTGAATTCGAAATTTTAGACTGTGTAATCGATTACACAATTTTGGTAATCAATTACCAGCAGTTAGTAAACGTTTTAATTCAAATTTTAAAAGCTGTAATCGATTACACAATTACTGTAATCGATTACCAGACAGGATTTTCAGAAAAATAATTTCAAGAGTCACAACTTTTCAAAGGCTTTACTCATGACCACCAATGGTCTATATATATGTGACTTAAACACGAAATTGCTCAGAGATTTTCAGAACAACAAAGTGTTTATCCTCTCAAAGAGCAAATTCATTTTATCCTCTTAAGAATTCCTTGGCCAATTCAATTGCAATTCATTAAGGAATTATTTGAGTGCTCAATCTGTAAAATCCATCTCTTTCTAGAGAGATTTGTTCTTCTTCTTCTTCTCATTCTCTAAGGGATTAAGAGACTGTGAGTCTCTTGTTGTAAAGGATCTCTAAACACAAAGGAAGGATTGTCCTTGTGTGTTTAGAACTTGTAAAAGGAATTTACAAGATAGTGGAACTCTCAAGCGGGTTGCTTGGGGACTGGACGTAGGCACAAGGGTGTGGCCGAACCAGTATAAAACTGAGTTTGCATTTTCTCTTCCCTTAATCTCCTTTATTTATTATTGCTTTATATTCATATTCAAATTGTTTCATTTGAATTAATATTTAAGAAGATTGTCATTAAGGGAATTCATAACTTGAGTAAAAATTGAAATAGATTTTTTAATTAGGGGAAACAGTTTGGAATATCTTAATTCAACCCCCCCCCCCCTTCTTAAGATATCTGAGGCCACTTGTCTAACAAGTGGTATCAGAGCTTCATTCTTGTACAAAGTTTAGAAGCTTCAAGAAAAAGATGGCCTCAGCAAATTCCTTATTTCCAGAAGGGAATTCTATCAATAGACCTCCAATCTTTAATGGAGAGGGTTACCACTACTGGAAAACCCGAATGCAAATTTTTATCGAGGCAATAGATCTAAATATCTGGGATGCCATAGAAATAGGGCCTTATATACCCACCACAGTAGAAAGAGTTTCAATAGATGGTAGTTCATCAAGTGAAAGCATAACCATAGAAAAACCTAGAGATAGATGGTCTGAAGAGGATAGAAAACGAGTACAATACAACCTAAAAGCCAAAAACATAATAACATCTGCCCTAGGAATGGATGAATATTTCAGGGTTTCAAATTGTAAGAGTGCTAAGGAAATGTGGGACACTCTTCGATTAACACATGAAGGAACTACAGATGTTAAAAGATCTAGGATAAATGCACTAACTCATGAGTATGAATTATTTAGAATGAATGCAAATGAAAATATTCAGAGTATGCAAAAGAGATTTACGCATATAGTAAATCATCTAGCAGCCTTAGGCAAAGAATTTCAAAATGAAGATCTTATAAACAAGGTGCTAAGATGTTTAAGTAGAGAATGGCAACCCAAAGTAACGGCTATTTCTGAATCAAGAGATTTGTCTAACATGTCTCTTGCCACTTTATTTGCTAAGTTGCAGGAACACGAGATGGAACTATTGAGATTGCACCAAAATGAAGAAAATGACAAGAAAAAGAAAGGAATTGCTCTTAAAGCATCATCCTCAATTCAAGAAGAAAGTGATCAGGATAATGATCCAGATGATGATGATGATCTAAGTCTCTTTGTAAAAAGATTCAACAAGTTTCTTAAAGTAAGAGGAAATCAGAGGCGACCAAATTTTAAATCAAAGAGAAGGACAGAAAATTCATCCTCTACTCTAAAATGCTTTGAATGCAATCAACCTGGACATCTGAGGGTTGATTGTCCCATCTTCAAGAAAAAGATGGAAAATCTGAAAAGGAAAATCATAGTGAGAAGAAACTAAAGAAAGCATACATCACATGGGATGAAAATGATTTGGAATCCTCTGAAGATTCTGAAAATGAAGAGATAAATCTTTGCCTTATGGCCAAAAGTTACGAAAGTGATGAAGAGGTAACATCTTCAAACAACTTATCTATTTCTTTTGATGAATTGCAAGATGCATTTGCTGATTTGCATAAAGAATCAATTAAACTTGCAAAATTAGTTTCATCATCAAAGAAAACAATTTCAAATTTAGAAAATGAAATTTCGAAATTAAACAAAGAATTAGATCTTCTTAGAAATGAAGTCTCAATCTCTAAAACAAATGAAAAAGTTAATATCTCCACTATTAATGACAAGAAAATAATAGATTCTTGTAGTTGCTGTGATAAATATGTAAAAGAAATTAAAGAGTTAAAAAATTCACTTGCAAAATCTTCATATAGTAGAAATAATTTAGATGTTATATTAAGTAAACAAAGATATGTGTCTAATAAAAATGGACTTGGGTATAAATCTGAAAAACTACAAAAGGTTCATAAAAACTTTTCCACTTCCACACAAAAAATGTAATTCTAATTCTATCACTTGTTTTTACTGTGGAAGAATAGGACATGGCATATCAACTTGCTACTTCAAGAAAAATTACAGTAACATTAAAATGATATGGGTCCCAAAAGGATCTCAGTTTATACTAACATGCAAGGACCCAATAAAATTTGGGTACCTAAGTCAAAAACTTGATTATGCAGGTATCTTTGAGAAAGAAGTGGTACATAGATAGCGGATGCTCAAAACATATGACTGGAGATGCATCAAATTTTACACATATATCTCCAAAGAAAAGCGGGCATGTAACATATGGTGACAACAACAAAGGTAGAATTCTTGGAGTGGGTAAAATAGGTACAAATTCTTCAAACTCCATTGAAAATGTTCTACTTGTTGAAGGCCTTAAGCACAGCCTGCTTAGCGTTAGTCAACTATGTGACAAAGGCTATCTAGTATCATTTGATTCTCAGAAATGTCTTATAGAACATAAGCATGACATTAATATAAAGCATGTAGGACATAGAGTCAATAATGTTTACATGATAGACTTAAGCATAAAACAAGAAAACAATCATTGCTTTCTTAGTAAAGATGATGATCCATGGTTATGGCATAAAAGAATTGCTCACATAAACATGGATCACTTAAATAAGTTAATTTCAAAAGATTTAGTAGTTGGTTTGCCTAAATTGAAATTTGAAAAAGATAAACTATGCGATGCATGTCAAAAGGGCAAACAAACAAGAGTCTCATTCAAACCTAAAAATGTTGTTTCAACCACTCGACCATTACAATTATTGCATATGGATCTATTTGGTCCATCTAGAACCATGAGTTTTGGAGGAAATTACTATGCTCTAGTTATAGTTGATGATTTCTCTAGATATACTTGGACACTATTTATTACACATAAAAGTGATTCATTCCAAGCATTTAGGAAACTTGCTAAAGTCATACAAAACAAGAAAAATCTCAAGATTGCATCCATTAGAAGTGATCATGGGGGTGAATTTGAAAATAAAGATTTTGAATTATTTTGTGATGAACATGGTATTGAACATAATTTTTCTGCACCAAGAACCCCTCAACAAAATGGAGTTGTTGAGAGGAAAAATAGGTCATTGGAAGAAATTGCAAGAACTTTATTAAATGATACTTCTCTTCCAAAGTATTTTTGGGCTGAAGCTGTCAATACTGCATGTTACATCATGAATAGGGCCTTGATAAGACCTATTTTAAAGAAAACCCCATATGAGTTATTTAATGGTAGAAAACCTAATATTTCTCATCTACATGTTTTTGGTTGCAAGTGCTTTGTACTTAATAATGGTAAAGATAATCTAGGAAAATTCGATGCAAAATCTGATGAAGGCATTTTTCTTGGATATTCATTACAAAGCAAAGCATATAGAATATATAATAAGAGAACTATGAATATAGAGGAATCCATTCATGTTACCTTTGATGAATCTAATGCTATATTGTCAAGAAAGAATATGCTAGATGACATTGCAGATTCTTTAGAACATATGAACATTCGTGAACAAGATTCCAAAGGAAATGACAAAGGAAACAATGAAGATCCTCCAGAAGAAGCCAAATCCAATTATGCACTTCCAAGAGAATGGAAAACTTCAAGAGATCATCCCCTCAACAACATTATTGGTGATATCTCAAAAGGGGTAACAACTAGACACTCTCTTAAAGATTTATGCAATAATATGGCTTTTGTATCCATGATTGAACCTAAAAATATAAAAGAAGCCATAATAGATAATAATTGGATCATTGCCATGCACGAAGAATTAAACCAATTTGAAAGAAATAATGTGTGGAAATTAGTAGAAAAACCTGAAAATTATCCTATCATAGGAACAAAATGGGTTTTTAGAAATAAATTAGATGAACATGGCATAATTATTAGAAATAAAGCCAGGTTAGTAGCAAAAGGGTATAATCAAGAAGAAGGAATAGACTATGAAGAAACATATGCTCCTGTTGCAAGATTAGAAGCCATTAGAATGCTATTGGCATATGCATCCATAATGAATTTTAAACTTTATCAAATGGATGTTAAGAGTGCCTTTCTAAATGGCTTAATTCAAGAAGAGGTATATGTTGAACAACCTCCTGGTTTTGAAATTCCTGATAAACCAAACCATGTTTATAAATTACAAAATGCTCTTTATGGTTTGAAACAAGCCCCTAGGGCATGGTATGAACGATTAAGCAATTTTCTTCTAGAAAAAGATTTCTCCAGAGGTAAAGTGGATACCACATTGTTCATAAAGAGAAAGCATAATGATATTTTGTTGGTTCAAATATATGTTGATGATATAATTTTTGGATCCACTAATGATTCATTGTGCAAGGAGTTTTCCCTTGATATGCAAAGTGAATTTGAAATGTCAATGATGGGAGAACTAAAGTACTTTCTGGGATTACAAATCAAGCAAAATCAAGAAGGTATATTCATCAATCAATCCAAATACTGCAAGGAATTGATCAAAAGATTTGGGATGGATAGTGCAAAACACATGTCTACACCGATGAGCACTAATTGTTACTTAGATAAAGATGAATCTGGTCAGTCTATAGACATAAAACAATATCGAGGTATGATCGGATCTCTTCTTTATTTATCTGCTAGTAGACCTGATATTATGTTTAGTGTATGCATGTGTGCTAGGTTTCAATCCAACCCCAAACAATCACATTTAAGTGCAGTAAAGAGAATCAAGAGATATCTATTAGGAACAATCAATTTAGGATTATGGTATCCTAAGAATTCAACATGTAACTTAATAGGATATTCTGATTCTGATTTTGCCGGATCTAAAACTGATAGAAAAAGTACAAGTGGAACTTGTCAATTTATTGGATCGGCTCTTGTCTCATGGCATAGTAAGAAACAAAACAGTGTTGCTTTATCTACTGCTGAAGCGAAGTATATCTCTGCCGGTAGTTGTTGTGCACAAATTTTATGGATGAAGCAACAATTATCTGACTATGGCATCATTCTTGATCGCATACCTATTAAGTGTGATAATACTAGTGCCATAAATCTATCCAAAAACCCAGTTCAACATTCAAGAACTAAACATATAGAGATTAGACACCACTTTCTTAGAGATCATGTCTTAAAGGGAGATTGTGTATTAGAATTTGTTGATACTAAGAATCAACTTGCTGATATTTTCACTAAACCTCTCCCCAAGGAAGTGTTCTTCTCTATTAGAAGAGAATTAGGTCTCTTAGATGTAAGAGATTTAGAAAAATAGGGATTGATTGGTTGATTGATTGGTTGATTTACTTTTACCTTTTGATTGTAGATTATTTTGTTTGATCTTGTTTGAATTCTTGTTTTTATGATAGAATTTATGATTTCTTGTGTATATAATAATTGAATGATTGAATTTAGTGTATTAGTAGTGAAAATTAGTCATATAGGATGTATTTGAGCATAAATATACATATTCTCTTAAGAAACTAGCCTAGGATAGGCTCTGGTAATCGATTACCATCCAGTGTAATCGATTACACATGAACAGGCAGCCTGTAATCGATTACAACATCCTGTAATCGATTACCAGAAGGCTTATTGGGCCTGTAATCGATTACCAATACCTGTAATCGATTACAATGCGTCATCTTCTATAAATACTCACGAAATCAGAGCTGCTGCGCAGCCAAAGCATCCTCCACGTTTTCCTCCATACCTAGAACTTCAAACCTTCGATTCTCACTCAATTCTTCACCAAATCACGTCCTGTAAAGCCCAATCTTCCTCTTTTTCACTCCTCTTTCACTTCCACCGATCAAAATCCAGAAAAACTTTATCAAATGGCAGAGCCATCAAAGAAGAGAAAGGGATCATCCTCCACCGCTACCGCTGCTGCCCATCGCCGTCACGGCCCATCCGGAGCACCCACAGCACCTATTCCTCCTTCTTTGTCATCTCCAAGATCATCAACACTGTTTTCATCCGATGATCAACGTCTACGGTACCTTTCTCAGTTTTCTTCTAGAATAATCTTAGATCCTAAGTACCTAGACGTATAGTTCTTTAATGATGAAACGTTTGATTGCTATCAAGTGTTTCAAAACTCTGGTCTTGTTGATTTCATGTCATTAAAATTGCCGTATTATCCTGAACTTGTTAAGGTCTTCTACTGCAATTTAAAAATTCAGGATGGTATTATTATGTCTGAGGTGCATGGTACTTCTATGGTCATTGATCAGTCACTTTTCTTTTCTTTGACTCATTTACCCAGTCAAGGTGCACCTTTTGAGGGCACCATTGTTGATGACTGGAAATTCGATTATTCAAGTCATGATGCTCGTCACATGGTCTGCAATGATCAAGCTGAAATGACCGGTAGATTGCTGGCCGGGTCATTAACTTTTGATAATCGCATCATGCATTATATCATTGTTAGAATTTTGCTTCCTCGGTCTTCAAATTTAGCACAAGCCTCTGAGGAGGATTTGATTCTTATGTGGGCTTTTCTTACCGGTCGTCAGATCGACTGGGCCCATTTGGTTCGGTACCGAATGCATAAGGCATTACGGGCCAATGCACCTTTTCCTTATCCATATTTGATTACTCTGTTTTTGCGTCATTTTCAAATTCCGCTTGATGATGAACCCTTTGTTCAAGTCAAGCGTTCCTTTGCAATTGGTGCTGGTGCAGTGACCTCCTTTGGGTATCGTAAAGATCGGAATGGACAATGGCTGAAGAAGGATGCACTCCCTCCTCAAGATGAACGTACTCCTTCACCTCCCCCTCAACGTGAAGATTCCGCACTCATGAATGAAGTCCTCTCCGAATTACGGGGTTTTCGTTCTTATGTTGGTGACCGCTTCGACTCGTTAGATTCACGCTTTGCCGGTATGGACATTCGCCTTACACAGCTTGAAGAGGATGTCGGATACATTCGTCAGAGTTTTGATCTTCCTCCACCACCTCCATCTTCTTAGATTTTAGTTTCTGACTATATGTCTTTTTATAAGCCGTGTATTTTGGCTTTTAGTTTCTTAGAATTTACATTATTATGCTAAGTACTTTGCTTATTTATCTTTTGGTTTTTTTTTAAATTTCAGTCTTGGATATTTTGTGGTTGTTGACATTTTATGTTATTTGAATTCTAGTTTGATTATTTCTTGTTTGTGAGTTTGGCTTATTGTGTTTATTACTCTGATATTTATATCTTGCAACTCCATTGTTATATCTGTGTTGATTTCCGAGTTCTTTGGCTTTTTGATGTTGCCAAAGGGGGAGAAAAGGTTGCTTAACAAACTTAGAAATCAAGTGATCATGTATTCCGAAATATAGGGGGAGTAAACGCATGCACATTTTATCTATATACAATTGTTTGTTGCTTGCTTGAATCTTGATTTCAGGTATTGTATTGTCATCATCAAAAAGGGGGAGATTGTAGATGCAATTGGCTTTGATGTTTTGATGATGATCATGATGATGTGTTGCAATTGATGCAAATGGGCTTTTCAAGATTAAAATTCAAGACAATACTTCAAGATTACAAGTCACAACATCAAGATGATCACTAGAATATTAGGAAGGGAATTCCTAATTGAATTAGCAAAGGTTTGGCCAAGTGATTTATATTAAAAAGTGTTTCTCAAAGGTTTTACTCTCTGGTAATCGATTACCAGAGGATGTAATCGATTACCAGTGGCCAAATACGTTTTATAACAGCTACAAAAATTTGAATTCAAAATTTTAGACTGTGTAATCGATTACACAATTTTGGTAATCGATTACCAGCAGTTAGTAAATGTTTTAATTCAAATTTTAAAAGCTGTAATCGATTACACAATTACTGTATTCGATTACTAGACAGGATTTTCAGAAAAATAATTTCAAGAGTCACAACTTTTCAAAGGCTTTACTCATGACCACCAATGGTCTATATATATGTGACTTAAACACGAAATTGCTCAGAGATTTTCAGAACAACAAAGTGTTTATCCTCTCAAAGAGCAAATTCATTTTATCCTCTTAAGAATTCCTTGGCCAATTCAATTGCAATTCATTAAGGAATTATTTGAGTGCTCAATCTGTAAAATCCATCTCTTTCTAGAGAGATTTGTTCTTCTTCTTCTTCTCATTCTCTAAGGGATTAAGAGACTGTGAGTCTCTTGTTGTAAAGGATCTCTAAACACAAAGGAAGGATTGTCCTTGTGTGTTTAGAACTTGTAAAAGGAATTTACAAGATAGTGGAACTCTCAAGCGGGTTGCTTGGGGACTGGACGTAGGCACAAGGGTGTGGCCGAAACAGTATAAAACTGAGTTTGCATTTTCTCTTCCCTTAATCTCCTTTATTTATTATTGCTTTATATTCATATTCAAATTGTTTCATTTGAATTAATATTTAAGAAGATTGTCATTGAGGGAATTCATAACTTGAGTAAAAAGTGAAATAGATTTTTTAATTAGGGGAAACAGTTTGGAATATCTTAATTCAACCCCCCCCCCTTCTTAAGATATATGAGGCCACTTGTCTAACAACCTGGTCAGTCTATAGACATAAAACAATATCGAGGTATGATCGGATCTCTTCTCTATTTATCTGCTAGTAGACCTGATATTATGTTTAGTGTATGCATGTGTGCTAGGTTTCAATCCAACCCCAAACAATCACATTTAAGTGCAGTAAAGAGAATCATGAGATATCTATTAGGTACAATCAATTTAGGATTATGGTATCCTAAGAATTCAATATGTAACTTAATAGGATATTCTGATTCTGATTTTGCCGGATCTAAAACTGATAGAAAAAGCACAAGTGGAACTTGTCAATTCATTGGATCGGCTCTTGTCTCATGGCATAGTAAGAAACAAAACAATGTTGTTTTATCTACTGCTGAAGCAGAGTATATCTCTGCCGGTAGTTGTTGTGCACAGATTTTATGGATGAAGCAATAATTATCTGACTATGGCATCCTTCTTGATCGCATACATATTAAGTGTGATAATACTAGTGCCATAAATCTATCCAAAAACCCAGTTCAACACTCTAGAACTAAACATATAGAGATCAGACACCATTTTCTTAGAGATCATGTCCTAAAGGGAGATTGAGTATTAGAGTTTGTTGATACTAAGAATCAACTTGCTGATATTTTCACAAAACCTCTCCCCAAGGAAGTATTCTTCTCTATTAGAAGAGAATTAGGCCTCTTAGATGTTAGAGATTTAGAAAAATAAGGATTCATTGATTAATTTACTCTTATGATTGATTGTTTATAGATTATTTTGATTGATCTTGTTTGAATTCTTGTTATTATGATAGAATTTATGATTTCTTGTGTATGTAATGATTGAATGATTGAATTAAGTGCATTAGTAGTGATAATTAATCATATTGGATGTGTTTTAGCATAAACATAGATATTCTCTTAAGAAACTAGCCTAGGATAGGCTCTGGTAATCGATTACCATCCAGTATAATCGATTACACATGAGCAGGCAGCCTGTAATCGATTACCAGAAGGCTTATTGGTCCTGTAATCGATTACAAATCCCTGTAATCGATTACAACTCGTCCTTGTCTATAAATATGCACGAAATCAGAGTTGCTGCGCAGCCACAGCCTCCTTTCACGTCTCCTCCATACCTAAAACTTCAAATCTTCGAATCTCACTCTATTCTTCACCAAATCACGTCCCGTAAAGCCCAATCTTCCTCTTTTTCACTCCTCTTTCACTTTCACTGATTAAAATCCACTAAAACTTCATCAAATGGCAGAGCCATCGAAGAACAGAAAGGGATCATCCTCCACCGCCGCTGCTGCTGCCCATCGCCGCCACGGACCCTCTGAAGCATCCACAGCACCTATTCATCCTTCTTTGTCATCTCCAAGATCATCTACATTGTTTTCATCCGATGATCAGCGTCTACGGTACCTTTCTCAGTTTTCTTCTAGAATCATCTTAGACCCTAAGTATCTAGACGTCGAATTCTTTAATGATGAAACGTTTGATTGCTATCAAGTGTTTCAAAATTCTGGCCTTGCTAATTTCATGTCATTAAAATTGCCATATTATCCTGAACTTGTAAAGGTCTTCTACTGCAATTTAAAAATTCAAGATGGCATTATTATCTCTGAGGTGCATGGTATTCCAATGGTCATTGATCAGTCATTGTTCTTTTCTTTGACTCATTTACCCAGTCAAGGTGCACCTTTTGAGGGCACCATTGTTGATGACTGGAAATTTGATTATTCGAGTCATGATGCTCGCCGTATGGTCTGCAATGATCAGGCTGAAATGACCGGTAGATTGCTGGCCGGGTCATTAACATTTGATAATCGCATCATGCACTATATAATTGTTCGAATTTTGCTTCCTCGGTCTTCAAATTTAGCACAGGCCTCTGAGGAGGATTTGATTCTTATGTGGGCTTTTCTTACCGGTCGTCAGATCGACTGGGCCCATTTGGTTCAGTACCGAATGCATAAGGCATTACGAGCCAACGCACCTCTCCCTTATCCACATTTGATTACTCTATTTTTGCGTCATTTTCAAATTCCACTTGATGATGAACCATTTGTTCAAGTCAAGCGTTCCTTTGCAATTGGTGTTGGTGCCGTGACTTCCTTTGGGTACCGTAAAGATCGGAATGGTCAATGGCTAAAGAAGGATGCACTCCCTCCTCAAGATGAACGTACTCCTTCACCTCCTCCTCAGCATAAAGATTCAGCACTCCTGAATGAAGTACTTACCGAATTACGAGGTCTTCGTTCTTATGTTGGTGAACGTTTCGACTCATTGGATACACGCTTTGCCGGCATGGATATTCACCTCACACAAGTTGAAGAAGATGTCTCCTTCATCCGTACTTGCTTTGATCCACCACCACCGCCTCCATCATCCTCTTAGATTCATTGTTATTATTATTATTATGACTAAGTCTTATTAGTAATTAAGTATTATTAGTATTTTGTTTTTATCGCCGTGTATTTGGCTTTTTGTTGCACTAGTTATCGTACTCTTGCACTATTATTATATTTCTGGACTTTGCTTTGGTTGGTTATGACAATGTATGGATTTATTTTGGTTTAATGTTTGGCTCTGTTTGAATTTTGATTGTGTTGCTTAGTTCTTTTTGATGTTGCCAAAGGGGGAGAGAACTTGAGAGAACTTGGGTTAGAAATCAATTATTAAGTAAAGTTAGGCATACATGCCAAAAGATAGGGGGAGTAAGGGTTGTGTGAACGTGTTATCATCTTGTATATAGCTTGTCTTGATTTCAGGGATTGTCATCATCAAAAAGGGGGAGATTGTAGACAAAGGATCAAGCTGAATGTTTTGATGATGCCAAAGGTTCACATGTGTCTCAAAGCTTTATTCAAGACAAAGAAATTAAAGATATTCAAGATGGATGATCAAGACAGTCTCTAGAGTCTTAGAAAGGGTATATTAAATAGGAAGGGAATTCCAATTGAAGTAGCAAAAGGTTTGGCCAAGAAATTTAAGTTAAAAAGTCTTTTTCAAACAAATTTACTCTCTGGTAATCGATTACCAGAGGATGTAATCGATTACCAGTGGCCAAAACTAATTTACAACAGCTATTAAAATTTGAATTCAAAATTTGCACTATGTAATCGATTACACATATATGGTAATCGATTACCAGCAGTTTCTGAATGTTTTAATTCAAATTTTAAAAGCTTGTAATCGATTACACATATACTGTAATCGATTACTGAAGCAGATTTTCAGAAAATATTCTCAACAGTCACATCTTTTCATGTGGTTCTTGAATGGCTATCAAAGGCCTATATATATGTGACTTGAGACACGAATTTGCTAAGAGTTTTTCAGAACAAAAAAGTCTTATCCTCTTATAAAGCAAAATTGTTTTATCCTCTTACAAATTCCTTGGCCAAATTACTTGTGATTCAATAAGGAATTTTTGAGTGCTCAAATTGTTCAATCTATCTCTTTCAAGAGAGATTTCTTCTTTTCTTCTTCTTCATTATGAAAAGGGATTAAGAGACCGAGGGTCTCTTGTTGTGAAAGAATTCTAAACACAAAGGAAGGGTTGTCCTTGTGTGTTTAGAACTTGTAAAAGGAATTTACAAGATAGTGGAACTCTCAAGCGGGTTGCTTGGGGACTGGACATAGGCACAAGGGTGTGGCCGAACCAGTATAAATCTGAGTTTGCACTTTCTTTTCCCTTAAACTCCTTTGTTTATTATTTCTTTATATTCATATTCAAATTGTTTTATTTGAATCAATATTTAAGAAGTTCATTGTTAAGGGAATTTATAACTTGAATAGAAAGTGAAATAGATTTCTAATTAGTGAAGTAGTTTGGAATATCTTAATTCAACCCCCCCTTCTTAAGATATCTGAGGCCACTTGTCTAACAGTAATATGGCTTAGCGAATCAGACTCGCTTAGCCAATCACTTGCCGCAAGGAATTACACTTAGCTCAAATCAGCTCGGCTTAGCGTGAGGCGGCCTTCTCAGATTTTTCTAAGTTACTTGGGCTTAGCAAGATGACACTCGCTTAGCCCTAGTATTGTCTCTTTCAAGGCTCTGGTGGCTTAGCGCACACAGCTATCACTTAGCCATGTTCATACCAGATGATGAACATTTATCTAAAAAGATGAACTCGCTTAGCGCAGCACAACTGGCTTAGCGAGTTTGCCTGGAAATGCATACATTCAAGCACTTTTGATGAACTCGCTTAGCACATCTGACGCGCTTAGTGAGTTCGTCACGTTTTCCCAAAAAAATGCAGAAAATGAACTTCATTTTCTTCCCTTTTTAGGCCTCTAAAAGGCACCTATCAAGCATGCAAAACCATCAAAATTACCTACATAGTACAATCCTTAACAAAGTCCTAATTTTTATCTATTCTATTTATAATCTAATCCTAAAAAAAATAAATTGCTAGCCTAATGCCTTCTAACTTAAGGTTTCAACAAAATAAAAAGCATAAATGACGTGAGGAACTTACTTGGATCAGAAGTGCTTCGTGAATATTAACAAAAGATGCACGAAGAATGCACAAACGCAATGCGCAAATATTTGGGAGAGAGAGATTGTAGGAGATGCATTTTAGAAAATCTGAGTGAATGTGAGTGCAACTACTGTTACACTCACTTATCTGTTTTTCGATAAACTCGCTTAGCGAGATCGACCGCTAAGCGAGAGAGGGAGACGTTTGGTTTCTCAACACACTCGCTTAGTGGGCCGTTTCACTAAGCCCAAGCCCAAATTTTGAAATTCAATTTTTTTTTTTAGCTGGGCTTAGCACAAAGAAGCGCGCTCAACGAGTTGTGCAGATGAAAATTCTTGCAACTCTCGCTAAGCCGAGATCATGGTCAGCTTAGCGAATATACTGCATCCTGCATACAGGGAGGCATGCGCTTAGCGAGTGGTTACTAGCTTAGCGTTATCCAAGCCGCAAGGAATTTCGCTTAGCGCGAATGAGTCACGCTTAGCTCAATTAAACCAGTAATTTGGCCGCAAGGAATTGGGCTTAGCGCAAGTGCACCGCGCTTAGCCATTAAACATGATGCGCTTAGTGAGTGTACTCTCGTTTAGCCCAATTCTGATCAAATTGAATTGGGCTAAGCTCACCCATGGCCAGCATAGCGAGCCAATCACTTTGATATGCAGGGGTTTGAGCGCTTAGCGCAAGCTAACCTCGCTTAGCGAAATAAGGAGATGCGCTCAGTGCACGATATGCGCTTAGCGAGTGGACTGTTTCCTTCAAAAAAAATTAAGTTATTTTAAGTCCACTTTCTCAAAACATGTAGAACAACCCCCTAATATCTATGACTCATTATAAGCTGATATCCCCCTTTTCAATGATCAAAAAGAAAATTCCAACTTATGCAATGCATGAAAAACAAAATGAAAGGAATCAGAACTGGGTTGCCTCCCAGGAAGCGCTCTTTTAACGTCATTAGCTTGACGCATATACCTCAATGGGTGATATCAAAATTGGCCCTCACCTTCAGGACCTCCTATTCAACCTTCCTTACCTGCAATCAAACATTTTGTTTTGGCACAGGCTTGTCTTCTAAAAATAAATCAAAATTGATTCTCTGATCTTCAAAGCTCATTTCCAGTTTCTTTCTTCCTATGTCAACTACACAGCTTGCAGTTAACATAAATGGCCTTCCCAAGATTAAGGGAATTTCATTATCTTCACAGATATCGATTACAACAAAGTCTGTTGGAAAGATAAAATGTTTTACTCTGACCAAAACATCTTCAATTACTCCATATGGTCTGGTAATGGAGCGGTCAGCCAACTGTAAGGTCATTCTAGTGGGCATGATTTTCAACTCTCCTAGTCTTCTGCACATGGACAGTGGCATCAGATTAATACTGGCTCCCAAGTCAATGAGAGCTTTTCCCACTGTGACTTCACCTATTGAGCAAGGAATGGTCACACTCCCAGGGTCTTTGTGCTTTGGTGGAAGAATTTTCTGAATCACAGCACTGCAATTACCCTCCACAACTATATTTTCCTAGTGAATGTACTTGTGCTTCCTTGTCAACATGTCTTTTAAAAACTGAGTAAACTGGCATTTGTTGCAAAGCTTCTCCAAATGGCATAGTTATTTCCCGTTTCCTGAAAATATCTAGGAATCTCGTTAGGTGGTGTTCCTTATCTTTCTTGGAAGGTACCAAAGGGTATGGCACTTCCTTTCCCTCATCTGAAGCTGTTTCTTTATCTTTTTCTCTTTCTTTTTCACTCTTACTCTTTTCTTCTTTATTCTCTTCATCTTTTTCATTTTCTTCTTTTTCTTTTTGTTTTCCTCCCTCTATTTCTTTTTCATTGTCTTTTATTTCTTCCCTTCCAATAATTATTGGTTTTTCTCTCCACTGACTCTTCTCATCTGTTACCCCATTCCTCTTTTTAACAGAGTGTCCTTCAAAGCAACAACATCCTCATCCTCAGCCGCCACAAGCTTCATGCTTCTTGTCATAACAACTTTACACTCTTCTTTGAGATTTTTCTCGATATTTACTCCAAAGCTATTGGATGACTTCTCAGCTAACTGCTTAGCCAATAGACCCACCTAGATCTCGAGGTTTTTCAGGGCTAACTCAGTACTCTTATGGTTGGACATGGTCACTTGCATAAACTGAGCTAGTGTCTCTTCTAGTTTGGAGGTTCTCTGGAAAATATTTGGTCCTTGTTGAAGTGGCCTATTGGATGGTCCACCCTGATCCTTATTGAATTGATTTCCAAGGTGTGATCTCCATTGCCCTTACTGATTGTAGGGACCTTGCTGGAATCCTGAAAATCCTCCTTGATTGTATCCTTGTCTCTGTTGATTTCCCATGTAATGAACTTCCTGAGTGTGTTCTTCAATGGGAATACAATGACCTGATTCATGAGCCTCACTATAAATGGTACAACCTGTAACCTACAAAACAGAAGAATAGGAAGGTTGACCAATAGACAGTTTAGTTGGCAACTTGCTAAGTGTTTTTGTTTAGATCTCAAGTTACTTAGATAGCAACTTATTTTGTGCCAACAAAGCATCTTGTGATGATAATTCCAACAAGCTTTTCTTGGTGGGTTCATGTACTCTATCTCACAAAATGGCATGATCGCTAGCAGACATATTCTCTATCAGTTCAGTTGCTTCTTCAGGGGTTTTCAGCTTTATCTTCCCTCCAGCTAAAGCATCTAACAACTGCTTGGTTTGTGGTCTCAGCCCATCTATAAACATGTTCAATTGAATTAGCTCAGAGAATCCATGTGTGGGAATCTTTCTCAACAAACCTCGAAACCTCTCCAATACTTCACTCAAGGACTCATCAGGGAACTGGTGAAATGATGAAATAGTAGCTTTCCCTTCTACAGTCTTTGACTCGGGGAAGTATTTCTTCATAAATTTCTCAACAACTTCCTCCCACGTCTTCAGATTGTTACCTTTGAATGAATGGAGCCACTTCTTGGCTTCTCTTGCCAAAGAAAATGAAAATAAACTGAGCATAATGGCTTCATTAGGCACTCCTGCAATTTTTATAGTGCTACAAATCTTTATGTATGTTGCTAAGTGTGCATAGGGGTCCTCATTTGGTAATCCATGAAATAGGTTCCCCTGTATCAGATGAATCAAAGAATGAGGGTAGTTTATATTATGTGCTTGGACTTATGGCCTCGCAATACTTGTAAAGAATTACGGTGCTTAACTACTGGAATAATCCTCAAAGGTAACCCTGTGTTGATGTTTTTTAGCCATGACAAAGGCTTCAGGTAGATCTGTAGCGGATTCCCTTGATGACGGTGAATCAGATGATGTAGAGTCAGAAGATTGAGCTTCTTCTTCTAGAATGGAAGCTATTGTCCTATCTTGCAACAATTTCCTTCTCCACTCGGCTCTGTTCCTTCTTAAAGTAGCTTCAATTTCCAACTCCAAAGGAACTAAATTACTTGTAGGAGATCTATGCATACAAAATACTGACAGAAATAGTAGTTATCCAGTTCAAGAAGAAAACAAATATAGACAAAACAAGTATTCACAAATAATCAAAGAATAACATATAGACACTTAAAGAACTGAACTAAACTTTTCAAATAGAAAGAAGTTCCTCGACAACAGCGCCAAAAACTTGTTCGACGGACGGAAAGTGCACCGGATCGCGCAAGTAGTATAAAATGGTAAGTGAATACCGAGTATCGAACTCTTGGGGAACTTGTTTTACTTGGTAAAGTTGTGGTTCAGTAATTAAGCGCCTTTGGATGAAAGTTTGGTGCATGGTATGAACAAATATGCAACTAAACTATTCATTAGTAAATCGCATGAGTAGTGGTGTGTGAAGACAGATAAAGAACGTGTTGGTCTTCCTACTGGATGACTGATGTTATTAAAGATGTTCTCTACCTAACAATGTTTCTGTGCTCTATGATGTCTCCTTGACTGCTAAACCCTGATGTCTCGTGCATGTTTAGCCTAATCCTAGTCAAGCATCATCCTCAGATCCCTCTTGTTAGACTAAACTTAACCAGGACCGCATTAAGACATACATACCAACAACTAGGTTACCGTACCCCCGATCCCTCGTGACAATACGATAAACTAGCCCTGTCCTATCAAGTTCTAAGGATCAAACCATTTCCCAATGTTCAGTGACCCTAACTGAGCATGCATCTACATGATCAAGGCAAAAGCATACTAACATGAAATACTGATAGTACAGAGAACACATAAAACATCATCAGATAGATATAGAAGTATTTACGTCAAGTACCCCATAAGAAGAACCAACTAAGGATTTAGCTCTCCATAGCAAAGAGGCTTCTTTTACAACAAATAGAAGAGAAAGTGAAAGATTGAAGAATTACAAGTAGTGAGGATGTCTCCTCCACATCTAGAAACCTCACAATCACTCAAAATCTCATCCAATGCTTTGCAAGATAGCTTCCTCTTCAAGCTCAGTTCTCTCCAGTCTCTCTCCACAGCCAGAAACTCTCAAAAAACTCAAAAACCCCCTCAATTTCGAGATTCAACTTTTAAATAGGCAATTCTGTTGAGAGGCGTGTGCTTAGCGGGAGATAGGCTCGCTTAGCGTGTGTAAGTGACTTCTAGCTTAGCGCCAGTCATGCTCGCTCAGCTTGGAGGTTCAAGCGGTGTGCTTTGCTAATTGATTCTCGCTGAGCGCATCATGACAAATCATCTGCTTCCAAGATCTTCTACGCGCTTAGCCATGAACTGTTGTGCTTAGAGGATGGCTTGCTAAGCTAGAGAAATGGCTTAGTGAGCAGCTCAAAATCAACACTTCCACCAAACTTGCCGAATTAGCCTGAAATTGAAAAGGAATGATCATTAAATACACAAAATGGGGATACTTAGTACTTATTACCTAAATTTAACAAAAAGTAATTAGAACACTACAAAATGACTATAAATGGGAGGAGTTATATACAATTTACACAAGTTTCTTACACAAAAGTTAGTCGTATTATCCGACTAACAATAGACAATTGCAAAAAAAATTCTAAGTCTTTTTCTATCTATCTCTTCACACAAGCTTAAAACCCCTTGTTCATTACTAAAAAAGTTGAAATTAATCACAATCACAAGCAAGATATCCTAACTACATGCAAGAGATAAGGATGAAAAATAGAAAAGGGAAAGAAAAGTTGGGTTGCCTCCCAGTAAGCGCTTTTTTAACGTCACTAGCTTGACGCATCGTCCTGTTATCCAGGATCCAACAGAGTTCCTACTTCAAGGACCTTCTTCTCATGTCTCTTTTCCTCCATCTCATGCACTTTCACACAGACATTTTGGCTAGGTGGATCTTTGTCCTCCTGGAACAAATCAAAGTTGATCTTCTAATCTTCTATACCCATCTACAATATCTTCTTCCCCATGTCTACCATGCAGCTTGCAGTAGACATGAATGGGCGGCCAAGAATGAGAGGAATGTCAGCATCCTCTTCTATGTCTATGACAACGAAATCAGCTGCAAATATAAGATGTTTAACTTTCACCAAAACATCTTCAATGACTCCATATGGCCTTGTGATGGAGCGGTTAGCTAACTGGAGGGTCATGCGTGTGGGCATTATCTCTATCTCTCCAAGTCGCCAGCACATGGAAAGAGGCATTAAATTGATACTAGCTCCCAAGTCTGTGAGAGCTTTGCCTACAGCAACCTCACCAATAGAACACAGTATCGTGACAACTCCAGGATCTTTGTGCTTGGGTGGAAGAATGTGTTGAATCACAACACTATAATTACCTTCCACAATAATTTTGTCACTATGGATGTACCGGTTCTTCTTGGTTAACATATCATTCAAAAATTTGGCATAGAGGGGCATTTGTTGAAGTGCTTCTCCAAATGGCAAAGTAATTTCCAGTTTCTTGAAGATATCAAGAAATTTGGCCAAATGTCACTCTTTATCTTTCCGAAAGGGTACCAATGGATAAGGTACCTCCTTGCATTCAATAGGAGTAGCCTCTTTCTTCTTTTCTATGTTAGCCTCACTCTTGCCCTTCTTCTTTTCAAACTGAACAACCTTCTCTTTTTGTTTTTCATTTTTCAATTTTTTTTGTTTTTCTTATTTTTCTTTTGTTTCTTTTTCTTTTTCTTCCTTCTTCTTTATTTTCTCTTGACAGTCTCTTATTGGTGTCTCTCCTTCTTTATCACCTTCTGCTTCCTCAACAATTTCTTCAAGTTCAACTAAATCATCAACCGATTCCAGTGCTAATTCATCAACCAGCTATGGTTTAACTCTCTCCACTTTCTGATCAGCTCTACTTTCCTCTGCTTGAATCGCTGTTTTGCTTCTAGTCATCACAGCTTTACACTCTTCTTTAGGATTTTTCTTAGTGTTTGTTGTAAAGCTGTTTGATGGTCTTTCAGCTAATTGCTTTGCAAGCTAGCCCACTTGGACTTCCAGATTCTTGATTGCAGACTTAGTGCTCTTTTGGTTAGACATTGACACTTGCATTAATTGAGCTAGAGTCTCTTCCAGCTTCATGGTTCGGTCATAGAGACTTGGCATCTGTTGCTGTGGCCTTGTAGATGAACCACCCTGGTCTCTATTGAATTGGTTACCAGGATGATTTTTCCATTGTCTCTATTGTTGATACTGTTGGTTATTCTGAAATCCTGGAAATCCACTTGTATTGAAATTACCTCTGGGCTGATTCCCCATATAATTGACTTCATGTGCAATTTGCTCTTCATTAGGGATACAACATCCAGATTCATGAGCTCCACCACAAATTGTACATCCTGTAACCTGCAAAATAGAAGAATGTGAAGTTTGTGCAGAATGAAGTTGAGTTGGCAACTTACTGAGTGTTTCTGTTAATGTCTCTAGTTGCTTGGATAGCAACTTGTTTTGTGCCAACAGAGTGTCCTGTGAGGTTAGCTCCAATAAACTCTCCTTGGTAGGAATATGGGCTCGATCTCTCAAAATGGCAAGTCACTAGCAGCCATGCTTTCAATTAAGTCCATTGCTTCGTCAAAGGTCTTCATTTTGATCTTACACCCAGCTGAAGCATCCAAGAGCTGCTTAGATTGTGGTCTCAACTAGTTAACATTGGTTTTCAAAGTTAACATTGGTTTTTTTAAAACACCGATGTCAACATCAACTAGTTAATATCAGTTACGTTTAAAAAACCGATGTTGTCTCATTCATAAGTTAAAACCTCGAAAATCTATTTTCCTCCCACGCGACCAGTTACCAAAACCCTCTCTCCTTTTCTTCCTCATCGCTCAGGCTGTTTGTCCTCCTCACTCAAGCTGCCATTCCCGTTCGAATTGGAGTTCGTGTTGGAGTTGGAGTTCGAGTTCGAGTTGGAGTTCGCACCAGTTCCCATTCGAGTTCATGTTTGAGTTGGAGTTGGAGTTCGTGTTCAAGTTGGAGTTCGAGTACTTCGCACCAGTTCCCGTTCGAGTTCGTGTTCGTGAGTGTTGCGATTTAGGTATGTGGGCAAACCTGCTTCTTTCTCTGCTCTCTGGTCATAAATCGTGTTGTGATTTCCCCCATTCTAGAGCGTGAGTGAGCACCCTGCTTCGAGTGGCGTCTGCTTCTTCCTTTGTTTGAATGGTTTTCGTTGCAAGCTGCCCTTCTGATTTTTGCTACAAAATTTAAGCAATGCGCATAGATAAATGAATAGGGTTGACTTTGTGGATTGCATATTTTTCCTGATTTGAGATGTGCATTGAATTAAATTTGTTATGGAGGGAGGGAGAGTAAAGTGAGGGGTTGGTGGAGTGGGGAAGAGGCATTTATGTATAGCAAATAGTTTATATGACCGGGGAACCAATAAGCTAAAGCTTGGCAACATAGCAATTGATTTGGTTGTACCCACATGTTTAATGTAGCAATTTCTTGATTCTTCCAGCTTATGTGTTGCATATACTAATAATACTATAGGACATTCCAATTCCAATGGCTATCCCTTTTTCTCTTTTGTATGTTATGTCAATCTTTACGAGTTTGGTTTTGTATATGACGAAGGCCCTCTATCATTTTGTCATGTCCTTGTCTATTTCCTTTCATGAAATCAGAATATTTTTAGACTATTTTCATGTTTTTTTTCAGTACATTAATGTACTGAGATTGAGTATATTAATGCTGAAGTTTCAGCTAAAAGAGCATTTTAATTGTTTGTCTTCGAGTTTGATTATTTCACCCTCATAGGAATTGAATGCTTATTATGCCTTTGTGTTTATAGTGACCCTCGAGCTCACCTGCACTGTGCCTTTGTGTCTTCAATCTCTGTGAAGCAACGTCGGAGAAGTTGATCAGTGAAGTTTCCATCAAAGGTAAGTATCACTGTTCGTGAAACATTTTTTTCCTTCCATGATAGAAAAATGGTTGAACCCAACATTTAGTAATTCATATGCTATCGTTGTCTGCCTATTTTTGTGCCTTTGTGTTTGCCTTGTTGAATTTAGTTATCAGTTTAGTTCAATTCAAAATAGTTTTTAGAACTAACCTAGGTTAGATATGTTGGGTCTTTAAGATCGATGGTTTGAAGTACTCAATGTAGGATTATAATTTTAAGAATTTCCCCTTATCTTTCTTAGTCTCCCCTTCCCACTTTGCAGTTAGGTGGCTACTACCACAACCACGATGACAAGGTCCCATCTCATCTTGTTATCGTCTCTCTGCTGGCTTCTTTTTTTTCTCTTGCCCACTCTCTCTCTACATCTCTCTTACTCATGTTCTTTTTCTCTCCCTCCACATCTCTCTTGCCCACTCATGTTCTTTTTCTCTCTTCACATCTCATCTTACAATTAGGTTTTTTCAATTTTATTTTGGGACTAAGGTATGATGACTTGTAGCTAAAATGTGCAAACACGATGTTTGATTTGGCTTTCCTGATTTTGGGGGTTTAAAATTGTTTCAAAATTTACTTTAAAGCATTACTTGTCATCTTAAATTTGAGAGTTTAAACTATAAGATAACACACTATCAGCTACATCAACATATTTTCTTAACATCAATTTTGTGGACCATAATTAATTATTTCCAAATTAGAGGACTAAAAAATCACTTAAATTCAAGGGACTAAAAAAATTAATTTTCAATCTAAGGGACCAAAAGAGTCTAACTTTGTTTACTACATCAACAAGGAGTCTAACTTTGTTAGTAATTTTTTATTTGGAGGACAAAAAACGAAAATGACTTAAATTTGAGGGATTAGAAACTTATTTAAACTTTTTTTAATTAAACCGACAAATTTGGCTAAAATTTTAACGAAAGGATTTGAATAATTCACGGATAGTCAACTCATTTATACTTCAGAAGAACAACCAAGCAATGAAAGAAAAAGAAAAAACAAGAAAGAAGCAACACTCTTAATTGATAGTATGATAATTGAAAATCCAATGCTTCTAGGTTTCATACTTGGTCTTAATTTGAGTGACACCGAGAACTAGTATTTAGCATGATACAAAGGGAATTGCATGAATCTTGATTTTGGGACACAAATCAGGGGTTCAACTCTTGAAAGAATAAATGAAGGTCCCTCTTCCATGTCAACAGAACCACAATACCCTCCTTTTTCTTCAGCCTTCAATTCAAAGCATTGAATCATAGTAGCAAGGGTGGTGTGAGCAACCTTTAGTGCTAGTGAAGCTCCAGGACACCCTTTTCTTCCACTCCCAAAAGGCAAAAGTTGATAATGCTGTCCCCTGACTCCAAGTTGACCCATTTTTCCACTCTCATTATCATTGCTAAGAAACCTTTCAGGCCTAAACTCAAGAGGGTCATCCCAGTACTTTGGATCCCCTACCAATAACCCACACATTAGTGAAAACCTGAGTCTTTGCTGGAATGTCATATCCAGCAATGGTGCAATTCCCAGTTGACTCTCTCAATAAAAATGGAGATGGAGGGTGAAGCCTCAGTGTCTCCTTCACTATGGCTTGGAGATAAGGAAGATTATCTATATCTGTTTCCATTACCATTCTATCTTTGCCAATGATAGAGTCAATCTCCTTCCTTGTTTCTCCATGATTGTCGGATGGTTAATTAGTTCTGCCAGTGAACATTGTAGAGTAACTGCAGTTGTGTCTGTCCCTCCAGTGAACATATCCTGAGAAATAATAAAGAGAAATTATTACCAAGAGTCATTGTGTTAAAAAAAAGGTGGAATGACAAGAGAACTCAATTTTCACAACTCTGACTAATTAAGATGCAAAGATACTGGTAAGTGTACTTGCAGAATTGATGTAGATGGAGTTATTTTCACAACATAACTTCATCTGTCCTATCTTTCTCTGTTATTAGTTTTTCTGAATTTTTTTTACTCTTTTCTATTTCTGAATTTGTAAATCAGATTTACTCTTATCTATAACAGTTGTTATTAGGTTCAACTTTATATGAGATGAACTAATTTGGACAGTGTTAGTCGTCTTATACAACTAACTTTTGTATAGAAAACATTTTCCAAAACTTGTATAGTTCCCATAATTTATGGTTATTTCGTAGTAGTTTGTAAATAAATCTTGTTTTATGGTTAGAGCTATCTCTAGAATATTTCCATTGAATTTAATGATGAAATCTGTACAATTTCAAGTGAAAAAGAGGCTAAGTCATGAAGTGCTAAAAGTGACAGTTGAGCTTAGCTCATCAGTGGGCTAAGCGCGCATAGCACGGCAGAAGACTCTGGCAGAACATCAATATCAAGGCCGCGTGCTAAGCGCAAGATCAGTGCGCTAAGCGCAAAAGTTGTCTTCAGCCAGGCTCAGCGCACGACTAGCGCTATGGATCTCAACTCATCTAATATCTTATACAAGGGGTCCTTAGGAGTAGAACCCTCACCATTAACACTAGATGAAGCATGAAGACTCATGTTGGTTCCTAAGTTATGGTTCTTTCTTGTTGGGGGTTTGAAAACAAAAGGTAAAAGAAACTATGGTTGAAACTAGCCAAAATAAACACTAAAAGAGGTGTGAAAGATAAGGTAAAAACTAATTGGTAAAAGGCAATCTATCTAGGTGGTTTGACAATGGAGGGTAAAAGAAATAAGCTATGAAAGTAAGCAAGAAATTAAAGTGCAAGAAATGCAAACTAGGCGGATCCTAAGAGTGTTTGGATGACCTCATTTAAGGTTCCCAACAAAACACTCACTATCCTAAGGGAAAATTGCCTAAAATTATTACACACAAATGGAAGTAGGGTGACCTAGCGGAGGCTCCCAACTTACTTCCAATGAAAGGCCTTTTTGTTACAAAATTTGAAAGCAAAGCAAATTGCCAATTACAAAATTACAAAGAAAAAAAAAGTTCTCAATTGTGGTGGCTATTCTCTCTTTAGTGTTTCACTCAATTTGGAGTTCTTCTTAGTCCAATAGCTCTTAAGGTGGTTGGCCCCTTTCTTCTTGACTCAAATTCTTCAAGATATGGCACCAATCCTCCTTTCCAATTCCCTATATGGCAACTCACAACCAAGGAAACAAAGAGACAAGCAATAACCAAAGACCAAAAAAAAATGAAATGAAAGCTAAACCAATAGAGTTTTAACAAGACAAATTTCCAAGGATTATTCAACAATTAAAGCAATGAAAAGCACAAAAGAACAAGCTAGGACTCAAAGAGAAACCTAGAATGGCTCTAGAGTAGAGTAGAAAAACTCTAAAAAAAAAAAAAGACTCAAGAAACCTCTAGTTTTGGCACTTGTTTTCAAAATAATTTTCAATTGAAATTTCAGAACTAGGATTGGTATAAAATAGGCACCAATTACAGAACAAATTTTGAGCCAAAACAACAAGCACACTTTCCTTTCACTTTTTTTTTTTCCTGGACACTGATTTTTCTGCCAACTTGTGAGATTTTTCTTTATTTTTCCTTTAATCCAAATCGCTTGGTTCTTTTTTTATAATTTTGGTCCATATGTCTAAAAAATTCAGTAAAAGTTTCAACTCAAAAAACGTAGTGACCAATTCCCAGTAATTTATACAAGTTCGTATGTTCAAGCTGCCAGCACCAGCGATTTCAACCTAGAAATCAAGAGTAGTGTTTATGTTGCTTAAGGCTTGGATAGTTACAATTTGTGTTTGCTTATGCTCAATTATCTTGAATAACACAATTAAAGAGAGCTTAAGACTTATTTTGATTCACAAATCCAGCCACAACTCAGCACCACAACTCAACTTCATCATAGGCATCATGTAGGAAACTTAGAAAGCAAAAAAAAAGTTCAAGAACAAGACTACTTCTAGGAATTGATTTAGAACATGTTATGAACTAAATAACATGCATGAATTAGACTCAAAATTCAAAAGATAGGCTAAGAATGACAACAATACATGAACAAATGTATCTAGAATTCAATCAACAAAATAAAATTCAACACAAACTTAGAACATAATGTGACAATTACTATGACTAAACATGACTCTAAGACAACATGGATTAAGTGATTTACACTTAGATTTTTGTGTTTTTTTAATCAATATTTTGGAAGAAAATTTAGATCTAAGGTTCAGCACAAGAATATTATGAATGAAAAATGATAGAACCTAAAATCAACACAAAAACAAGATTCAAGAGTAGATCTACAAAATTTGAACCATAGAAATGCAAGAACAAGTGTAGATCTAAGATTTAATCGGTTTATTTTTTTTTTAATCTACTCTAAAAAGTACCAAACCACAAGACAATGGAGAATAAGATGAAGAACAAGGAATTAAAGAGAATTCACCGAACAAAAAGATAGAGGAAGCAAAAGAACATCACCTAGATGAAGATGCTCTTGATACCACATGATGCAAGCTCCATTGGAGCTTGTAGGCCTAGGATCTTCTTCATCAATGGATTCCTTTGCTTCTTGGAAGATGAATGGCAGCGGAATGGAGAAAGGAAGAGAGAGAGGAGACGCCACTTCAAGGAGAAGATGAGTCTAGAAGAAGCTCACCACCATAGGAGGCCATGAATAAGAGCTTGGAGGAAGAAGGAGATGAATGAAGGGAGAGGGAGAGAAGAGCACGAAATTTTGTGCTCTAAATGAGCTTTGAGATCTGAAGTTTAATATTCAAATGATCAAAGTTCAAAAAAATACACACACATGACCTCTATTTATAACCTAAGTGTCACACAAAATTGGAGGGAAATTCAAATTTCACTTGAATTTGAAATTGAATTTGTGGAGCCAAACTTTGGAGCCAAAATTTCACTAATTATGATTAGTGAATTTTAGTTATGGTTCAGCCCACTAATCCAAGATCAATTCCAAGATTCTCCACTAAGTGTGCTTAGGTGTCATGAGGCATGAAAAGCATGAAGGACATGCACAAAGTGTGACTATATGATGTGGCAATGGGGTGTAGTAAGCAAATGCTCACCTCCCCCTCTAAAATTTAATTGGATTGGGATTCTACCAATTCAATTAAATTTATTTCCAACCACACACATCAAATATCCACTTAGTGCATGTGAAATTACAAAACTACCCCTAATACAAAAACTAGTCTAGGTGCCCAAAAATACAAGGGCTGAAAAATCCTATATTTCTAGGGTACCCTACCTACAATATGGAGCCCTATATACAAGGACCAAATATAATGACATCCTAGTCTAATATGTACAAAGATAATTGGACCCAACCTTGACCCATGGGCTCAGAAATCTACCCTAAGGTTCATGAGAACCCTAGGGCCTTCTTCAGCAGCTCTAGCCCAATCTTCTTGGAGCCTCTTGCTCATGGTTCTAGTGATTGGTCCCTTCCTAGGGAGGATTGCATCATGATCCCTCTTGTTAGACTAGACTTAGCTTAAATAGCTTATGAAAGTTTAGACTAATTTAGCCTAAGCTTTGTCCTCAGATCCCTCTTGTTGAACTAGACTTAGACCAAACAGCATTATTGTAACAACATGTTTAAAACCAAAACTTAATCTGCAGATCCCTCTTGTAAGACTAAGTTTCAATTATGCTTTATTCAAGTTCTAAGGCAATAATACATTTCCCAATGCTAAAGTCACCTAACTATGCACACAAATGGGTGATCAGACTAAGAGCATACAAAATTTAAGCACTGAAAGAAGCATTGAACACAAGAAACACAATCAATTAGATATTAAAATAATTACATCAGCTGTTCTTTAGAAATTCCCAACAAGGGTTTTTAGCCAACCATTATAGAAGAAACCCTAACAATAATGAGATTACAAAACCTAGGTATCTCTGCAAAAGATGCTCCTCTTGCTGCCTCTAGAGCTCTTTTCCCAAAATAGGCACTATGGTGTACTCTGGAATGTTGCTAAAATTATGCTATAAAAGTTCTGTACTCTAATTCTGCACAAGACAGGCTTTAAATAGGCTTTGAATCCGCGACGTTGCGCTCAGCGCCACCCTTGCGCTTAGCGCGAGTAAGTGGATTTGAGCATAGCGCTAGTCGTGCGCTGAGCCTGGCTGAAGACAAATTTTGCGCTTAGCGCACTGATCTCGCGCTTAGCACGCGGCCTTGATATTGATGTTCTGCCAGAGTCTTCTGTCGTGCTATGCGCGCTTAGCCCACTGATGAGCTAAGCTCAACTGTCACTTTTAGCACTTCATGACTTAGCCTCTTTTTCACTTAAAATTGTACAGATTTCATCATTAAATTCAATGGAAATATTCTAGAGATAGCTCTAACCATAAAACAAGATTTATTTACAAACTACTACGAAATAACCATAAATTATGGGAACTATACAAGTTTTGGAAAATGTTTTCTATACAAAAGTTAGTTGTATAAGACGACTAACACTGTCCAAATTAGTTCATCTCATATAAAGTTGAACCTAATAACAACTGTTATAGATAAGAGTAAATCTGATTTACAAATTCAGAAATAGAAAAGAGTAAAAAAAATTCAGAAAAACTAATAACAGAGAAAGATAGGACAGATGAAGTTATGTTGTGAAAATAACTCCATCTACATCAATTCTGCAAGTACACTTACCAGTATCTTTGCATCTTAATTAGTCAGAGTTGTGAAAATTGAGTTCTCTTGTCATTCCACCTTTTTTTTAACACAATGACTCTTGGTAATAATTTCTCTTTATTATTTCTCAGGATATGTTCACTGGAGGGACAGACACAACTGCAGTTACTCTACAATGTTCACTGGCAGAACTAATTAACCATCCGACAATCATGGAGAAACAAGGAAGGAGATTGACTCTATCATTGGCAAAGATAGAATGGTAATGGAAACAGATATAGATAATCTTCCTTATCTCCAAGCCATAGTGAAGGAGACACTGAGGCTTCACCCTCCATCTCCATTTTTATTGAGAGAGTCAACTGGGAATTGCACCATTGCTGGATATGACATTCCAGCAAAGACTCAGGTTTTCACTAATGTGTGGGTTATTGGTAGGGGATCCAAAGTACTGGGATGACCCTCTTGAGTTTAGGCCTGAAAGGTTTCTTAGCAATGATAATGAGAGTGGAAAAATGGGTCAACTTGGAGTCAGGGGACAGCATTATCAACTTTTGCCTTTTGGGAGTGGAAGAAAAGGGTGTCCTGGAGCTTCACTAGCACTAAAGGTTGCTCACACCACCCTTGCTACTATGATTCAATGCTTTGAATTGAAGGCTGAAGAAAAAGGAGGGTATTGTGGTTCTGTTGACATGGAAGAGGGACCTTCATTTATTCTTTCAAGAGTTGAACCCCTGATTTGTGTCCCAAAATCAAGATTCATGCAATTCCCTTTGTATCATGCTAAATACTAGTTCTCGGTGTCACTCAAATTAAGACCAAGTATGAAACCTAGAAGCATTGGATTTTCAATTATCATACTATCAATTAAGAGTGTTGCTTCTTTCTTGTTTTTTCTTTTTCTTTCATTGCTTGGTTGTTCTTCTGAAGTATAAATGAGTTGACTATCCGTGAATTATTCAAATCCTTTCGTTAAAATTTTAGCCAAATTTGTCGGTTTAATTAAAAAAAGTTTAAATAAGTTTCTAATCCCTCAAATTTAAGTCATTTTCGTTTTTTGTCCTCCAAATAAAAAATTACTAACAAAGTTAGACTCCTTGTTGATGTAGTAAACAAAGTTAGACTCTTTTGGTCCCTTAGATTGAAAATTAATTTTTTTAGTCCCTTGAATTTAAGTGATTTTTTAGTCCTCTAATTTGGAAATAATTAATTATGGTCCACAAAATTGATGTTAAGAAAATATGTTGATGTAGCTGATAGTGTGTTATCTTATAGTTTAAACTCTCAAATTTAAGATGACAAGTAATGCTTTAAAGTAAATTTTGAAACAATTTTAAACCCCCAAAATCAGGAAAGCCAAATCAAACATCGTGTTTGCACATTTTAGCTACAAGTCATCATACCTTAGTCCCAAAATAAAATTGAAAAAACCTAATTGTAAGATGAGATGTGAAGAGAGAAAAAGAACATGAGTGGGCAAGAGAGATGTGGAGGGAGAGAAAAAGAACATGAGTAAGAGAGATGTAGAGAGAGAGTGGGCAAGAGAAAAAAAAGAAGCCAGCAGAGAGACGATAACAAGATGAGATGGGACCTTGTCATCGTGGTTGTGGTAGTAGCCACCTAACTGCAAAGTGGGAAGGGGAGACTAAGAAAGATAAGGGGAAATTCTTAAAATTATAATCCTACATTGAGTACTTCAAACCATCGATCTTAAAGACCCAACATATCTAACCTAGGTTAGTTCTAAAAACTATTTTGAATTGAACTAAACTGATAACTAAATTCAACAAGGCAAACACAAAGGCACAAAAATAGGCAGACAACGATAGCATATGAATTACTAAATGTTGGGTTCAACCATTTTTCTATCATGGAAGGAAAAAAATGTTTCACGAACAGTGATACTTACCTTTGATGGAAACTTCACTGATCAACTTCTCCGACGTTGCTTCGCAGAGATTGAAGACACAAAGGCACAGTGCAGGTGAGCTCGAGGGTCACTATAAACACAAAGGCATAATAAGCATTCAATTCCTATGAGGGTGAAATAATCAAACTCGAAGACAAACAATTAAGATGCTCTTTTAGCTGAAACTTCAGCATTAATATACTCAATCTCAGTACATTAATGTACAGAAAAAAAACATGAAAATAGTCTAAAAATATTCTGATTTCATGAAAGGAAATAGACAAGGACATGACAAAATGATAGAGGGCCTTCGTCATATACAAAACCAAACTCGTAAAGATTGACATAACATACAAAAGAGAAAAAGGGATAGCCATTGGAATTGGAATGTCCTATAGTATTATTAGTATATGCAACACATAAGCTGGAAGAATCAAGAAATTGCTACATTAAACATGTGGGTACAACCAAATCAATTGCTATGTTGCCAAGCTTTAGCTTATTGGTTCCCCGGTCATATAAACTATTTGCTATACATAAATGCCTCTTCCCCACTCCACCAACCCCTCACTTTACTCTCCCTCCCTCCATAACAAATTTAATTCAATGCACATCTCAAATCAGGAAAAATATGCAATCCACAAAGTCAACCCTATTCATTTATCTATGCGCATTGCTTAAATTTTGTAGCAAAAATCAGAAGGGCAGCTTGCAACGAAAACCATTCAAACAAAGGAAGAAGCAGACGCCACTCGAAGCAGGGTGCTCACTCACGCTCTAGAATGGGGGAAATCACAACACGATTTATGACCAGAGAGCAGAGAAAGAAGCAGGTTTGCCCACATACCTAAATCGCAACACTCACGAACACGAACTCGAACGGGAACTGGTGCGAAGTACTCGAACTCCAACTTGAACACGAACTCCAACTCCAACTCAAACATGAACTCGAATGGGAACTGGTGCGAACTCCAACTCGAACTCGAACTCCAACTCCAACACGAACTCCAATTCGAACGGGAATGGCAGCTTGAGTGAGGAGGACAAACAGCCTGAGCGATGAGGAAGAAAAGGAGAGAGGGTTTTGGTAACTGGTCGCGTGGGAGGAAAATAGATTTTCGAGGTTTTAACTTATGAATGAGACAACATCGGTTTTTTAAACGTAACCGATATAAACTAGTTGATGTCGACATCGGTGTTTTAAAAAAACCAATGTTAACTTTGAAAACCAATGTTAACTAGTTGATGTTAACATCGGTTTTTCAATAACCGATGTTAAGATATCAATGTTAACATCGGTTTTTGAAAAAACCAATATTAACATCAACTAGTTAACATCAATTTTTTCAAAATCAATATTAATTAAGTTAACTTATTTACAAAAATATCATCGCATTTTTTTTTAACATTGGTTTTTAAAAAATGGATGTTAAGTTTGTCATGATAAATCATAAATTGCAGTGGTGAACTAGAGCTGTCAAAACGGGCCAGCCCAGCCCACGTGGGTAAGCCCGCAACGGGTTGAGCTAAAAGTGGGCTAGCCCAGCTCGGCCCACTTTTGTGTGGGCTAACAAAATGTCAGCCCGGCCCGGCCCATCACGGATTGGTGGGTTATGCGGGCTGACCCACTTTTCTGCCTTTTTTGTAAAAAAAAATAAAATTATTCCAAACAACTTAAAATAAAATCCAATATAAAAATCAAACTAAATCAAATCCAAACATTCAATATTAAAGTGATTGAAGTCTTCAAAATAAATATTCAACATTAAGATAATTGAAATTTAAATATCATCAAAAATAAACTTCTAAACTATTGAAATTAAACATTAGAGTCATGGACTGTGAAATCCAGAACAACTTCCTCTTCTTTTTCAACATCGCCATTAATTTCATCTACAAAGACAAAATAAAAATAAACAATATCATTAATAAGTCAAATAAATAAAACAACACACATATTCAAATTTCACTTGAATTTGAAATTGAATTTGTGGAGCCAAACTTTGGAGCCAAAATTTCACTAATTATGATTAGTGAATTTTAGTTATGGTTCAGCCTACTAATCCAAGATCAATTCCAAGATTCTCCACTAGGTGTGTTTAGGTGTCATGAGTCATGAAAAGCATGAAGGACATGCACAAAGTGTGACTATATGATGTGACAATGGGGTGTAGTAAGCAAATACTCACCTCCCCCTCTAAAATTTAATTGGATTGGGCTTCTACCAATTCAATTAAATTTATTTCCAACCACACACATCAAATATCCACTTAGTGCATGTGAAATTACAAAACTACCCCTAATACAAAAACTAGTCTAGGTGCCCTAAAATACAAGGGCTGAAAAATCCTATATTTTTAGGGTACCCTACCTACATTATGGAGCCCTAAATACAAGGCCCAAAAATAATGAAACCTTAATCTAATATTTTAAGAACAATTATTGTTATGCTTTTACCCATTACTTGATATTGATTATGAAAGTGAGAAATTATATAAATGTGAAATTTACTCACATTATTGTTATGATTATTTTAAGAACAATTATTATGATTATATGCTATAAAACTATACTCATATCTTTGATGATTTCAAAGTTAAGTTAATTATTTTATATTTTACTCTTTTTACTTATTTAAATATTAATAAATATGAAATATACAGGTTATAAGAAAATATATGATAAGTTATTTTAATAAATCATAATATTTGATATATTGTATTTTATGATGATAACCCCATGAAAAGATTGATCATCAATATGTTTAATTTTAAAAGATATTCATAATACTTACAAATTTCATTTATAATGAATTATTTATAATAAATTATAAAATAAAAAAAATTATTTTATAAATATTTTATAATGCAAAAGTTTAATGAATTTAAATTTAAATAATTATAAATTTATATTTACTATTTTCTTTTTAATTTATACACATAAGGAGCAAATCATGGAAATTTTCAATAGGCTTAAACATGTTTGAAGATAATACCTACTTAATTAAAAATATAATTAATTTTTTTACTCAATTTTAATGTAATTATATTTAATATGAAACTAAATATTTAGAAAAAGATAAATTTATTGATATATATATATATATATATATATATTAAATAATATTAAATACCAATAAAATATTAAGAAATTATATTTGTAAGAAATTAAGAAAGGTGCAGGCTTTTTGCCTTTCGGACCATTAACAAATTATTATTTGGTCTTGTTCTATTGCTGAATGTGAATGGCCACGTGTGTGGCTAGCTACAAAATAAAAATTTAATTTCTTAATAATTATAAATTTATAATAATAATAATAAAATAAAATAATATATTATTTAAATTTGATGGGTTGATAGGCTGACCCACCAATCCATGGGTTGAGCTCATCTAACCCACGGGTTAAGTGGGCCGGACTAAAAAATTACTTGTACCAATTTTTTTTTTTAAATTGAGCTCGACCACCTGTAGTCCGCAGTGGGCCGAAACCCATTTTAACGGCGCTATGGTGAACGTTAGTAATTTAATAAAAGAAGAAAAACAAACAAAAAAAGAGAGACCCATTTTAACGACTATCCCGAGCTGTAGAAGAAGATATGAGGGGGGTGTTTCTTCCATGGAACCCACCTTGCTTCCACGACGCACTCCATCTCCCTTCCGTCTCACTCCTGCCAACGAGACCCTTCTTCTTCACCCTCTCAGCCTCCTCCACCCCCTCAGCGCCCGTGGAGTCCGCGTCGCAGCTCAGCGCGCGCGAGAGGAGGCGCGCGAGGAGCGAGAGGAGGGAGACGAGGAGCGGCGCGAAGAACTGGAGGGAGGTGGTGGAGGAGAGGCTCATGGAAAAGCCCAAGAAGCAGAAGGGCTCGTGGATGGACGAGCTGAACCTCGACAATCTCGCCAAGCTGGGTCCACAGTGGTGGGTCATTCGGGTCTCCAGGGTTAAGGGAAACGACATTGCGCAACTCCTCGCTCGCTCGCTCGCCAAGAATTATCCCGATATGGAGTTTAAGGTGATTGTTTTTGTTCTTGTTGGTTTGTTATCTGCCTTGAAAATTTTATTCTTTGGGTTCTGAGGGATTGGTAACTGCTGTTTAGGTGGATAAGGACGAATGGTTTAGACTAGTTGTTCACATTTTTTTTCACAAAAATATTAAATTTGATTTTTTATAATTCTCTTAGAGAAAATAGCTTATACACAGTCATAACCAACGATAAGTTTTTTAATTTTTATGATAATTATTATTTTGAAAGTCATATCAAATCAAATAGTAATTGGATGACAATGTAAAATTATTTTACATTATCGATGCATGGTCATTTAACTCTAATTTTTATCTTTTAACTATTTAATATAGTTTATTTGATATGAGAGACTGAAAATAAAAGTATTGGGTGTAGTGTAGGTAGTTTAGAGAATAGTTAAAGGGTAAAGTAGTTGTTAGCTTAGAGAGGAGTTGAAGTATAAAGTAAACTAATGACAAGTGGAGACCAAAAGAGAGTATTTTCTTTAATTAATATAGTTATAGATTATAGAAGTTATAGATGAAAAAAAATTGTAAAAAAAAAAAAGTAAAAATCTTGAAAAGAATGTTCTAGTATTTATTTAAGGCTTTAAGTGCATATTTAATCACCTCTTCTTAAGTGAAAACTTATTCAGGAGTTAGATCAGGAAGTTTATTGAAATGAGTTAGAAGAGTTTATTTTAATAAGCTTTTCCATGAAGTTTATTAAACATACTAAGAACAGTGTACAATAAGGTTTTAACTTGCTTACATAAGTTCAACTAAGTTTTCAACCATTCTCATGATAATTTTCAGTAAGCTTCATAATTAAGCTGGTAAATAAGTTCTTAGAAGTGTTTAATTAAGTTAGTTAGTCAAATATATCCAAAAGTTAAAAAGGACAAAACTTAGATGCAGTTACAAGTGTTATTGGTGCTGCTCTCCAATTTGAATTGGAATTTCACTTCAGAGGTATATGTTGACCTTTATTGTGAACCTTTATTACACGAATTATCAAGATGAAACTCCCATTTCAATTAGAGAACAACACCAAAAGCATCTAAAGAATTGCATTTAAGTTCTGCCTATAGCTTCTTAAAATCTTTTATTTTGTTGTTGTTCATTTTAACTTGGACAAATGGTTTTTAGTTTGCTGTTAATTTTTATGAAAAGTGCTTGTAGTCTCCTTGTTTGAATGAGTTTTAGAGAATGGCCATGTTAATTGATGTAAAACAACCCCACCAGCTTAGGGGATGAAAAGAAAAAATTGAATTCAGTGAATGAGAAGTGATGTTCCATATAAGTTTATTTTATTTATTGATTTGGTAGTGTTTGGTTTTAGATATATGCTCCATCTGTCAATGTGAAAAGGAGATTGAAGAATGGCTCCTACTCCGTTAAACCAAAGCAACTGTTCCCAGGTTGTGTTTTCTTGAGATGTGTGATGAACAAAGAACTACATGACTTCATAAGAGAGTATGATGGTGTTGGAGGCTTTCTTGGTTCCAAGGTTGGAAACACGTAAGAATCTGCTGCTTCTGCCTTTTGTCATTTAGAATTTTGATGTAAATCATTTTATGCAAAGTTGGGTTCTTGGGCAAGGCAAGATGCATGATGATAGTTGAGAAGTTGAATATATGTCTTCAATTCATTAGTTATGATAAAGTGACCTGACCACAATCTTGAAAACAATTTCAGACAAGCAATCATCTGAATGAAATTTCTATCTTGTTTCCATTGGTTTACTTGACACGTTAATCAATGGTTAAAGTACAAATTTTTTAAGTTACACTCTTTACTGAATGCAAAGTTTGATAAATATAGACTCTGTTTGGATAAGTTTCTCCATAAGATCTTATAGGAAAAGAAAATAAGAAGGAAAAATGAAATAAGTTTCCCCATAAGAATTTATAGAAGAAAATAAAAAGGAAAAATGAAATAAGCTTCACTACTAAGTAATAAGCTATGATTAGCTTTGCATAAACTTAAAATCAGTTTTTTGGAGAAGCTAAATGATTTTAACTTATTCATAAAGATAATTTTAATTATGCATAAGCAAACATATAACTTATGCATAAGCTAATTTTAGTTTATGGGGGAAACTTATTTCATTTTTCCTTCTTATTTTCCTTCCTGTAAGTATTTATGGAAAAGCTTATCCAAACAAGCTGTCTTTGAGCATTGAGGGGTATATCTGATCAAGTTATGATGAATTCAGTTGCTAAGATTTTCTAAGATTTCAAACAGGCAGTATCTTTTTAGTTTGTCTACACTTTTAAGTTTTAATTAATGATTTCAGATGTTAAAAATATCTTAAATCTAATGCTTCTAATGCATATATACTGAAAACTCGTAATTATTTTCACATTTGCAGAAAGAGACAGATCAATAGACCGAAGCCAGTGTCTGCTGAAGATATGGAGGCTATCTTCAGACAAGCAAAAGAAGAACAAGAGAAAACTGACCAAGCTTTTGAGCAAGAAGAGAAAAAAGCTGCCCTAGACTCTGGGATTCGCAATACAGAATTAGAACCCGATGATATTTTAAATGCTATTGTTGATTATAAGTCTAAAAGGGGATCTAGAAAAGCTTCTAACCAGGTCAAAGCCACAGATGCTTCATCTACTCGAATCAATTATAAACTCCTTGTTCCAGGTTCCACCGTTCGTGTTCTATCTGGAACATTTTCAGGGTTTACAGGCACCCTCAAGAAGCTGAATCGAAAAACCAAATTGGTGAGCTTCTTCCTTAACATGCATAAATTGACATAAAGATTATTTTTCAGACACACACAAGTTAATCTGATTAAAATTGCTGGAATGCCAATATGAAATAAAAATGCTTATGAAAGCTGTAAATAATGTGTGAATTAGCGGGTCAAGTAATTATGTGAATTCTTTTCTCCCTTCTTTGTAGACTCAAATATCCTTCTTCATGCAGGCCACTGTGCATTTCACTCTATTTGGGAAAGAGAACATAGCAGACATAGACGCTAATGAAATTGCTATAGAGACAAACTGATGGTATGCTTCACGTGTCCAGCAGTAATCATAGAATCGCCAGTAGTATTGAAAAGAAAAGCTTTGAAGAGTTGCACACTGCATGCTCTTTCAGCATTTTTCCATTTGTGGATGAAGCTGGATTTCTTTATAGAGAAATAAATGCATTCTTATATCTTACCTGGAGCTTACTTGTGTATTTTGAGTCATGCAGAAGTTAAGAAATTCACTGCAAGTTTAGCAGGACACAGGTGGAAGCCTTTTGCTGGTGCTTCATTCCCAAAACTGAAATCTTAGATGTATACGCGCTGAAAGCCTAAAATATGAGGTTTGTAGTTGCATTATGGTATTGCTAATGCAGATTTCACAACTGAATCCCTCATTCCCACTGGCTCTGTAAAAGGAATTGATAATTTGACATAATGAATGAACTTTGTGATTATTGAGTTAAAAAGCATGAGTTGGATTTGTACAACTTTGACTAAAAACAAATTAGGATGACGTGACGTAGTTTTCTTCTCCATTGTGTACATGTTTAATTATTTTTTTGGAAAAAACAATAAAAAAATCTTGAGTTCTGAAACTTAGTAATAATATTTCCTATATAATGCCTTATAGGCTCAGTGCCATTTCTAACCATTTGTTTTGTTAACTGATACCAGATATATTGTGTTAAGTTTTATTGAGAGATTAAAGAAATAATTGACATATCATCAGTTACTTACTGGGTTGTCTAATGTAACGAACATTTGTTGATTCTCTTTAACAAATGCTTGAAAGGTAACATATCGGATGAAAACTATCTTCATTCCCTGCGTCATTTTAAATTGCTATTTTGCCAAGTCAATAATTATAGCTATGTTGGTCACTTGGTTGTTAGAAGTCATGACTACTGGTTCTATGAATAGGAGGACAATGTTAATTTTTAAGTCATACCCAAGGCATGAATTTGAATCCGTAAATAAGAATAATCAAGGCATCACTTGAATCAATCACCCATTGGTAATGTTATCAAGACGGTTCATAAGAAGAAAAGTATTTATTATTGAATCAATTACCCATTGGTAATGTTATCATTAATCAATGTTTAGAAGAAAAAAAATTGATACGTAGGAATCAAAATAGAATGAGAAGGATTATAATAACTCACATTATGGGCCTGTTTGGGTGTAAGCTTCTCTAGAAGCACTTATAGAAGAAGAAAATAAGAAGAAAAAAATGAAATGAGATTCTCTATTAGCTAAAATGAGTTTTCCATTACCTAATTTGTAGATATCATCTCATCTTTTAGAGAAGTTATATTGGTGAGCTTCTAAAAATTAATTCATGGAGAGCTTATTTTTACTTATGGAAAAGTTCATCTCATCTTTTTTCTTCTTATTTTCTTCTTTTAGAAGTGCTTCTAAAGAAGCTTACCTAAACAGACCCTATGTCTAATCAATTGAACTGAACTAAATTCCTTCGTAATGTTTAGAAAATCAAATCAGTTATTGAATTCAATATTTAGAAATGACTGATATATGGTCTATTGTTTGATAGCTTAAGTTAGAATTTCAATATTTCTTTAGTAAAATCATCTACTGTATAAAAAAAAAAGTAAAGCATAAAAATTTATTAAAATTCAAATCTTGCTAATAGAATCAAGAGCGGTCAATTTAGAATTTAGATGTATAAAGTTTAAACTTTATAATTTGATAGTTTGGTGTACACTTCTATGATATTTTTACATTGAATTCAAAAGTTCACTGACTTAGCGAATGTGTTTCGTTGTTTTTAAGTGAAATGAAATATTTGTTTGTTTTATTGTTTTTAGTTCCAAAATATGCGCTTTTTTTTACCATTCGTAAATTGCTAAACGTTGAAGTATAATGTACCGCATTAAAAGACATGATTTCTAGCTAAAAAGCTTCTTATCTTTGCTATCTGAAAAAAAAAATGTATATAATATTTTTTTATTATTATGCAACTTGAAATTTTATTTTTTCTTTAATATCAAACTATTTATTTTAATGAATTATTACATTATTTATTTTGATTTATAGTTAAAATATTTGATTTCTAAATTAAAGTTGATAATAAAAAAATCAAAATTATATGTACACCATAGCGGCCAAATCCCAACAAAAAGATATTCGATTTTACTTACTTTTTAAGATGATAAGTTATTAAAAATAAAATTTAAATATTACATGTTCATTAAATCAGCTAACTTTCATATTTTCGGTTCAATTTATCAACTTTCAGCTAGGTTATGAGTTTTCAGCTAGTTTATAAGTTAATTTTATCAAACATGACCTTAGAAATGAGATAACTATGAGTTTGTTTACTTAGAGTTTTTTAGTTTTTTTTTTAAAAGTGTTTTCTTTTAAAGGATTATATAAAAATTAAGTTGTTGTTTTTGTTTTGTTATAATTATAAAAAAAAAATATTTTGTACTTTAAAGTTTATATTTCAGTTTTTTTCACAAGTATAATTTTCTTTTGTCCTGTATCATAGACCATATGAATATTCAAGAATTAGGAGTAAATAGTTTCAAAATTGTTGGCAGCATGTCCTTAGCTTTTATTTGTTCAATGCAAGGTTTTAAAAAAGGGTCCTCAACCTTGATTTAGACCGCAACATCAAGATTGTTTAACTGTCTTTGACTTGCAATTGGGTCCATATTGATCACATTTGTCCATGATTTGTCGCAATATCAACAAATACAATGAAATCAAAACATGACCACGATCGATATGTAAAACCTTGATTCAATGTAAATAGTTATGGAGCTGAAAAAATAAAAATAAATGGTAAATAGCTTAACTGAATCATGGAGGAGAGGCAGAGGCTCTCATCTTTGAGTTCCTCTAAAAGCTGTTTTCAACTGTTGTTGTCATATTCTTTTCTAGTGTTCCTTTGTATCTCTAGTCGGATTCGTACTAATAAAGTTCAGCTGGAGTTATGATCGAAAAAGAAGGAAACGAAAGTTATGTGGAAGCCTTTTTTATTCATATGGTAAGTGATATAGAAGTCTTTCTGGAATGCTTTTAAATTAGGCAGACAAGGGAAGTAGTGGCCATATTGCCATACTGATACTGACCTCCACTAGGACTTAGCCACAACAACACCTAGTTTAGTGGTCCCTACGTTTCTAATGTTTGATCTTTAGTGAGTGTTTAGTTTTGGTAGTGATTCTACTTTTCAGAATTTTATGATATCATCTTAAAATTATAAATTATAAATTTAATTTAATCTTACAAAATTGACTGTTATTCCTCCTTATATACAGTTGTCAATGTGAAATCTCCATCAGTTTGTGTCATCTTTGGAAATCTATGCTCCAAAATCAAGTTTGGCCATGATCTCCGGTTTGAAGTAAGGTAACATTCACTTGCTACTGTGTTTAAATTTTTGTTTTGAAAACTGAATAAATGAACTCGGATTGGATTATATCATTAGAATTCATATATACATGGTTACAAGACAAAAGAAACACAAGATCTTCGAGAATAACATAAAAAATAACTATCAAATAACTAAAGGTAATAAATGGGGCATTGAAGTTGTGATAACAAATAAGAATTTTATATTTTTAAGTTTTTATTATTTTTTTCTATTTTTTCTTTCTTTTAAAATTTTGGTGAGTTAATCTGCTTGTCTATCCGTAAATGGGGTGAGCTACATTTTTAAACACATCCCACAAGTAGGTGATTTGACCTTTGTGCACGTTTTGGTAAGATTACGACAAAGCAGGGCAAAACGATCCACTTTATCGTCTCTACTTGATGTGTTTTGTGCATTCATTGGAAGGTAGAATTTTAACCAATTTGTAGAACAACTTAACTTACTATCACAATTCACAATAATGATGTAAGTGTAATTTGTAGAACAAGTCGCTACTTTATTTTGAAGGGAAGACTCAGCCATAGCCAAGATATCTTGAGGTAATGTAACACTCCAAGGACTACATATCATAATAGTCTTTGCATAAGGTTGGATATAAATTGACTAAGCTTGTGGACATTGAAGCTTGAGTTAGACCTAGTATTAGTAAAATACAGCAAACGCATATAAATTTCCGTAAGACTTGTGATCTTATTCACATTACTAGAAGAAATTTGATAGTTATTTAACAGACCAACTTTTAATCTTGCCACCTCCAATCCTTGAAGAAATTTTAAGTGCTTGAGATCCTTGAATTTGAACTGATTATCCAGAATCTGTTTAACAGATTGGATTTCACCAATGTCATGTTTTGCAAAAACTCTGTTGTATGTCAACCTAAACTAACAAATAGTAATGTGAGGTCCAGTGCGTTTAACAAATAGTGTAATGTGAACCAGTCATGTAGACCTCCTCATGAAGTTCGACATGTAAAAGGGTTATTTACATCAAGTTAAAGTACATGGCAACCTTCGGCAACATAGGAGTTGAAAGCCAATGATCTTAATAATAAGTGATAAGGTATTAAAATAGTCCAAACGTTCCTAAGGCTAAGAGTATAACTCTTAGCAACCAACAAAGATTTGAATTGCTTAATGCTTCCATCAGCTTTGTGCTAAATTTTGTAAACCCATTTACATTTGTCAGGAAGTTCAATTAATATCCATGTTTTATTCTATACAACAATTTCTTGATTATAGCATTTCCCCATCACTCGTGTTTAATAGTCTATTTATAAGTTTTTGGTTCTGGTACTTGGGGAAAAGACAAAGCATAATTTATATATGCAGGGGAAAGATTATAATAAGACCTAATATGATAAAGGATAGAATTAGCATATGGATGTGAATTACTCCTTTTTTTTATGTGTCATTTTTTATGTAAAAATCAAGACATATAATAAAAAATTTATTCTAATAATCTAGTTGGGAGATTTTTTATTTTATTTTTACTTTATCCCTTTTTATTTGATAAAAAAAAGTAATTAATATGATCTTGAACTTGAGCCACATATAAATAGAAACCATTTTTATAATTTTAAATAAGTAATTTTGATTTTTCTATTTTTAAATCAATACATTCTGTCAATAATTTTGGTCTTCGTAGAAGTTAAACTCGTAAACTTTTATTTAAAGGTAAAACAATAAACCACAAAAACAATTGGTTTGTTTAACTAATTTTATAAAACTATTTTAGATGTATCACTTATTGAGATTTATTAATTTGTATATTAAAATTAATTTACAAAATAATTTATATATTAATTTCTTAAATTTAATTATAAATTGATAAAATAAAAAATATGTAAACTATTCAAAATAAAAATATATAAAATGATATAAAATAAAGGTTTAAATATGTTGGAGATGTAACACCCTAAAAATAATCCAACAATTATTTAGATAAAGATATCTAAATATACTTTTAGTAAGAGAAAAGATAGATTAAATTATTTTAAAATATTAGATTGTTATTTTTATTTTAGAAAGGTGTTAGTATAATAATATATTGGATTGGTTAAATATAATTATAATTAAAGATAATAGAAATAATAGATAAAGAAAGATCAATTAAATAAATTTCAAATTACGTATAATTCTTATATAAGAATAGATAGTTTTTTCTCTTAGAATCACACACATAATCGATCTATCTTGGTGGTATTAGTGGGTTGCTCTAAGAAAGAAAAAAAAACAAAAAAATTCTTTCAACACACTTGGTAAAGGAGAAGAACAATAACGAATAGTACAAATTTCTTGCTTCAAAAAGTAAGTAAAACAACTTTTTCTTCATGATATAAATTCTTGAGAATGTGTTTTCTTTATATATATATATATATATATATATATATTTATATATATATATTATCTAAAGGATTTTATCATTGAATTAATGAATATATAATTTAACCTTTAGGATTAGGACCAATCTTTAGGTATGTGTGTTATGTTCTAGGTATTGCAAATGTTATATGTCTTACTTATTATATTACTATATAATTGTTATTATATGTGTGGTTTCATATTATTAGTTGATTCCATTCTTGTTGTGGTGTGATTTTGAGAATTATTATTAAATGCATAAAATTAGGGAGTTTATTGGTAGTTTTTTTTAATGATATTCTTGTAATTTTGTGAGTTGATCATCGCCTTTTGGGAAGGGATGATGTACATTTCTTTTTATTATGAGATTATATGATAGATACCTTCAGTTGGGATGGAGATGAAATTATTATAGATACTTCTAGCTAGGATGGGGAAGAGATTATGGATACCTTCATCTATGATGGAGAAGATAGTTGGACACCATTGTTGCATTAAATATGAGTTCATAGACTCTTTGAAGAATATGAGATCTACATTGGTTCTGGGAGCCAAAGAATTGAGTCGGGTGATTTTGGAAATCACTAAGTTGTATCTGTTATATTTATTTAGATGCATTGAGATGCTTTCGTTTATTTAAATATTTTATTTATTCAAAATTTCATGAATTGTGATTGTTTAATATGATTTTTATTGGTGTGTAAATATATACATATATGGATATCATGGTTGATTTTTGGGATTGCCACGCCGGGCGAGAACAATATTATTTGCAAACTTTTGTTAGTTGTTTTATTCACTAGGATTATCATCATAAGTGTTGTTTTCAAATCACGAGAAAGAAGTTGTTGAATTTGAGAAAACTTGAAGACATAGTTTTCTTAGTTACATTTATTTTAGCTTGGTTAGTATTTCAAAATAAGACGTTGGATGCAGTCACTTTCGTTATATTTTTAGTATTCATTTAGTTTAGATGTCCATATTTTGAGGATAATATTTTTACTTATGTAAAGACTTATTTATTTCACTTTATTTATTATACAAGAGGTATTGTCAAATTATTATAATTTTGAGATTTTATATTCTTTTAGTATGAGTTGTTTTTTTAATGAAGGGTGTTATAGGAGATCCCAAAAATATACCTGAATTTCACAACTAATCCCTGGAAAAAGAAATTCTTGTTGGGTCCTTAAAACTTCAAAAGTTTTCTGGAGGATCTCTGTCATTAGTCTACGTCCAAAACGTGATAATGTGTCCGTTAGTTGGACACATCAACGATACATGTGCGGAGCCACATCACAGGTATAAATGACATGACGTGCCACATGAATTTTTTTTATTTTTATATTTAATTTAATAAACTATTTTATTAAAAAAAGAAAATAAAGTTAAAGTGACTTGAAACACACCTAATGGGTATTGTTTTGAAGCTAAGAGAAACCTGCAACTTGTCTCCTTCTTTCTTTGTTAACGCAACTGAGAGAGACCTTTCGATTGCGAGTGTGGGGGAATCAATTGTTGCGTGGAAGGGTGGGCTTCCTAACATGTGGGTGTGGACGGCGAGAGCTTTATGCTTGGACATCAATGGTGTAGTTCATGCATTTGGACGTTTGACATGGCTTCATACATGTATCGCTGACGTGCCAACTAATGGACACGTCATCACATTTTGGACGGAGACTAACGACAAGGATCTCCCACAAAACTTTTGAAATTGGACCCAACGAGAAGAAAAAAATTTCAAGGATCAATTGCAAAATTCAAGTATATTTCAGGAATCTCCAACATAATTAAGCCTAAAATAAAATTAAGAAAAGATTTATATATTAATTTTTTTAATTTTAAATTTTTTTTTAATTCGAAAAAATTTAATAATTCTTGACTAATGATACACACAAAATAGTGTTTATAAAGTTAACTAAATAAAGCAAGTATCTTAGTATTTTATTACCTTATCTTTGAGTAAAAAATCATGAATTCAACTTCTATCAAAATTATTTTTATTTTGTACTTTACTTAACCTCTTGTCACATAACCACATGAGCATTAATATGTCACATCAAAGTCAATATTTGACTTTAAATGATCAACTAATGGAAACATCAAAATTGTTTATTTTAAAATATAAAAAAACTAAATGTCTTGATTTAAAAATAAAAAGATCAAAATCACAAATTTAAAATTATAGAAAAACTAAAATTAACCTAATTCTTTACATAATTGGATAGATGTCTAGATCCTGTGGAGATGCAGATAGGTACTTGTTTGGGAATAATGTGCTGTGTTAGTGATTGGAAAAAAAATATAAAGATTTTTTTAAAATAAAAATATCTAAATATAAATGATTTTATATCAAAATTAATTTTAAAAAATCAATTTCGGTTCGAAATTAATTTTACAAATGTTCACTCAAGGTATAGGATAGATTAGTGGACTAATTCTCAGACACATTGACTAACTAAATCTTTTTCTCGTGAAAAAAGATAGCTTTTGCATATATGAAACAAAGTAAAGATATTGATTGAATCCAATGAATATAACATAGTTGATACATTGAATATTTGAAGAAAAAAAGAATTCTAAATGTAATTAATTAATGTCATATTCGATTCAAATGACTGAAGCATATGAAAATACTTGCATCTCATCATCAAGTTAACATTTAAAAAAAATAAAAAACATTGAAGAGTTTAATTAATTTTTTTAATTATACATTTAAAAGTAATTTGAAGTGTGTGAATAGCTGTTCTACCTTAATTAGTGATGTTGAAGTCATGTCCTTCTTATGCAACTGCATATATATATTTGGAAGGAAAATTTTATCTTCATGCCAATAAAAAAAGAAAAATTACCTAAATACATGCTTAGCATTTGGACTCGAACACGATGTTGCCTGATAAGGAACATTTTTTTTCAGATGATGAAACACAAAGCAAACAAAGCACTGCGAAAGCGATATAACGGAAAGAAAAAGGAACAAATGGCCCTACTCTCTTCACCAACCAGTGTGTGGTTGTGACCCTTCAACCTTTTGAAATCACACATTTTTTCACTGTTTGCAGAGACAAGGCCTCAAAAAGATGATAGAAGGATAAGAGAGGATACAAAGTCCGAAGGGGAAAACATCATTCTCCAACGCTCGAATTGAAACTTATTAGACCAGAAGACAAATAGGAAGATTATGCCATTTTTTTATTCTTAATTTCTATTTTTTAGGTCTACATTGTACTATAGTTTCTAGCCCACTTCCAACTTTTGAGGAGAATGTTATCCTATTTTTTATATCTTCCGTGTATAAATCCACTTCCAACTGTTTATCACTTTTTATATAACTAACATTTTAGCTTATACATTATATATGTTGATAAATATTTATACCAAGTTTTATTACTAACTTATTTTTAAAATAAACCATAAAATTACATCACTTCAAAATCAATTCTACTTAAAATAAATTTTACAAAATTAATTTCAAATGCTCACAAAATCATGTACCTCAAAGTTTTTCAACATAGTAACTCAAGTTGGAAGCTTTCGATTTTCATGGCATGCAAATTGACCATTTGTTTAATGTTCCAACCTTAAATTCTCAGAGATCTTTCAAATTATCTCATTTAAAATATTATCTGTTTTAATACTCAATGAACCATCATTTACATTTACTAAAAGATGTCTTGATAGTATGAGGGAAAAAAGTGTTTATAAATTATTCTTGAAAACAGTTGAAATCTAATATTGAGTGAAATTTAAAATGAAACATTGATCACCAAAGAGAAACAATTTGACTGATCAGAGGAAATTGATGCTGATGAGATTACTACTTGGTATTACATTTTCTCTGTTTTTCGTCCAGCATAAAAAGTTCTAGGGAGTGATAGAAAAGTATGACAAAAATAAAATAAAATAAATAAACTCTTCTAGAAAGTGTAGAATCTAAACGTATTTTCCTTTGACCAATTAAGGGCAGTTCATAGGGTTTTCAGTCATAAGGTCAACTTTAATATACGTATAAAAAATAAAAATAGAATTTGGTGTCTTGACCAATGAAAGACTTCCTCTTGAAACCCTATCATTCTTCGTCAAACCACATGAGCTATGTTTGTGAGAATGAACCTTTATCATTCAAATCATGATTGATGGTGGTCTAGTACTGTTTATTTATTGTATTTGTGGCCTTTTTAATCCAGATTCCTTAAATTCTTAAGGATGTTAATTTATCATGAGATGTGCAATTTTGATTCTTAATATTTTCCACAGTCTGTTAATTAATTATGCCCCCAGAAAAAGCATGATCTTTGTTTGATTCTAACTTCTTTTTTTGCTATTGTTTATGTGTACAAAGAAAGTAAATAAAGAAACTATTTTATTGAGAAATATGTAAAACTGTTCAACGTGCACACTAAGTCACTAACTTAGGTGGGCCATCAATATCACTTAGCATAAACATGCTAACGAATATGACATGATGACACTGAACCAATATCATTAACTTCTAATACACCTAGATAACATTATGAGCACAAACAACATTTAAAATTGACTTTTAAACAGACAGAAAGAAACATAATCAAGTAGTTTGGAATCTTGCTTTGTTTAAACAAAGTATTTGTATTCTTAATTAGGTTCTTTACTTTAAAAAAGTAACACACACAAAAGTTTGTTAAGAGTCCCACGTCAGATGATTCATAAACATGATAAATGTTTATATAGCTGGGTAGGCCACCCTCTTATGAATCGATTTTTAAGGGAACCTTTCGGATGCCTTTGTTGCACTATAAAATTTAATATGGTATTAGAGTCATATTCTGCCCAGTGGGTGTCGCCAGCCCTCGCTTTGGGGGTGTGTTAAGAGTTCCACGTCCGATGATTCATAAACATGATTATATTCTTATACAGAGAGAAGGAGAGAACAATAAAAAATTGTCATGCAAATAAATGATAGTATTTTTTTTCTACCAAGGGAACATAGTGAATGTTATAAGAAGGCTAGGTAGGATTCCATCCAGTTCACCATTCACCAATCACACCAATTCCGATTGAATTGCAATTCAAATTATTCGGTATGCTATAATATGATTATATAAATATAATTATTGACAATAATGCTGCAACACACAAAGTCTTGGCCCTACGTCAAAACCCACATATCCTTTCATTGCTTTCATTTGACATTCGACGCAAACATGTGTCAAGAGCAACACCCTGATCGGTTGGGACCAAACGACAAACACTTGAAGACGGGGGAGGAGAAAACCGACTCAAGTAATATCTTTACACTTTTTGAATGAATGAGCATGGGGAATAAGTTTAATGTTATTTTTACATTAACCCCTGCACATAGATTTAAAAGCTCAATACCAACAACAAACGCAAACTCGTAGCATTATGTCCCTTAACTAAGTTCTCCATGTTCGAATTTCAATTTTGGTTATAGAATAAATAGTATTAAGAACAAAATATCTATCATGTATGTGCTTATAGTCCTGGATGAAAATTAGTTGTTATTTTCGATGAGATTACTTTGTATCAATATTATAGTTATAAAAAAATTAAAAGTTTAATCATTTATTTTTATAATAACAACAATAAAGATCGAATTTAAGATTTAATACATACTATTCAAATCTCTTACTATTAGGCCAACTTGGGTTAAAAGTTAAATTTAAATTTGTTATGGGTGTACAATTTTTCATAATTATATATTCAATATTATTGCATTTGTTACCAGTTTAGTGGGGGTTTAATTTTTAAGCATTGTTAGTGTAAAAAAATTTACATGGCCAATTAATTAAAAATTATAATAAATGTAGGAATAACTTTTAAAATAATTATTAGAAAAGTCATTTTTTTATTTATGATTAAATGATAATATAATTTTTTTTTACAGATGTATAGACTATTTTCTCAATTCCCAATTTGTTGCAAACAAAATCATTTTATAATACATGCACAAGAACACATAATTGATATAATAATGAAAATAATTGAACTGAAGTGTTTTTTTAATCTTTCACATGTTAAGTACATTTTGGTTGTGTGCATGTGAGCACAGCAGTTCAAATGTTACAGCCTACTTAAATTAAAGAGCGTCTTATAAATTGTTCACGCACCAACTAACCTCTACACCAAATAACTCAATAAAAAATGCATGATTAATCATAGGAACAATATTTTAGCTGCCATTTTCTTATCTTGAAAAATAAAATAAAAACCATCCACCAAACACTTGAAGCACGACAAGGTGTAGGTGAATGAAAATGTCACGGTAACTAACATAATTCTTTGTTGAGTTAAAAGAACAAAGACAAGAAAGCACGCGAGATTAGTTTGAAGAGTGAGCTTCGTTCGTTCGCCCATGCCAAAGTGGGCACGGCGCACAAGCAAGCACAACTCACCCCCACCTACTTTCTCCTTGTCTAACGCAAAATGAGAAAGTGTGTCGTGATGTGGCGTGGAGGTGGAGGGTGTGAACAAGATAAATACATATGAATATGAGCCCCTTTCAGCAAAATGGAACCAATTTACGGAATGTTTTGCTTGAGTTTGGCATTTGTCAACCTCCCTCACAAGTCACAACTTTATAATATTTCCAAATAAATAATTACTTGTAATTTACTACATTTACGTTTTCACAATAACTAGTTGGTAATAATATTGGATAAGTTTGTTTAAACTTAAAAAAATAAGTGTTTTTTTATATAAGTAATTTTTAAAAAATAAATAGGATTCACTTATTAAAATAAGTAGACTTTTTTTTTAAAACAGAAATATTTTAGACAAATACAAAAAAGAAAGTTATTTATTTTATTAAAATAAATACTTATTTCAACAAATAAGTTTAAACAAATTACATTAAAGTGGGAAAATGAAACCCTTGGAAGACTGGATATATACTTTACTAGTGATGAAAAACAAATTCACTTAATTGGGTATAGCGGAAGTGTATTCGACTAACCAAATAGCCGAACACGCAAAAAGAGTTTTAATTTCGAGATTGCGTTATTGGAAAATGTCCAAGTATTTAGCTAGCTAAATGACCGAATACCCTCTTAGAAGAATTGTTCCAAGACATACGGATATTCAAGTCACTAAGTGCTAAGATAGGATCTATGGTATATGATTGGTCGAATAGCCAGATACATTCCGTCATGGTCGAATACTTTAGATAATCCAATCCATGATGACCAACCGTGAGGACATTATAATCAAGATTATTCATCCAATTATCATCATAACGATAATTAAGACTAGATTACGGAAAATGGTAATTAAGACTAAACTAATGATATCTCCATTTTTTTACTGGACATTGTTCATTTGTTGTCATGTTTTCCACTTTTCCCTTCTAAAATACTAGAACTCTACTCCATAGTTCATACTTTTATATCGTGTAACCCGTAAATTTTTGTTTGAGGCAAGCAAACCTCGTCTGCATTTTGCCACGTTTATACAGAACCAAAATTTAATATTTGATTTGAGCCATGCATTGATTTTCTGTCATTATACCATAACATGCCCTGTTTGCTTCAAATTTTCTGCCTTTCACTCGTCTTGTTATTTTTTTAATCACCATTACTGTGCTATTTAGGATTTCTTAGCCCGTCACACTCTCGCTGACAAATTTCTCCGTAAAACATTCAACAAATGACTATTTTATGAAAGCACTAATATGTAAACAACCACAATTATACTCGTATCATTCAACCAACCTATTGGTGATAAATCACTTTCTTTCTGTTACTCTCCATCACATCAATTATCTTATCTCAGTTTTTTCCTTTTTTTTTTTCTTATTTCTCTCTTTGGTATATTCTAAATTCTTCAAACTAATTGTAAAATTTAAATTGTTAAATATTGCTACTATTGTAAGACTAATTTTGTTAAAAATGTATGATAATTTGTTGGATCCATTTGGTGAATCTTTTATAACTGCACTGCTAAAAATAACTTTTCTAGGGTTAAAAATTAAAAATTAATGAAGTTATGTAAAATAATAAATAATGTTATAATAAAATCCGTAAAACAGCAAATTTAAGCAACTTAAGGGAGATTCATATACGGTTATATTAGCCAGCTCGAACAAGGAATCTACCTCTAGTCTTCTACGACCTAACACCACAAGACCAAAAATTAAAAGCACATTCACAATTAATGGAGTGGTCCACAGTGAACCCAGAATTTAAAAAATCAAATACAACTTAAGCCAGTGATTTATGAATTTACCTAAGGTTGTGAGTTCAAATATTGCAAAAGGAAAGCCTCAAACTGCAAAAGAAAAGAAAAATATTGCTTTTATTTTTTACAAAAATTGCTTTTGATTATATTCCCTTGGTCATCTGCCACTGAGAAAAAGTGAACCACCAAGTTGCAGAATCTAGTAAAATATATTAAATTTTCACAACCTCCAACCCAACTTCCCCAATATGTCTTTACTTTCTTTCTTCTTATGCTTTCTTCCCTCAACCCTCTAAAAATCACAGATTCTACCTTTTGATGCAAATGGGATCAACTCACCAACCCTAGGGTCACATACCAGCAAGATTCATTCGTTCATTCATCTCAAACCAAACCACCCCACTTCAATTATGGCACCATTTCCCACTTCCCATTATTACTTCAGGGCCTTCACTTTCTCCATTTTGTTCCTCAAAACCCTAGCTTTTGACCCAATTCCTCTGTTTTATTATGCTGGCTTTGGAAAAGATCTGAAATTTACGCCCAACGTGGCCCTTTTTGGTAATGCAAAGGTTCTCAACGAAGGGTCTGGGATTCATTTCTCTGGCTCTGGGAGTTCAGGAGACACTGGGAGAGTCATGTACAAGAAACCCATCAAGCTTTTTCAAGGTAAACCAAGGCAATTAGTGTCTTTTTCTACTTACTTTGCATTTTCAGTCTCATTGGAAGATGGGGGTGGCTTGGCTTTTGTTATGGCTCCAAAGGGTTCTGAAGGTGATATGTTTTATCAAAGTTCTTATGGGTTGAATAGTAGAAAATTTGAAGTTGTTGGTGTTGAGTTTAGTGCCTCAAAGGGTGGTAGAAAAGGGGTTTCTTCTAGTTGTCATGTCAACATGAATATTGGTGGTTTTGTTGCTAAAAAAAGTAACACCTCTATTGGAGAAAAGTTGCATGTTTGGATTGACTATGAAGCTAGTTCAAGGCGCTTAGAAGTGAGACTGAGTCAGCATGGTAAATCGAGGCCATCTTATCCATTGCTGTGGCAATCAATTGACTTGTCAAATGTGTTGAAGGAGAAAGAAATGTTGGTGGGTTTTAGTTCTGTGAAGGGGAATGACTCTCAAGCATGCTTTCTCTATTCATGGAGCTTTGTTCTGAGGAATTTCCCACATTCGATGCATTCAGAGCCCTTGGATCCAAAGGTCTTTGTCAAAAACACTGAAAGTCCAGTGGTTAAACAAAGGAGTGATTGCTTTTTGAGAGTTCTTGCTGCAATGATATTTGGTACTGGATGTGGAGCTTTGACAGCATTTATTGTGCTTTACTTGTGGACCATCTTTGGCAACAATAAACGTGCTGTGGTGCCAGAGGAATCTGTTGTGCAACCTGTAGATGTTGAATATAGGAAAAATGTCAGAATTGTTGTAGATAAAACCATCGAAGATGGTAAGAAGTAGAAGAACCTCATGAAGGAAGAGATTGGAGGAAGCTTGTGTTTGTAAATTTAGCTTGTCTTGTATTTAGGTTTTGCTCTATTGTAGTAGTAGTCTTGGTAAAGGGCCATGTACTTGGTTCTCTTTCCTGACGTTGTCCATTGTTTATCAAATTGAGATTGAGATCCAACTGTGTTAAAGATTGCTTACTTTTTTGAAACATGCCCAAATTGAGGTTATTAATGTACTATATGATGTTGTTGACATAGATATCATTGTATGAGTATAACCACTATCAACCTATATCAATGAATTGGTTACTTGGACTTTGTTTGGTAATAATTTATACCTACAAATTTTACTTCTCTTACGACTTATGGTTCCTTTCCATTCAAGAGAAGATTGTAAAGTCTATGGAGATATACAAGCTACTAAAAAAAAGCCTTGTGTTACTTATGGTTTTTCTGACTATTATTATCCAAGAGAAAATTGTAAAAAATGTGACCCCCTCTAATATTTCCTCTTCCATACTTGTAAATGCAGTAGTGTTGAAATCCTCTACAGCTCTATTCCTTCGAGCCATTTATGTAGCCTACGTCTAAATCTTTATATTTGTTATTACAGTATACATCACAATGGCCTAATTTGTTCTCATAATCCTCTACAGCTCTATTCTTTCGAGCCATTTATGTAGCCTACGTCTAAATCTTTAAATTTGTTATTACAGTATACATCACAATAGCCTAATTGGAGAGTACGGAGATTATGAGAATAAATGCTACATAGAGCCTTGTGGCACTGTAATTTTAAGAATCTCAATTATCTTTAAACGAAATAAAGTGTCACAAATTCACAATATTTGACAACATGGCAACATAAATTCAGAACAATAATATTTGAATTACTCTAATTCAAGTAAAAAATTGATAGAAAGGTAAAAATGGCATCATCAACTAGTGCACAAAAAGTCTTATGCTGAGTAGAAAATTTAGAGCCGTCGGGAAATTCAAACACACGCAACGCAAGCTCCCTCCCATAAAATTTAAATTTCACTCCCGGACAAATTTCATTTATCGGCACGAGGGAGCCTTTTTTCTATTAAAAACTTGACTTGACAAAGACTTTGATTAACTCTCCCGCTTGCGATTTGTCCTACAAGTTGGTTGAATAAATACGTAGTTGGTTTGAATAGATTCTTTTTCACTTCAAACTAACAGAACAGCAACCTCCAACAAAATGATCTGGTTGAATAAATTCTTTTTCAGGATATGCATAAAAGAGTGCAAGGCGTAAAAAAGAAACACCAATCATCGGGCATTTAGTTGGATTGAACATTTAGAGCTTTAAAATAATAGCAGTTTTATATTGTCTTCCCTACAAACAACAGGTTACATAAAAACGGAAACAAACAGAACCAGTTTTATAGAACAGTAATGGAAACTAGATCTAGCCGGAACAGAACCATCCCCTCAAAAGAGACAATCAACCGGCAACAGGAAGTTGCGGCATGTTATACATCTTCAAGCCACCGCAATACATTACCAAGTTCAAAATCACATATCATGTTGGCCATACTCCTCCTCCTCCTCTTCCTCCTCATACTCATCCTCATCAGCAGTGGCATCCTGGTACTGTTGATACTCTGACACAAGATCGTTCATGTTGCTCTCAGCCTCAGTGAACTCCATCTCGTCCATGCCTTCCCCGGTATACCAATGCAAGAAGGCCTTCCTCCTGAACATAGCAGTGAATTGCTCACTCACTCTACGGAACATCTCCTGAATGGAGGTAGAGTTGCCAATGAATGTTGAAGCCATCTTCAAGCCGGTTGGGGGAATGTCACAGACTGTGGATTTCACATTGTGGGGAATCCATTCCACAAAGTATGAGGAGTTCTTGTTCTGCACATTGATCATTTGTTCATCGACCTCCTTGGTGCTCATCTTTCCTCTAAACATGGCTGAGGCAGTGAGGTAGCGGCCGTGTCGAGGGTCAGCAGCACACATCATGTTCTTGGAATCCCACATTTGCTGGGTGAGCTCTGGAACACTCAAGGCTCTGTATTGCTGAGAGCCACGAGATGTCAAAGGAGCAAATCCCACCATGAAAAAGTGGAGCCGCGGGAAGGGAATGAGGTTCACTGCAAGCTTTCGCAGATCAGAGTTTAACTGACCAGGGAACCTCAAACAACAAGTGACACCAGACATTGTCGCTGAGATCAAATGGTTCAAGTCACCAACTGCACAAGAACGAAACAACACAGTCAGTATATCCTCATTGAACAATTGGACAAACTCCCTAATATTGATTGTAAAAACGGTTAAATGGGATTTGTAAAATCTTACAGCTAGGGGTGGTTAGCTTGAGGGTACGGAAGCAGATGTCATACAAAGCTTCATTGTCAAGCACCATGCACTCGTCTGCATTTTCAACAAGCTGGTGAACAGAGAGAGTAGCATTGTAGGGTTCCACAACAGTGTCTGAAACCTTTGGAGATGGGAAAACAGAGAAAGTAAGCATCATTCTATCTGGGTACTCTTCCCTGATCTTAGAAATCAACAAGGTTCCCATTCCTGATCCAGTTCCTCCCCCCAGGGAATGGCACACTTGAAAACCTGCAACAAGAAGAAACATCTCAAAATCAATCACAGAACAAACATTCAAATCCCCACCCACAAAGCCCTCCAAATAAACAACTCCATTTCAAAATTCAAACACAACATAAACTTCTCATCTCAGAAATCAACCCCAAACCCTGGAAATAAACATCATTTCAAAAATCAACCATAAAATATACTTTTCATCTCAAAAATCAAAGACAAAACCCTCCAAATGAACACTTCCATTTCAAAAATCAACATGTTTCCAAATCAACCACAAAACACATCAAGTCAACAAAGATTACAACCGTCTTCAAGAAAAACACATGCAAACCCAAAAACACCAACAAAACCCTTAGAAACAAAGTCAATGACACACCCAATCCAAAACCACCCCAAAACCCCTAAAAAGCTATCACCTTTAGACAAAAGGTAGCCACTCACAAACCCTCATTTGCGAACCACCCACAAAACCCTTCCATCACACAAACCATCTTTCATTCACTCAACAAATTCACACAAAGAATTGAAAACCACCACCCCACACCCTAATTTCGAAAAACCAAAAAACCACCCACAACACTAAAAACAAACCCAACAAACCCTCATAAACTTCTCCATGAAACCCACAAAACCAATTCAAAACCCACCAACAAAACCCTAAAATGCTGCAACCTTTACCAAAAAAAAAACCCCACATAACACCTCCATTTAAAATTTCAAACACAACATAAACGTCTCATCTCAGAAATTAACCCCAAACCCTGGAAATAAACACCATTTCAAAAATCGACCACAAAATATACTTCTCATCTAAAAAATCAACCACAAAATCCTTCAAATAACCACTTTCATTTAAAAAATCAACATGATTCCAAATCAGCCACAAAACACATCTAAGGCTACCGTCTTCAAGAAAAACACATGCAAAACCCAAAAACACCAATAAAACCCTTAAACAAAGTCCATGACACACCCAATTCAAAACCACCCAAAAAACCCTAAAAAGTTTCCACCTTTAGACAAAAGGTACCACTCACAAACCATCATTTGCGAACCACCGACAAAACCCTTCCATCACACGAACCATCTTTCATTCACTCAACAAATTCACACAACCAATTCAAAACCCACCCACAAAACCCTAAAATGATGCAACCTTTACCCATGAAACCCCCTCAAATACCTTGCAAGCAATCGCAGTTCTCAGCCTCCTTGCGCACAACATCGAGAACGGAATCAATCAATTCCGCACCCTCAGTGTAATGCCCCTTGGCCCAGTTGTTCCCTGCCCCGGACTGCCCGAACACAAAGTTGTCGGGCCTGAAGATCTGCCCGTACGGCCCGGACCGGACGCTGTCCATGGTGCCCGGTTCGAGGTCCATGAGAACCGCGCGCGGCACGAACCGACCGCAACTGGCCTCGTTGTAGTAGACATTGATCCTCTCGAGCTGCAACTCCGAGTCCCCACCGTACCTTCCGGTAGGGTCGATCCCGTGCTCCGCGCAAACCACCTCCCAGAACTTGGCGCCGATCTGGTTGCCGCATTGGCCACCCTGGATGTGAAGGATCTCACGCATTTTGAAATTTGAGGGAAGAAATGAAAATTAGGTTTTGCAAGAGAGAGAAAAAAGAGGGTTTTGGGATTGAGTGGTGTAAGATGTGGGTGAGGGGTGATTTTATATAGAGAAAGTTGGTGGCTTCTTGTTGCAACGGTTGGATTTTGATTATGGGGGTGGGGTAAACGGGTGTGAGCTGTGAATTTTTTTTTTTAATTTTTTTTATTTTGATGAGAGAGGGTTCTTTTGAAATTTGAAATTATTTGAATGTACAGCTGGAGGGTACTGTTTTTTTGTGGACCCTATGCGGGTGAGTGTTTCTCTCTCTCTCTCTCTTGTGTGATGAGGGGGGCAGTCAAAACTCAAACGGACGAGTTTTTATTGAGATTTGAAACTTTTGTCCTGAGAATTTAATTTAAAATGTTGGGGAATTTAATATTGTGATTTGTTTAAAAGAGATTTAAAACGGGTGTAATGACAAGTTTGCTGGTCTAATTTTGCGGGATGTGAGTGAGTTTGCTCAAAAAAGTGGAGCCTTTTCTCAAATTTGTTTTGATTGATTAAGGGAATTGGCTAGGGTGGTTCAGTTAATCAATCAGGCGGTATGGTGGGCCAAAAGGTGTGGATCATTAGATTTAATTAATGTAAAATATTGGATGGTGGGGATTTTTTACCTAGTACTCTTTGAGATGATCTTTTGTTATTTTATGTATATGTGTATTTTGAAACTGAGTTTATTAAAATGTACTGTTGCATATATGGATGTGTAAAAAATAGTTTGGACTAAACCAAACTAAAATCAAACTGGAACTAAATTGGTTTACACTTAAATTGGTTTGAAAAAATAAAATTACATGGCTTTAAAACTAGTTTTGATTCAAATCAGATTGCTTCTTCCAAAGAGGTTTGGTTCACTAGTAATTGAACCTCTCTCAAGTCTCAACTTAGATTGAGCCAAAGTATAAGGCTCTCGAATTAGTCGACTATTTCATTATTTCTTATAATCGAACCTTAAATCGCAATCTTGTCTAAGTTGTCACTTCAAATCACAATCTCGTAGATTCACAATACCAAATCCTAAATCCAAATTTTGCATCTTCGCAACGGCGATCACAATAGTCATGGTGGCAATCATAATAATGGTGGCGGTGGTGGCGGTGATGGTGATAATTGTAATGACAATTTTGATGTAAATTAAATCTTTAAGATATTTGATTTTTTTTTGGTAAATCTTATGAAAATTTTATGGTTAAATAAAGTTTCAATTTGAATTTAAAATGTTTTAATCTTGACCTTTCATTTTAATCTAATGGTTGAGACTAATCATTCTCATTCTCACATAAGATAATTATTCTCATATGATACATCCTCTCTCTCTCTCTCTCTCTCTCTCTCTCTCTCTCTCTCTATATATATATATATATATATATATATATATATATATGCTCCAATAAAAGTCAAATTAAAACAATCACAATTTATTCTCATAACATTCTCAATAAATAAAATATTTAAATAAACACCAACACCTCAATCAATTAAATAAACAACATAAACACAATTCAGTGGTCTCTAGAATCACTAGTGTATTGTCCGGGGTCCACAAAATGGATGTGGCGCTCCAATATGCATGTCAGCCATAACACAGGAGCACGAACACCTCGCCCTTAGCATTTGGGCTACTGGGTTGACAAATTATCTCTAATACCTCATTATTTAAATATTAATGATAATGTTGCAATCCCTTATCCCCTTATCAAGAGGTAGGTACTTAATTATCTATAAGATACACATGAACTATAAGCCACAGCTTATCTACTAGCTATTATCTACAAGCTAGGAATTATCTATAAGGGTTTTTACATCACTGTAACAGCTCCAACAAACAAGGACCTGAAGTTCCTATCTGACTCTATAAATATCAGGTTTTATCTCACCCTTTTCATTCCATTCTCACCTAACTCATGTACTTACTTTAGCATCAGAGTCCTTTGTTTTGCAAGTCCCTCTTCTTGTCCTCCTAACAAAGGGTTCTCACAGTCCGACATGCGAGATCGTGGAGCCCACCTTTGGCACATCCACCCTGATGTCGATCAGCTCCAAATTTTGGTAAGTATATTTGGCACCCACTGTGGGGCCGCAGTAAAACTTACCCCACGACCTCTTTTCTAGTAATGGTTAGCATACAGTCTGGCCTCAGATGCAAGACCCCTCTAGAAAGCTCCAATCCTCCCCCAACAACCATGATAGACACCAACACTTTTTAGAAACTCTAGACACGTATTGCGGAGATGAAGCAATGCCATGAGGAGGAACTCAAAAAGCTGAAGGTTGACCACAACTAGTTGGAGGCTCGTGTCAGATGCCCCTAGGGCGACGAGCACTTTGCCCATACAACGAATGAACATACTTGTCGCAACCTACCCTTCGGCGGGAGGGCAACGCGAGACTCACGGGTGCGTCTTCCAAGAAAGGAAAAAGCGCGGAGTCGCCACTAACGTTTATTCGAGGAAAACGTCGGAAAAACCGGAAAGGTGTGGTCTACGAACTTTAAGTGTGAAAGGTTCGGGAGTTGTTTTTACGCAAGGGGAAGGTATTAGCACCCCCCACGTCCATCACAAGGGACAACAACCTTTAATCAAGTGTACAAATATGACTTCAAAATGTTTTATTTTCCCCTTTTTATGTCTTTTTGTGTTTTTATGCTTTTTATGCTTTTTGTATTTTTTATCTTTTTGTGGTCGACAAGGGTGTTTCCCTCGCTCCTACGTATCCTCAATTGCGATGAGGAAATCAGACCTACGTAGTTCTTTGAGAACTAAATGTTGGTTAAGTTGTTTTTATCTTTTTTCGCAAGATATATTTTAATCGAACAAAAGGTCATTTAAGGCGTTGGACCATTAAACGATCTTTTGATTTTGAAAGGAGAGAAACGTCAAGGCGTTGGAACATTAACGATCTCTTGGTTTTTTAAAGTAGAGAAATGTTAAGGCGTTGGACCATTAACAATCTCTTGGGGTGGTCGACAAAACTGGGGCTTTTGCTCCTACGTATCCTCAATTGCCATGAGGAAATCAAACCTACGTAGTTCTTGCAAAAGCGGTAAAGTTACATGTTGATTTTATGCTTTTGAACGGTCCATGTTAACCGATAAAAGCAAAGAGGACCGTTTAAGGCGTTGGATCTTAAAATGGTCTTTAGTGATTTTTGCGGACAAAGCTTGATTTGTGAGTTGATTTTAGCCTTAGTTTCACTTTGGTTATTAGTCAATTCATTCAAGGAAACTTCCAAAGAAAAATGTCCGATTGATTTTTTTGATTATTTTACTCAAAGATATTTTGATTATTTTATTATTATTTTTTCAAGATATTTTGATTATTTTATTATTATTTTACCTTTTTTGGTTTAACCATGGTTACAGCGTGAACGATCAGTTAGATTTTGTTTTAACAATGATTAAACGAGATTACAACACAAATGATTGGTTGAAATTCATTTTATCATTTATTAGGTGAGAAAACGACTTAAATAAACGGTTAAAGCACATTAAAAATGGAAGAAAAGAAAACTGAAAGTAAGCGAAATGAAAGTGAAAGTACACAAAACAAGTAGGGACCACTAAGGGTGCATAGAATGAATTGAAAGATTCGATTTCGGGAACTTACCGATTGAAGACTGAAGAACGACAAAGAACGGTGAAGAACGATGAAGAATTTCCACAGAATCGCTTACGGAAGCACTTCGACTCGATTTTTCTTCACGAAAACGTGTTTTTTTGCCCAAAATAGTCGAAATGCATAGCTTAGGGGTCATGAATATTTTTGAAACAGCCCCCCTCCCCTATTTATAGGGAAAAAGGAAGGTGTTTGCCGCCCAGAGGCTTCTTGAGGAAGCTTTCTAAGCGCACCCAAATTACTAAGTTCACCCCCCTTTTCGTACTTTACGGAAAAGTTACGGAAGCTTTACGGAAGTGTTTTGGATTTGATTTCATCTTTTTTTTCTCTTCCCTTTCACCAATGTTAAGTGAAATATGCTTACCCAAGGTTTTTGGAAATTTTACGGAAGCATTACGGAAGCCTCGGAAACCATTTTTCAAAAACGTGGAGGAGCTTGCTGCCCAGTTGCTTCCTCCTTAAGCAACCCAACTTCCAAAATGTTCCGGAAAGGCTAGATTCGAATTGCTATTTACACCTCTATCTTGATAAGTTCACCCCTCCATTTTTGTGTTTTTGGTTGTTTTCTTTCCGAAATCTCACGAAACTTTACGGATTTTGTAACGACATCCATTTTCTTTCTGGAATATTGTGAAACTTTACGGATTATGCAACAATGCTCTTTTTGACTTCCAGAATGTTGCGAAACTTTACGGATTACGCAACAATGCTTCTTTTTGACTTTCGGAATGTCGCGGAACTTTACGGATTACCTAACGATGGGTGTTAAGTACCTCAAGGCGGTCAAGTGAAGGTTGCATGCCCCCAAACAATGGTCCCCCAGACGAAATTAATGTATGACAATTGCCCCTCTTTACTTACCTTTTATTGGAGATAAAAGCGAAGTAAAGATAAGACACTAATTTCGTTCAAGCAGAACATCATTCAACCGGTCAATATCCCAACCAGCGGAACCTATCATTCAGAAAGAAAGAAAAGGCATCAGAAGCGTCAACAAAACTTCAATGTCTTGAAAGCGATAAAATGGGATAACCACGATGTTTCCACGTGCTATCGCACTTGATCGTCCCTGCTAAGCAGAGAAGAATCTCATGCGTCATTGGGGCTTGAATGTCTCTGGACGACTAGAGTAAACCTGCAAAAATTTTGAAAATAATCAGAATCGAATGACCAACATCATCCTGATACCGTCGAATTCGTTTGCCTCGATTGACGAAAGGTGTGGATGACCATAAGGTATCTCCGCCTACCACCTGACTTCCCAGGTCATGGTTAATAGAAAACGTTCATGTAGATAACCACTTGGGTATCTCCACATGTCATCGGACTCGCTGTCTCGGGATGACAAAAGGTGCGGATAACCATACGGTACCCCCGCATGTCATCAGACTTGTCGTCTCTAGATGACAAAAGGTGAAGATAACCATACGGTACCCCCGCATGTCATTGGACTCGCCGTCTCTAGATGATAAAAGGTGCAGAAGACGACGTTAGTCTCTGCGTGCTACCGGACTCTGAGTCTGACGGATAGCAAAAGAGTGTGTGCGGGTTACCGTATAGGGCGTCTCCGCGTGCCAACGAGCTCACAGGTCACGATAGCGAAAGGTGGGGCGGTCGATAAAAGTGGGGCTTTTGCTCCTATGTATCCTCCATCGGGATGAGGAATTCTGACCAACGTAGTTCTTGCTTTGTGAGACTAAAATAGTCTCGGTATTCTCTCACTAAAATGCGAACATGTTTTAGTAAAGAAACAGAACCTCCAACTGATCAAAGCAACATATGATTCTTGATGAAAAACAATGTGTCTATTGGGGAAGGAGAGTATGATGATGAAATTTTCTCATAATCATAAATGAGATTTGGGATGTTAGCACTTCGTTTCTAAATGACCATTTAGAGGAAACACTGGGTCCAACAAAAGAAAATCACTCAAAGTGTATCAATCTCACATAGGTAAGTGTTTTATCCTAATTCCGAACCATAGATATGTCATGACTTGATTTTGCAAATCATTTCCTATCAAATCAAAGATTACATGCGTGATCATGGATCAGTAGGAATTTTTCGGGAATGATATTTTGGTGAGGAATTTGGTTCTAAGTGTTTAAGCCTTTCCTTTTTCTATTCTTGTTTAGTGCAGGGCGAGAAAGTCGATAGCGCACAAGATCTTGGTTGTCGATCAAAGGGAGAGGACCACTGCAAGTCGTGGTTTCCTTTCTTTTCTTGTTTACCTGTGACAATTCTGTATCGGGAATTTTCTTTCTTTTTTGCTTTCTCCCAATCTTTGATTGGGAATTTCCTTCTTTTGCTTTCTTTCGATCTTTGGTCGGGAACTTTCTTTTTCTTTTCTTTCTCTTTCTTCTGAAGGCAAGGTTTATGGTGAGTTGGGATTTTGGCTGAAGGCTTGTAGAATGGATGGACATGATATATGTTAGGGTGTTAGTTTGGCTAGCGGTTCAGGGATAAAAGGGATGTCCCACATTATTTCCATGACACACATGCAACAATAATGATTAGGAAATTTTATGCAAAACTGGTCATGCATGCACCCATGTGGACACTCAAGCATTAAGTTTTTATGGTCAGGTGACACTAGGGCTCAGGATTCATTTTCCCTATTTAAGTCAACCCAGTGTTTCCAAAACATGTTCTTTTATCAATTCATGCGTTCATCTGAGTCCATTTTGGGTGTTCGGGAAAATTTTCACAGCATTCACCCTTCAGGCGTATACACATTTTTTTCAACAAAAACCCTTCGTTTCGATCGGCGAATTTTTCCAAAGAAAAGCTGAAAGTTATTTCTTTTCAAAAGCGTGTCGGCCTTTTAGTTAACCAAATAATTTTTTATTATTTATTATTTTTCCTTTTCTGACAAAGTTGACATCTGCGATCTCACACACACACACACACACACACACACACACACACACACACACACACTCACACACACACACACACACACACACACACACACACACACATATATGTATATATTTTTCTTTTCTAAAAAGTTGTGCGAACGAATGTACACATGGCCTACCTACGTCAAATCATCAAGTAAACGGAAACAATGCAATGATAAGTCGCAATGAAAAAAAATAGTGACAACACAATCGAGAGTCGTAATGCCGGATCACAGTGGAAACAGAAACAATAACTAAATGTAGTAACGTTAAATCACACAAAAAAACAAATAACTGAAAGAAGTAATGTAAATCATAATGGAATTAAAAAGGGTGGCGACCTTGGTCATGTGGCTCCGCTCCCTCCCAAGAAACCAAGCAGGTCAGTCATATCCTCATCCATACGGGATTCATCCGCCACACCAGGGGATCCTGCAGGCTCCTCCCCTGCCTGGGCATCGGGCCAGTCTCCAGGCCATGCGACCTCAGCCCCAAACTGCTCTGGGGTAGGGCATACAAAAGGGGCGGAACCCTGCCCCTACTGATTGAGGCTGAATCGGTAAAGACACTCATGTATCTGCACATGTCCACGGTGGTTGGTCGCTTGCTGGGCCACGTGAACGCTCATCTGTGTCAGGATGACATACACCAACTGGCACTTAGGCAGAGGGAGGTCGGAGTTGTGGTCACTAGGCAAGACATCGCTGAGCAGCAGTGTCATCCATATCTGGGTCAAGGTAGTCATGCTGGTGCGCATGATCCGCACCCGCCTCCCTGCAACGGTCCGGGCGAAATCCTGCCCCGGTATGCACAGCAGCTGGGCGATGGCTTCCTCATCGAAACCGTCTGCCTGGCTCCTCCTCTGGCTGAATTCACACTACTGGTCTTCCTCCAAAATCAGCGGGTTGCCCAAGAACTGGCTGATGGCATCTGCATCAAAGGGGACCCAGTGACCCCTCACCCATGAGTGCATGTCCCGAACCCCCTCCTCAGTGGGCCAGGCATTGGCATAAAATTCTATGACTATCTCCGGGTCGAACTTAGCCATAGGGGTCACTAGTCGTGCCCAATGCCTGCAAGCTATCTCTCCCTAGAAGTCAGGGTACTCATCTTCCCTGAGCTGGACACGCCTCTCCCTGTGGAATGACCATCCCTTGATGGCCTCGAAGCGTTGTTGGTGCTCGACACTCCGAAAACGGTGACTATCAAACTCTGAGGCGGCAATGGAGCCTTCTCCAGTGGCGTCCCTTCTAGACCTCTTTGTGGAGAGTTTCTTCGGAGCCATTTCCTGTGAAAAAATAACTATGCTGCCTCCTAGTAGTGCTTCTCGATCATCTAGAGCTGGACGTGGGACAACGATCTGTTGATCACGGGCCTAGCATCCATTCGTGCCCGTCCCTGAGTACCTGAAAGCAGGAAATAACATGGCGCAGCACATCGTGATCACGCTACCACTTACCTCGATTCATCTTTGTATTGGATTTGGCGCGGTATTTGACCATTGCTTAAAACAATCCTGTCCCGGTCACAAGATAACAAAATATGCATGTACATGCGTATGCATGAGTATTTTCAAACGCAATAATTCTTTAGCAGAAACTTGTCTGGTTTAGTCTTAATTAAGCGCTTGGGGCACCCCTATGGACTGAGCGAAAAGGGCTTGGGTCATTTAAAGACTACGCATCTTTTAAGGCACAAAGCGAGGATCAAAACAACGAAACCCCAATCCTACGTCCCTTAAAAGACTGCGATGAGAAAAAAAAACAGAGGATAGGAATCCCTAAGGGAAACCACAAAAAATTAAAAACATGCAGCGATTTCCTTAATTGCCCCAGGTCTTTAGCGTAGTATCGCTTGACAACGTCGGAGTTCACGGGTGAAGGTATTTCCTCGTCATCCATGTTGGCGAGCACAAAGGCCCCTCCGGAGAAAGCCTTTTTTACGACGAAAGGCCCTTCGTAGTTCGGGGCTCACTTTTGTAGACAAAGGATCAAGCTGAAAGTTTTGATGATGCCAAAGGATTACATGAATCATATGCTTCTCAAAGATTTACTCAAGACAAAGCAATTAGAGATATTCAAGATGGATAATCAAGACAGTCTATAGAGTCTTAGAAAGGATATTAAATAGGAAGGGAATTCCTATTGAAATCGCAAAAGGTTTGGCCAAGAATTTTAAGTTAAAAAAGTCTTTATCAACAAATTTACTCTCTGGTAATCGATTACCAGAGGATGTAATCGATTACTAGTGGCCAAAACTGATTTACAATAGCTATTAAAATTTGAATTCAAAATTTGCACTCTGTAATCGATTACACATATATGGTAATCGATTACCAGCAGTTTCTGAACGTTTTAATTCAAATTTTAAAGAGTGTAATCGATTACACACTTATTGTAATCGATTACCAGAGGAGTTTTTCAGAAAACATTCTCAACAGTCACATCTTTTTATGTGGTTATTGAATGGCTATCATAGGCCTATATATGTGTGACTTGAGACACGAATTTCACAGAGTTTTTTGAGAACAACAAGTGTTAATTCTCTAAAAGAGCAAAATTGTTTTATCCTCTTAAAGATTCCTTGGCCAATTCAATTGCAACTCATTAAGGAATTATTTGAGCGCTCAATCTATAAAATCCATCTCTTTCTAGAGAGATTCATTCTTCTTCTTCTACTCATTCTCTAAGGGATTAAGAGACCGTGGGTTTCTTGTTGTAAAGGAATTCTAAACACAAAGGAAGGATTGTCCTTGTGTGTTTAGAACTTGTAAAAGGAATTTACAAGATAGTGGAACTCTCAAGCGGGTTGCTTGGGGACTGGACGTAGGCACAAGGGTGTGGCCGAACCAGTATAAATCTGAGTTTGCACTTTCTCTTCCCTTAATCTCCTTTGTTTATTATTGCTTTACATTCATATTCAAATTGTTTTATTTGAATTAATATTTAAGAAGTTCATTGTTAAGGGAATCTATAACTTGAAAAGAAAGTGAAATAAATTTTAAATTGGGGAAGTAGTTTGGAATATCTTAATTCAACCCCCCCTTCTTAAGATATCTGAGGTCACTTGTCTAACAACTTTCCCCTATTGTCTTTCAGGGCTTGGGAGACTTTCTTCAGTACCAGGTCCCCTTCGCTGAACCTGCGCGAGCGTACCTTCTTATCAAAAGTGTTCTTCACTCGTTTCTGATATAAATGCTCGTGGCTCATGGCGGCCAGACCCTTGCCTTTTATGAGATTAAGTTGATCGAAATGTGCTTGGGCCCACTCTGACTCCTTTAATTCGGAATTTGCCAAGATTCTTAATGACGAGACTTCCACCTCAAATGGCAGCACAACATCCATTCCGTATACCAATGAGAATGGCGTTGCCCCGGTTGATGTGCGCACTGAGGTTCGGTAACCATGTAGCGTGAATGGGAGCATCTCATGCCAATCCTTGTATGACACAATCATCTTCTGGATAATCTTCTTGATATTCTTGTTGGCTGCCTTCACTGCTCCGTTCATCTTGGGCCTGTAGGGTGTGGAATTGTGGTGTTGGATCTTAAAATCCTCGCACATTTCCCCTATCATCTTGTTATTCAAGTTGGTGCCGTTGTCTGTGATAATCTTCCTTGGCAAACCATACCGGCATATAATCTTCCTCTTGATGAACCTGACCACCACACTCCTCATGACGCTAGCGTATGAAGCAGCTTCGACCCACTTGGTGAAGTAATTGATTGCCACTAGAATGATACGATGTTCGTTCCCAGCTTTGGGCTCTATGGCCCCGATCACATCTATTCCCTACATGGAAAATGGCCATGGTGCGGCCAAAACATTCAGAGGCAAGGGCGGAGCGTTGACATTGTCCGCAAACGTCTGGCATTTGTGACACTTCCTCACATGGAGACAACAATCGCTCTCCATGGTGAGCCAATAGTATCCCGCCCTTAAGATCTTCCTAGCCATGGCGTGCTCGTTAGCATGCGTACCGAAAAAGCCCTCAGGGACCTCCCCCAGCATGCTCTCAGCTTCTTTAGCGTTCATGCATCGGAGCAAAACCATGTCATGGTTTCTCTTGTATAGTATGTTTCCGCTCAGGAAGAAACCGGTCGCCAATCTCCTTAACGTCCTCTTGTCGTTGTCAGAAGCCTCCAGTGGGTACTCTTTGCTTTCAACGTATCGCTTGATATCGAAATACCAAGGCTTACCATCCTGCTCCTCTTCCACCAAACAACAATGTGCGGGTCTACCGCGACACTTGAACTCAATGTATGGTAGGTCTCCGTGCGGTGTCAGCTGGAACATGGACGCTAAAGTGGCAAGCGCATCTGCCATTTGATTTTCCTCTCGGGGAACGTGATGGAAGGAGATCTCATCAAAGAACTCAGCCAATTCCTTGATATGGGCCTGGTAGGGTATCAGTTTGTGATCCCTAGTCTCCCATTCTCCTCTCAGCTAGTGAATCACCAGCGCCGAGTCTCCATACACCTTGAGTAGCTTGACGTTGAAGTCAATTGCTGCCTGGACGCCCAAAGCGCATGCTTTGTATTCAGCCATGTTATTGGTGCAGTCGAACCCCAGCCTGGCCGTGAAAGGTATACATTGATTGTCCAGAGAGACCAGTGCTGCTCCAACGCCATGGCCTAGAATGTTTGACACCCCATCAAACCACACAATCCACTTGTCCCTATCCTTGTCTAGCTTTTCTTCAAATGAGGCCATAATGTCCTCATCCGGGAACTCGGGATGCATGGGTTGATAATCATTGAGAGGCTGCTGAGCCAAATAGTCCGCCAAGGTGCTTCCCTTTATCGCCTTTTGGGTGACTTAAACTATATCGAACTCGGATAGCAAAACCTGCCACAGAGCGATCCGCCCCGTGAGAGCAGGTTTCTCAAAGATGTACTTGACCGGGTCCATCTTGGATATTAGCCAGGTGGTATGGCTCAGCATGTACTGTCTTAAACGGTGGGACGCCCAGACTAAAGCACAACATGTCCTTTCCAGCAGGGAGTAGTTCATCTCATAGGCTGTGAATTTCTTACTCAAGTAGTAGACGACTCGCTCTCTCTTCTCGTACTCGTCATGTTGCCCTAGCATGCACCCCATTGACTTGTCCAAAATCGTCATGTACAAGATGAGAGGTCTCCCGGACACTGGCAGCATAAACACGGTAGGGTTCATGAGGCACTGTTTGATCTTTCCAAACGCCTCTTGACAGTCCTTGTTCCAGTGGATGGATTGGTTCTTGCATAAGAGCTTGAACAGCGGCTCACAGATAGCGGTGAGCTGTGATATGAATCTGGCAATGTAGTTCAAACGCCCCAAGAAACCTCGGACCTGCTTCTCGGTACGTGGTTCTGGCATCTCAAGGATGGCTTTTACCTTTTCAGGGTTCACCTCTATTCCTTTCTGACTTATGATGAAACCAGTAATTTTCCTGACTTGACCCCGAAGGTGCACTTAGCGGGGTTCAACCTCAATCGATACTTCCTAAGCCTTTCGAACAACTTCCGCAGATTGACAAGGTGTTCCTCCTCAGTTTTAGACTTCGCGATCATGTCGTCTACATAGACTTCGATTTCTCGGTGCATCATGTTGTGGAACAAAGCCACCATAGCCCGTTGATAGGTTGCCCCAACGTTCTTGAGCCTAAAGGACATCGGTTTATAGCAGAACGTCCCCCACAGGGTGACGAAAGTGGTCTTTTCCATATCCTCTGGAGCCATCTTTATCTGATTGTAGCCGGAGAAATCGTCCATGAAGGAAAACAAAGTGAAATTGGCCGTATTATCCACGAGGACATCGATGTGCAGCAGAGGGAAATTGTCTTTGGGGCTGGCTCGATTTAGGTCCCAATAATCCACACACATTCGTACCTTCCCATCCTTCTTAGGGACTGGTACAATGTTGGCATCCCATTCCGGGTACCGAGCGACAGCCAGAAAGTCGGCGTCAAATTGTTTCTTTACTTCTTCTTTTATTTTCAGGGACGTCTCAGGCTTCATCCTCCTCAATTTTTGTTTTACCGGGGAACACTCAGGATTTAGAAGTAACATGTGCTGTACAATGTCAGAACTTAAACCGGGCATATCTTGGTACGACCAGGCAAAGATGTCTTGGTAGTCTTTCAGCAGGGCCATTAATTCTTTACGGATGGGTGCAGTCATACCCGTGCCTACTTTTACTTCCTTTTTCCTACTGCCGGTTCCTAGGTCTACGAGTTCTGTCTCTTCCTGATGCGGCCTCATCTCTCGGTCCTCTTGAGTGATTATCCTCTCCAGCTCTAGGGAAAGCCCTACATCCTCTTCCTCTTCATTCTTCATCCGGCTTGCTTCTTGCTCGAAATCGATGGCCAGGTCCCCGGTATTGGTACCTTCATGGGACTCGTCATTGGATCTGTATCGTTTTAAGCGTAACAAGGAAATAAACATGCAAATGAATGAGAATGGGTAGAGGCATAGGAACAGATGGAGAAAGATCTTTATATTATAACTTCAAGAACAATAGACATAATGCCTTAACAAAAGGAAACCCTAAAGTCTAGGCCCAACCGTAGAGTTTTAAAGCTAAAAAAAAGGTTACATTATGCTTGTCGCGTAAACGTCCGGGCGTTCCTCCACCCACCAATTTCCTAGTTGGAAACTTGGAGGGCATGGCTGTACCAAATCTGATCTCCTCAAGGAGTCCTCATCGCATATCGCGGCAACTTGTCCTTCACGTCTTAAACCCGCACTTACGAAACTCCTACTGATGTGGCACGGCGGAGCCTCTTTGGCTTGCTGTCCCGACCGCGGGCCTTGACCTTTGTCCTTCCTTTCAGAGATATTTTTCCTTATGTCAGCCTGCGTAGGTTTATAGTCTAACCCAAACTTCCCACGGTTTCCTCTGCTGCTTACCAGGTTGGTCCTGCCGCCGTTGTTCTTGCCCAAACCCATTTCGGGCTCGTAGCCGTGCCCCAGCATCACCCGGGCCATCATCATTGCCGCATCGGACAGGCGGGGCTGCCTAGAGAGGGAATCTACAGAGGTGATGCTTACTACCTCAAAAGATTGGAAAGCCATTTCCAATGACTCCTTTGCGGCTTCCATGTAAGGCATAGAGGAAGGACAACTTACCAGGACATCTTCCTCACCTAATACTATGACAAAATGTCCTTCCACTACAAATTTCAGCTTTTGGTGGAGTGTGGAGGGGACGACTCCCACTGAGTGAATCCATGGACATCCCAAAAGACAGTTGTAGGCCAGATTGATATCCATCACTTGGAATGTAACTTGGCAGGTATGAGGCCCTATTTGTACTGGGAGGTCGATCTCTCCCTTTACCTCTCGGCGGCTGCCATCGAAGGCCCGGACCACCATGGAACTCGGCCTTAGATGGGAGGCGTTAAATGGCAACTTCTCCAACGTGCTCTTGGGCATCACGTTCAGGCTTGAGCCGTTTTTGATGAGTACTTTGGCCATAACGTGTTCCATGCATTTGAATGACACATGCAAAAACCCTGTTATGTCCTCTCCCCTCAGCGGGGATTTCCTCTTCAGTGAAGGCGAGGTAATTATTGGCTGTGATGTTATTGACGATCCCCCCAAAGCCTTATATGGAGATGTCTTTGGCTACGTGAGCTTCATTCAAGACTTTTACCAGTAAAGCTCGGTGAGGCTCAGAGCTCATGAGCAGCTCTAGAAGGGAGACTCTAGCTGGGGTCTTGTTGAGTTGTTCAATGACTTTGAACTCGCTTTGTTGGATAATGCAGAGGAACTCGCCGGCCTCTTCGAGTGATACCTCTTTCTTGCCACAACCCTCTCTTCCCTCGGAAAGATCCTTCATCGGAACATCCTCGTCTGGTGCGGGGATCACCTTGACATTTTGTCCTTCGGTCACCTTTGCTTTCCCTTTAGTGGTTGCGGGATGCATCGGCAGGTCAGGGGGTGCGAACACGCGACCGCTGTGGGTTATGCCGCTCAGCCCGGTGATATTGGTCACTTTGGTCGATAGTGAGCTGATATCGATAGCTTCTTCCTTCTTACCACCCGGAAGGGCATACCTCCACGGAACTGCTTGGCTGTTCTCGTAAGGAAATGGAATAGGTCTACTGCCCAACACTGCCGAGGGGTGTTGAGGTCTTTGGGGAGTCGTGTCCTTAGTGAAGTGTATTACCAAGGGTTTAGGCTTTTTAGGACCTTCCTTATCTGCCAACTGCATGTATACATGTTGTTCCTCCTCCCCCTCATTGCCGATCTCAAGCCGGCCTTGGTCTATCATTTGTTGCAATAGATCTCCTACGGCTGAACATGTTTCCATATCATGCAGCATGCCTGGATGCATTAAACACGAATCCTCGTTGTGCTCGCCATGGGGAATCACGCCCGCCTTTTGCAAGGCTTTGTAGATAAACCTTCTAGAGGTCGTTACGTCCTTCAAAAGTTTAGGCCCGTGCGACCTACTTACCTCGATGGCATTAACAGCTCCTCCTCCATGATTAGCAAGAGGGTTTGTCTTTATGTTGGGCCCGTCCTCTTGAAATGTCAACCATCCAGCTTCTATCAAACTCTGGACCTTGTTCTTCAAGGCCAAGCACTGCTCGACTGAGTGGCCCGGGGCTCCCCCATGGTACGCGCAGGTTGCGCTAGGGTTATACCACTTTGGGAATGGAGGCTGGGGGATCTTTCCCAGAATCACCACAGCCAATTGGTTGGCGATGAGAGACGGTAAGAGATCCCCCTACGTCATTGGGATCAGGGCAAAAATCTTAGCTTGCCTTGGAGAGAAGTTCCTTGCCGTGTTGGGGCCCGTGCCAAAGTGGGCATTGTTGACTGGATGAGGCCGGGTTGGAGCCGGAGCCTAAGGAGTCCCCCCCTGTGGGGGCGTGGGCGCCCTCGGTTGGGCGAGTGCTGTGTCGACTGAGCCCCCAGTGCGAGCCGGAAAACTCGGATGATGCTGTGCATATTGGTGGGTACCGTGGGGGGTTTGCGGCGGCTTGGGTCATGCAGATGTTGAAGTGATGGTATGGGCATCTTTCTCTTTCTTCTTTGCCCCAGCTATTCCGGTCCTCTTACCGCTGGCACCTACCGGGGAGACGTAATCAAACTTTCCCCTCTTCAAACCCACCTCAATCCTTTCTCCGGCGAAAACCAAGTCCGCGAAGCTAGAGGGCATGTAGCCTACTAACTTCTCATAGTAAAATACAGACAAGGTATCCACCATTATAGTAACAATTTCCCTCTCGACCATGGGAGGGGCTACTTGCACTGCTAGGTCCCTCCAACGCTGAGCGTATTCTTTAAAAGACTCATGTTCATGTTTAACCATGTTTTGTAGCTGAGTCCGATCATGAGCCATGTCAAAGTTATACTGATACTGCCTAAGGAAGGCGGTAATCAGATCCTTCCAGGTGTGGATGCGTGAAGCTTCTAGATTAGTGTACCAGATGACCGCTACCCCAGCCAAGCTATCTTGAAAGAAATTCATCAATAACTTCTCATCCCTGGAATACGCACCCATCTTGCGACAGTACATTTTTAGGTGATTCTTAGGACAAGTCGTCCCTTTGTACCTATCAAAGTCAAGTACTTTGAACTTCGGAGGGATGACGACGTCCGGTACCAGGCATAAGTCGGTCATGTCTGTGAACGGATAATCGCCGCACCCTTCAACCGCGCTCAATCTTTCTTCAATGAGATCGAGTTTCCCTTTTCCTTCCGCTACCCGGGGTGGCCCTCTCGCGGACAGAAACATTGGCTGCGTTGGGTGGTTTCGAGGTTCTCCCGTGATGTTGGGTTGAAGTAGTGCGTTGGGCGCCGGTCCCTCGGTGGGAAACGGGGAGTAGGAGTCGACGCCTCCCTGAGCATGCTCTCGATGATCCTCGTGGACCACGTCAGGATGTCGAGGAGGCTCCCCTTCGAGGATGAGGGGAGGAACGTGACCCGCGTCGTCACGTATGACTGGTGGTGTGTAATTAGGTGGTAAACCATAGGGGTAATTTCCTCGGTTGTACCCCGGATGAGGGTTGCTGATGTGCCCCGGTGTGCTTCTCTCTCGTCCCACTTTGTTTGGAATAGGGTGGTGCGCGGTAGTTGGGAGAGTCGGGTCTGCTTCGGTAGCCGAACTAACAGTGGCGGTGGTGGCCGTATTACTCTCCATTAGTTCTTTCATTCCCAGCATGGCATCCATCATGGAAGCCATTTGTTCTTTCAAAGCCGACATGTCGACTTTCATCTGTTCCTGTACTTCCTCTAGGTCACCTATCGTCCTAGATTTGGATCTGGTGCGATAGGGATGCCTGGGGGCGCGTTTAGTTATGGCGTATTTCCTAAAAAGACCAAATGTGAGGAGTAGGTAATGAGGAATGAATGTATGCTAGATAAAATGTGGGAGTGATTTGATTCACACTAATTTTTTAGAGTAAAATCACGAGATAAACTCATTTTATTCAAAAAGTTATAACTAGTCAAGATCTGAGTAACAATACAAACTTCCTAGCGGTTCCTAATTATATGGGCCATTAAGTCTATCATATGTTGACAATAGCTGAGGAGCCCATGGATCTCCTCGGGGGTGGAGTAGGCGTCTGCCATTGCTTTGGCCTTGGCCAGCAATCGGGGAAGTTCTTGACTCCCGTTCAAAGTAAGAGCAAACCGGTCCATCCACATCGTTGCTTCTTGATGTAACGAGTCAATCACCCTTCCTCTAGCCTCCTTTTCTGCGTACACCTGGGCATATTCGTCCACCACTTTGTGCTCGTGGGCGGTGGCTAAATTTAATTCTTCTTGGTACTTGCTGATGATGGCTAACATGTTTATTTCGGTTTCGCATAACCGCTGAGACAAACTCCTCTTTGACCTTAGGCAAGTCTTCAATTCGTCCTTTAGAATCAAACCATCTACTCGCGACTGGTCCCTTTCTTCTCTAAAGAGCTTAAGCTCACTGTTACTGCCCCACAGAGCCCCTCAGAATTTGTTCCGGCCATGTTCTTCCCTACAGGCCCTCTTGGTCTCTTGCTCCAAGGCCTTGGTGGTGGCTATATTGACGTCTCTCAGTTTGGCATTCTCCTTTCGGATCCTAACAGCTGCTGACTTGAACTTTTCTTTGACTGTTTAGGCTTTCTCAAGTTCTGTCTTGAGGGCCTGTACCTCTTCGTCTTCTTTCGGAGTTTCAACCTCCATCCCCTTAGTGGTCCTCAAACTCGGGAGCCAATCCAGATCTTGTGCGTAAGCTTTCAACCACCTATGGTAACCGCTGATGGGCCCGTTGCTACTCCCCCTAAGTTCCTTGTCCTTCCTTTGCGACATTTCCCATGCCTTGTGGACCCTCTGAAGCACCCCCGCGTTGGTGCTATTGAAACCTCGTGTAATAAAGGGTATGAGGCCTTCCTCTGATGGCGCCCCTCTCATAGGGTAACCAAGTTGTCTTATAGTGAGGACGAGATTCTAATTGATGCAACCCCTTGTCCCCATCAAGGGAACATTTGGAAATTTCCCACACGAAATAAGAATCCCGGTTCTTCATTCCTTCCATCGGGGGAACCAATTGACAGACGCTCATTCTTTGCTCACTAAGAGTCGGTCCCAGTTTGCCTTTTTTTTCTCGGTGTATGAGTGGTGGCCTTCTAGCGGGCAAACGTGTCTCATCTCTTGGCGAAAGAAGTGTGAAACCAACCATACGTAGAGAGTCGGTGTACAAAAAACGGTCCTTGCATTGTTCTTTTCACATCTTCAGTCGAATGTGTCATATAGATCGGCTAAGATAGCGACAACCGGGCTTTCCTTGCGGTCGTAAAAGGTGAGAAAAGCATCAATCACTGCCCGATCCACCAACCCATCCACATTTGGAAAGAGGACCACCTCGAAGATCAAAAGTGCCAGGATGTCCATGAATGGGGCCCATTCGTCTTGACTTGCCAAGACTCTCGCCTTTGCTTCCAAACATTTCCTTGGTACTCCAACCACCCCATTTTCGACTTGCTTCCCGCAGTCCAATTCTTGTGTTGAGATTTTGACTATTTTTGAAATTCTAGCTAAGGAGGGATAGAATCCTGAGAAAAGATACGGTTTCCTTCCTCCCAAAGGGCATCCCGGGATCTCTTCAAACTCTTCCACCGTAGGTGTTAACTGGAAGTCCCCAAAGGTGAAGCACCTCAAAGGCTGGTCATAATATTGGGCGAGGGAGGCAATGGCCTCCGTGGAGACCTCAGCCATGGTTAGGTCCCAGATCTTACCATAAGCTTTGCGAAAGGCTTGTCGCTGGAGCTGACCCATCAACTGTCCTAACTCTTTCAGATTGGCGATTCCTAGGCTCTTGATCTTGACTTGATAGAACCTCTTTTTAAGCCAAGGCGTCTGACTCGATCCCATGTTTTACTAAAGTGGAATAAAAACCAGTGCGAATCAAGACTCTGTCATCTATCACAGGTGAAATGGATGAATGCATGAAGAAATGCGTATGGCACAGATGCATTTTACGGATACGAGAGCCCGGGAGATTATCTCCTTCTTACATACAACATTCGGCAGCATAGCGCCCGATGCATGCATTTAAGGTGACATGGACCTTCCGTCTTCTCGTGACAAAGTGAGGGGATCAAGACGCAACTTGTGCATGATGACATGATGCAGATGCGAAAAAGAAAGGGTAACAAGGAGATGTACACAGCATGGCAATATCCACAAATAATCATACAACAAAGGCGTACATGACATTTAGGTTATATGCATGGCAGTGTTTAAAAGACACGCAGCGTGTTCGCTTCGTGCCCCTATTTTAGGGACCTAAACGGGAGGAACTAAAAGGCTTTTAGTGATAATTCCTAAGGTGGTCATATCTCTCTTGATGGTTTCTAGAGGTATCATCCCCTTTGAAAAAACATATTGCGGCAGTAGGGACTACCAGCAACAATATGTTATCAAAGAGAAAAACTCTAGATGAGGGTTCACTATTATCAAGCAAGTCGAAGACCCAACATGACCTCAGATTCACCTCCACTCCTTATGTTCCCATGGACCCGGGTATAGGGCCCCTTTTCAACTCACCGTGTGTACAAATAGTGTTGGTGTTTGTGTGCATCAAATGAATAAATATCTATCGCATGCATACATTTCAAAAACACACTAAAAGCATCAAAGAGTTATATACAAGAACATAAGGAAAAATAAACGAAAACGAACAAAGGAGAAGTCATGGTAAGGAATGCACACTGATTGATTGGCCTAACTCCCTAAAAACAGTCCCCAGTGGAGTCGTCAACTGTTGCAACCTACCCTTCGGCGGGAGGGCGACGCGAGACTCACGAGTGTGTCTTCCAAGAAAGGAAAATGTGCGGAGTCGCCACCAACGTTTATTCGAGGAAAATGTCGGAAAAACTGGAAAGGTGTGGTCTACAAACTTTAAACGTGAAAGGTTCGAGAGTTGTTTTTATGCACGGGGAAGGTATTAGCACCCCCCGCATCCGTCACAAGGGACGACAACCTTTAATCAAGTGTGCAAATATGACTTCAAAATGTTTTATTTTCCCTTTTTTATGTCTTTTTGTGTTTTTATGCTTTTTATGTTTTTTTTTGTATTTTTTTTATCTTTTTGTGGTCGACAAGGGTGTTTCCCTCGCTCCTACGTATCCTCAATTACGATGAGGAAATCAGACCTACGTAGTTCTTTGAGAACTAAACGTTGGTTAAGTTGTTTTTATCTTTTTTCGCAAGATATATTTTAATCGAACAAAAGGTCATTTAAGGCGTTGGACCATTAAATGATCTTTTGATTTTGAAAGGAGAGAAGCGTCAAGGCGTTGGACCATTAACGATCTCTTGGTTTTTGAAAGTAGAGAAATGTTAAGGCGTTGGACCATTAATGATCTCTTAGGGTGGTCGACAAAAGCGGGGCTTTTGCTCCTACGTATCCTCAATTGCGATGAGGAAATCATACCTACGTAGTTCTTGCAAAAGCGATAAAATTACATGTTGATTTTATGCTTTTGAACGGTCCATGTTAACCGATAAAAGCAAAGAGGACCGTTTAAGGCGTTGGACCTTATAAAACGGTCTTTAGTGATTTTTGAGGACAAAGCTTGATTTGTGAGTTGATTTTAGCCTTAGTTTCACTTTGGTTATTAGTCAATTCATTCAAGGAAACTTCCAAAGAAAAACGTCCGATTGATTTTTTTGATTATTTTATTCAAAGATATTTTGATTATTTTTTTATTATTTTTTCATGATATTTTGATTATTTTATTATTATTTTGCCTTTTTTGGTTTAACCGTGGTTACAGTGTGAACGATCGGTTAGATTTTGTTTTAACATTGATTAAACGAGATTACAACACAAATGATCGGTTGAAATTCATTTTATCATTTATTAGGTGAGAAAACGACTTAAATAAATGGTTAAAGCACGTTAAAAACGGAAGAAAAGAAAACTGAAAGTAAGCGAAATGAAAGTGAAAGTACACAAAACAAGTAGGGACCACTAAGGGTGCATAGAATAAATTGAAAGATTCGATTTCAGGAACTTACCGGTTGAAGACTGAAGAATGATGAAGAACGAACGAAGAACGGTGAAGAACGATGAAGAATTTCCACAGAATCGCTTACGGAAGTGTTACGAAGGCACTTCGACTCGATTTTTCTTCACGAAAACGTGTTTTTTTTTCCAAAATAGCCGAAATTCATAGCTTAGGGGTCATGAATATTTTTGAAACAACCCCTCTCCCTTATTTATAGGGAAAAAGGGAGGTGCTTGCCGCCTAGAGGCTTCTTAAGGAAGATTTCTAAGCGCACCCGAATTACTAAGTTCACCCCCCTTTTCATACTTTATGGAAAAGTTACGGAAGCCTTACGGAAGTGTTTTGGATTTGATTTTCATCTTTTTTTTCTCTTCCTTTTCACCAATGTTAAGTGAAATATGCTTACCCAAGGTATTCGAAAATTTTACGGAAGCATTACGGAAGCCCCGGAAACCATTTTTCAAAGATGTGGAGAAGTTTGCCGCCCAGTTGCTTCCTCCTTAAGCAACCCAACTTCTAAAATGTTCCGGAAGGGCCTAGACTCGAATTGCTATTTACACCCCTATCTTGATAAGTTCACCCCTCTATTTTTTGTGTTTTTGGCTGTTTTCTTTCCGAAATCTCACGAAACTTTATGGATTCCGTAACGACATCCATTTTCTTTCCGGAATGTTGTGAAACTTTACGGATTAAGCAACAATGCTCTTTTTGACTTCCGGAATGTTGCGAAACTTTACGGATTACGCAACAATGCTTCTTTTTGACTTCCAGAATGTCGCAGAACTTTACGGATTACCTAACGATGGGTGTTAAGTACCTCGAGGCGATTAAGCGAAGGTTGCATGCCACCAAACAATGGTCCCCGGACGAAATTAGGGTATGACAATACTCAAGGAGAATCATACCCCCAACACACCATCAACACCCAAGACGATCCTAGTCTCTCACACATACACCGCTAAGAAGGGCGGACGACTCGTCAACTGATGTAGCTCCATGTAGAGCTTGTAGGCCTTGGATCTTCTTCATCAATGGAGTCATTTGCTTCTTGAAGATCAATGACAACGGGATGGATAAGGAGGAAAGGTTATTGGAGACGCCACTTCAAGGATAAGATGAGTTAAGAACAAGCTCACCACTATAGGATACCATGGATAAGAGCTTGAAGGTAGAAGAAGATGAGTGGAGGGAGAAGGAGAGAAGGGGCACGAAATATATGCCTCAAATGAGGTCTAAACTTTTAAGTGTAATTTCTCAAATGATCAAAGTTGAAAAAATGCAAACACAAGGCCTTCATTTATAGCCTAAGTGTCACACAAAATTGGAGGGAAATTTGAATTTCTATTCAAATTTCACTTGAATTTGAATTTGAATTCGTGGAGCCAAAATTTTACTAATTATGATTAGTGAATTTCAGCTATGGTTCAACCCACTAATCCAAGATCAAGTCCAAGATTCTTCACTAAGTGTGCTTAGGTGTCATGAGGCATGTAAAGCATGAAGGACATGCACAAAGTGTGACTATATGATGTGGCAATGGGATGTAGCAAGCAAATGCTCACCTCCCCCTTAGGCTGGACCAAAATTTAATTGGATTGGGCTTCTCCCAATTCAATTAAATTTCTCTCCCAACACACACATCAAATAGTGCACTTAATGTTTGTGAAATTACAAAACTAACCCTAAGACAAAAACTAGTCTAGGTGCCCTAAAATACAAGGGCTGAAAAATCCTATATTACTAGGGTACCCTCCCTACACTATGGAGCCCTAAATACAAGACCCAGAAATACTAAAACCCTAATCAAATATGTACAAAGATAAGTGGGCTCATACTTAGCCCATGGGCCCAAAATCTACCCTAAGGCTCATGAGAACCCTATGGCATTCTCCTGTATCTTTGGCCCAACTTCTTGGTGTCTTCTATCCAATACCCTTGGGGGTAGGATTGCATCATGGATGCCGACCTACCCTTAGGTTGGAAATCGCTCAACCCAGAGCACTATGATGGAACCACAGATTCAGACGAACATTTGAATGTGTTCCTCACCCAAGCAAATCTCTACACCAACAATGACATAATTTTGTATCGCATTTTCCCAACACCCGTCAAAAGGGCAACACTAACATGGTATGAAGGACTCCCTCTGAGGTCCATCGACAGCTTCAACACCCTTATCGAGCATTTCAATTCTTAGTATGCAACTAGTTGGTCACATCGCATGACTTTCATTGCGTTGGCCAGTCTGTGACAGGCATACGATGAATCCCTTCGAAAGTTCATGGATAGGTTTGGATGAATTGTAATCCAGATCCAAAATCTTAACCTGAAAGTATCACTACATTCCATACAGTATAAGCAAAAAACCTCCCAACAATATGGACAAGTTACACGAACAAGCCAAAGGCTATATTTAGATGGAGGAGATTTCAAGGTTATAAAACGAGGTCCGACAAGCTGGAAAAAAGCAAGACAAAAGAGAAAGAGGTACCAGGACCGACTCACACAAGTCAAACAAAAGACACAAGCCAGACAAGCGTCAACCTCTCCTAAAGGGACCTAGGTACGAGCGTTACACACCTCTAACGGTCAATCGAGCCATTATTCTTAAGGAGGCCTTCAACGCAGAGGTGCCCATAAAGCTACTTCTGCGACTTCCTCCCAGGCTGGGGTTAGACAAAACCAAACATTATAGATATCATCGTGATCGAGGTCGTACCCGAATCAAAAAAACATGAAAATGCAGTAACTAGGAAGTGATCCTAGGTCGTTTCCCAACGAGCAGTGACAAACCAAATGTTCATAATATACTTGCAGTAACAGTAACAGTAACGATTGGGGGGGGGGTTTGTTTGTTTTGTGATTAAAGAGCAGAACAAGTAAACTGGAATACGAAACTACTAATATTAAAAACGGGTTGTTTCCTCTGATTCAGAAGCCATTCTCTTATCCTGGGTTATGGAGAATTCGTCCCTAACAGTCAACCACTTAATCCAACCCTATTTCAATTTACTAAGCGAAAATCAACTTAGGGTTTTCAATACGTGATTAGGCACCACATACACCAGTTAGCCCTTCGTCCATTAAGCATGAACGCAAGTTAGGCTCAGAGGCAATTAATCGAACACGAAGCTTGCACTGATTAATATTCACGAATTTGGGATACTGGTGAAGGGAGAACTGCCAGGAAACCACATTACAAGCGAAACCTCAAAGAGAGTTGGGCTTCGTCCTCAAAAAGGAAACAACACCAGAAAATCTAGCCTTCCATGGATTCAAACAGAAAACACAATTGAAACATGAAGCAGAAACGTAAATGAACAGAAACGTAAACGAACAGAAATGTAAAATGGAACAGAAACGTAAATGAGAGTAGAAGAAGAAGCAAGAACGAAATTGTAATTAGAAGCAGAAAACGTAAAATTGCATTACGAACTCAGAAGCATCAAAGCAGAAAAACGAAAACCCTAAAACAAAAGCTCTGAATAATGAATAGCATCACAGAATGCCTTGCACGAATCCCAAGGCTGCTATTTAAAAAGAGTCACTCAAAGTCACTGGGCCCTATTACAATACTCTGGCCCAAAACGAAATAAACACTGAACAACATAAAATAAAATTGCGAAATTTCCTAATTAACTAAGGTAAGCGCTGCTTAATTTGCCCTCTTCAAGTCCATAACCAAAATCCGGATTAAGCCCAATGTTTCATTAATTCCTGAAATTAGATTAAAAACATCAAATTAGCTAAATGAGCCCAAATAATAAAACTGCCTGATTAATTGACAATTAAGACCAATCAGTAATTAAAATGGTGCAAAAAGGGTTTAGAAAATAGAAGAAAATGATGGCACATCACATCGCAATTATGGTCACAATATAGAAGATTATTGAGCTTTAAAGGATAAGATTGAAGAGCTTATACAGGCTGTATCTCTAGCCCAATTTGTGAAGAGGCCTAATAATCACCTACCAGGAGCAAGACCCAGAGGACACCATGAGGACTAGCACAAAAATCACGATGCCAATAAAAAATGGGACAGAGCAGAAGACAGAGGTAGACAGAGGCATCACCACCAAAGACATGAACGCCAACCTCTGCAAGAACAGGAAAACGAGCCCGCCCAACAAATCAGAGGTGTAATCAACACCATTGTGGGCAAATTATCATATGGATGGTTGTCTAGTCAGTCCCGAAAGTGGCATCTCCGCGCCATTCAAGATATCAACATCAACTTAGTCGACATACCACCACCATGAAGTTTCTCTCCCATAAGATTCACCGATAGAGACTTCAAGGGCATTAACCTTATCAACCAGGACGACCTCATGGTCGTCTCCATCGTGATTGAAAATTTCATGGTGTCCAAGGTCCTCATTGACCAGGGCAGTTCCATGAACATACTTTACTAGAAAACATTCCAGAGGCTCGAAGTCTCATCTAACACAGTCCAACCACACTCTCGACCACTCCTTGGCTTTTTCAGAGAAAGAGTAGAGACCAAAGGCTACGTCGACCTAATGACCACTTTCGGCCAAGGCCAACTCTCAAGGAGCTTCACCGTCATGTATTTAATCATAGATGTAGATACCTTCTACTTTGCTTTGATTGGCAACAAAACGCTAAACAAACTTGAAGCCATTGTCTCGACACCACATCTCAAGATGAAATTCCCAACCTTGATGGGAGAGATCATGACTGTCAAGGTAGATCAAAAGCAGGCCCGACAATGCTATGTTGAAAGCTTGAAAGCGGAACCATATCCCCCTTCTAGGTAGCTAGACAAGCCTAATGCCATAACTGGTGATAGTAGTCAAGTCATAAGCTTAGACAAAGGGTCTCCAATCCGAACCCTGATCGTCTACAAGGCAAGTTTGGGAGATCAAGATGGTGTATTCGATGTGGATCCATGCGACGACACTGTTGGAAAATGCCCAAAGCCTATAGAAGAACTTGTCAAGCTGCAGCTCAGACCCAAATCTAGGCAATTTATGCAGCTTAGTAGGGACCTTACTAGTCACGAGTACAAATGCATAGTTGAAGCTCAGTAGGGACCTTACTAGCCATCTGACATGTCAGGTATCCACCCTAGCATTATATGCCATAAGCTGGCCATCTGTCCCCAGGCCAAACTAGTGTCACAAAAAAAGAGAAAGATGGGAGAAGAGTGACGCAAGACAATCAAATAAGAGGTGGACAAGTTACTCAAAGCCAATTTTATTAGAAAAGTTAGGTACTTTACCTAGCTAGCCAATGTCGTCATGGTCAAAAAAGCCAACGACAAATGGTAAATGTGCACCAACTACACCGATCTCAACAAGGCGTGCCCCAAGGATGCATATCCATTGCCTAGCATTGACAGGCAAGTCGACAACGCGTCTGGGTTCCAAGTACTGAGTTTTCGAGATGCCTATTTAGGATACAATCAAATCAAAATGCACACCCAAGACGAAGAGAAAACAACATTCATAACTAAGGATGCTAATTTCTACTATAAGGTCATGCCCTTTGGCCTGAAAAATACAGGCACCACATACCAAAGACTGATAGACTGGATCTTCAAACAACGATATGTTGGAATGTCGAGGTCTACGTGGATGACATGGTCGTCAAGTCCCATAGCATAGCCCAACACATGGCAGACTTAGAAGAGGTATTTAGAGAACTCCACAAGTACGAGATGCACCTCAACTAAGAAAAATGTGCTTTCAAGGATGGTGGAGGAAAGTTCCTGAGGTTCATGATCACATGTTAGGGAATAGAAGCCAACCCCGCCAAATGCACAATCATACTAGCGATGCACAACCCTATCAATGTCGGAGTAGTCCAAAAACTAAACGAAAGACTAGCATCTCTGTCCAAGTTCCTCCCAAAGCTCGTAGAGAAAGCGAAACCACTCTACAAGTTACTTAGGAAAATGAAGCCATTTTCATGGGATGAAGCTTGCAAGCAAGCTTTCTTAGCCTTTAAGAAAACTATTGCCACACCACCAATCCTGAGTCAACTCAAACCAAGAGTACCCTTACTCTTGTACCTCTCAGTAGCTGACAAGGTTGTCAGCTCAACCCTCGTGTAGGAGGATGAGAAACACCAACTTCCCATCTATTTTACCAGTCATATCCTTCATGATGCTGAGAAATAGTACCAGATGATATAAAAGGTAGCGCTGGCACTCATTACCTAAGCTCGATGCCTCAAGCCATACTTTCAAAGTCACCAAGTGGTAGTCAAGATGAACTACCCTATCAACAGGTGTAGTGAAAGCCTGAGCTGGCAGGAAGGATGACAGCATGGACCGTAGAACTATTAGAGTTTGATCTCCAGTATAAACCTCATGGCCCCATGTAGACACAATTCATGGAAAACTTCCAAACAGAGTTTGTTGGCAACAACCAAACCACCCTAGATTGGTGGAACCTCTACGTGGATCGAGCGTCCAAAGTAACATTATGAAATTTCGCTAACTGAAAATCTATGTTTAATGTATTTCTTGTGTTATTTGATTATTTGATTGATTTGGATGAGTTGAGATGTTGTGTGAATTAGCTATGTATGATTGCTTGATGTGAATATTAGGTTATGTGGAGTTTGATTGACCTATGTTGAAATTGTGAGATTTTAAGTTTTACCCAAACCTGTTTTGGTAAAACTGTGATCCTAGACTCGTTAACCGTTGGATCACTTTCAAATTGGTAATCTAGGTTTGTAACCCAAGTCTACATGTTTTGACCATTGGGATGTGCAAAATAACACTTCTGGGAATCTCTCTTAGTGAGACAAGCGCATTAAGCGCAATTCTAACTCGAGACAAATTGCATTCAGCACAAAATGTCGCGCTCAGCGCAAATTCCAACTTGAGAGGAATTGCGCTCAGCATGAAATGTTGTGCTCAACGCCAGAAATTGAATTTCGCTTTGCGATACCTACAGATTATAAATACGTCCAACAGTGTAAAGTTATGCATTTTTAGCTCTTTCTCTCTCTAAACTCCGTTCGAAAAACCTAGAAACTCCTCTTCCACCACCCATGACCATCGGTGGCCACCACAAGCCGCCATTGCTTGCCACCGAACCACCGCACGGAGAGGAAAATTTTAATCGGAGCAGAATCCTTAGAATCCACCTCAAGGATTTGGTAGAGAAACAAGCTTTTAATCCTTTCTTTCGTAGTTTATCTGAGGTAACCTTGACTTCTATGCCTTTCTCCTAGTTAGTCTGAGCTTCTCTTAGTATCTCTTGCTTTTTGGGTACCATAATAGGATTTTTTTACACTTCCTTTGATAAAACCTTGAAAATGAGACGTTGTAAAAGTTATCTTTTATAAAATTAATGTTGTCTTCATGACCTTCGCTGAACCCCGGTCACATTGGCGTGATCGAAATTTCGGAATGATGTCTCTTTGTAGTAGAACCCGAAACACCCCTTAGCCTATTTTATTTTGATAGGGGTATTTGACCCTGAGTGTTGATATTGACCTTGTTTTTGAAATCTATACTAAATTGTCTTCGATTTGGTATATAGAACTTTGCGTTTGGACCGACGAACGTGAACCTGAGAGGCCTTTGAGCGACACAGAGAGGAGCTGACAAGAGTTCACGATAGGTGAATAAAGTTTATTATAATTTATGTCTTTGATACCATAATTGGGGTCAGGGAACCCAATTATAGGAATGTATGTTTGTCCATGTGCATGTTGGTTTTCAAGAAAAATAATGTTTTCGACTAATGAGATGCGATACATCTGCTATTGATAAATGATATTATTGTTTTATTAGACTTATGTTGTCTAAAGACCTGGGGAGTGTGAATTTCAGGCATGAAATTTATATGTATGTATATGTGAAATGTGATTACTGATGATGTTGTTATTGATGATAATAATTGATAAGAGACGATGTTGGTGTTTATGATAATATTGATATGGGGTGATGTTGTTATTGATGATAATGTTGATATGAGATGATGTTGTTATTTATGATAATATTGTTGATGTTGAGAATGACATTGAGATGAGATGATGTTGATGTTGAAAAAGACATTGAGATGAGATGTTGTTGATGTTGTCATTATGATGATGTATGATGTGTATATACATGGGGGGTGCAGTGACCAAGTTGGATATCCCTGATGGGGGAAATAGAGTGGTTAAAGAGTTCAAGCATCTCTAGAGTGAAGGGATGACTTAAAATCTTTAATTATCCACGGTCAGTGCATTGATGGTGCCCATGTGTTATACTTCATACTGCATGGAAATAGTATAAACTTTGTCAATAAGTATTTGTAGTTTTTCATGAGAGAAAATACTTGTACTTGGGAGCATGTCACTCGGTTTGGAACTCCCTTGTGACTCAGGGTGATCATATGGGAGGGGGAAGGGGAGTTGCCTATGCACGACAGGGTGATTTCGATACTTGTTACCTAGTTTTCATGAGTGTGAGTATCGGGTGGACATGCTCAGGCTATTTCTTGACGAATGGTACCACATTGCATTTAAGGATTAAGGTCAAGTGCATGCATCATATTGAACATGATTGATTGGAATTGTGGAAAGCTTATGACTACTTGTTGAGTGTATGTTGGACTAATGGACATTTTATGTATGATTATGATATTTGTTAATGTTTTCTTACTAATCATGGTCATTTGATTTTCGTGTTGATTCCTTTTATAATAAACTCACCCTTGCAATTTTTGTACCGTGTGGTTGATACTTGTGATGATCGCAAACCTTCGTTCATGGGAGCAGACAGACAGTAATAAATGACATGGAGTGAGGTTCTTCTGTTGGAGCTGCCAAGCCGACGTGATGACATTTGGATTATTTTGGGAAAGAGTTTTGTTTTGTTAATCAACTCCTCTGTAGTTGGTTCTGTAATTCTTTTTGAATTGAGGATGTAAATCACAAATTTAATTATATATATGAACTAATTTACTTTCCGTCATGTGAATGATGTGTACTAAGTTAATATATCTATATATATTCATTTAAGTATTTGTGTGTTGTTTGGTGAACGTATATCGCGAAAAATTTACTCTAATTTTTCATAAGTAAATTAACAGAATTTTCATTTAAAAATTGAAATTTACGCAATTTAAAGTAGTGATATCATAGCGACAAAGTGGGTCGTTACATCCAATGTGAAAGGAAGTGAGGCAGGTATCATCCTTTAAAGGCCCAACAATGTTCATTTAGAGCAAGCTCTCAAGCTCAACTTCAAAGCCTCAAACAATCAAGCTGAATACAAGGAACTTATAGCAGGCCTAAAACTAGCAAAAGAAGCTGGGGACAAGAAGATAAGATGTTACACTCACTTGCAGCTTGTCCAAGGGCAAGTTGCCAACAAATATCAGACCAAGGAAATAGTATTGCTCAAGTACTACTATCATACCCTAATTTTGTCTGGGGACTATTATTCGTTGATCTTTTGATCCTTGCTAGTCGACTTATAGTGTTGAACGCCAGTTACAGTGCGAAATAGATGATCACTCAATGTTTTGATCAAGAATGCAAAAAATACAAAAAAGGAGGGCAAAAGGGTCTTTTCCTTGGTTTTCTTGACCCTAGCTCACCCAGGCTAGCCTTTGGCTCGCCTAGGCCACCAAATAGCTTCATGGTGAAGAAACCAGCTCGCCTGGGCCGCTCATTGCTTCAGCACTAAGGCTTAGCTCGCCTGGGCGAGCTGCAACTGCCCCAAAGTGACCCTTTGCCTATAAATAGGCGTCCTAGGGGTGTTTTAAGGGGTTCCAAGGTTCAGAAGTGGAGGGAATTGAGAGAACTAAAAAAGAAGAAGAAGAAGAAAGGAGAGGAAACGAAGCCGAGGTGCTATCGAATCGCAATTGTGATCAATCTCTACATCATTCCTTGTTCGATGTTCTTCGTGTGACTGTTGGTTAGTTTTATTTTTTTTGGTTTGAATGTGATCTATGTACTCTTAGGGGTCCCCCTTTTTATTATGTGCACATTCATCTTCTCCATCTATCATTATTGATCTCATTTTTCTTTGTAAAGTTCAATCTTAACCGATCGCTAGTGTTGTAAAGTTGTCTTTAAAGAGATCGAAAGTTAATAAACAAAACCAAGATAAAACCAACTCATAACTAACTTCTTTTTATCAAATATCTCGTGAGATCATTTCAAGGTCCAGCGTCTTTACGATTCTCTCCGCTTTTCAAATTTAAAAGATTGTTTCAAGGTCCAACACCTTTACGATTCTCTCCGCTTTTCAAATTTAAAAGATCGTTTCAAGGTCCAACGCCTTAATGATTCTCTCCGCTTTTCAAAATTTAAAACATCGTTTCAAGGTCCAACGCCTTAAATGACTTTTTGTTCGCAATTAAAATAAATCTTTCAAAAACATAAAAATCAATTTAACACACAAACATTTAGACTTAAAGAACTACATAGATCTGAATTCCTCATTGCACCTGAGGATACGTAGGAGCAAGGGCAACACCCTTGTCGACCCTAAAAATAAGAAAATATAAAAAGGGAAAAGTAAATAATTTTGAAGTCATGTTGCACACTTGATTAAAGGCTGCCGTCCTTTGTGACGGGCGCATGGGGTGCTAATACCTTCTCCATGTGTAAACAACTCTTGAACCCTTATCTTCAAAATTCGCAGACCTCTTTTTGGCTTTTCTAACGCTTTCTCTTAAATAAATGTTGGTGGGGATTCCACGCCTTTTCTTCATAAGAAGACGTATTTTACCTTTCGCCTCGCCCTCTCATCGAAGGGTAGGTTGCGACATATGGCGATTCCACTAGGGACTGTTAGAGAGTTAAGCCATTTGATCAGTGTGCAATGTTTTATCGTGACTTCTTCTTTATTTATGCTCCCTCTTCTCTTTTATCTTATTTTTGTCCATATTTGTGTATAAACTTTGCTATGTTGTTGTGTCTGGTGTGTGTCTGTCTATCTATTACATTCGTGGTTAGAAATATTTTTGTTCTATGCACACATGGCACCTACACCTTTGCACACACGTTGAGATATTAGGTCCTATACCTAAGTCTATGAGAGCCATAAGGAGTGGAGGTTGATCTGTTGTCATGTTGGGTCTCCGACTCGCTTGATAACAGTGAAGCCTCATCTAGAGTTTTCCTCATTTAGTGATGCATTGTCGCTGATAGTCCCTATCGTCTCAATGTATTACCTAAGAGGATGATATCTCTAGAAGCCAGTAAAGTTACATGAAACCACCCTTGGGAGTTGTCACTAGAAGGGGACTTTTAGATCCTTTCCATTAGGTTCCTAAATTAGGAGGGGCACATAGCAAACTCACTCTGGCTTGTTCCTTGATTGCATCATGCATCTCTTCATTGCATCGCAATGGACATACCATTCCTGCATTTATCATTTATCATATTCATGCATTGCATTTGCATGAGTCATTGCATTATCATACATCTTCATTTAGCATGCTTTTGTTCTGCCAACTACATACATTCTATTTTCATCGTTCGCATGTTATGTTCACTCATGCATGATCCTTGCATTTTCCTCTGTAAAAAAAACAAATAAACAAACAAAAAAAGAAAGAAAAAATAAAGTCACAATGAAGAATGAAGTTTACACCATGTTCTTAGTTACATGTGTTGGGTACCATAATGATAGCTATAAACAGACCATGTTGGGGTTATACACCCATTTCTCTTGAAAAATGATTGAAAATCATGTGAACATGGTACCTAATGCATTGTTAACTAGGAAAGGATAGTTCTTCGGGCATCTCATGTTGATCTCATAATTACATTTGTCATGCATAGCATAAGTATGCCCTAATCATTCATCTCTATGATAGGTTGTCGAAGTATTGACAATCAAAATTTCTATTCCTTGGATTATGGGGTCAAACCAAGCACATGCTTTTAAGAAAAGGTTTTCATCAAGGCAGGGTCAAGTATGGAAGTAACCAACTTGCAAAAGTGGGGGCAGAAAGATGGATCAAGTTACATAGCTTCTTTGTCTACTGCCAACGCATGATTGGGCTAAATAATTTACAAAATTAAGGACTGCTGATGTCCATGTTTTATTTCCAGTTTCACTTTGACTCTAACCAGATGTGATGAACCATGTTGTTTTAATGAAAATCTAAATTGATTCGACCCTATGTTCTACTGAATGTCCTGTGTAAAACTTGCAATACTTCAACAATATATCATTCACATACATTCATGCTTATTTTTCTTTTCACATTTGGATGCATTGATCATTTCATTCTTTCCTTGAAATCAGAACCGTAATCATTGTAATCATAAGGAAATAACGCACTTTACGGTGCCCTTACCGAACGTGTGCCAAAGCTAGAGTGATGAGTAAAATAGAGGAGGTGCAATAGCAAATGAAGACCAACAAGGAGACCATGAAAGAGCAAATGATCACAATGATGGAAGCCATGATGAGTATGAGAAAAATGATGGAGGTCAACACGACTACAGTCATTGCCGTAAGTATCGCCATTGAGGTGGACCTGACTCACCCATCTGGCCTCAACCAAGTAAATCGCCTAGCCTCGGATATGGTAGGTCAAGGAGGCAAAGCATTGGGAAGTGCGAGCGGCCCCCATTTTGTGTAGGTCCAGAGCAAGCATTCCTTCCCACCATATGGCTTGCCTCCCAACTATACACAACCCAATGTTGCACACGTTCCCAATGAGAATGTCGACAACTCCACACCCATACCCATTGAGAGCCAACAACCCCAATCTGATCATACACTTGTCTCTCAACCCATGTGGGAGACACATGAAGCACCTCGAGACCACAATCTAGTTGACTTCGAACCTCACCTCGGATATGCCACTGAGGGGCAAGCAGTTGGTGGTGTACCCCTGCCAAACACTTTGGGGGGCCCTCAATTTTGCCCACAACCACAACCCTTGCATTTTATAGTGGGAAGAGTTCCTCCTGCTATGGTGGAAAGGGGAAAATTTGATCATATAGAGGAAAGGCTGGCGGCCATTGCTGACATGGTACAGTTTTGCCTAGTGCCTAACGTCGTCATCCCTCCGAAGTTCAAGGTGTTGAATTTCAGTAAGTACAAGGGGACTACTTACCCTAAGAATCACCTGAAGATGTATTGCAGGAAAATGGGGGCATACGTGAAAGATGAAAAATTATTGATGCATTTCTTCCAGGAAAGTCTTTCTGGGGCAACCGTCACCTGGTATACTAATTCGGAACCTTCCCGAGTCCATTCTTGGAAGAACCTAATGGTTGCCTTCATTAGGCAGTATCAGTACAATTCTGATATGGCTACGGATAGAATACAACTACAGAACATGTGTACGAAGGAGCATGAATATTTCAAAGAATATGCCCAAAGGTGGAGGGATCTGGCAGCTCAAGTAGAACCCCCAATGATGGAGAGGGAGATGATAACAATGATAGTAGACACGTTACCAGTGTTCTACTATGAGAAGATGGTGGGTTACACGCCTTCAAGCTTTTTTGATTTAGTTTTCTCCAGTGAAAGGATCAAAGTGGGTCTGAGAAGAGGCAAATTTGATTATCCTGCTTTGATGAATATGAAGCCTGGGGCAAATGAAGAGAATAAGAAGGAGGGAGGAACCCATGCTGTGACTGCCGTTTTTACATGGCCAAATTTCCCACCAGCTCAACAATATCAATACTCAGTCAATATCAATCATTCTCATTACCCACCACACTATCAGCCAAGAACACCCAATCATCCATAAAGGCCACCCCTAAATCAGCCACAAAACCCGCCTGCTGCACATCCGATACCAAACAACACCCTTAACACGAACCAAAACACAAACTAGGGAAGGAATTTTCCAGAAAAGAAGCCTGTAGAATTCACCCTAATTCCGGTGTCGTATGCTAACTAACTCCCATATCTACTCAATAATGCAATGGTAGCCATAATCCCACCAAAGGTTCCTCAACCTCCATTTTCCCGAGGATACAACTGTTGGATTTCCCGTACAGTTACTTTTTGGTCCACTTTTTCTTTATACAAATATGTTCAAGGGAAATCCGGTTTGCCAGAAAGTGCATCGGATCGTCAAGTATTTAAAATTAAAACAGATGAATCCGAGTATCAAACTCAGGGAACTAGTCTTAGACAGGGTTAAATTCAGAAATAAGGCATTGTTGAAAGAAACATTGATAATGGATGATTTAGAACAATATTAAACTAAGTCTAGGCTAAAAACAGTAAAAATGCAAATAAGTAAGATTGACAGCAGTAGGTAGAAGTGTTGGGTTTTTCTAACAGAGTAGCTGATGTACATAAAGATGTTTCTGTAATCAATCATGCTTTTGTGTTCTATGTTGTAGCCTAAATTACTAAACCTCGATCCCTAGTTAGACTGAATCAATCCAAGCTTCGTCCTCAGATCCCTCTTGTTGGACTAGGCCCAATTTATATAGCCCTCCTAGGTTTAGACTAACTTAAACTAAGCTTCGTCTTCAGATCCCTCTTGTTGGACTAGACTCAGCTTAAATAGCTTATGAAAGTTTAGACTAATTTAGCCTAAGCTTTGTCCTCAGATCCCTCTTGTTGGACTAGACTTAGACCAAACAACATTATTATAACAACATATTTAAAACCAAAACTTAATCCGCAGATCCCTCATTTAAGACTAAGTTTCAATCCTGCTTCAATCAAGTTCTAAGGCAACAATACATTTCCCAATGCTAAAGTCACCTAACTATGCACACAAATGGGTGATCAGACCAAGAGCATACAAAATTTAAGCACTGAAAGAAGCATTGAACACAAGAAACACAATCAATTAGATATTAAAGTAATTACATCAGTTGTTCTTTAGAAATCCCCAACAAGGGTGTTTAGCCAGCCATTACAGAAAAACCCCTAACAATAATGAGATTATAAAAACTAGGTATCTCTGCAAAAGCTGCTCCTCTTGCTGCCTCCAGAGCTTTTTTCCCGAAATAGGCACTTTAGTGTGCTCTAGAATGTTGCTAAAATTCTGTTGTAAAAGTTTTGTACCCTAATTCTTCACAAGACAAGCTTTAAATAGGCTCTGAATTTGCGACGTTGCGCTTAGCGCCACCCTGGCGCTTAGCGCGAGTAAGTGGATTTGAGCTTAGCGCCAGTCGTGCGCTGAGCCTGGCTGAAGACAACTGTTGTGCTTAGCGCACTGATCTCGCGCTTATCGCGCGGCCTTGATATTGATGCTCTGCCAGATTCTTCTGTAGCGCTAAGTGCACTGAAGCTACGCTTAGCGGTGGATGCACGCTTAGCCCACTGATGAGCTAAGCTCAACTATCACTTTTAGCACTTCATGACTTAGCCTTTTTTTCACCTGAAATTGCACATATTTCATCATTAAATCCAATGGACATATTCTAGAGACAGCTTTAACAATAAAACAAGATTTATTTACAAAATCACTACAAAATAACCATAAATTGGGGGAACTATACAAGTTTTGGAAAATGTTTTCTATACAAAAGTTAGTCATATAAAACGACTAACAAACTCCCCCAAATTTACAGTTTTTCTTGTCCTCAAGCAAAGAAAGAAAAGTTCACTTGTCCTCAAGTGACAAGCTATAGTGGTCACTCAAAATGGTGCTTGCTTCACAAATAAATTCAACCATATGAACTGAATATCATGGACTGCTTCAATAAATTGATTTTCACAAACATGTAGCTTTTCAAAGATAGGAACATACACATTAGAGTCACAACTGAAATAAGCTAGTAAGGATGGCAGAAATCAAGGAAGAATAATCAACCACAACCTCACAGTCATTGTTTCACTCAAGCTCAAGTGTTTTGGCTCATTCCATCATAAACAACTAACACAAGTCCCAACCTTTGCATTTCATCTCATGTCATACAATAATGAACACACAAAATGAATTCGAAGGACTTTCTAGGCTTGTAATGGGGTTAGGCTGCCAACACTCATGGTTTTTCTAGGATTCAAAAGCTTAGTTTCTAGGAGAGAATTCATCCATAGATAAACCTTCACTTTTTCATTCATTCACTCCCCATACTTGCCTTTTATTTAGGCACTCAGCTTCATTTCATTATTTTGCAGCATACACACTTATTAATTTCATTTGTACTTACAATTTTTTTAACACAATATATACAGAGACATTATGTGTATATATAGAAATAGTGTGTGTATGCTATTTACTTTGACCATTGCAATTCTTACCTAGTGCCTCCCCCAAATTTGGAACAAATTTACCTTGATAATTACTCCCCCAAATTTGGGACAAATTTGCTTTGAACCATGCTTCATGTGGATGATGCTCTCCTACAACCTAAGTCAAGGTAGCAGGAGATAACACTGTATAGGCTCAGGGTTCAATCAATCAATAATTCATTCAGCTCAAACTAGGTACAAGGGATAATTCATTCAAGCACATGGTCAGCTTTTTGGCTAAGTGTCTATCACAATCAAACATGGTCTTCATCATCCTCAATTTCATGCATTTAGTCCATACTTCAGAGATTCACGCAAAAATCAGTACTAAATGATAGTCGTTTCTCTCAAAATTTAAGGATCACACTCTCACTGGATACGATTAATGCATTCCCTCACAATCAATCTGACAAACTGACTAACATTTCCAGTCATACTTCCAACCACATGCTCATTCTCTTCTAATGGCTACAAGCTTGATCAAAACAATTATCTAATCATTCCAATCCACTCATGATGGAAGCTTGCTTGTAGGGCTTCTATGGAGGCTGGATCTTTGAGCTTCAATAAGGTCCTTTAATGGTGATTTTCCACCATGGAGATGCAACGGAAGACAAAGGAGAAGAGGTGAAAGGAGGCGCCATCCACTAGGGAATAAGCCATGGAAGAAGGAGCTTCACCACCAAGATGAGCCTTGGATAAGAAGCTTGGAGAGGGTGCTTCAATGGAGGAAAAGAAAGAGGGAGAGAAAGAGAGAGGGGGGAGCACGAAATTGAAGGAAAAAAAGGGAGAGAAGTTGAACTTTGAGTTGTGTCTCACAAGACTCTCATTCATCAAAGTTACAACAAGTGTTACACATGCTTCTATTTATAGAGTAGGTAGCTTCCTTGAGAAGCTTTCTTGAGAAAACTTCCTTGAGAAGCTTCTTTGAGAAAACTTCCTTGAGAAGCTAGAGCTTAGCTGCACACACCCCTCTAATAACTAAGCTCACCTCCTTCAGAAGATTCCTAAAGAAGCTAGAGCTTAGCTACACACCCCCCTATAATAGCTAAGCTCACCCCCACGCCAAAATACATGAAAATATAAAAAAAGTCCCTATTACAAAGACTACTCAAAATGCCCTGAAATACAAGGCTAAAACCCTATACTAATAGAATGGCCAAAATACAAGGCCCAAAAGAAGGAAAAATCTATTCTAATATTTACAAAGAAGAGTGGACCCAACCTTGGTCCATGGGCTCAGAAATCTACCCTGGGATTCATGAGAACCCAAGGCCTTCTTTAGCAGCTCTAGCCCAATCCTCTTGGAGTCTTCTATCCAATACCCTTGTGGGGTAGGATTGCATCATCCCCTCCACCTTGGAAAGGATTTGACCTCAAATCCCGAGGTTCTTCATATTCTGGGCTCCTTCCCTCGACACCTGTAAAAAGAATAAAAACATATGTATTAGTGGTGTTGGGTATGTTAGAGTAGGGTAAGGTCTGAAAGCCCCTTTCATGGACATCTTCCTATGAGGGAACATTGTTCCTCACCAACTCAATGAGTGGCGCTACAAGTATAGAAAAATATGGGACAAACCTTTTGTAAAAGTTTGCTAAGTCATGGCAGCCCCAGATTTCCCTTATACTTGGTGGAGTGGGCCAATCGGGAATGACCTTTATTCTCTTAGGGTCTGTGGGAACCCCTTGACCACCTACGCATCAAACTCATCCATGCTCATGATGGATGACAAAGTCTAATTGATGCAGGCTTGCTAAAATTCGAGGAGGACAATTGCTTGTGAATTCTGAAATTGTCAAGCGACACTATGTGTGGGGCAATTTGAAGGTTGTTGTTAAATGTCTCCAATGACTGATTAGGATTTTCAAGTTTATGACATTCCTGTAAACAATAGTCACAATGCTAATAAAATGGATAAATTTGATGTCCTTGCCTCTCATTCCTTCACAATTACATCTTTGCATATTTTAACATTCACTAGAATGTGAATATACGTCGTTGGTTTGTTTGCTCAAGTGACTTGCGCTCCTGAGTTGATCTCCAAGTCTGTTCAATAAAAAATCGCTTGTTGTACACATTTGGTGGGGGTGCCGTAAACGACGAGTAAAGTAAAAAAAGAAGAAAAAATGTTTGATTGACCGTGTTTCAAATCAAAATAAGAAGTACAAACATTTATGTGACCTCATTCTTAAAAGTTTTCTATTTGAGAGAAAAGTGAGTTGTCAAGAACAAGAGTCGATCGACTTAATCTGTCAATTGGAAATCCTTTAAATATTTCTTGTCCTTGAAAATTCATTTTTGAGAACCTACACAGTTTCTTTCATTTTTCCTTGCTACAAGGTCATGACAAAAGACAACAATAGATACCTCAGAGTCCTACACTGGGGCACTGAGAGGCACCGTGCATGAGCCAAAGCATATTTGTTTCCTAAAAACGACACACAAAAAAACAACAAAAATAAAATAGGAACCCTGAGTAGGAACCACCGCTAAACCAGTGGGAAGAGCAATGCAAACAACACATGCATGAAGTTGGGCAACAATGAAAAGAAAAAAGAAAATAAAATCTGCCAAAGGCGAGTGAAGAAAAAGAAAGACAAAAGATCTCCTGATTTTACAAGGAAGGCACAAAAGTGCAATAAGGATTAATGTATAAGACAAAAGGAGTAGAGCCTGACCTAAGAGTTGAAAGGAATAAAAGTACAAGCAAGACTCTCAAGGTTCTTACTCAATATAACCCTTAAACACTCTTCGAGTCTCTCTGATCCTTTCTTTCATAGCCCTTTTACCCCTGACCATGTTACAAGCCCAATAAAGCCCATGTGGATCAAGAAATGACTAATTTTGCACATGCATGTCATTGTTGAATATATATATATATATATATATATATATATATATATATATAAAAGAATCCTCGAGGTTTCACACTTGCACATTTGAGAAGAAAAGTCATTTGACCAGGAGCTCGTGGGAAATGCCCAAAGATAATTGTGATGGCAGGGTACATTTGATGTTAGTCACTCATGCAGACTCCTTAGGATTCCTTTTGAATCCAAGGGTGGCCTTTGCTGTATAAATTCTTTTGGGATCAACCCATGTCATCAAGTTTCAGCGGGATCGACAAACCCTTGGCATCACTCTATGATCTTAAATCGGGAAAGTTTCACTTGGTCACATACCAAAGTGTGACAATCCATAACCATCCTTCAATGGGGCGCACGATCGATCCCAAAGCCTTATGTTTTCTTGTTGTGCAGAATAATCAAAGTTTTTAAAAAGAAAGGGGAAAACCCTAGGATCAATTTTTCGGTTGATTGATTAATGTCACAAGGCTCCATTGTCGTCACTCCAAAATTGTCAAGTGACTAAATCAAACAAAACATACACTCTGAGGGAGTCCCTAAAGAGATTTGCAAAAAGGTAGGATGAAGTCTCATGAGTTATCACGTCTTTTAGAAAGAGACGGTTAATCTGTGTTTTCCTCTGCAAAAAAAAAAAAAAAAACAAACAATAAAAATCAAAATCACAAAAATAGGAAAGAAAGTCATGAGCATTACACAATTTTCACGATTCAAAACCTTTTGCATTACTAGCATTTCAAGATTAAGGTTGCATGCATTTGCATCCCAAATATCATGTTCATATTAGGCTATAAGTGCGTAGATTTCTCTTTATATACCAATTTCCCAAATCTAATGTCCTATCTTTTAAGTTTAGGATAAAAGGCCCTCTCAAAGAGTCAACCTCTTGCTTCTCATAAGGTTGAGCCCTTTAGTACTAGTGCATATTGGCTTGTTTCATAGGACTCAACACCCTCGCTTTTATCTTTCACAGGACTCAAAGTCCTTGCCTTTATCTTTCATAGGACTCAAAGTCCCCTGTCTTTATCTTTCATAGGACTCAAAGTCCTCTGTCTTTATGCCTTCATAGGACTCAAAGTCCTCTGTCATTTAAATTTCAAAGACTTCAATGTCTTCAGTTATTTACGCTTTCAAAAGACTACAATTTCTTCATTTAAATTTCAAAGAGTTCAATGTCTTCAGTCATTTACGCTTTTAAAAGACTACAATGTCTTCATTTACATTTCAAAGATTTCAATGTCTTCAGCCATTTATGCTTTCAAAAGACTACAATGTCTTCATTTACATTTCAAAGACTTCAATGTCTTCAGTCGTTTATGCTTTCAAAAGGCTACAATGTCTTCATTTACATTTCAAAGACTTCAATGTCTTCAGTCATTTATGCTTTCAAAAGACTACAATGTCTTCATTTACGTTTTGAAGACTTCAATGTCTTCAGTCATTTACGCTTTCAAAGACTACAATGTTTTCATTTACAAGATTTCAATGTCTTCTGTCTTTTACACTTTATAAGACTTCAATGTCTTCTGTCTTTTATAGGACTCAATATCCTTGTCTTTGTGCTTCTTAGGACACAACGTCCTCTGTTTCTATACTTTGAAAAAAAAACTTCAAATGTCTTATGCTCTACAGGACTTCAATGTCCTCCATTTTATGTTTTATAAGACTTCAATGTCCTCTTGTGTTTTTGGTTTCACTTCCTTGGTTTTCGCCAATTGCCCGATCGAATAGCAAGGTCACTCGAATGAAATTAGTGTCCTTATCTTTACTTCCCTTTTATTTCCAATAAAAGATATGTACATAGGGGCAACTATCATACCCTAATTTCGTCTGGGGACTATCGATTGTTCATCTTTTGATCCTTGCTAGTCGACTTACGGTGTTGAACGCCAGTTACAGTGTGAAATAGATGATCATTCAGTATTTTGATCAAGAATGCAAAAAATACCAAAAAAAAGGGGGCAAAAGGGTCTTTTCTTGGACCCTAGCTCACCCAGGCCAGCCTTTGGCTCGCTTGGGCCACCAAATAGCTTCATGGTGAAGAAATCAACTCGCCTGGGCCGCTCATTGCTTCAACACTAAGGCTTAGCTTGCCTAGGCGAGCTGCAACTGCCCCAAAGTGACCATTTGCCTATAAGTAGGCGTCCTAGGGGGTGTTTTAAGGGGTTCCAAGGTTCGGAAGTGGAGGGAATTGATAGAACTAAAAAAGAAGAAGAAGAAAGGAGAGGAAATGAAGCCGAGGCACTATCGAATCGCAACTGTGATCAATCTCTACATCATTCCTTGTTCGATGTTGTTCATGCGACCGTCGGTTAGTTTTATTTTTTTGGATTGAATGTGATCTATGTACCGTTAGGGGTCCCCCTTGTTATTATGTGCACATTCATCTTCTCCATCTATAATCAACGATCTCGTTTTTCTTTGTAAAGTTTAATCTTAACCGATCACTAGTGTTGTAAAGTTGTCTTTAAAGAGATTGAAAGTTAATAAACAAAACCAAGATAAAACCAACTCATAACTAACTTCTTTGTATCAAATTTCACTTGAGATCGTTACAAGATCCAACGCCTTAACGATTCTCTCCGCTTTTCAAATTTAAAAGATCGTTTAAAGGTCCAACGTCTTAACGATTCTCTCTGCTTTTCAAAATTTAAAACATCATTTCAAGGTCCAACGCCTTGAACGACTTTTTGTTTGCAATTAAAATGAATCTTTCAAAAACATAAAAATCAATTTAACACACAAACATTTAGACTTAAAGAACTACGTAGGTTTGAATTCTTCATCACACCTGAGGATACGTAGGAGCAAGGGCAACATCCTTGTCGACCCCAAAAATAACAAAATATAAAAAGGGAAAAGTAAATAATTTTGAAGTCACGTTGCACACTTGATTAAAGGTTGTCGTCCCTTGTGACAGGCGTTTGGGGTGCTAATACCTTCTCCATGCATAAACAACTCCCGAACCCTTATTTTCAAAATTCGTAGACCTTTTTTTGGTTTTTCTAATGTTTTCTCTTAAATAAACGTTGGTGGCGACTCCACTTGTTTTGTTCATGAGAAGACATCTTTTACCTTTCGCCTCACGCTACCGTCGTAGGGTAGGTTACGACAACTACCATATTGTAAAAACTCTCATTGACGACTTTGAGATGTACCACATACCCAGGGAGAGCAACACTAGAGCAGACCTGCTCTCCAAGGTGGCTAGCACTAAAAAGGTCGGGCATCTCAAAACCATCATCCAGGTGACACTCCAAGCTCTGACCATTGACACTAAGGAGGTCATGGCAGGAGAAAAGGAGGAACCGGACTGGATGACTTCCTACAAAAACTTCTAAATTCGAGGGGTGTTGCCACCAAACAAAAATGAAGCTTGAAGCTTAAAAAGGAAGGCCAGCTACTATGACATCCTTGATGGCGAGCTATTCAAAAGAGGGTTGACAACACCATTGCTCAAATGCCTGAACAGCCAACAGACAGATATGTCATGTGAGAGCTTTATGAAGGGATTTGCGGCCTTCATACTGGGGATGCTCCCTTGCAACCAAAGTGGTGCATGCAAGATACTGTTGGCCGACACTCAAGGTCAACACCCACGACTTCACTAGGAGGTGCAGACGATGCCAAGAGTTTGTAGACATTCTAAGCACTCCTCCTAACAACCTCCATAGCTTGGGTGCCCCTTGGCCTATTGCCATGTGGGGAATGGACATATTGGGACCACTATCAAAAGCCCCAAGAGCAATCAAGTTCTTACTAGTTGCCATCAGCTATTTCACCAAATGGATTGATGCAAGGCCATTACGGGAAATCTCAGCCAATGAGGTAGAAAAGTTCACCTGAAAACACCTCATATGCAGATATGGCCTCCCTTACGCCATCATCACTGCCAACGATACTCAATTCAAAGCCCAGGCTTATGAAGAATTCCTGATGAGGCTAGGTGTCAAGCATCTCGTAACCTCTGTCAGACACCCCTAGACCAATAGTCAGGCAAAGGCAGCTAACAGGGTCATCTTTAAAGCCTTGTGCACCATACTCGACATGTACAAGGGTATATGGATGGAAGAACTCCCCAATATAATCTGGGCCTATCACTGTTCACCCCAGACAACAACCAACAAAACTTCTTTCCAACTTACATACGACACAATGAAGAGAACATAAGGGTGGGACTAGAGACAAAGGAGGAAGTTCGAGGGATGGCTAGAATCAAAGAAGAGGCCACCAAGCTTCAAGCATCAAGGAGATTCAATACAAAGGTTCAGCCTCAAGCTTTTCAACCTAGCAACCTAATGTGACGAGTCCAAGGTAAAGCCAGGAAAGATTTCGATTGGGAAAGCTTGGAGCCAACTGGGAAGGCCCATTCATGGTCATGGCAACCATAGACAATGGAGCATATTGGCTAGGGGAACTAGATGGTAAAGCAATTCCAAGAACATGGGATGCTGCCTATCTAAAGTTCTATTTCAGTTTATCTACTGCAAGAGCACATGTTGTACTCTTTTTCCTACTCAAGTCTTTTGTCCCAAAAGAAAAAAAAAATCAGGGTTTGGGCTTAAGAGGTTTTAACAAGGCACGCCTAGGGAACGAAGGGAATTTGTACTCAATTGACTACATTGAATAAAATTCTACCTCCCTTCACCTTTTATAATTTTATTGTGCTGACTATACAAAGGCTTCTTAAACCCAAGTTCCATCCTTGGTTAGCCTTGACAAAACCTAGGATGGACGTGTCCTTGTTCGCTTCTCCAAAGGCTTGTCAAACCTAAGGTTCGTCCTTGGTTAGTCTCACATCTCCAAAGGCTCGTCAAACCCAAGGTCCACCCTTGGTGAGTCTCACTTCTCCAAAGGTTTGTCAAACCTAAGGTTCACCCTTGGTGCGTCTCGCTTCTCCAAAGGCTTGTCAAACCCAAGGTCTACCCTTGGTGAGTCTCGCTTCTCCAAAGGCTCATTAAACCTAAGGTCTATCCTTGGTGAGCCTTGCTTCTCCAAAGGCTCATGAAACCCAAGGTCCATCCTTGGTGAGCCTTGCTTCTCCAAAGGCTCGTCAAACCCAAGGTCCGCTGTGTGTGAGTCTCGTATCTCCAAAGGCTTGACAAACCCAAAGTCCGCCCTTGGTGAGCCTCACCAAAACCCAAGACAAATGCATTCCTAGTCCAAAGTTCGTTAAACCCAAGGTTCGCCCTTGGTGAGCCTCTCCGTTGCCAAGTCTCGCCTTCGTGAAAATCCAAGGTATGCAAGGTCCATTCTTGACAAGCTCTTCTATTCCAAAACTTTATCTTTGCAGGAATACAAGTTCGTAGGAATGCAAGGAACCCAAGGTCCGCCCTTGGTAAGCATTCCTACAAAAACCCAAGGCACTCCCTTGGTAAGCTCACTCCTTTGGAACTACGACGAGCATAGCCAAAGGTCCAGATTAAACTACTTGTCCTCGAATAAGAGGTACCACAAGGCAAAATGAGATACCACCCAACTGGTCAGCAAGACCTTCAATCAAGTGGAAATCAAATCATCATAAGCATCAGGGGAAAAGCTCCGTAAAGCGAAAAGAAGCACCACCAAGATGATTGACAAGACCTTTAACCATGTTGAAATCAAGCCTGGGATGATTTTTGGACATCTAGCTCTCTATTTTATACAAAGCCGTTATGGTCTTGCTTCCTACATCGCCAAGATCTAACTCTTGTCAAGGCGACCTATCCTTACTACCACAAGCAAAAAAGTATTGTATAGACAACAAGGCAATAATATGCAAGGCACACAACAAGACAAGTTCAACAGCAAATAAGACAAATGCAATATAAAAGGAAGAACCATTGTCAAAATTACAAAGCCATTACAGCCAAAAACCAACAAAGAAAAAATATAAAGAGAAGGACAACCTAAACATTGGCTTCATCGCCTTGGCTCCTCACCAGCATCCTCTTCCACAACAACTATTTCCTCTTTGTCAAGCAGTCCACTGTCTTTCATGTCCTTCAATTGGTCAAAAAGACCCAAGATCCTCAGCGAAGAACCCGACTTGCCTAACGGCCTTGTAAAAACCCTTTTTGTGCTGTTCTGCAACTTCCTTCTTGAACATCAGCAGTTCATCCTTCAACTCTTTGTTGGTCTCCCTCTCCTTGGATACCCTAAGCTCGGACTCTTCCAACCTGGACTCTGACTCCTTCAATCGGGCCTCAAGGTCCGCAACCACCTTGGCTAGCTCTTCCTTTTCGGCAACAGTGTTATCCACTTTTCCAGCCAAGTCATTTTTCTCCTTTAGCAAGTCCTTGTAGGGCCCAAACATCTCGCCTCCATCCAGTTTGGTGCATAGCAACTTGGCAAGGACATCACTAAACTTGGACGACAACTGGCAGTTAGACCTGACGACCTCAATGAAGGTGACAGTGGCGTTGGCCACCTTAGGACGCTCCATTCTCCAAACAGTCTGAGTAGTGGCCCTCCACTTGGCAACCTCAACCTCTAAGAATGCCACCTTGCTTAGAGCTTCCTGGTGCCTTTGTCCATTTTACTCCAAAATTGCCAGACCCCTCTGGAGAAAGACATTTGCAAAGTCAGTTGCATTTTGAACCCTGACTAATTGAATAAGATTCTTGTCAAAAGAAGACACAAGGTTAGTTGGAGTTCTCTGCTCTAGCCTATATCCCACATTGGGGTCAAAAGAGGAGGAAAATGATGTTAATGCCAACACAGCTAAGGGGGAAACCGATGCCAACACTTCTATCGTGGCCGTCACACCAGCGCTAAGTAAAGGCGTAACAATTGTGGAGGTAGGAGCCACAATAGGAGTGACCAAAGAAATCGACACCATGACCATAGTAGAAAGGGGGATAGAAACCTCCTGAACAGATAGGAAAGGAGGAATCGAAGGAGCAGAAGCAACAACAGTAGCCTCGACGGCCGACGGAGCCAAAGGCGGACCTTGCAAACCAGCAGTAGAAGGGTGACCTGAACTGGACATCAACACGATAGTTTGCTTCATAGCTCAGAGGCTGAGAAGGGCCTTTGACTTCTTGTGGCTTGGCACCCCAGCGCCATCATCACACTTCCTCTTAGCCAAAACAGAGGAAGGAATGTTAAGGGTGACCTCGACAACTTCATCTATGTTAGGGTCAACCCTAGTAGTAATTTGACCCTCCTTTTCTAATAAGAGGATCGACAATAGAAGGCGGCACAGTCCCACCAGCATGTCCGACCTACTTCAAACACAAAAGCTTAAAATGCAGAAAAATAAGAAAAATGAAAAAACAAAAAAAACAACAAAGCTTAATTCAGGTTAGAACCTACATCAAACACGAAAGAAGACAAGGTAAAACATTTTACCATCTAATACAATGAAATGATCGTCTGACGAAGGAAGAGACAAGGAGGCCCGAGCATCCAATGAGGCTGGCAACTGCTCCAAAATGGCCTTGTTAACCCTCTCCACTAAGGTCAGCAGATCCTCGTCAAAAGACTTGAACCTAGTAGGGTCTGACTGCCAGGAGAATTGAACATCATTAGCAACCCATTAGCCACGATGTCAGTTGCCAGGACCTTGAAAAAATAGTCCTTGAAGCGGCGAAACACGTTCAAGTCAATCTCGAACAACTTCTTGGACACGCTGTTCAAGGATACCCAACCTATTTTCCCTGTTAATTTCATTTGGAAAAATACAAAAACACGGACACACTGGGTCGTATGTTGAAAAAGGGGCACAGGACCTCGAAGGCCCTTACCATAGCCCAACTATTGGGATTGAGTTGAGAAGGGGCTACATTTAAATGTTCAAGCAGAGCACATTGAAAAGAGTTCAAGGGGAGAAGCAGACCCAAGAACTCGAAGAGATAGCGATACATGAAAAAAAAGGGCGGACAACCTAACACCACCCTAAGAAAGGGAAAATCATCACTCCCACAAGCCTGTATGACCATCTTGTAGGAATCCTTTGAGTTGGCCAATTTCAGTTAGCGCTTCAGAGCAAAAACGCTTGCCACAGAGGTAATGGAGAATCGATATTTCAACACATCGTTCCATACCAACTCATAGCCAACAACAGTGGGAGGGGATGAAGGTGACCTAGCATTGCAGCTACCCCTATTGTAGGGAGAAATCCTGATATCCCCGCTGCCACTCCTTCTCACTCCCCTAGAAGCAGACAGGGGAAAGATCATGGTGACTGGAACAGGTTCCCTGTCCAGAGAAGCAGAAAAAAGTTGTGCCCTCTTATAAAGGCGAGAAGAACCTCCGCCAACACGGCATGAGTCCACCAACCTTTCAAAGGAAGAAGACTTGCTATTAGAAGCTTCTTGGCGAGTCCCCTCTGAGGAGAAGCCACCGATTGGAATGACCACTTGGTCCACCACGGGTTGCTAAATTGACCCCCCCCCCTGGAGTCACTTTCGCCCATAACCATGGCGGAGTTAGAGATGAAAGACATGGTGGAAAGAAATAGCACCTTAAAATGAAAAAGACAATCGGAAAAGAAGGGGAAATCACAAAATGCGAGTAGAAGGCACGAAAGTTTCAGGAGAAAGAGCATAAATTCAAAGTGGTGGTAATAAAAAATCAAATGGATACTTCATTTAAGTGGAGGCATGACTCTTCAGTAATTAGCGGTAGCTGAAATGATGCCATGAAAGTTCGCACCACGAGGTAGCCCTACTATCCCATGCACCACATCTCCAATACGTGTCCACTCCTCAAGTGACACATATGCTAGAGTAACATGCGTGCACTGCACTTGCCCGTAGTAAAAGACAAATGAAATGCTTGTCTTCAATGCGTTCTCCAATGGTCAAAAAAAGATAGAATTGTCAATCACAAGGACTTCCCTTGCTTGACATGTTTGACTTTTCCTGCAAAACAAGAAGTGTGTCCTCCCTGGACAACTTAACAGAAAGTAGCTCGGACAACACTTGTCCAAGCTAGGGGGCTTGACAAGCTTGACAAACCTGTAACTCTTGCACCTATCAAGGTTATCACCTTCGACACCGGACAACACTTGTCCAAGCTTGGGGGCTCAACAAGCTCACGACCCTCCTACTTGTCAAGGCTCTACCCTTGACACTAGACAATCTCTTTCGCCAACAAGCTGGCTCAAAACTTGGGGGGCTTATGTATTGTTTAGGGTCCACAAAATGGATGTGGCAAGTGACGTGGCACTCCATTGTGCACGTCAACCCTGCATGTCAACCCTGACACAAGAGCATGGACGTCTCGCCCATAGCAGCTGGGCTACTAGGCCGACAAGTTATCTCTAATACTGCATTATTTGAATATTAATGATAATGTTGCAACCCCCTTATCAAGTGGCAAGTACCTAATTATCTATAACATACACATTATCTATAATCCACAACTTATCTACTAGCTAGGAATTATTTGTAAAGATTGTTACATCACTGTAACAACCCTAACAAACAAGGACCCAAAGCTCTTATCTAACTCTATAAATACCAGGTTTTATCTCATCCTTTTCATTCCATTCTCACCTAACTCATTGTACTTACTTGAGCGTCGGAGTCCTTTGTTCTGCAGGTCCCTCATCTTGTCTTCCTAACAAACGATACTCACAGTTTGATGTGTGAGATCGTGGAGCCCACCTTGGTCATGTCCACCCTAGTGTCGGTCAGCTCTAGATTTTGGTATGTACAACTGGACTAAACTCTTTGGTTCCTAGAACCAGTGTGGATCTCAGATTCTTCAAATGGTCTATGAGCTCATATTCATGCAATGACGTCCCTCTTGTTAGAAATAGGGGGAGCAACATAAAGACTTAGCCTTAAAGCTTGAAGAAGAGCTTCAAGAAGTTTTGTCTTTTACATGCCCAACTCTTTTGAGTGGCATTTGTAATGATTGTTGAATTGTGTGTTGCATCTTAGTATCCATCATTTCATATGTGCATCATGCATCATCATGAAGGAGTAAAAAGAAAAGCTTCTAAAGTTAGGAAATTTCTTCTAAATTTAAAACTCTCTGTTTTAATCAATTATAGGCTATAATTGATTACACAAGTGTTTGAAGCTTGCAGAGAAGTCTCTCTTATCGATTTAATTGATTACAAGCTTATAGTAATCGATTACACAGTTCTTTTTAGGAAATGATTGATTTTTTCAAAAGTCTCTGCTTTAATCGATTACCAGGTGATATGATCGATTACTTCTCTTTTAAAAGTGTTTCAGAGGTGATCAAGAACACTTTAATCGATTACATCGAGAATCTAATCAATTATATTGTTCTTGAAAGTTTTCCAGTTTTTGGGAAGAACACTTTAATCGATTGAAATGGTAATATAATCGATAACTTCTTCGAAATAATCGATTACATTGTATATTTAATTGATTACCAACAGTTATTACTGTTTTCTCTATAAATAGCCACCTTGTGTTCTCACTTCTAACAACTTTTGAATGAGCTAGAATTACGAGTTGATATTAGTAATACAAAGAAGAGAAGAAAAATTGCTTAGAAACAGTGTGACTCAACTTCTAATCTTTGATTATGAAGATCATTTTGTGATTAGTGAGTTATGAATTTGTCTTGATTTCAAGAAGACACTCATTCATTCAAGCAAGGTTCTTGCATAGGATTGATCAGGTTGTGTCTATCTTTGACTTTACTTTTTGTGTGGTTTACACATTGTTAGTTTATGCATGAATTTCTGAAGGCATGCTAGAATAGGTTTTTCTAGTTTGGGCTAAGGGTAAGTTTCTTTTAGGCTCTTATTCACAAAGGACCCTTGTCACGACCTGCCTCGTTGGTACAATATCACTACTCTAAACTGCGTAAAATTTTGATTTTAATTGAAAACTTTGTTAATTTGCTTATGAAAATGAGAGTAAATTTGTTGCGATATACGTTCACCAAACAAATGCACAAATACTTCAATGAATTTATACATATAGATATATTAATTCAGTACAGATCATTCACATGACGGAAAGTAAATTAGTTTATACATATAATTAAATTTTTGATTTACATCCTCAATTCAAAAAGAATTATAGAACTAGCTATGGAGGAGTTGATTAACAAAATACAACTCTCTCCCAAAATAATCCCAACGTCATCACATCGGCTTGGTGGCTCCACAAAAGAATCTCACTTCATGTACTCTACTGTTGTGCATTTGCTCCCACGAATGAAGGCTCGCGATCATCACAGGTACCAACTACACAGTACAAAAATTGCAAGGGTGAATTTATTATAAAAGAAATCAACACAAAAATCAAATGATCATGATTAGTTACAAAACATTAACAAATATCATAATCATGCACAAACATCCGTTAGTCCAACATACATTCAACAAGTAGTCATCAACCTTCTATAATTTCAATCAATCCTGCTCAATATGATGCGTGCACACTACCTTAACTCTCAAATGCAATGTGGTACCATTCGTTAGGAAATAGCCTAAGCGTGTCTACGCGACACTCTCACTTAGGAAAACTAGGCAGCAAGTATCGAGGTCACCCTGTCATGCACAAGCAACTCCCTCCCCCATGGTGATCAGCCTGAGTCTCAAGGGAGTTCCAAATCGAGTGACATGCTCCCAAGTACATGTATTTCTCCTCATGAGAAACTACAAGTACTTACTAACAAAGTTTATACTATTTCCATGCAATATGAAGTATGAAAATGGCACCATCAATTCATTGACCGTGGATAATTAAGGATTCTAAGCCATCCTTATCCAGAGATACTTAAAACTCTTTAACCACTCTATTTTCCTCACCAGGGATATTCATCATGATCAATGCACCCCCCATGTACATATACAACATATATCATCACAATGACATTTTCAACATCAACAACATATCATCTCAATGTCATTATCAACATCATCATCATCTCATCTCAATGTCATTTTCAACATCAACATCATATCATCTCAATGACATTACTGACATCAAGATCATCTCATGTCACATCATCATCAATAACAACATCATTCTCATATCAATATTATCACCAATAATAACATCATTCTTTATCAATTTTATCTCCAATAACAACATCATTCTTTATCAATATTATCATCAATAACAACATCACGTCATATCAACATTATCATCGATAACAACATCATCAGTAATCACATTCCATATATATACATGTAAATTTCATGCCTGGGATTCACAATCCCCAGGTCTTCAGACAACATAAGTCTCATACAACACAATCCATAATATCGCAAGACTGATATTTTAGGAAAAAAATTATAAATTAAAGAGAAGAACTATGGTTTACAAAACAAATGCTTAAGCCCATTTATAATTTAATAAAGATGTAAATAGAAGAACAAATATCAAATTTTGGGCAAAGTCTCCTTTGTAATTAGGACTTTTCCCAAAAATTCCAATCGTTACAACAACGCCATTCACAATTTCATTTATCAATAACAAATATATCACATCCCATTAGTCAAAAATACAGTTTTTCTTGAAAATCAGCATGCAACAGGGACAAGCATACGTCCCCATAGTTAGGTTCCTTGGCCCCAACTATGGTATCAAAAGACGTAAATTGTAATAAACTCCCTTCACCTATCATGAGCTCTTCGTCAGCTCCTCTCTACATCGCTCAAAGCTCTCTCTCGTTCACATTCATCGGTCCAAATGAAAAGTTCTATATACCAAATCAAAGACAATTTAGTATAGATTTAAAAAATAAGGTTAATAATAACATTTGGGGTCAATTACCCCTGTCAAAACAAAAAAGGCTAAGGGGTGTTTCGGGTTCTACTACAAAAAGATATAATTTTGAAATTCTGACCACACCAATGTGACTGGGGTTCAACAAAGGTCATGAAAACAACATCAATTTTATAAAAAGATAAATTTTACAACGTCTCATTTTCAAGGTTTTTCAAAGGAAGTGTAAAAACATCCTATTACGGTACCCAAAACACAAGAGACACTAAGAGATGCTCAAACAAACTTGGAGAAAGGCATATAAGTCAAGATTACCTTAGACAAACTATGAAAGAAATGATTGAGATCTTGTTTCTCTACCAAATCCTTAAGGTGGATTGTGAGGATTCCACTCTGATTAAAATATTCCTCTTCATGCGGTGGTTCGACGGCAAGCAACGACAGCTCGTGGTGGAGGAGGAGTTTCTAGGGTTGTTTGGGCGGTGTTTTGAGAGAGAGAGAGGCGTGAAATCATGTTTTCACACTAAAGAATGCATTTATAATATGCTGATCTCACTTAGCAAGCTTGTCTTGCTAAACAGGAATCCATTTTTGGTGCTTAGCGCAACTTTTCGTGATAAGCACAATTCCTCTTGGGTTGGGATTTGCGTTGAACGTGAAATTTCACGCTGAGCGTAATTCCTCTTGGGTTGGAATTGCACTTAGAATTCTTCTCACTCTAAGCGAGATGTCAAAAAGTGTTATTTTGCAAATCCCAAAATTCAAACTGTGGGGACATGGGTTACGAACCTACAGTCCAAATTTGAAAACGATCCAACGATTAACGAGTCTGGGATCTTGATTTTACCAGAACATGTTTAGGTAATACTTGAAATCTTATAATTTCAACCTAAGTCAATAAAACTCCACATAACTCAACATCTACATTAAGAAAATCACACATGGATAGTTCACACAACACCTTAACTCATTCATGTCAATTAAATAATCAAATAACATAGGAAATACATTAAACATTGATTTGCAGTTAGTGAAATTCCTGGGCGTTACAACCCTAGGGTTGGGTACCTTAGTCTTTTTTTTAGGGTAGGAATTGAGATCGCTTGTAGGAATTTTATATGCATAGTGAAAATCTAATTCGGGTTAGATTAGATAACTAGATTAGCTTCTCTAGAGATAGAGAATGAACCAATATAAAAATTGGTGTCCTTATTCTCTTGATCTTATTTTTCTTTCTCATTCTGGTCTTGATCAATTTACTAAAGGGTAAAGAAAATATCTTTTTGAAAGAAAAAAATTTAACAAAAGGATTTTGTGTAAAGGGTGATTGATTAAATATTGATTTATTAAAAGTTTGTGATACGATCCGCGCAAAATAAGTTTCTTTTAACTCTAGTTTTAAAAGTCTATTTTGTTTTAGAAATAAATTCACCCCCCTATTCGTTTGTGAGTTCCATCATCTTTTTCACCACTATCTTCCCCATCATAAATAGAGGTATCCAAAATATCTTTCCATCTTAGATTGAGGTATCTATAATAAATCTCATTCTCATCCTAGATGGAGGTATCTATCATATAATTCAAATTTATCAATTTATCATATGGGCAACGCATCATTCACGGTTGTTCTTAAATAAACAAAAATATACAAATACCAATGTGATCGCTCAAGCACAAGACACAAACACACTTGCAAGAAATTATGACGAAGTAACATCAATCTTTGTGCGAGCATGTGTGTATATATATACACACACTATTTGTACGCCAATTTCTCCTTACTACTATCATGCAATCTAAATACGCTTTGGCTTACAAAATATCTTCTAAAGTTAGACCAAATGCACTTCAATTTATATATTTAACTAAGCAGCACTGTGATTTGAAATTTATAATAGGGGTCCCTTTAACAATTAGAATGAATTGATGCCCACTAGAATATTTAAAACACACGCAATCATATCTCTCTTTTCCAAGTTTTTGATTTGGATGCAAGAACAAGAAGAAGCAGTATCATCACTACAAATTTCTACTATATTGAAAATTAAATACCAGCATAGTAGACTTCTTTAATTTAATTATTAACAAATTATGACTAAGAAATTTTCTTGATGAACTTCAATTACTCAGAATTTTGTTGGTCCAATTTCTTTATATTAGGAATACAAAACACTGCCTTTAAAAACTTTATATCATGGAAGTTGTACTTACCAAAATTTTGAGTTGACTAATGTTAGAGGAGATGTAGCCTGGATGGGCTCCACGATTTCACACGTCAGATTGTAGGTACCCTCTATTAGGAGAATACGTGGGAGGACCTGCAAAACAAAGGACTCCAATGTTCAAGTAAGTACGTGAGTGAGTTGAGAATGAAATGAAAAGGGTGAGATAGAACCTGGTATTTATAGTGTGGGATAAGAGCTTCGGGTTCTTGATTGTAGGAGTTGTTACAGTGGTGTAACAACTCTTGTAGATAATAGCTAGTAGACAAATCATAGCTTATAGACAATAGATAATAGATAATTCATAGCTTCTAGATAATAGCTAGTAGATTATTCATAACTTGTAGATAATTCATTACTTTTAGATAATCCAATGGATTATAGATAATTAATCGCTTATAGATAATTCATTGCTAGTAGATAAGTAGGTACTTGCAAATTGATGAAGAAATAATAGTATTATCATTAAGATTCAAATATATAGATATTTGTTAATAACCTGTCAGCCCAATAGCCCAGCTGCTGAGGGAGTTACGTCTACACTTTTGTGTCAAGGCTGACTAGGAGGGCTGACGTGCACATTCTAGCGCCATGTCAATTTTGTGGACCCAATACTGTACATAAGTCCCCAAGCTCTAGGTCCAGCTTGTTGGAAAAAAGGGTTGTTCAGTGTCGAGGGTGGAAACCATGACAAATTTGAGGGTTGCAGGCTTATCAAGCCCTCCAGCCTGGACAAGTGTTGTCCAAGTTGCTTTGTTTGAGGAGCTTATGCTCGTTGTTCTGTAGGCAAATTCAATTGTGTTATATAAAAGGCCCTTGTTTTTTACAATTATGCCTTTTCTAACCGTTAGAGTGAGCATTAAAGAGGGGCATTTCATTTTTTCATAATGGGTGTGTGTTGTTCACTCACTTTGCTTTTGCACACATGTTACTCTATGAGTGGGCACATCTTAGAAACGTGTTATATGGGTTGGTCAGATCACATCGTGGTGCAAATTCTAAGGGCGTCATTTCAACTCTCGACAATTACTAGAGGGTTGCATCCTCACTTAAATGGGGTGTACGTTCGGTTTCGGTCACCGTCATTCTTGAGTTTTGGTTCATTTTCTGTAATCTCTTTGCATCTTCTGTGCGGATCTTGCAATTTCCTTCTCTCTTTTGATCGTCTTCCTCACTTCAAGGTACATCCTTATTCCATTATGTCTTTTGTTTCTGATTCCGCTATGGGTATGACCGGAAGTGATTTCGAGGTATTCAACAACCCCTTGTGGATCGTGAAGTTGTTCCAATCGGTGACTTCTCCTCGGAGGAGACATGACGTGAAGCTTCTGACAACGAGTCCTCTTCCTCCAAGAGGTTGGTGGACTTGTGCCATATCGGTAGGGGTACCTCGTCCTCACAGTAGGGTAAGGCCTTCTGATGCCCCTTTAGATGAAGAGTTTGTCCCTGTCACCATGATCCTTCCCTGTGTACCCAGAATGAGGTATTTGGATGTTGTAGAGACTTGTTGGAAAAAGAGGAATGATTTGGAATGCAAGGTGGAGCGTATTACTAAAGAGAAGGAAGATCTTGCAGTGATAATGACTGAATCCGCTAAGGTGATTACTGACCTTCAAGCCTGGCTAAGGGAATTAGATCTTATTATGTTCGACCTCTAGTATAGGTTGAAGGAGTCTATGCTCGAGGTGACAAAGGAGATAGAAACAACCAAAGAGTTGGAGGAGGAGCTCTTGATGTTTAAGAAGGAGGCTATGGAGCAGGACGAGAAGGGATTTTACAAGGCCGTTAGGCAAGCCGGGTTTTTCACCAAAGGTCTTGACTTGGGTCTTTTTGAACCATTTAAGGACGTGAAGGATGGTGAACTGATTGATGTGGAAGAAATAGCCGCCACAGAGGAGGGCATCGAAGAGGAGCAAGATGTTGGGGCCAATGTTTAGGCCATCTTTTTTTTTCTTTACTAGATTTTGGGCCATAACGACTTTCTAACCTTGACAATATTTCTTCTAGTTATAACGCACCTGATTTACTTTTCTATTGGAATTTTTCCTTGTCTAGCATTTGTTGTTCCTTGCTTATACAATGCTCTGTGGGGTGTGGTAGTGGGGATAGGCTGCCTATAAGGTCTTGGCAGAATAAAGTGATTCCTTGACAGGCTTGAATCCTTGATGGATTTGTATGAAATAGAAAATTCAATGAAGGTCTTGTTAACCAATCTAGTGGTATCTCTATTTTCTTTGTGGAACCACTTATTCGAGGACAAGTGCTTCAATTTGGACCTTTGGCTATGCTCGTCATAGTTTCAAAGGAGTAAGCTTACAAAGGCGTGCCTTGGGTTTTTATAGGAGTGCTTACCAAGGGCAGACCTTGGGCTTCTTATGTTCTTGCAAAGATAAAATTTAATAATAGAGAAGCCCACTAAGGGCGAACCTTGCATACCTTAGGTTCCTGTGAAAATGATACTTGGCAACAAAAAGGCTCACCAAGGGCGGACCTTGGGTTTAACAAGCCTTGGACCAGGGATGCATTCGTCTTGGGTTTTGGCAAGGCTCACCAAGGGCAGACCTTAGGTTTGACAAGCCTTTGGAGATTCAACAAGGGATGCGTTCATCCTGGGTTTCAGAGAGACTCACCAAGGGTGAACCTTGGGTTTGACAAGCCTTTGGAGAATCGACCAGGGACACGTTCGTCCTAGATTTTGGTGAGACTCACCAAGGCCGAGCCTTGGGTTTGATGAGCCTTTGGAGATTCGACCAGGGACGTGCTCTTCCTGGGTTTACCTCGGACTTGCCATATGTAGAAGCAAGCTTCATGATGATGAATCAAGTTGATTCAAGTAGTTTTGATAATGACAAAGATGATGACAAAAAGCCCAAAGAATGATTTCAAGATTGAGTCAACAAGTTCAAGATCAAGTTTAATTTCAAGTTTCAAGAAAAGAAATCAAGAAGATTCTTTGATTTCAAGATTCAAGAGAAGATGAATTCAAGATTCAAGAGAAGAAATCAAGAAGACTTCACAAGGGAAGTATTGAAAAGATTTTTCAAAAAAACAAACATAGCACAATTTTGTTTTTCAAAAGAGTTTTTCTCAAAATTTTCTAAGTTACCAGAGTTTTTACTCTCTGGTAATCGATTACCAGTTTCCTGTAATCAATTACCAGTGGCAAAGTTTGATTTCAAAAGCTTTCAACTGAATTTGTAACGTTCCAATTGATTTCAAAATGGTGTAATCGATTACAAGGTATTGGTAATCGATTACCAGTGTATATGAACGTTGAAATTCAAAATCAATTTTGAAGATTCATATCCTTTCATAAAAAGCTTTGTGTAATCGATTACATGGTTTTGATAATCGATTACCAGTGACAAGTTTTGAATAAAAATCAAAAGATATAACTCTTCCAATGGTTTTCAGGTTTTTGCTAAAGCTTATAACTCTTCTAATGGTTTTCTTGACCAGACATGAAGAGTCTATAAAAGCAAGACCTTGACTTGCATTTCAATAACTATTATATATTCTTTTACAACCTTTGAATCTCTTTGAAAATCTTCTTGAACTTCTTCTTCTTCTTCCTTTGCCAAAAGATTTTTGAGTTTTCTAGTTTCCAAACTTTGTTCTTTCACAGAAAACAAAAGTGTGTTATTCATCTTTTTCATTCTCTTCTCCCTTTGCCAAAAAGAATTTGCCAAGGACTCACCGCCTAAATTATTTTTCTGTATCTTTTCTCCCTTTTCCAAAAGAACAAAGGACTAACCGCCTGAATTCTTTTGTGTCTCCCTTCTCCCTTGTCAAAGAATTCAAAATGACACAGTCTGAGAATTCTTTTGATTCTTCCCTTTCCTATAAACAAAAGATTTCAAAGGACTAACTGCCTGAGATATCTTTTGTTTCTCCTTCACAAAGTTTCAAAGGACTAATCGCCTGAGAACTTTGTCTTAACACATTTGAGGGTACATCCTTTGTGGTACAAGTAGAGGGTACATCTACTTGGGTTGTTGTGACTGAGAACAAGAGAGGGTACATCTCTTGTGGATCAGTTCAAGTGGAGGGTACATCCACTTGGTTGTTCAAAGAGAACAAGGGAGGGTACATCCCTTGTGGATCTTTGCTTGTAAAGGATTTTACAAGGTTGAAAAGAAATCTCAAGGACCGCGGGTCACTTAGGGACTGGATGTAGGCACGGGTTGTTGCCGAACCAGTATAAAACTCTTGTGTTTATCTTCTTCTTCCCTACACTCTTTATTTTCCGTTGTGCACTTTAATTATCGCTTTTACTTTTGGTTAAGTTTATATTTTTGTTCTTTACTTTCTTAACATTATAGTAAAAGCCTAATTTATTTTAGTAACATTAAGAAGGATAGATTTTTAATTAGTAAAGGTTCATTAATAATTAATTGAACCCCTCCTTCTTAATTATTCTGAGGCCACTTGATCCAACACCATACTAGGTTGCCAAGCTGAAATGCTTGAGGCTGGACCTTGGTGTTATATATTCTTGATGCTTAGAGCTTGGTGGCCTCTTCCTTGATTCTGGCCATCTCTTGGACTTTATTCTTCATCTCTAGTTCCACCTTCATATTTTATTCATTTTGTTGTGCCTGGAAAAACAACCTTCTTATCGATGGTTCCCCGACTTCGACAAGGATCATGGCGCCCGTGTCATATGTAAGTCGAAAAAGGGTTTCATTGGTCGTCATCTAGGGTGAACGGTGATAAGCCCAAAGTATGCTGGGGAGTTCCTCCTTCCATAGACCTTTGGACGAGTCAAGTCTTGTGCGCAGGGCTTTAAGGATAACCCTATTGGCTGCCTCCGCCTGACTGTTGGTCTAGGGGTATTTGACAGAAATCACGAGGTGCTTGACACCTAGCCTTGTCAAGAATTCTTCATAAGCTGGAGCTTTGAATTGAGTATCATTGTCAGTGAGGATGGCATAAGTGATGCAATCCTACCCCCTAAGGGTATTGGATAGAAGAATCCAAGAGGATTGGGCTAGAGCTACTAAAGAAGGCCCTAGGATTCTCATGAACCTTAGGGTAGATTTTTTAGACCATGGGTCAAGGTTGGATCCACTCTTCTTTGTAAATATTAGAATAGGTTTTCTCATCTTTTGGGCCTTGTATTTTGGCCATTCTAGTAGTATAGGGTTTTAGCCTTGTATTTCAGGGCATTTTATGTAGTCTTTGTAGTAGGGACTTTTTTTTTGTATTTTCATATAGGGGGTGTGTAGCTAAGCTCTAGCTTCTCATCTCAAGGAGGTGAGCTTAGCTATTAGAGAGGTGTGTGTAGCTAAGCTCTAGCTTCTTTAGGAATCTTCTCAAGGAGGTGAGCTTAGTTATTAGAGGGGTGTATGTAGCTAAGCTCTAGCTTCTCAAGGAAGTTTTCTCAAAGAAGCTTCTCAAGGAAGCTACCTAGTCTATGAATAGAAGCATGTGTAACACTTGTGGTAACTTTGATGAATGAGAGTCTTGTGAGACACAACTCAAAGTTCAACTTCTCTCCCTTTTTCTTCCTTCAATTTCGTGCTCCCCCCCCCCCCCTCTCTCTTTCTCTCTCTCTTTCTTTTCCTCCATTGAAGCATCCTCTCCAAGCTTCTTATCCAAGGCTCATCTTGGTGGTGAAGCTCCTTCTTCCATGGCTTATTCCCTAGTGGATGGCGCCTCCTCTCACCTCTTCTCCTTTGTCTTCCGCTGCATCTCCATGGTGGAAAATCACCATTAAAGGACCTCATTGAAGCTCAAAGATCCAGCCTCCATAGAAGCCCCACAAGCAAGCTTCCATCAAGTGGTACTCCACCTTGGAAAGGATTTGACCTCAAATCCCGAGGTTCTTTATACTCTGGGCTCCTTCCCTCAACACCTGTAAAAAGAATAAAAACATATGTATTAGTGGTGTTGGGTATGTTACAGTAGGGTAAGGTCTGAAAACCCCTTTCATGGACATCTTCCCATGAGGGAACATGGTTCCTCACCAATTCAATGAGTGGTGCTACAAGTATAGAAAAATATGGGACAAACCTTTTGTAAAAGTTTTTTAAGTCATGGCAGCCCCAGATTTCCCTTATACTTGGTGGAGTGGGCCAATCAGAAATGACCTTTATTCTCTTAGGGTCCGTGGGAACCCCTTGATCACTATTTAAAAAATTAAGGAAAGTAATGCAATAAAGCGTACCTTTTTCTGTATTTTTATGTTGATTATTCCTACAAAAAAATACGACAAACCTAAGGTGTCCCATATGAGCACCTAAGTTTGTATTAAAACCAAAAATAAGAACAAACCTACCTAATGAGTCCCTATGTACATGAATCATGAAGACGTTGGGTGCATGACTAATTTTACAAAAGAGGGTTGCAACACTCAACACATTCATCATATCACTTATTGTAGGGATTTGGTGCCTAATAATACATATTTTGGGCACCAACAAAGCACAAGGATTTAAGCTCTTATGAACCAAACATTCATCCAACAACTCCTTTACTTGAGGAATAACCTCAAGCCCAAGAGGTGTGGCAGTGTTAACAAGTGTCTTTTTACAAAGGAGAAGATGTGGAGGTTGTCTAAGAGGGGAAGTTTCTTTAATAATTGTCTTTATTTCAAAATGACTTTCCTTCTTAACTAACCTCTTGGAGGAGACACTTACCTCCTTACACCCCTCCTTAACCATTAAAGGTTGTCCTTCTTCTTGGGGGTAGATTTCTTCACTAGATTCTTCCTCTTTTGCTTCTTCACTTTCACTAGAGGAAGATGAAGTAGTAGCCTCATCTTGGCTACTATAAATGTCTTGGCCCCTCCTAATCATGGTTTTCTTGGTGGGGCATTTAGAAGTAATGTGTCCTCTTCCAAGACATTTAAAGCACTTCATGGAGCTAGTCTTCTCTTGCATATTAGCCTTAAGGGGTTGTTTTTCTATTGTCTTCCCCTTATCATCTTTGGTCTTAGAAGGTGTCACCCCTAGGATGCCTTGGCCTTGGTCTTTCTTTGGATAAGAGTGAGAGCCATAAGATTTTGAAGTAGACTTCTTTTTAAGTTGTTGCTCTACCCTTATTTCCCAATCTAAGTTAGCCTCTACATTGTCCTTCCCATGGAAGTATGGGAGGTTAATGTTAGACTCTTTAGGCTTTCTTTCCTTTTCTCTCCTATGGGAGTGAGGTCTAAGATGTGCCCTATGCCTTCCTTCATAATAGTCACGAAGTTCTTCACTTAGGCTCTTGCAAGAGTTATGACTACTATAGGAGACATGTTTTTCTCTTTTCATTTCTTTCATTATTTTTCTTCTTTCTTCCTCTCTTATTTTCTTTCTTTCATCTTGACTTATTTCTTCCACTCTTTTTTTTCCTTTTTCTTTTTTCTCTTGTTTTTCTTGCCATAACTTGAGGGAACTCAACTCATCTAAGATTCTAGATAAAGGGTCTTTATGACTAGTACCCTCGCCATTAACACTAGATGAATGATGACTCATGTTAGTTCCTAAGTTGTGGTTCTTTCTTGTTGGAGGTTTGAAAACAAAAGGTAAAAGAAACTATGGTTGAAACTAGCCAAGATAAACACTAAAAGAGGTGTGAAAGATAAGGTAAAAAAAACTAATTGGTAAAAGGAAAGTTATCTAGGCGGTTTGACAATGGAAGGTAAAGGAAATAAGCTATGAAAGTAAGCAAGAAATGTAAGCTAGGCGAATCCTAAGAGTGTTTGGATGACCACATTCAAGGTTCCCAACAAAACACTCACTATCCTCAGGAAAAATTGCATAAAATTATTACCCACAAATGGAAGTTTGGTAACCTATTGGAGGCTCCCAACACACTTCAAATGAAAGGCCTTTTTGTTACAAAACTTGAAAGCAATGAAGGTAAGTAAATTGCAAATTACAAAATTACAAAACGGTCTTCAATTTTGGTGGTTGTTCTCTCTTTGGTGATTCACTCAATTTGGAGTGCTTCTTATTCCAATAGCTCTTAAGGTGGTTGGACCTTTGCTTCTTGACTCAAATTCTTCAAGGGATGGCACCAATCCTTCTTTCCAATTCCCTATATGGCAACTCACAAACAAGGAAAAAAAAGAGACAAGCAATAACCAAAGACAAAAAAAAATGAAATGAAAGCTAAACCAATGGAGTTTTAACAAGACAATTTTTCAAGGATTATTCAACAATTAAAGCAATGAAAAGGACTAGAGTAGAGTAAAAAAACTGAAAAAACTGAAAGCTAGGACTCAAAGAGAAACTTAGAATGGCTCTAGAGTAGAGTAAAAAAACTGAAAAAAAAAACTCAAAAAACCTCTAGCTTTGGCACTTGTCTTCACACTAATTTTAAATTGAAATTTTGGAACTAAGATTGGTATAACATTGGCACCAATTATAGAATAAATTTTGAGCCAAAACAACAAGCACACTTCCCTTTCATTTTTTTTCATGGATACTGATTTTCCTGCCAACTTGTGTGATTTTTCGTATTTTTTCCTTTTATCCAAATCACTTTTTTCTCTTTTTCTAACTTTTTTCCAGATGTCTAGAAAATTCAGTAAAAATTTCAGCTCAAAATTAGAAGTAACCAATTCTCAGTAATTTTTACAAGTTTGTATGTCCAAGCTGCCAGCACCAGCGATTTTGTTTTTTAAGCATGGTATATTGATTGCCTTGGGCTTACTTTCAACCTTCCTATGTATGTTGAACTCACTAGGATTGTTTACCACAATTTTAGGAGTTCAATATTCACTTAGGATCAACATTTCAGCCAGCAATTCAATCACCAAAACTCAAATTCACAATAGACACAATCATAAGGAAACCTAAAAGTTCAAGAAAAGGTTCACAATCAAAGACTCTCTAATAATTTTGCATGAACATGTTAAGAACTAATTAACATGAAATATTTGACTCAAATCAAATAATAGGCTAAAAGAATTTCATACACTCATGAGAAAATGAGTTAGACAAAGAAACAAGAAAATGAAATTCAGCACAACATAAGAAATCATGAGTGAACAAGTCACTCTAGATTTTTGAGGTTTTCTTCTACTTTAATATTTTTGTAAGAATTTTATGGTATAGGTTTCAGCCACAAAAAATAACAAGACAAAACTCAAAGGAACCTAAACTCAACAAAATTCATGGTTCAAGAACAAGAACAAGAAATTTGAACCATAGAAAATAAAATCTAGCTTCTATAGCAAGTTTAATCGGTGAAAACTCTAAAGAATCATGTTAACAACATTTAGCACAAGACATTTGAGGAGATACATGGAGAAAAAATGAAGAAAAAACAATGGAAGAGAAGGTAAAGCAAAAAATTAATGGAGGTTTAAGGAGCACCTACTTGAAGCTCTTGTGCTCTGATTACCACTTGATGGAAGCTTGCTTGTGGGGCTTCTATGGAGGCTGGATCTTTGAGCTTCAATGAGGTCCTTTAATGGTGATTTTTCACCATGGAGATGCAGCGAAAGACAAAGGAGAAGAGGTGAGAGGAGGTGCCATCCACTAGGGAATAAGCCATGGAAGAAGGAGCTTCACCACCAAGATGAGCCTTGGATAAGAAGCTTGGAGAGGATGCTTCAATGGAGGAAAAGAAAGAGGGAGAGAAAGAGAGAGGGGGGGGGGGGGGGGAGCACGAAATTGAAGGAAGAAAAAGGGAGAGAAGTTGAACTTTGAGTTGTGTCTCACAAGACTCTCATTCATCAAAGTTACCACAAGTGTTACACATGCTTCTATTTATAGACTAGGTAGCTTCCTTGAGAAGCTTCTTTGAGAAAAAATTCCTTGAGAAGCTAGAGCTTAGCTACATACACCTCTCTAATAACTAAGCTCACCTCCTTGAGAAGATTCCTTGAGAAGATTCCTTGAGAAGATTCCTTGAGAAGATTCCTAAAGAAGCTAGAGCTTAGCTATGCACACGTCTCTAATAGCTAAGCTCACCTCCTTGAGATGAGAAGCTAGAGCTTAGCTACACACCCCATATAATAGTTAAGCTCACCCCCATTCCAAAAATACATGAAAATACAAAAAAAAAGTCCCTACTACAAAGACTACTCAAAATGCCCTGAAATACAAGGCTAAAACCCTATACTACTAGAATGGCCAAAATACAAGGCCCAAAAGAATGGAAAACCTATTCTAATATTTACAAAGAAGAGTGGATCCAACCTTGACCCATGGTCTCAAAAATCTACCCTAAGGTTCATGAGAACCCTAGGGCCTTCTTTAGTAGCTCTAGCCCAAGCCTCTTGGAGTCTTCTATCCAATACCCTTAGGGGGTAGGATTGCATCAATAAGGGAGACCATATCTGTATATTAGGTGTTTCCAGGTGAACTTTTCTACCTCGGTGGCTGAAATTTCTCGTAATGGCCTAGCCTCAATCCACTTAGTGAAATAGTCGATGACGACTAATAAGAACTTGATAGCTCCTGGGCTTTTCAGCAATGGTCCCAGTATGTCTATCCCCCACATGGCGAAAGGCCAAAAGGAGCTCAAGCTATGGAGGTTGTAGCAACACCCCCCGAATTAAGAAATTCTTAAAGGGGGTCATCCAATATGGTTCCTCCTCTTCTTCTGCCATGACCTCCTTGGTGTCCATAGTTGGAGCTTGGAGTGTCTCCTAGATGATGGTCTTGAGATGCTCAAAGCAATCAAAGTCATTATTGAGGGTTTTTGCAACATGATAGTACTTAAGCAGTACTGCCTCATTGGCTTGATATTTGTTTGTAACTTGCCCTTGGACAAGCTATGAGTCAGTGTAGCACCTTAACTTCTTGGCTCCAACTTATTTTGCTAGCTTTAAGCCTGCTATAAGTGCCTCATATTCGGCCTGATTTTTTTATGCTTTGAAATTGAGCTTGAGAGCTTGCTCTAAAGTAACATTGATAGGCCCTTCAAGGATGATACCTACCTCGCTTCCTTTGATGTTAGGCACACCATCCACATACAAATTCCACCAGTCAAAGGTGGCTTAGGCATTGGCAACAAACTCCGCTATGAAGTTTGCTATGAACTTGGTCATCATAGGACCTTATGTTTCATATTGGATGTCAAATTCTGATAGTTCTATGGACCATGCTACCATTCTTTTAGAAGGTTAAGGCTTTTTCAACACCCGCTTGATAGGATGATCTCTTTTAACAATGACCTAGTGGCTCTGGAAATACGGCCTGAGGCATCGGACCAAGGTTATGAGTGTCAGTGCTACCTTTTATATCATCTGGTACTGCTTCTCCGTGTTATGAAGGATTTTGCTAGCAAAGTAGACAGGAATTTGGTGTCTTCCCTCTTCCTAGACAAGGGCATAACCGATGGCCTCTTACGTGACTAAGATGTATAGAAGGAGAGGTACCCCTGACTTGGGTTGACTTAGGACTAGCAGTGATGCAATTTTCTTCTTGAAGGCTAAGAAAGCTTGCTCACAAGAATGGCTCAGTCTTCCTGAGTAGCTTGTAGAATTACCTCGCCTTCTCTGTCATTTTTGGGAGGAACCTGGACAAAGACGCTAGTCTGCCATTTAGCTTTTGGACTTCTTTGACATTGGTTCGGTTGTGCATCTCTAGTATGGTCGTGCATTTTTCAGGGTTGGCTTCTATTCCTCGATGTGTAATCATGAAACCCAAGAACTTTCCATCGCCAACCCCAAAAGTGCCTTTTTCTGAATTGAGGCGCATGTCATACTTGCGAATTTCTCCAAACACCTCTTCTAGATCTGCTACATGTTGGGCTACATTGTGAGATTTAATGACCATATCATCCACATAAACCTCGACATTTTGACCTATCTGTTGTTTGAAGATCCGGTTCATTAGTCTTTGGTATGTGGCATCTGCATTTTTCAGGCCAAAGGGCATGACCCTGCAGCAAAAATTAGTTTCTTCAGTTATGAATGTTGTTTTCTCTTCGTTTGGGGCGTGCATTCTGATTTGATTGTATCTTGAATAGGCATCCAATAAACTCAGTACTTGGAACCCGAAAGCATTTTCGACTAGCCTGCCGATCTGGACATAGGATATGCATCCTTGGGGCATGCTTTGTTGACGTCGATGTAGTCAATGCACATACGCCATTTTCCATTAGCTTTTTTGACCATGATGACATTGGCTAGATAGGTAGAGTGCCTGACTTCTTTGATAAACTAGGCCTTGAGTAGCTTATCCACCTCCTCTCTAACTGCCTTGCGCTGCTCTTCTCCCATCTTCTTATTCTTCTGTGACACTGGTTTGACTTGGGGACAAATGGCCAATTTATGACATATGACGCTAGGATGGATTCCTAACAAATTTGAGTTCCTTTGTAGGACATTAGTTATGCGTCTATACTCATGGCTATTGAGGTCCCTACTAAGCTGCATGCACTGCCCAAGTTTGGGTCTGAGTTGTAACTTGACAAGTTCTCCGATTGGTTTTGGGCCTTTGTCGATGGTGTTGTCATGTGGATCTACATCAAAGATGCCATCTTGATATCTCCTAGTTGCTTTGTAGGCGACTAAGGTCCTTATTGGAGATTCTTCGCCCACGCTTATGACTTGATTGCTACCAGTAGATGTGGGATAAGGCTTGCTGGACTCTCGAACAGGAAGAAAGGGTGCCACCTTTAAGCTTTCAGCGTAGCACTGTTGAGTTTGCTTCTGGTTTGCCTTGATAGTTACAATTTCTACTGTCAACGTTGGGAATTTCATCTTGAGATATGGTGTAGAGGCGATGGCTCCAAGCTCATTTAACGTTTTCTTGGACACCACCTTCAAAAATCATTTTCACACATTTTCACCGTAGAGATTTGTGAAATAATACCTGTAGAGAAATAAATGAAGGTCCTGAGGCTCCAATCCTTTCTTCTTCTCTCTAACGCTTGAAAATCCTAGCAGACCAACCAGAGAAAAAACTTGAGGAATCTTAGGGATAGGGGTGGGTAAATGGGTCGGCCCGCCGTGCATTAAGCCCGCCCATACAAGCCCGCATTGGCAACGGACCGGGCCAGCCCACCCCGCATTCTTACACGGACCAAATAAATTGGTCCACCCCCGCCCCGCAGACCCCACGGGTCAAATAGGCCCGTCCGTGGGCCTAGTTTTAAAAGAATTTCAATTTTAACAAAAATGCAACACAATCAAATTAAGTTCAACACAAATGTAAATAAAATCTCAACAATTAGTCAATTACATCAATAAAATAAATAATGTATTAATAAAATAAAATCCAAGCAATAAATCTAAAATATGAAACTTAAACATCTCCAACAACAAATGATTCCATATTTGAAGTAGCTTGAGCCTTCTCCATCTCCACATCTTCATCTTCTTTTCCTAAATTTCAAAATAATAATAAATATTAGAATAAACTCAATTTAAGTGATTAAAAGACAATAATTATTACACATTATTTACCTTGCATATCAAATCCTAGTAACCAATTTTTAGTACATATCAAGGCTTGCACGTTGTCAGCAAGAAGCCTAGTTCGATATTTGTTAAGCACCCATGAGCCAATACTAAATGTTGATTCGGAAGCCACCATTGTAATTTGGATGCTTAAAATATCACAAGCCAATAATGAAAGATCTGGAAACCGAGCTTGATTGTCCTTCCAATATTGCAAAACATCAAGATTGGGATGATATTTATTTGAAAGATTTGCCTTTTCCAAATATGTATCTAGTTGAGATTTACCCACTTGCGACATATCTTCATCTTCAAATTGTATAAACTCCTACATTAATTCCACAAAAATAAAAAATAGTTAGTCAAAGTAAATAAGAATAAATGATTGGTAGTTAAAAAAAATTAAGAGAAACCTTGACTTACATCCATAACATCAACTTGAGCAATACTAATAGTACTAGTAGTAGCCATAGTCTCTTGTGATGAACCTTGACTTAAACCAACATTACTTTTTGTTTCTTTGGAATACATTTGAACATACTCATTATATAAAGTATACAACTTGTGCTCCACAACTTTTAACTTTGCTTGACAAGATATTGGATCAAGACCAAGTTTTGAATAACAATACTTCAAAAGTTTGATTTTAAAGCGTGGATCTAGAATGCACCCAAAGGAAAACACATTGCTATAATCACTCCAATATTTAACAAACTTTGTTTTCATATCAATTGTCATTGTTCTAATCAACTAATCTTGATTACTCAAATTTTGAAGCAATAAACATTCATTTTTCCACACTTGCATGAAATACAAATTAGATGTTGGGTAAGAGGAACCAAATATCAACTTTGTGATTTGAAAAAAAGGACGCAAAAAATCATACATTTTTTGTCCTCTCTCCCATTCTTCATTAGTATGACAACTTGAATAGTTCCTATCATCAAATGCAAGACTACAAAAAGCACGTCGATATACAAGGGCACTCTCAAGCATCAGAAAAGTAGAATTCCACCTAGTAATGACATCTAAGCGCAAACCCATATTTGTATGAATACCACCAACTTTTGCAACACAAGCTTTAAAATCTTTCATTCTACCCTCTGATCCCTTAACATACTTAATGATTTCTCTAATTTTGTTTATAGCAGGACCGACTACTTTCAACCCTTCTTGAACAATAAGGATTAAAATGTGAGCACAACATCGGATATGAGAAAATTCACCACCACTTACTAAACCATTAGTATGCAAAAGAAGTCTTTCCTTCAAATAGTCTTGCATTTTATCATTGGAAGAAGCATTATATAGAGTTAATGAAAAAAATTTCTGCTCAATCCCCCATTCTTCCAAAAAACCATATATCACTTTAGCCATCTCATGCCCTGAGTGTGGAGGAGGAAAATGAGAAAAATTAAGCATTATACTATTCAACTTCCAATTTGCATCAACATAATGTGTAGTTAATGAAATATAACCCTTGAAAATACAAGATGTCCACACATCAGATGTCAAGCTTATTCTACTAGGGACTTTAGACAACATGCATTTCATTTTTTTCTTTTCAGAATCATACAGATTGTTCGCATTCATGGTAGCAACACGCCTAGAGGGTACCTTCACATCAGGATTCAAATATTGTAATAATTCTTTAAACCTTCTATGTTCAACAATAGAGAATGGAAGATCATGCTCAATAATCATCATAGATATCATCTCGCGTACCGCACTTTGATTTATTTTTTTATTTCTTAATCTCCCAGCATGATCGAGAATAATATTTCCAACATCACTATTAGAACGCGTCTTCAAATATACATCACATTTCCCCATATGATGTTGTAAGGTTGAAGTCTCATTCTTATTGTCACTACCCACACAATTTTTCAAACAATATTTGCATTTACTCCTCACTTTTCCATCATTATGTATAACAGGTTTCTCAAAAAAAATTCCACACATGTGATGAATAATTTCTAGCCCTCTTTTTTGACATTTTAGACTCAATAGGTTCATCTTCATGAATAACATTTTCATGCACATCCACATCAATACTCTTATTGTCATTCTCATCAACATTAACTTCAAAAGAATCCATATTTAAAATCTGAAATAATAAAATTAAATGAACTCAATTCTAAATTCAAATAAATCACACAAAAACTCAATTCATCATGTTTATAACTTGTAGATCAAGAGTTTTGTGGTTCATTCCCTTATCCCATGATTTTATCATATAATAATAATTAAAGAATCACTAGTAATAGAGATACAAAATACAAATTGTTTCCACAATACTATGTAAAATTTCCAATTATATAAATGAAAATATCACTAGTAATAGAGATACAAAATACAAATTGTTTTTCCACCCTAAATTCTAAGAGAACATATTAAAGAATCAACTAAGTATAATTCAGTTGATCTCTATGTAATATTGTAGAAATAGAAAGGAAATAAATAATTGACAAGTGAAGTGTGATGGGTGTAGTAAGTTTGTGAAAACAAAAGTATCTCTGCAACAGAATTGAGAAAGGAGTCATAGAATTGAAGAAGAAAGTACTTGAAAGAAAGGAAGTGTAGTAGTAGGGGCATGCGTTTGTATTTTGTATCTCTACTAGTGATATTTTACATAGACTATGAACAACTATACATGCTCAATGCTGGAATAAAATTGAATGTTATTATTCTCAATTTTGAAGAAAATTGATCATACTGTGATTTATTAAAAGAACATATTTTGCCATGAATCACAAATATTAAAAGCAGGAAAGTGAATAGGATAGGATAACATCACAAACAACAGAGAAAGGAAGAGAAAAAAGGAAAAAAGGTGAGTATGAAAGCAACGAACCTTGAAAGGGAAACAGTGCCAACAAAGGGAATGAAGCCATGAAGTCGAGGGTTGAAATAAAAAAAAAGAGGTGTGAGCAACAGATCAACAGTTATAGATTTTTCACATTTTTCTTTTATTTTAAGAGTACAACAACAATGAATCAGCCCCAATTTCGGAAAAAAAAAAGCCCCAACAAAAATAGGATAAAAACAAATTCTAGAGAGAGAAAAGATGTACTTTGCATGGTGGCGCGGTGGTGGGTCGAGGTTGTGCCGTTGTGGTGTGTCACGTGACCACGTGAGCATGAGTCGTGTTATGTTTTCCTTGAAAGGGAAAGAGTCGTATGATTGCGCGCGTCACGTGAGTGCATGTGGAGAAGAAATGTTTTGCTTCAACCGTGAGGAGAAAAGGATGAGAAGAAGTGTTGTTAGCCTGGAACCATGAGTCCGTGAAGAGAAGAAGAAATAAAAGTTGCGGTATTGGTCCAGTGGTCCTTAAAGTGAAAGAGAGAAAATCAAACCTAATGTGGGTCACACAAATAAAACAAGATTGTTGCTGTAGATGGGATGTGAGATTCTTAAATGGATTAAGCGGGCTTACGAGTAACCCATGAACCCCGCGGACCAAACCCGCACAGCCCATGGGTTGAGCGAGGCGGGCCTAAAAATACAACATAACCATGGTCTGTTTAAAAAAATTGATCCGTTAATCGCACGGATCGCAGGCCTCGCAGGTCAGTCCATGGACCTAAGCCCATTTACCTACCCCTACTTAGGGAATCGCTAGAGACGCCGCTATCACTACCGGACTACACACGTGAGCCCGCCTAGAGGTAAGGGATGAGTTTATCGCAATTGGGGTTAGAGTGAATATGTGTATGGATCCTTAGAGGATCAAATTGGGGTTAATTTTGGGGTGTTTTAATTTTGTTTGTACAATGATAACTACAAATTGATCATGTTTGATAAGTCAATTGATGCCCTGATGCAAATTGGATGGTTTAATTGACTGTTTGGCTTTTAATGTTAGAAACCTAGAAATTTGGGAATTTTTTATTCTTGCATATTTTGTTGAAATTGATTAAGGGGTTTTGTTCCCCATGATGTCATCACATGTTCTGTGTTATTCATTTTGAATTTGGGTGTTTTTTGAGGTTTGAATTATGTCTCTTTTGCTTCACGAAATGGAGGTTTTTCGTGAAGTATGACCGTGCTTGATGAGAGCATGCCCGTGCTTAGTGAAAATCAGTTGTTTTAAGCCTGTGCTATTTTCCTGACAACGTGAGTTAACTTTTAGCCTAAAAATGGCTAAGAAAATGATTGAATTAGGTTTTTTGGTCTTCACAAAAGTTGTAGTCCTGGATGTTAGCTAACAAATTTCGTTGGTTTCACCCAATTCGGATTCGTATAGCCCCCTAGAGAGTCAAAGTACTGAGCAAAGGTCGAGCTGTCAGGATTAAGCAATGATCCAATGTTTACCTTTGGTTTAGACATAGTTAATGGTCAAAACGATTGTTGTGATAAACATAAGAGTTGTAGATAAATGTCTTAGATTTCAAAAAAGATAAGTATGAACTTAATAGGATTGGTATATCCCCTGTACTTGTAATTTTTCTCTATAAAGGTCGTAGTAACTTAAGAGGAAATGTAAGGATATACTTGTTTATTATACATGTACATGTGGTTGCTATTAAATGAATGAATAAGTGAATGATCATATGCCTTAAATGTTTGAATATTACTATTGTATGATGTATGGGAAGTGATAATGTGTTAGTGAGAAGGTTTGATTATACATGTTATTGTGAAGTGTAAAGTGATGGCATTGAGTTGTGAGCTATAAATTGTACAATCACGCATCTGTAAGATCCTTTAAGGGGGACGAGTTAATGCACAACGAGTATTATGATAGGATCCACTATGGGAACCCGGCGAGTTGAAATGATATTGAAAACAATTGAGTAGTTGTGTGTATTGCATAGTTCAAACTCTAGTGGCACATATATGATTTTAAATGCCTGTTTTAATGAGATGATTAGTCATATGAACATACATATTAATATTATTACTGTGTGATATGTATATGATGCATGAGGCATGATAACATGATGTCTTGGGATTATGAAAGTGCGATGAACTGTGTGTAAGTGACAAGTTGAGTATATGTTAAATTGTGAGATCACATGTGTGTTGAGATGCTATGGGTATTGAGTTGTGAGCTATGAACCGTAGAATCACATGATTGTAAGACCCTTTAAAGGAAATGAGTTAATATGTGATGAGTATTGTGATGGGATCCACTGGGAGAATCCAACGAGTTGAATCACTTTAAGGAGCGACAAGTTAAAATTATTTTGAGAATAATTGAGGAGTTGTGTGTTTTGTATAGTTCATAGATAGAGTTTGTGTTAAAATATTTTTTGGGTTGGACCTAAATCAGGAGGGAGAGGTCCTGTCGGACTCTTCAGAGTCTAGGCCTTGGGGGTAAATACACCCGATTTGAGTGCTCCTTTAAGCATGTGCTGATCCCACATGGTAGGAGCATTCTCTGAAAATAGTGTGGCCCTAAATGGTCTCCCTATGATGTTACCTAGTGAAAGTGACTTGACTTACCAGTGTGTGGTCTATCTTGTCATGTACTCTTAGGCGCCCGACGAGGTTTTTTACTGACATGGTACCACATTGCATATAGGATTGAGTCTTAATGTATCTATTGCATAATTCTTGTGTAATGATCATTGTGACTTGTTACGTGATGGTGGGTAATGAATTGTGCGAGTGTGAGATGTTGTGTTGTACTTGAGATGTGTTGTTCTAAACATGTGATTAATGTGAAAGTGTGGAATGTGATTTCGTGATTAAATCATTGAAACAAGCGATGTTACGCAATGAGTGATAAAATTATGTGAATTATGCTAAGTTGAGCTTGCTATACTTATATTATATTATATATGTGTGTGTGCTTCATTTTTATCTCTATTTGTTTAGGAATGTGATAATGCACTCCTTGTGTGATGTTTGTGTTTGGATCCTGTGATGATCTCAAACATTGTGTTCGTAGGAGCAGATGATTAAGTGAATGACTTTAAAGAACCTCATGCTAGAGGATATTAGGACACAACGCTCTGATAGGATATGGCATTGGAGTATGTGTTTCTATATTATTTGTATAATGTTCTAAACATGTTACTTTATTTTGTTCCGTTGTTTAACTTGTTTTCCTTTTGTAAAACAAAATTGGACGATATTGTTTTGGGTCGGAGATGTTTTCATACCCTTATTTGATAAGTTTTTAATTTGATGATTAACATGGATTGGAACCTTTTACCCACGCGAACTCTTTTATGTTTAGAAAATAAAATCTCTTTTATGTAATTTTGCATTTCCATGTTTTTATTATATAAATATGTATATCGAGGTAGAGGATGTCACATTGATGCTGATCTCAGAACAAATACTTTACTAAAGTCTATAAAAGGATGTCTCCCTCAACAAAGCAACTCACGAAAAAAAAAGAGAAAAAGATAGAACAAGAGCATAAGAGAATACGTGAAGCAAAAATCTGCTAAAATCACTAGACGATATACATTGTTTTCATTTGTTTATCCTTTGTGAAGCAAAGTTGTTCTGTATTTGTGTTTAACTATATATTCACTCTTTTAGTGTTAAGAATACTTGTATTCATTCAAACATTTGTTTGTGAAAGCCAGGAGTAGCTTAGTGTTAAACAATACATGGGTTCTTAGATTTTAAGGGTAGTCTAAGAAGATACCAAAAGTGGCGTTAAGAATACTTGTAAAGCCAATAGTGACATGTTAGAATACTTGTTTTGTAATCAAGTTTTGATTAATGAAACCCTTTACTAGTGAGTAAAAGAGAACTGGGCATAGCTCAAGTTGAGCGAATCGGTATAAACCAAATGTTTTTACTTCTCTCCATACAAGTTTATTAAGCATTCTTATTGCACTTTCTATTACCATTTTACACCAAGTGTTTATTTGAAAACTGTTTTAAGAACCTTTTATCTGTCATTGGATGACCATACTGTTGGAGTGTTTTGTAATTTTTCCAAAAAATTTAAAATTGATTTGACATTTATTTGAAATTTTCTTGTGAAAATTATGTCTTTAGACAACTGTAATATTTAAATATAAAAATGTCATTTTTTGCAATCTTTGGTGTTGGGAAAAATATATGTGGTATGACATGTTGAAATGTTTTCTATAAATTTTTATATAGAAAAATAGAGTAGATTGAATATTTTTAAAAATTCTAAAATATTGTTTTTAAGTTAGAATAAATGTTTACTTAATGAAATATCCATGGTAAGGAGTATCCATATAACTTTTCTGAATTTGGAGTTTGATTTGATACATTAAATAATTATTTAGGTAAAAATTCAGCTTATGTGTAAAAATAAAATTTAATTAATATAATTACTTTGTAAGTGGTAATTTGAATATTTGAGCTTGAGATTGAGTTTTCTACCTTAAAAAGAGGACCTCAAAACCCTATTGTGATTATTGAATGGTTATGCTTGAGATTCAATTATTGTTATACATAAATGTTCTATTTATCACCGTTGAATTCGAGAGAGGGAGGAATGGGATCCTCGAACAATAAGTGGTAGAAATTGTTTGTGCATGTAATTTGTGTGATGATTTTTTGTTTTGGGGAACAAGAATCTTGAATTCTTGTGAGGGAATAAATGGACTCTAATTGAGTACGTTTATAGAATTAGAATAATTTCTAATAATTAATACCACCTATGTTCCTTTTTATAAGAAACAAGTTATAGTGCATAATACACTATTACTTGTTTCTTATAATAAGTAATAAGGAATAAAGGTAGTATTATTCATTATAGAAAGTAGTGAATTAAGTATTGAAAAGAGTGTGAACTTTATAATAACATGGAATGATAATTGATAAGTACCTAATATGTATGGGTGATGTTGAACACTTGGACTTTGAATAAAATATTATGACCCTTGATTAGAGACTGAGAGCTAATAACTAAAACAAGCATGAGACTTCAGAGTGAGCAAGGATCTTGATAAGATTTGATAAATTGAAAGGAGCATGAATTTGGTTCATGAAGGATTGAAGTGCATGATGCACATGTTTCTTTGTGTTGAGAATTTTGACTATGATTTTGTTTCATTGTGAGAAACAAAAAAAGGGAAGCAGGAATCCTTTTTTGCTTAGTCATGCAAGAATGGTAGGAATGAGGCATAATTGTATTGTGGATGACACATTGTTTGAGAGAGGTGATCTCTATGTGATGGTTAACTGAGGAGGTGAACTTTGAAGAGGTTCTACAGAAGTTCCACTTGTATTGTGATTATATTTGTGGAGATAGAGTCATGATGTTTTGACCATTGTGATAGTGGAGAAGATGTGGATCTCCATGCAATATGTTGGTGAACCTATGATGTTTGGAAGACCAACATAGGTATTGCAGCAAACTCAAGTCTTTAAATGTTTAATCACTTCATAGTATTGATCAAGGAAGATATGCTACTACAAATTTATCACATTAGAATAAGAATAACAACATAGTGATAGTAGATAGGAACCATAAATGATAATTTACTTAGTTAAATGAAGTGACTTTAATGGCTATTTGCTTTCAACAACTAACCTTTTTAATATCTAGATTGGATGGATAAAGAACATTGATATTCACATTAAAATTCACTTCACGTGCCCCTAAAGGCTATTTGCTTACATACAATGCCATCAATGAGACTATGTCAAGGAAAAAGGTTCATATTTAATGAAAGAGAAAATTTGACCATGTCTAATTACTGGGTGAGGTGCATGAAAAATTGCTTCTAAGAGGCCTACAAAATATAAAGCAAAGATGACACATCATATTTTGTTGAGACTAACTTTGGTTTGGGCATCCAATTTTCTTTTTTTCACAGTAAAACCAAAGCTACTAAGTCCATACAACTAGTCTTTATATTCTGTGGTATATAATGAGATTTTGTTGTATATAAATAATATATATACATACATCACAAAAAAGTGTAGATTAATTGACACATAACTTCACTAGTTTTTCTTCTTTTATCAGCAAAGAAATAATTTTATTAATAAGCACATGATGTGCCATGCAAGTCATGTCACATACTATAGTAAGACAAAATCCCCTTCTACATCACATTAAATATCCCCCCACAAGCCAAGTTTAAGTTCTAAAAACATGTAATTATATTAAAGGTCAACCCACAACTTTAGCATTAATAGTAATCTTATCTGACTTTATATTTACTTAATATTTACTCCTTATTGTTTTTTCTTTTATTATCACATCACTTAGTGTATTTATCATATTTTTTTTTTGGTTTAATCTTTTTTTCATTTACCCATCTCACACTCTCCATGTGGTGTGAATTATTTTTGTTATCATGTGTGAATATGGAGTAGTATTGACAAGTTGTTGCCCAAAATAAAGGTACCCTAATCAATGGGTTAATTGAGTATTTGAATTTCTGTATTTATTAATTACTTATTTTATTTTTATTTATTTAATAAATTATATTAAATACGCATTTATTATTATTTTTGGGGAGGTAATTTGTTTTGATAGTATCATTAATGAATATTTAAATTCATGCATTTATTAAATAGTTATTTTACATTCATGCATTCATGAAAAGTTTGATACCCATTAGAATTGTCATCCTAAATTATTTCACCAATAAAATATAATAAATAGATGAAATAGAATAACAATTTTACAAAATTAACATTATCATAATTAATTTTTTTTTTGTTTTTGTTGCATATATAATTAATATTATAAGGAATACAAGTGGGAAAATATAGTCAATGTTATATTGAAAACTGAAATGACAATTATTTTGGAATAAATATGTTCTTCTTACACAACAATTATTATGGGACGGAAGGAGCAATATTTTTAAACATTGAGATAAGTAAAAAGTTAATAAGATAAAAATTATGTTTATAGTTTGAAGAAATTTATTTATGATAAAATTCTAATTGAATAAGTGAATTATGTTGGTGATATGATTGTTCAAATGAAATAAATTTGATAAATAGTGGTAATCATGAATAAAATAAATGATAAATTTATTTTCACTATGAATTTAAAGGAGCATGAAAAGTAATTTTTAATTTTTTACTTCCTGTATGATTAAAATAATATTTTATGTAATCAATTGAAATTGTTTTTGACTTTAATATTTAGGTTTAATTGAATATTTTACCACTGAATTATCATTATTTTGTAAATTTTATCACTTAAATTTTTAATTTTTATGTGTTTAATTATCATGTTAGTGAAAAAACATGTTACTTTGCAAAAAATAGTAAATTTTTAGTGAATGTTAACATTGGTAAAATGCACAAAAGTTAAATGGTAAAATGTGCAATTAAGTGAATTATATGTAAATGGCAAAAAAATATCATATATATATATATATATATATATATATATATATATATATATATATATATATATATATATATCATTAAAAACAATTCAGTTAAGCAATTTAACTTTTTAACTAAAAAATATAATATATATTTTATCCCATTAATAATAGTCAAGTTAAATAATTGAATATTTATAGAAATATAAATATTAAAAAAATATTTCTTGAATTTCTATAAATATTATTTAATTACAAAAATATAATATATAAGTTAAATAAACATTATAATCTACAGCCAACAAAAAAATCGTGCATTGCTCATATATAGAGACACTTTTTTTTTTTTTTGGTGTTGACAATGGATTTTCTTTGGTGTTGCACTTATATAAAGACTAGTAACCCAAAAGAAATTCCTAACCAAGAAAAGACGGCAAAACCCAAATCAACGAGCTCGCGGAGAAACGGTGTCCACAATCGCACTGCATCGTGGCAGAATCACAGCCATTAATTTTGCGGAGCAAAGTTCCAAAGATGCTAACCCCTTCGCATATAAACAGAGACATGTAGCTTCCACGAGTATTCAAGATTACAAACGCCTCCATAAAATGCAAGTCTCTATATATACGATCCATACCTCATCATCATCCAAATCACTCGTTGCTATCTCCAAAGTCCCAGCACACCCATTTCCGTTCTTTGTCCTTGATGGGTTTAGTCTTTGGAAAAATAACCGTTGAGACAGCAAAATATGAAGTGATCAAATCCACAAGTGAGTACGAAATCCGTAAGTATGCACCATCAGTAGTGGCTGAAGTCACATATGACCCTTCACAGTTCAAGGGAAACAAAGATGGTGGCTTTATGATTTTGGCCAATTACATTGGCGCTGTGGGGAAGCCCCAGAACACCAAGCCTGAAAAGATTGCCATGACTGCACCGGTCATAACAAAGGACAGTGTTGGTGGTGGTGGCAGTGATGGTGAGAAGATTGCTATGACCGCTCCAGTTGTGACGAAGGAGGGTGGCGGTGAAGGTGAAGAAGGGAAGAGGAACAAGATGGTGACTATGCAGTTTGTTTTGCCTGCTGTGTATGGGAAGGCCGAGGAGGCGCCTAAGCCGACCGATGAGAGGGTTGTGATCAGAGAAGAGGGTTTGAGGAAGTATGGGGTGGTGAAGTTCGGAGGAGTGGCGTCGGAGCAGGTGGTGAGGGAGAGGGTGGAGAAGCTGAGGGAGAGTTTGGAGAAAGATGGGTTTAAGGTTGTTGGAGATTTCTTGTTGGGGAGGTACAACCCTCCTTGGACAATTCCTGCGTTCAGGACCAACGAGGTTATGATCCCAGTCGAATGAACTCGAAGGGTGTTACTTAATGAATAATGATATACAGATTTCAGTGCTTTCTGTTACTTCTGCATGATGTTAAGTTTTATTGTTGTTAAGAAGTTGTTGTAGTGCTGCTTCTTCTTGTTATGTTTAAATTAAATACACATAATGAATGTTTTTGATGTGCCAGGTTTTTGTTCATGTTTTGTTGTCTGCTTGGTTATGATTTTGGTGATCGTTATTGCGCTTTAAGATACAAATTTGATAGAAGCAAAATTTTTCTCCAATGACAAAACGCTGTTTGGGAGGGTGAATTCTGGTGACTTGTTTTTGAAATGCACATTCAAATTGTTTTCACAACTACTCTTGCATCCTTCCACGTGTGTTAAAAATAGGTGTGAAAATATCATACTCGTGTTTAAACTGTGTTAGCATAGTTATATATGTATACGTTAATAGACCAAAAGAAATTACAAATACAAAGGGAATTAAGAATGATAATCAAGACAGAGGACACATTCAATAAAAAAACTAATACAACTGGTGTACTCTGTTCATTATGCCTCTGAATTGAATTTGTAGAATTGCAACTTGTTCACGAACATAAAATTTACATATCATACACAGAACAAAGCATAAAGCATGATACCACTCTTTTTAAGCTATCCAGAGAACAGCTTCACAATTATGGTGATAACATTGAAGAGAATAAGGGGAAGTCTCAAGAATTGACAGGCATATATAAGCCCTATTACTTGCCCTTTAAGAGAATTCCTTTGTGGTCCTGTCATTTCTGCCAATGTCCATCCTCTTCGAGCAAGGAACCGGTCCTCATTCAAAATTGCCAATGCATTTGCAAAGAGCAGAAAACCTTCTAGCAGAGTCCAGAACCCCATCTTCTGCTAGAAACACAAAGGGTGTGCATCTTAGTGCTCAGAGGAAAGCTTCTTCATAAGTTCCACTTTACTTTTCAAACAAGAATTAGTTAAAGAAAATCAAATATCAATAGGGAATGAAAACAGTTATGCACAAACAAATTCTAAGGTCACTACTATCAATAGAGGCTATCTTTCTACCTGGTTTGAACTTTGAACTACCAATGCTTTGACTCCATGGAATATTGATCAATAAAGCCAAAACCAAACTTAAGGCATGCCATATTTGTCTATCCTGACTAGATGAGCATGCAAACCCAAACTAGGGTGACATTCTACACAGAATTGACAAATGTATGTAAAATTCTGGAGGGTAACAAAGAGATTTTATCAAGGTGTCCCTTCCCTCTGCAATCTTCTCTGTCCCTCAAATATCGGATTGCAATAAATTTCATGTATTTAGCCTATCCTGACTAGACCGGCTAAATGGGGATGCAAACCCAAATTAATTTAACATTCTAACTAGAATTAACATTCCTATCCTAAAACTGATCTTCAAAGACTATAGCAAGTTACTTGCCAACATATGCTCATTTTACAAAGAACCCAGAAAAGTCTAATAAAATGAAAGCTATTTTTCTTGAGTGTCTCACACCTTCCAAATTTGTTAGGAGTAATAATTACAGTGATTTTTAATAATATCAATACCACAATTCACAAATCAGAAATAGAACAACCAAATTTCATATGAACAAATCCCAGCTACTTAAGCAAAACATGGAGAACAATAAGGACCCCAGACAACAGAACACCAATCCCCATGTATGGAAAAAAAATCATTATAGTGAATTTTGTTTCTTCCAGAGTTAAAATCACCACAAAACACAATCCAATTAGAAATGTAAAGCTGGCGTTTCTAGTCTACAAAGGTACAAGGTTCTACTCCAAGTCATAAAATAATCACTGAAAAACTTCAGCATGACATGCCGATTAAAAATAATATATGGCAAGATGAGAACATTGAGAAGGATGAGACAAAGGAATCACAGTAAGTTATGGTTATCTTGAATTCCTTTAGGAAGTTGCATAACACAGTTTCTTAGTAGCATTCCTGATCCTCAAACCAAATCAATTACGAATAAGAAGTTCATTTTTTCATGTATAAATCACAAAGGCTTTCAATATTTAGAGTATAACGTGTAAAACAGATCAATTCAGATAAATCAATCCCCACAACATTCTTCAATGGTAATCAAAGTGAAACGATCAGTAGTAAATGCTTTTAAAAAAAAAAAAAGAAACAGGATCCGTAAATTTTACTTTCAAGTTTCAACACAAGTTTTTTTCCCCTCTAGAAATAACTAAACAGTGGTTTAAGACATTTCTCTTTCTCAGAAGCAAATCAACGAAATCATGCGAGGTTATCAACACTCAGTTAACCGATGGCACAACCCAAACTCGCATGCAAACCAAAACATATAAAATTGTAATCTCAGTAAGTAGAACAATAACAGTATGGACCCTAATAAATACTAACAGTTAAACCATCGCAATCTAACCAAGAAGTTAATCAAACTAAGAAGCCACAAAAGATTTAAGTTTTTTAGGGAAAAAAAAACAGAAGAAGAAGAAGAATCGGGATGAGTTTCTCACCAGAGAAGGAAAAAACAACGACCTGCGAGGTCTCGAGTCTGAAAACCCGCTATTAAGAAAGAAATCTCTAGAAGACAATCCTAGGACTCTCCGAAGAGTCATCTAAAGATGCAGAACGGCCGTAGCTAACACGTCAGCATGATAAACTGAAGATACCCGTTGGATCAGAAGCCTACGCAGCAATAGCTGAAACACCCCGCACTCTATCTTTCTTTCTCAATAAAGTAAGTTGCACGTCAACTTAATAGCAGCAACTTGCAAAATACCAAAAAAATAAAAAATAAAACAAGCAGTAACTTACATATTTGAGCGATCCTCTGAAACAAAAATTTACATATTTGAGTGATATTTTGAATTTTAAAAGTCAATTTTGTAGTAAGTATCATTTGACAAAAGTAATTCCCACCAATTTTCGTTTAACAAAAATATTTTTTCAATTTCTTTTATAAAATTAATTTTGGGCGTATTTAGAAGAAGTTTACTAGGGCTAACAAAACTTTTTTTAAGTTTATCTTAAGTATTTATTGACAGCAAGTTATATAAGTATTTTTATTTAGAGGTAATCTTGTTTAATATTTGGTGAAACACTAAATATAATATGAGTATTTCTCTTGGCATATATTTAAATCATGAATTCCAAGAGATTGGTTCCCTAGAGTAGGATAAGGTGTCTCATTTGACAAGTTATAAACTCTTTGAGACAAAATAAATGTAAATTCGTTTGGATTTTATTATCAGTTTAGTTCCTGAGTTTTTAGAATTTATATTTTTAGTTTCTGAATTTATGTTTGACGTGTCATCATCCATTATCTTTTTTATTCTTGTTTTTAGTTCTTTTTTTTTTTCTTACTTTGGACAAAAAATATTAGTAACTAAAAATAAAAATTCTAAAGTTCAGAGACTAAACATATAGTAAATCCATTTCTTTATAAATGTTGCGAGTCTCAAAACTCTTGCTTTCAATTGGGATATTATCCTCCCCTTAAATGATAACAAATGAAAAAAGAAAAAAAAAATCAACCTATAATATTTTTTTTATTCATAATATTACTATTGAGTATTGTTCTAATTAATCACCTTTAATGAGATTTATTCTTTTAATTATGTTTTCTTATTTATAAAACTTGAATTTAATATTTTACTTAAAAAATTGAATCTAACATGAAATCAAGAGATAGAATAATTAAAAATAGAATAAATTAACAAATTCGTTTGGTAAATTAGTGTCTGAAAAATGAAAATTCAAATTTAGTACCTAAATGTACAAAAAGTGAAAAATTAATCCTACAAATAATTTAATAACAAATTAATCCTTAAATTTTGTAACTTAATAACAAATTATTCATCCAAAAATAATTTATTATCTAATTGATTTTTGAACATCGTAATTTAATGACAAAATTTATCGCAAGATTAATTTATCAAACTTTTTATACATTTAAAAACTATTTTTAATCTTTCAAGAATCAACTTTATCAATGCATCACCTTTTGGACCATTTTTACTATTTATTCTTAAAAATAACTTAAGATCTACAAAATTGTCAATTTTACTAACATTTCTCTTAACAAAAATTAGCCCTTTCTGACCCGATTCGGATAAGGCGCAATATGATTTTCATTTTGAACTACACCTCTGACCCGATAACATCCTTCAGAAAGCAAAAGCCCGCGATAAACCCTTCCCACTGATCCACACCCAAAAATGGCGTCACTTCACCACCACCACCTTCTTCTTCCTCCCTTCCCCCACCTCCAATCCAAAACCTTCCACTCTCCACCCCCACCCAAAAGCCCCTCCTTCCACCGCAAAACCGCTCTCAGAGCCTCCACCGTTGAATCCCCAATCCCAAAACGACGCGGCCGCAAGAAGAAACCCGAAACACAAACACCACCCTCAAACGACACTCCTCCCCCCCAAGACGCAGACCCGAAAAAAGAAGAAGATGAAGTGTACGACTACGACGACGGCGTGGACTTCCCCTACTCGGACCCTCCCTTGATATGCTGCTTCGGCGCGGCACGGAGGGAGTTCATCCCGGCGGTGCGGGTGCAGGACTACCCGATGCACCCGGACATCTACTCCGAGTGGAAGATGCTGCAGTGGAAGCCCCCCGAGTTCGCACGCGCGCCGGGTGGCCCGCCGTCCAACGTGGCGGTGGCACACACGCGTCTCGGGGGGCGGGCGGCCTTCCTGGGTAAGGTCGGGGACGACGATTTCGGAGAAGAGATGGTGCTGATGATGAACGAGGAGAGGGTGCAGACGAGAGGAGTGAGGATTGATCCCGGGCGCAGGACGGGGTGCGCGTACATGAAGGTTAGGTTTGAGGAGGGGAGGATGAAGATGGAGACGGTTAGGGAGGCCGCAGAGGATTCGCTTCTTGCAACTGAACTCAACCTTGCCGTTTTGAAAGAGGTATTTGTCGGTTTAATTACTCGTTTGGTTGTTTCTATACATGCATAATCTTTATGTTCTAGTCCCTACATTTAAACATTATTGGTTTTAGTCTTTTTTTCATAGTTCATAGTTGTCTAAAATTTTAAAGACTAAAACAGGTTAAGAGGTGTATGTGTAGGAACCAACACGAGTTAGAAAGTATAAGTAGGGACTTCAACGAGTAATTTCTATTTGTACGGACTATGACTGGTAGTTTCTAAATGCAGGGGCTAAAATGATTAATTTCTAGATGTAGGGGCTAAAATCGTATAGATTGTTGAATGTTGAGGTATAGGGATCAAGGATCAAATGAGTAATTAAAATTTTGTTGTTTTATGTTTAGGCCTGGTTAGTTAGTCACTAGTAGTGTGTTGTTGGATTGATGGTTTTGAGAAATGTTAGGACTTGGGAACACGCTTATTATGGTCAAGTATTAGGGTTTTATAAATGAACAAATATTTGGATTAGCTGTCATGGATGGTAAGTTTGTTACTTTTGTTATAATTACCTTAAGAGTTATGTCAAAGGTGATATCTGATTAGTTGGTTACAAACTTTTACACTGACAATGCATGCGTATTAAACTATTTAAAATAAAGTAGAAGTTATGTGGTTGTTTTCATTTCTTTTAAAGAGAGAGCAGAGAGAGAGGGGGAGAGAGATTGAGAGAGACAAGAGAATTCAGTTTCTTTCTATAGATTGAGCGCAAGACCTAACACTACTGTAGTGGGATTCACTGAATAGGAAGTGAAACCTAGGCCATTTTGGGATTTTGAATAATTTCTAAGTAATTGTAAAGAGTGGAATTGGAAAGACTATGGTATATTTGTTTCTAGTATACCTGGCTATGCTTTTGCCACAGGACAACTTAAACTAATTGTTAAATTTGTTTCACAAAAACTTTAGTATATTTGGCCACCAATTTTAGGTTTTTTTATTTAATTTGTGAATACCTTAAATATGAGCCAGAAAGTAATGGAGGGAATGCCTGTTTGGATTAGCTCATTCCAGGGAAAGGTAGTGGTGATAATTAGTTTGTGAAAAGCTTTTCTTTAGGTCACAATGCAACTTGTATGTTTTTGAGAAGCAGGAAGAAACAATTATATAAGCTAAAACAAGCATCACTTGCTTTCAGTTCGGGTTGCAACTATTTGGTTCATTAGTTTGATGTCAGGCTCATGTAATGATTATTCATAACGAGTTTGAATTAGCATATTCCGAGAGTGAAAAAAAAATAGTTACATCTTAGAAGAGCATTTCAAAAATGAATAAAAAAAGTTATTTAAATTGTAACAAACATACACTTGTTTTTAAGTTGGGTTGTAACTCTTTGGTTATTTAGTTTGATGTGAGGTATTATAACGAGTTTGAACTAGAATGATTTGAGATTTTTAAAAAAAACCATTTTTTTAGTCATGTCTCGGAAGAGATTTTAGAAAAATGAAGAAAGCAATTGTTTATACCAAAACAAGCATGCACTTGCTTTTAAGTTGGGTTGCAACTCTTTGGTTCATTAGTTTAATGCGGGGTCTGCAAGTATTCATCATTGGTAGAATCACTATTGCAAAACTTATTTTTGAATGAACTTGATTTTCATTAGTAGTGGGTTTGTTGGGAGTGATTTTGATAATTCTGGCCATAAAAATTCCAGCAGGGATTAGTAGGATATGAACTTTGGTATAAAGACTTCTTGATTTTCATTAATAGTGGGTTTGTTTGTGGGGTTTTTCATGTTGTGCAGCTGCATATTTTTAGGACTTGAAAATGCTTTTAGGAACTATGTATGGACTTGTTAATGCAGCGAATATTTTTCATTGAACTGTGTATGGAGGCACCAGGTGTTTATTGTGAGTGATCTTTTTGAATCTGCTGTGCTGTGGATGAAAAGGCAATGAACATAGCAATTAATTTTGATGATGTAATTTGTTGGGGGTGATTGCTTTGTCATTTAAGGTGCAAACAAGGATTGATGAAAATTTAAGATCTGCTTAGTGTGAGAAGTATAAAAATTTAAGATGGAGAAAGAAGAAAGAAATTGTTGATGGGCAAAGAGTGAAGATCAACAAAGTTTACAACATGTGCCATAGTTGAATAAATTGTCAATTTTGATTTTTTTCTGGTTATATTACTTCTGTTTCCATTCAAACCACACACCCTATTTTTTATGTTATCTTTTATAAAATCTATGGGGCAGGGAAATTTTATCTGTTAGGTTTGGTGGCATAACTACATCGATGGAGATGGTAATCTTTTTCTACTGTAAGAGGAAGACTCTTCACCATGGACATGTTTGCTGTGTTAAGTGTAAACTGAATTTGTTGTGACTTCTCTTGTGTGCAATATTGCAGGCTAGGATTTTCCATTTCAATTCAGAAATTCTAACATGCCCCTCAATGGAATCAACATTATTCAGGGCAATTAAGTGGACTAAGAAGTTTGGTGGCCTTGTATTTTTTGATTTAAATCTGCCATTACCTCTTTGGAGATCACGTGATGAGACAAGAGAAATAATAAAAAAAGCATGGAATGAAGCAGACATCATTGAAGTTTCAAGAAGTGAGTTAGAATTCCTTCTAGATGAAGAATATTACGAGAGGAATAGAAATTATAGGCCACAATACTTTGCTGAAAGTTATGAACAAACCAAGAATCGACAGGAGTATTACCATTACACTGCTGAAGAAGTCTCGCCTTTGTGGCATGATCGACTTAAATTCCTGTTTGTGACTGATGGAACACTTAGAATTCACTACTATACCCCTTCTTTCGACGGGTCTGTGGTGGGAACTGAAGATGTGCTCATAACACCATATACTTGTGATAGAACTGGCTCAGGTGATGCTGTTGTGGCTGCCATTTTAAGAAAACTAACCACTTGCCCTGAAATGTTTGAAAATCAAGATGTTTTGGAGAGACAGCTACGCTTTGCTGTTGCAGCAGGAATTATATCCCAATGGACTATTGGTGCAGTTAGAGGTTTCCCTACCGAAAGTGCTACTCAGAATCTCAAAGAACAAGTTTATGTGCCTTCATTGTGGTGATAAAAATTGTATCTGTAACTTCAATAGAGCCTAGCAGGGCCTTGAGGCATTAGTTGGCAGTTATTGTTTGATTATTTATTTGGATCTTCTCTGCAAGTGTTTTATATAAAATGGGAGCAGACGAATGCTATCAGATTGCAAGAGTTGTTTGGTTGTTTTGTTTGGCTCCAACTCATGTCATCCAATACCACTATGAGCAGGAGGCGGATGCCAATTGAAAATTTTGTAGGTAATATTCAAATGTACACTATTCTTGTAATGGGGTTGCAGTTTGTATTTGTAATACTCTTCCCTTCTTCATTGTTTACCTTCTGCTTTAGTTCTTATGCAGCTTCATTCTATACATGCAAAAGTCCACGATTACCTACCTTTTTATTTTAAAGTTGAATGAAATCGATTTTGATAGAATTGATCTTGAACTACCTAACAAAGTTAGGATCCTTAAATAATTTGTCAGAGATTTTACATGATGACTTGTAAGCTGTGAGAAACTGATTCCTAAAATGAAACAAGTATGCCCGAAATTGTACTGGAGAATTTAATTTGTCCATTTTGTGTTTGGCAGTGCTTTTAGTAATTGTTCTGTGACAATGCAAACTCAAGCATACTGGGCCCGAAGGGACAGAAACGAAACTGGAGGAATTAAATGTTTGTTTTTTTACAATGATGACAATGGAAATAGAACCTAAAATTCCATACAAACGATCCAAATTTCCCACTAGTCCTATCTTAGTGGGTTATTCGCTAGGCAATGGGGTGGTATGTTTGACTAGATTGATCACAGTTATGCTAAGCTACAAATTTAACTCTTCACTTTATCTTCATTCACTCTTATTTTGTTGGTCTTGGTGCGACATGCATATAATAACTTGAGTTTTTGAAATACATATTTTTTGGTCCATGAGTTTTCTAAACATTTGTTTATTCACACAAGCACTTTTTTTTTCCGGCCTTTTCTAGTTCACTTGGGCTGCAATTCCCAAAATAGTCCACATAATTTCCGGGGAGTTAGTTTCTGCACCTCCACTTTTGCTTCCTGCACCTTTATAAGCTTCCGGATTAGGTCCAGGAAGCAATTAGAGAAGTGCACGAAGTAATCGTCTGATTTTCGTTGCTCATTTGTTTGTCTTGGACTAATGGTCTAATAGATAACACAAAGCAACAGAATAAAAAAGAAGCATGGAGCTAAAACGTCCTTTGGATCTTATGGGTAGTTAGCTCTTCTTTTTATCTCCTAACCTCTTGATGCTATGGGTACTATGAATCCTATGGGTAGTTAGCTCTTCTTTTTATCTCCTAACCTCTTGATCTTTTTAGGTTTAATTACACTTTTATATTCTAAGTATTGTAATTATATGATTTTGGTTTCTTAAATTTTAGTTGTGCCAAGTATCTCAGGTATAGTAAATATGCACTTTTAATCTCATATTTTAATTATGCTAATTAGGTGTCCTAGATAAATATCATAATTGTGTCATTTTAGTCTCTCATTTTAGTCTCTCGGGTATCATAATTGTGGGATTTTGTCCAAAAAAATTAGTTTCAATTGCATAATTTTTAAATTTGAGAAATTATTGCTGCAAAATTGTAACAAGTGACTAAAATCATACAATTGTAAATGATTCAATTGATGCAATTAAAATTTGATGACTAAAATCACACATTTTTGGTATCTAAGAGACTCAATAAGTATAGTTGATACTTTGGAGATTAAAATGACACAATTATAATAGCTAAATTGTGAGACACCAAAAGTGTAATTAATCCATCTTTTTATAAATCAAATTAGAATTGTTTTAGAAATACTTTTGCAGAGGAATTTAGTAGAATGATCCAAGTTCAAAATCAATGCATATTAGTTGTTAAAAAATGTTTTCTTTTTGTTTTTTAGTCTTTTATATAGAAATTAAAAATAATGTAAGAAATTTACTTTTTTCAAAAAAATAAATCAGTTCAACTCTTAAAATTAGTCAGAACTTAAAATACTTTATAAATATCGTAGTCTTGTAAAAATAAAATAAAACTAGAGTTCACTTAACACTAAACTATGTTCTTTCCAGTACACCAAAAAAGTTGATTGAGTACACGAAAAAAAATGTTATTTCCTTTTCAAATGTCGTTTCTTGGACAAACTCCATTTTCTTTCCTAATATTAAAGTTAAAAATGATAAAAATAAAATATTAAAAGTTAAAACATAGTGCTTGAGGACTAAAAATAGTGCTCAAGGCCTAACAATAAATCGAGAAAAAAAAAACTTTTCCATGAATAGAACAGAAGAAAACAAAGTGCACTTCCCACTGTATACTCGAAATCTTACGACTAACTTGGCATTTTCTCTTAAGAAAATTTTGCTCCAACAATATTATACTTCTTTGCTACTTTACCTTCCATATTGACTGACTCGCTATTTCAAGTATACTCCAATTGTTTAGTAAAAAAAAAATTAAAAAGTTTATGCGTTTGTGATAATTCAACAATTCTTGATTGGACTTGGACCATGTCAACTAGTCAATTTTTGGTATTTTCCGCTTATGATTGACTTATTATTTAACTTCAGCTTGAAGTTATCCACAATTACCTCGTCAACCTTCATGTTTAGATTATAGAAGTTTGCATATCTAAAATTTTAGTTTAGAGAGTTTAAACTAAATTTTATCCATAAATAAAATGTTTGATAAAATCATAACTTAGTTATATTTAAAATAATTTTGAGTCATAAATTTTGGTTTTCGAAGAAGTGAAAAAAAATACTCTTTGGTTAGGTCAAATAATGATTTACTCACTATGATTCAAGTACACGTGGTGTTTGATTTGTTTAAATTTTAAAAGATTGATGTTTTATTTTCTTTCTAAATCACAAGTATTTTTTATTTTTTTGAGTGGATAGAATTAGTATGAGAATCAAAAATTTTCCTTTAAGTATTTAACACAATTACATAATCGGTGCTCAAATTTAAAATCTCTCATTAAGATGGAACAACCTAGATCAGTGTGTGCTTAATATTAAAAAGTTATCTTGACTTACCGGTAAAATTTTGAAAATGAATTTAAATAACTAATTGTGTTTGATTAATGAAATAAAAGGAAAAAATATAGATAACTTTTAAATAAAACAAACATTTCTAAACATAAATTATTTAACTTCAAATTAACTTTTAATCAAAATTAATATTATTTTAAATCAAGTTTATAAATACTTATCCAAACATATATACACTTAAAATACCGCAGATTGATTGGACATAAAAAGCATTTTTTTAAAAGATAATATGTATCCTCTTAAAAAACAGATAATATGTATCACCTTTTTTTAAATATATATTTTGCACTATCTGGCAAGAAACTATATCTCAATATCAGAAAGACTAAAAATAAACTATCCAAAACCTACCAAAACAAATTTTCAAGATAGAATACATCAATTCAAGACTCCTCTTTCTAACTTCACTTTCACTTTTCTTGTCACCCTTTTTCCTCTTTCACGAGGGATTGATTCAAGGTCAAGATTACATTGAAAAAGAAGGGTGTCAAGTATAGGTAAAGCGTGAGATTAGATTTTCCTTTTCATTTACCCTTTCAACTACTGGCAATTTCATTGGCAAACAAAAAATAGGACAAAGGAATTTCATAGGTTAATTTAGAGTAGCTTAGTAAATAATGGTAAGATAAGTGAAAGGTTGAAAATGATTTGGGAATTTCAAATTTTGCATAAAGAAAGGTTTTAAATGTAATAAGGTTTTAAATCACTGGGTCAATCCTATAAATTGAATGAATATCTTTAAATTTAGATAAATATTTAAAAATATAAATTATAAATATTTAATTGTATTCTCCTCTCATAGTCATACATCTATCTTTTTGTTTTTCTAATCATCATAATTATGGCTTAGTTCTGGGTGGACTTTCAAAATAACTTCCATTCTTTAGACCAACTTTGGAATTAATTATCGATTTAAGATTTAGTCACAGTTTAATTTTCACATTTACCAAAAGATGTGTTTTACAAAAATAGAACCTGGTCCTATCGAGCAACTATGTCTTACTAATTTGGCAACATACATCTATCTTAAAGTTATGATATATGTCTTGTTTAGAACTCGAATCTTATCTTTGAATATAAAATAAATATGTTAGGAGAGAAATATTTATCTTGTGTGTATTCCCGGTCATCAATAGAGATTACTCACCTCTTCCGATGAATACTTTATTTCAATAGCATGTAAAAAAAATTATGTTACATGTCTACTAAAAAAAGTCATCTTTTTGAATTTTCATACCATATAAAATTAAATCAATATTTTCTTTCTCTTCTAATTATTAATTCAATCTAATTATATTTTAACTTTATTTTTTCTAATTAGTACTGAAACTTTTCGAATTAGTAACGAGATTTTTGTAAAGTTACTAATAGAACAATATTTTATCAATTAAAGTATTATTTTATATTTGTAATTAGTATTGAAACTTTTTGAATTGATAATGAGATTTAAGTAAAGTTACTAATAGAATAATATTTTATCAATTATAGTATTCTTTTATATTTGTAATATCATCTCAACAACCACGCACAATAAATTTTAGATATATCGAACATTTGTAAGTATGCAATCTTATAAACAATAGTATTGAAATTTAACAATTTTTTTATAAGCTTCATTTATTCAATTAGAATTTTAATAGTTTAATAATTGAATTAATAAAATTTGTTTTTGAGTAATCGTAAAGAATTAAATTTACTAAAATTTAGTCTCGGAATAACTTGATCTCTATTTCCTATCTCTAAACAGAGCTTAACAGTGCAAAACAAAGGTGATCATAAATTTTGAATTGCGTTCTAAGAAATTCTTTAGAATACGAATATACTCAAATCTCTCAATTCAAAGTAGCAGCATACATCTTGAAAAAAGTTTCATTAGCTGTCTTCGAGAATAGCACACGCGTTTCATTTTATAATAGTAAGAATTTCATCTATTTTGTCCATGAAAATTTGAGATATGGGTCTTTGACCTTCCTTTGCTTATCAAACAAGATAATGAAAACAATAAAAAAATATTTATAAAATTAACTAAATCATCAATATTTCTACACTCGGTAGTCTGCAATTAAAGGCAGACGTGTACAACATAAATATAAACATATAAACAAGACATCTATATTGTAAACGTATAAACAATATTCCTATGTATCAACCAGCAACTGTTCAATCCAAAAATTGGAAACATGCTCCATTTGGCAATCTTCCTTCAAAAAAGAATCAATGAATCTAATGGTTTCAACAGTTATAATTCTCAAATCCAAAGGGGTAGTATTGTCAAATTCAATATCCCCACCAGTATAATCTAACCTGTGGTATGGTGATTGGGCCTTTTGATTATACACGAAGCCTTCTATTCTTTCCCTTTTTGTATGCCTAAACTGAAACTCATATTTTGAATGAAATGAGAGCCCCGCAAGGGCCCCATTGATTCTTCAGCAGCCTCATCAACCAGGCTGGAAAACAAGGAAGCACATTTCCACCACACAACCCCAATGAGCTCTTCCTTTAACTTTAAGGGAATGCCATAATGCATGATGAAACTCCACTGTTTAGCCTAAAATATGTGACAAAACCAAAGACACTACACACTATCTTTGTGCTCCAATACCAAACCGATGATGGTCTAGTTTCTGGCTTGTGATTTCCTCCTGAGACTTGTTGCACACACAATCAGGAAAGGGATTGGCGTAAAAATTCTCCTCCGTTCTCGGTGACTCTCCTACTTGTCTAAGATAAGGTGCGCCTAGCCTATTGGAATGTGAATTCTTAACCTCAGTAGCAAATGCTTCCCAAGATAAGGCACCCTTGTCGAATTGATCAATCAGCTTAACAAAATTCGATCTGAAAAGCAATGAAACAGATTACACATCAGTAGCATGTACAATGCCAACAATTAACCCAAAAGACAAAAAAAAAAAATAATAAGGATTAGGATCCCCATTTTAGTTTTTGGTCATTTTATGAGAGAGAAAGACTAAACAATTATTGTATGTCCTACAATTATTTGTGTAGGTTCTGTTCTGTCAATCTTGTATTGTGTCTTTTTCTCTCTTAACAATAACAAAACATTTTCCCATTAAGTGAGGTCAACTACATGGATCACATAGAAGGTCACTTGACTTAGATAAAGACCATATTCTCAGAGATATTATTTACCATGAGATCCCTCTTAACAATTTCCCCCCTTTTCTCTCTTAACATGACATTAAAAAATTCAGGAAGTGATTTGTATTTTGTGAACTAACCTGTCAGGATTGATGGTTTTCTGAAACCCTTCAAACCTCCTATGACCCTGCACTGCCTTGGCCATGTTACCATCATAGGTATACACAAAGACATCACTTTCCAGGGCCACTATATAATCCAAAGCAGCGAGACGGTTTTGATATGGCTTGAAGGGTTCTAGCTCCTCCTCAGTTGCAAGGGTAGAATGAGAAAAGACATTAGGGAACTCAGATTGAAAGCCTTCCAAACTATTGGCACCATAAATAGGTCCTGCAACAATGTAGATTGTTGTAGTGGAAGGGTACCCCATGGCCTTGAGAAAAATAGCTGCCTCTCTAGGTGACATAGGGCACCCCCCTTGCAATCTTCTATCCACACTATCAATCTCTTTTTCCTTCCAATGCTTCACTTCATACCTCATAACCCTTAGCTCCTCAGCCTCCTCAGCAGTGAGATTGTGACTGCAGCCAGTAAAGGCTAGCATATCTTTCTCATATCTATATTGCAAATAAACAAAATATAACATAAGAATTATCATATTTTCAAGGTTTTGTTTGAATAATAAACTTCTCCATAATTACTTATAGAAGAAAACAAGAAGGTAAAACGTGTTGAACTTCTCTCAAACTAAAGTCAACTTATGCACTTAACTTTTATAGAAGCTATATCATCTAACTCCTCAAAAAACTGAAAAATATAATTTGATTTTAGTTTATGGAAGAAACTGGATTCATTTTATCTTATTTTCTTCTCTTATTAGTGTTTATGGAAAAGTTTGTCCGAACAGGATTACCAGTTTAAAAGTAAACAAAGAAAGTCAAGTCCATATGACAATACCTTAAATGAAGGGCAATGTATGGTTCATTATTGTTTCTTAGCCTATTCACCAAAACCCTTCCAAGCTCTTCAATTTCTGCTGTGTACTTGAGAGCATGGTAATTGGCACGGCACCTCAGCTTCTGCATAGAGGAAGCAAGGCCATTGTTGGCGAGCCGGGAATCTGTGTGAGTAAACTGTACAACCTTATGTCGCTTCAACAATGGAAGAATCTCACCTCTGTAGTAACTAGCCTGCAAATGAAGCATCTAAGCCACTGTTGCACTAAAAAAGAATAGAAATTGTTTCAATGTTGTCAGATAGAATTGGTTAGTGCTCCATACCTTTGACCAGGAAACAGGGGCCTTCACAAGAGGTTTCAATGATGCATATTGGACCGGCAAGTACTCAACTATCTCAATGTCGTCTTTCAAAACTTTCATGAAGTGCCTCCAGTCAAAGATATCTTTAAAGTCACTGAAATATATTAGGGACATTATATTTTGGAAAAAGAGTAACAGGAGGTGATAATAATTGATGTTCCACTCAAATAAAAAGGGAAAATTTACCTTGGATCAGTCCAAAATGAATCATGGTCAAGAGAGGGAAGCACAAGGGTGGCATTCATTATTTTTGCCACTGCAACCATATCACATATCTGCAAGTTGATGAAGATTCTAGGAATTAGCAAATAGAAATAGAGAAAAAAGGTTATGCATTAGTAGACTAACTAATAGTGTAAAACTATTTCCCAATCATTTAGTCTCAAACTATAGTATATGATAAGTTTGTTGATTTTTACAAAATTATCTTAAAATTCATATTATTGGACGACATAATAAAATTATTTTACAATGTCAGACCATAAAACTCTTAGAAGTATCATTCGAGAAACTTAGAAATGAAATTCATATACATAATCATAGATTTCATTTGATCTTATCTTACCCCAGTTCTCATTTGATTCAATCCACCATTTGCATGAACAAGAAGATAGCCATTTGTCTTTTTTAGCCCTGAAAGAAAAAAGAGAAGGAATGACAAGTGAGACAAAAGTTGATTACTCAGAAAGTTTGAGACTAAAAGTTCAATTGTCACATACTTATTACATTCCTGGGTCGAGAAACGCATTTGTAATATTTGTCACTGTTTGGCTTCATCCATATTTCTGGAGTCTATTGAAAAAGAAAAATAACAAATTAATAAAACATGATAATAAAGTAAAAAGTAAACAAAGATAAAGCCACAAGGAAAAATGTTGAACGATCTAAAATTATTAAGCACGGTCCCAAAACTCAAATCGGTTAAAAGTAATCCTGAATTTTAGTTCCTTTAGCAGTAAAAACAATTCAAACACATTTAATTAAAACAATTCAACACCAAAGCATGATTAAGAAGAAAAAGCAAACGAAACGCGTGAGAAAACAGAGTATGGAACAAACACCAGTGTTACGGTCAGAGCCAACTTCTCAGTACCCAACATTGAAAACAGTTACACGTGTCTCCAGTTGCCAGCCATTACATGCAATGCAAGTGATGGAACAAGTCAACATTTGGAAAATGCGTTCACTCCCAGTTCCGTATGTCACATTCTGGCACTCAAAAGTCAAAACTCGTTCATGGTTCACCACTTTCCGCCATTCTCATAATTTTTAATTAAGAAATATTCCAAATAAGATTGAAAATAAGTTATTAGTCTAAGTATTAACCAAATCACACTACACCTTCACCAACACATTTTTATTTTAGCCCCTGAGCACCCTCATCGTCCCAGCATAATATATAAAAAAAAATTACAATTGTATCACCTAGTGTCAAAATTTAAATTTGGTCTTTTCTTGTGGTAAAAAATTTAATTACACATTTAATCTCTATATCTGCATAAACTTTGTGTTTTAGTCATACATATTAGTCTCTATGCATACACACTTAGCTCATTTTAATCCATCTCAGTCCTGCAAATTTGGACAGCAGTGTCTTAAAATGTATATATATATATATATATATATATATATATATATATATATATATAAAGACGAGTCGTTTTCATATGTGTAAGGACTAAAAAGTAAGCATTATGGCAGATATAGAATCAAATATATATTTTTTATCAGCTCATAGAAATCAAGTCAAATAATAAATAAATAATTAAACCTGATAGTGTAATAATAGAGTATCATGTCAATATTTTGTTAAATATTTTATTACAGAAAACTCAAAAATTCTACCCAGTCACCGGGAAAAAGAAATTAACACTTCAAAACTTTTTCCCGTGGTATTCCGCAAACTTTTAACCTTTTCTAACTTTTTTCCTTTTTTCCTTTTTTCCTTTTTTCACCCCAGTAAAAAAAGGTAAAAGAGATTAAAAAAAGCGAGATTCCCGAAAGGGAATTTTCAAGACCATTCACGAGAAGGAAGCGAAGAAAAAAACAAAAGTAAGAAAAAGCGCTTTTTGCTAAAAAAAACGTGTTTGTGGAGCGACTTACCGTTAACCTCTCGAGGACGCGTTTGGGCATGGAGGTTTCGGTTCCGGTCCTGGCCTCGGAGACAACCCTCTGGGCCGAGGCCCAATCCTCCTTGAACCGCTGCAGTATCAATTGCCCGTTCTCGATGCTCTTGAAGCTTTTCCCGTTCATCTCAACGCCCGTTCCGAGAAGCGAAACCTTGAGGAACACAATAAAATAGACTTTATCACATTGATATCATTTTAAGAGCAATCACGAGAGAAGAAAATATTAGAAAGTACACGTACAATTAACTCAAACTCAAAATCTAACTCATAGAAAACGATTGTTTTTACTTGTATATTTTATCTTGGCTTAATTTTTAGCAAATTTGGGAGTTCAATTTTTTCAAATAGACTCTCTTACATCTAGGAACTTTTGGGATTGGTGCTATGTACATAACACGATGGATGATCATTGTAAATAAATATAGGATAGACTCTGATCCCATATGTGCGAGTTTGAGTTTTTTCCAATAGGAAACAAAGAAAAAAGAAAAGAAAAAACACTTTGTGGCGAGAAATGAAATGAAATGAAACCTTGAGGAAGACCGACATGACGAGCATGAAGATGAGGGCGAGGAAGATTTTGCGGCCGACGTGTTTTCCAGACCGGAGGCTTTGGACGGAGCCGGCGAGCCAGAGGACGAGGTGCTCCACGCGCTGGAAGAAGGACTCGGGGACACAGAGGAGGATGCGCGCGCGGAGGAGGAGGTATCGCGTGACGGGATGCACATGGTGGTGGTGTGCGTGGGCGTGGAGGGGGTGGGGGTGGGGGACATTCTCGTCGGCTTCGACCTCGGAGAAATCGGAGAAGCTTGAGGTAACTTGCTGCTGTTTTTCGGCGTCTACGATGTTGTTGTTGTTGTCGGCGACGCGACGGCGAGTGGTGGTGGGGCCCGCGGCGACCCTTGGGCTGGTGTTGGAGGAGGTCGTGGTGGGGCCGCCGGACGACATACTGGCGCCGCTAACGGAATGCCAAAACGACGTCGGATGAGGTAACGGAATGCCAAAATGTTGTTCTTTTGTTGTTGTTGTTTGAGGTTGCGGTTTAAGGGAATGATAATGAAAAATGAAGGGGCGTTTATTGCGTTTGTGTTGTTCTTGCAGAGAGAGGCTTTGTATTATTTTTTTTTTGGTTTGAAAAGGTTTGAGGGGAGGGGGGATCTTTGATTTTCGTTCTAATGTCTTTGTCTCTTTAGTCTTTATATACATCATCATTGGGGTTGGGTGACTGATTCGGCCTTGTTCGGATTCATTTGCCATTTGGATTTTGTTTGGGTTCATTTTCCATTGGTGGCTAAAATGACTGGATTGCCCTCTGTTTTTTACTTTCCGCTTTTTCAACGATGGATCTTGTTTTATACCGTTGGCTAATTAATTAATTATTACTTGTTTGCTTGCTAAAAAAATTAAGAAAAGTTATATAAATTAATTCTTCCGTACTAAAATAAGTGTAATTGAATGTTAGTTTATATAAATTAAGAAAAGTTAATAAATAAATCAAGAAGAGTCTTATTAAATAAATGAAACGTATTCTTTCCAGAAAATAGAAGAAAAAAATTAAATCATATCCATAAAAAATTAATTAATATCATTTAATTTTGATACCAAACTCATAAATGAAAAAAAATAATTAATTTTATATTAATTAAAAAAGTTAGTTAACATAATTTAATTTTCTTAATCTCAAGTGAAAAATAAAATTATTTTTAAAATATATTTTATTAGAACTTATTATTATAAATAAAAAATAGTTATTAAAAGATGTTTTTAGGAATGATAACATTAAATAAAATAAAATTAGTTATATTTTATTATATTTAAAATTATTTTTTTACTTATTAAAGATATTAGTGAAAAAAATAATTAATATTAAATATAAAAGTTGATTGCAATACTTATAGGATAATTTTTTTTATTAAATGCGATGTTTATTTTGGAAAACGAGGAGTATTTTACTTGTTGGCTAATTAATTGCGTTCATGAGGTCAACGTTTGACTGTTTGTTTTTGTAATGATATGTACTAGTAAATTAGTTTCGAAAATTATGGTAATTAATTAATTATTCAGTCTTTGTAATTATGTATAAAAAAAGTTGTTTTTGGAAATTGATGATTTCTTTTTATCATATTAAATGAGTTTTTAAAATAATGGTAGTAATTATTGATTAATTTGTTCTTATAATTAATAATTTCTTTTGACCTTTTTTCTTTGTTACAGTTTGTTCCTTTGAGCTTGTTTAATTCCAACGCAGTTCTGTAAAAAAAAAAATTCCAATGCAGTTGAAAATGAAATTAAGCAAATTGAGAATGTTATTGGAACAAATAAGTTCATAGAGAGTTCTATAAAAGTAGTTTTATACGCAACTACCGTACGTTTGCTTAATCATTAAAAATATATTTTTCTAATTCCAAATAAGAGTTTTTATATGAGAAGAGAAATAAAATGAGACTCATTTAAGTTTGGAATTCGAGTATATGATAACAAGAGATTCAATCAAAACCTAAAGCTGTGTTTTTGCATTAGAGAGATGCTCTAACCATATAAATTTTAAATAAGTATTAATAGGATCTTTTATATTAAAAATAAACTCATTAAAAAATTAGAACTTCAAGATAATTGTGTAAGAAAATATTTTATAAATTTTTTCAATTTTATTTCACAATTTTTACTTTTATTATATATCTTTTAATTTTATACTACATATCAAATATTGACCATGTTCCATAAACCATTTCAACTTGTTACTAAATTTTTTTAAATATTACTTAAAATAATGTTCTTTAAAAAGTTAATTTTTATCTTTTTCTACTTTCTTTCGTTTCTCAACGTATTTATTTAATTTTCTTATTATCTTTTTTAAATAAATTATAATTTTATTATTTTTTCATTATTTTACATTGTTTTAGTTACTTTAGTTACTTTTGTCTGTTAATTTTATTAAATATTTATAATTTAATAAATTAATTTTTACAACTTCTAATTTTTAACTATTAGTTAGCTTTTCAACTTTCAATTAATTTTTTAATTTTCAATTAATTTTATTAAACATAATTATTATTTATAATTTTTATAATTAAATTATTGTCACATTATTAATTTTCAACTATTAGTTAGCTTTCGAATTCAGCATATAATGGCGTGATTATTGAGAGAACTGTATTTCTGGTGGTTTGTAATAATGGGGAATGACTTGAAAGTGAAACTAATTAAGGTGCATCTGGATCAATCCAACGAAGAAGATAGATACCCATACTCACTCCTCAGCATTACTTGATCTTTATTTATGAATCAAAGTTAGGATTATATACTAAATAAAGAACGGAGAAGGATTTAGAGCGGTAATCGGGGAATCATATACTTTTAGGGCATGACAAAAATTCGACCTTACAGAAAATAAATACTGGGAAACATTTTGTAGTTACAATAATATGAAAATTAATTCATAAAGATCAAGATGAAATATATTCATAAGATATGAAAAATATCAAGTTTTCAATGAACACATAATTGGCTACTTAATTATTTAACTAATTCTGTTCAAAATAATTTAACCATGAATTTTTTTTATTGTAATATGATGGGATTGATACATAACCATTTGGGAGATGTCGAACCATTTGATTGAATTTGGTTTCCATGCCCACTATAAAAATTGTTCATGTCCAAAATTGTAGGGACACTAGGATGGCAGTTGTAATGGAAAGACGTAGTAAAAATTACTCAAAACACAAAAGTGATCTATTTAATAGATAGACTTCAATATATTTTTGTATCCCTTAAATTTACGTTATCTTTTTTAATCACGTTATTAAAATTTGTAACTTTTAGCCATCAAACTCGTGAAATGCTTTTTTTTAGTTTCTCTTAACTTATTTTTACCAGTTTTAATGCAAAATTTGTGGTAATTCTTTTTCACTGCAAAAACAACAAAAAAAATATTTTGTGAATTTGTGAGACTAAAAAAATAAATTCTTGTATTTAACGAACTAAAAACATACATATTTAACAAATGGGTATGGGTCTAGATTACCACAAGATCAGACAAAAGATTTGACGGACTGAAAACTTATTTAATCAAGTTTTATTTGATTTTTTTTGTTTTTTTATAAATAATTATAAAAATATTACTTTATTCTCTCTTTGTTTTTTATTTATATATGATAAATTTATAGTAAAATCATAATTGAAAAAACTTATTGACAGAAAGTAACTTTAATTATAATATTTTTAGAATAATTTTATCTTTTCTCTATATATAAGCATATGTCATCCATAATGGTCTTACCTTATTGAAATAAGATTGTTTTGAGTGGAAGATACTTATGTTGCATAAAAAAAATTAATTTAAATCTATACACCAAACATTACACTAGTGGAAAAAACATATTTAATGACAGTTTCTAATATATTCAATGATGATTTTGAATCATCTATGAAATCAAGATAGTTTTTCAAGTCAATTTTTTTTATGAAAGTTCTTGGAAAATCATCTTAAAAAAACTATCATTCTACAACAATTTTCATGCAAACAATCATCTTAGAAGGGTGTCATTTTCAAGTACCATCTTAAAATATATTTTTAAAGAAAAATTAAAAAATTAAGGATTCTAAAATGATTTTTCCAAAAGTCATCTAAAAATATAAACTTTCTAAGATAATTTTATGAAAAACTTAGAATGTTTTTTTAAAATAAAAAAAATGAAGATTCTAAGACAGTTTTCCCAAAAACCATCTTAGAATATAAATATTTTAAGACTATTTTTTAAAGAATTATCTTAGAATATTTTTTATTTCAAAAAAAGAAAAAATTAAAAAAATGAAAATTCTAAGACGATTTTTATTCCAAAAAGTCGTCGTAGATTTTGTAAAATTGTGTTTCAAAGAATAATCTTAGAATGTCTTTTTTAAAAAAATCAAAATTGAGGATTTTAAGATAATTTAGAATGCCTTTTTTTAAAAAAAAAAATTAACAAGTTATTATGTTTGAGAGTTTCATGGTGTTCCCAATAATTTGAGGGGTTTTGATTATGTTAATTTTTTAATCAATCAAATTACATATCATCTTTTCATATTTTTTCAAACTAGTCCTTGATTATTATTTTTAAAAAATTTAAAATCATAACTTCTTTAAATTAAAAAATATGATTAAAGATAACTTAAAAGTCTGAATCCTAAAATCATTTGTTACTTTCAATATTTTTTTTATAAAATATATGGTTAAGAAATAATAATAAGAAATTTTTAAACCCTAAATCCCAAAATATTATTTTATAAAAAAATGTTGAAAATAACTAAAAATATCTTAGGGTTCAAAGTTATCTTTAATCATATTTTTTAATTTAAAAGAATTACAATTTTAAAATTTTTAAAAATAATAATCAAGGATTAATTTAAAAAAAATAATGAAAAGATAACATGTAATTTGATTGATTTTAAAAAAATATCAAAACCCCTAAAACTATTAGCAACACCATAGAAACTCTCGTTATGTTAATTATCTCCTAAAAAAAGTTAATGTATTATGTTTACATTCTTCACCACTGAAATGTAAGGTAACTAGTGGCACTTTATGATGTACACCCAAAAACGTAAGATAATGGAAAATCAAGTAAACTGTAGAGATATACATGCATGAAAATAAAAGTTCATGATCACTAGCTAAGTTAAGAGAGAAGAACAAATAAACAAAACTGAAAAAAGATGGGCAATATGCCAACTCCATTTTTGGATATAATTTGATATATATAGTTAAGCGGACTCTATTAGTGTATACAATTCACGTAATTGAATAAGTAACTTAATGACCTTGTCCTCACGGTTTAAACTATTTTAATGAGTGGCATTAATCAAGGTTTAGTGTGTCGTTATCTTCTGAATAATCCCAATATACCCTATATACACTCCCTTTCTGTACGGTAATTATTTCTTATACTCAATGTTGATATCATATTTTTAGAAAATGATCGTTTTGAATTGACATTGGATACGTCTGGTTTGGTGTTAGCTTGATTTAATCTTTGTTTTTTTTGTTTATGCGAGTGATTAATCTTCTCACGTTTTATTACATGCGTGTCGGTATTATACGACCGTATAATCAGCACATCATCAACCTGCCAGAAACGAGGAAGTTTTTTGTTTTAATTATTTTTTGTTTTTAATTACCAGAAATGAGAAAGTTGTTATTATAGGATAGGAATAGGAATATAGGATCTTTTGCTTTGGAAATTTGGAAGCAATCACGTATATTTTTTAATTGACATTTAATGCATGTAAGGTAGTTATATAAGAATATTAACAGCGCGAATAATTTATAAACATAATTTTGATCTTTGTACTTAGCATTAGCAAGCTATTACTTTTGGAGTAAATTAAATATTTTTTTTCTGAAATTTAAAAAAATTACACATATTTTTTATTAAAACCTACAGAAATCTCTCATGAAATTTTAAAAAATCACACTCATCTTTCCTAAGTTTTTAAAATATAACTAAATTTAATGTTATTACTGATATAAAGTTACTTCAAGTGATTTTGTGTGTTCAATCATTAATGATTTGATTGGGATAATTTCTTTTGGATTTTGAAAACTATAATTGTTCATTATGATGGTGTTCATTTGGCTTATATGTTTACTGGCATGATAGGTTAATTGAGTTTCCTGCAATCTATATATTTTTTTAAATCAAAATTATCATATACTTGAAGGAGAAAGATAAGGACATTTCGGAAAAATACTCATGTCACTTTTTACTATATATCAAATTAGATGACATTTAGGGGTAGGCATGACAAAGGTGTAGGTCAGGGTATGTTTTTGCTTATCTCGCCCCCATCCCCAATTCCCCATTTTTCCCGTGTCTGCCCTCGAAACCTGACGGGACTGTAGATTTACCTCCATCCTCGCCCCTGACGGGAGTCGGATTTTCCCTACCTCATCCCGCTCCGCCCCTGACATGCTTATAAAATCCTATAAAAAAATGCATTTTTTCATAGGGTCATTGTTGTTGGCTATGGAGGTGTGACAATGTTGGCCTGGGAGGTGTAAAAGAGTTGAGGACCGAGGTGCGAAAGGGTTTCGGCTAGTCGCGACGATGCAAGACCATTGTTGTTCACTGTGAAGGTGTGACACAGTTGGCCAACTGGCCACGGTGGTGCGACGTGCGAGATGGTTGAGGTCTTGAGGAGTGATCGAGAGAGAACGGAGAAACGACGAAGTTGTATTGGTGTAAGACGATGAGTGAGAGTGAGAATTGAGAAAGTTGTTTTGATATTAGTTTTAGGGCTTTAGGTTTTAGTATGTTATATATATGCAAGAATATTTTTGTAAATTAATTATTAGCGGAGCGGGTTTGGGTGGGATATTAATAATCTCGTCTCTGACCCCAAACCCGACTTTGGCTGTATGAGAAACCCGACCTCAACCCTGATCCTGATCAACTTGGATTTTTCCCGGCAAAATCGGGGTGGGTCCCGAAAAAGCCTCACGAGTTCAGGTCTCGTCGTCATGTATATTTAGGGGGATTTGTTTAGATTTTAATATAGGAAGGGAGATGTGTGTAATTTCCTTAAACCTCAAGGAAGGTATGTGTAGCTAGATTTTAAAAAAGAAGATTAATATGTGTAATTTCTTTAAACCTCATAAAAAGTTTGTGTAATTTACTCTATTATTTTATGCTAATTTACGAATAAAACATAAAATAATGGTATAAGTAAAAATGTAAGATAAAAATAAATTTATGATGTATCAAAATTTAGTGAAGGATCCAAACATTTTTAAGTTATGAAAATGATATATATATATATATATATATATATATATATATATATATATATATATATATATATATATATATATATATATTCATGAAGACAGTATTTATATTATGGATTAATTTTTCATTATATTCAAATTATAAGAATAATATAATTATATATTATATTAGAAAAATGAAAAAAAAATTGTGAGAACATGAAACTGTCCGTACAAAGTTCAAGGTGGGTCGATCTCTGCCCAAACTAACAATATGATAGTGGGAAATCAATAATATGTAGATACATGCATGGAATAAAAGGTTCATATAAAATACTTATATTGAAGATTAAAATGTTTAATTGAATTTATAAAAATGGTATATAATTTTATAATGATTTATTTTAATAAATTATACACAAATTTTATGAAAATAAATTTCTTCAAATAAATACTTACGATGGATCCATGTTTTGACACAAATGATTATAGGGATTAAAAAAAAATTATCCTAACTTTCTTATAAGTACCAGATCAAATTTTGATAAAAATATCTCAAGTACTCTTACTTCTCATTCTTTTTTTTATTTCTCTTTCATCTCTTTTCATTTATCACACTTTTAATTATTTTCATCCATTACAACCAAACACAAGCAACCTACTAGTCTTGTCAAAATGAAGTTGGTGGGTTTTTTTTTCTTCAATTGGGAGGGTGAGGGTGGGGGGCAAAAGCACCCCACCACCAAAAACTATATCAAACGGCCCTTGCAGCACAACTAAAGAGTTTACATCATTCATATAAGGCAAAACAACAATGGAATAAATAGACATAAAACTAACCTAATTATCTAACATAGATATATTGTAACTAGCAAAAGAATTCGCAACATGGTTTGCATTTCGGCCAATATGAAGAATGTTGAAAGACTCTAGATCTCTGAGTCTCCACCTAAGCATTTTCTCCCTCTCAATAACGTTTTGCATAGCTCTAACTAAGGCCAAAACACCCCCACAAGTTTCCTAAACTAAAATATTACAGTCATTGAGAACCATCTCATTCCTTCCCTACCAAATACAATCAATGGTAACCCCGACCCCAAGACCCGGCTCCTCCAGTAAAAACCATTTAAACTTTTAGAAGTTGTAATATTTAGCTTAATCCATGTAGTCAGATTCGTGCGCAAAGATCCCAAACACAAGACAAGACCTTAGCCACCTTGGCTACCACAATCACGAATGGCATGGGCAATAGTTTCAATAACAACACCACACAAAGGATAGGTTGCAATTTGCGTCACATGCCTCTTTGCCTGCAACTCATTAACATGAAGAATCCTCCTACGAACCTGCCACAATAGAAATCTAATATGCTTTGGCTCGGGAAAGGACCAATAGCTTTAAGGTAGTCCCTGTTAAATCAAAATGCATTTATGTCTTAAGATGAATCATAATTCTTAATTATTTTTATTAGATGTAAATAAATAAAAAGGTTAAAAGTTGTGTCTTATGTACAACATTTAAGAATGCATTTAAGACTTCATTTAATATTATGTGTTTGAGATTCGTTTTGTAGGAATTGTCTTATAAGACATTCTCCTAGGATATGTCTAATCACACGAAGAATACATGAAGTCCAAATGCTTTGGAGTTGTCAAACAGTATGAAAAGACACGCGCTACTATGATAAACATGCTTTGAAAAAAAAAAGTGATTTTCCTGTTGAAGTGTTCTTCACAAAAGTTAAAGAAAGTGGTTTTCTAGCATGAAGGGAACATGCATTTAATGCTCCAAGAGCACAATATTCAGACAAGAGCTCAAGTGATAAATCTATCCATTTAGAGACAATTGACACTTGAAGAAGAGACCCATAAATACCAGAAGCTTTGAATAAATGAAAATGAATCTACACACTAACATTTGAATTCTCTCTATAAAAAGCTTTTTGTATATTCTTGTAAAGCTCAAAAGCCCTTAAAACATTTTGAACATCCTGAGAAAAAAGACTAAAAGCTTAGAGATCATATTTGTCTGTAAGACAATTAAGTTTTAGTTAGTGAGCAAATAAACTTTGAATCTTTTGATTTGTTTAGAGACAACAATGACTTGGTGGTACAAAGAATACTGAGTTGTTCTTAAGCTTGGTGTAAAACTTGGTTTGTAGAGGCAAAAGTGACAATGACAAATACTTGTAACTTTGAGAAGTTAGTGAAACTTAATGATTTACCAAGAACTAGACATAGTCATTATGGTTGAGACAAACCAGTATAAATATGTGTGTCTTATAGTTCTTTTCTGCTCTCTTTGTGTTTAAATTGACCTAGAGTTTGAATCTAATTTTGTTTTGATAAATATGATCTATTCATGAAAATTGTTTCTATTGTTTGATTTTGTTTAGTGCAAAAATCTATTATCTAATTTTAAAGTTATTTTAGACTATAACTTTGTATTAGTTTGTAGGGATAATCATTGATCCTAAAGCAGTTGAAGCAGATTGTTGAGGTCTCGAAAAGGGGTTACCTACAGATGGTTCTGACCAATAAGGATATTAAGTGAAGTGTCACCATGTGAAGTACCGTAGAATGTGAGTCGTCAAGAAGTCGACAATCAGGGATGTTATAAGTAGAGCATGATAACATGTCTAGACGTCCTCAAACTAAGACCCCCAAATAGTTTGGGATGCCACACCTCCTTCCAATTTAACCAATGAACCTTCTTATTAGTATATGAATCTCCCAAACAAGGTTCCTATACTTTTGATCAATCTCGTGACATATCGAGCGAGACACAAGGGAGGTTTGCTATACAAACTTAACCAATGTTAGATGACCAACAAAGGAAAGGCTACACACCTTCCAATTGCTTATATAATCTTTGATTGACCTTATCCATGAGAGACCTGAAGGGCTCCCTTGAAGCCCTCTGGTAATGAAGGGAAACTCCAAGCTACTTTCCTAAATCTAATGTCCTTTGGAAACCCAACTCATCAACAATTTGGTCCTTAAAAGTGTTGTTGACATTCTTGGAAAAGAAAACTTTAGTCTTCTCTAAACTTACCTTCTGGCGGAAGCTATCACAAAAAATATTAAACACATTCTTTATGACTTTGGCATGAGTGAAATGGGTGGTTTACATGGTCTTTAATATGTCTTTTATAAACATATTTTTCAATTCATAAAAAATAAATGAAAATTTAATACATTTCATATCTTAAAATATAAAAACATATTAAATGCTTATCTTATAAAAAGGAAGAAGATTATTAAAAAAATACAATTATTTTGAGTTTATTTTTTGTTATTGATTAAAATTTATTTAAATTTATAGAATTATGAGGAATAATAATTCATTAAACAAGAAGAAAAACTCGCACATTTTTATGAATTTCACTAAATTTTAACCATAATAAAAAATTATATTAAAGAATATTTCTCAAGAAAAAAAACACATAACATAAAATACTATTTACACATTTATGTCTAAATTATCATTTTAATTTTTAATGTGAACACTGATATAGTAATTCCTAAAATTACTGTATGATAGTCTGTTATAAAATTTAGGAATTATAATTATAATAAGTTATATACATGTTTATGATTATGATTAAAATGTTAGTAATTTTAATTGTAAGAAATTATTTGATATTTTTTTAATTAAAAAAAATACTACGATAATACTCCATAGTGTTAAATATGGTTCGAAGTTTTTAAGTAATCATAACTTTGGCGTGAAATACTTATTTACTGACCAATTTTTATTATGATTTCGTCTTTTTGTTATTATGTTTTTTATTCAAAAGACTTAAAAATTTAAGATATTTGAATTTAGTTTCAATCTAATCAAATAATGTTCGTAAATAAGCTTCAAAGTTAAGAAAAAATTATTCTTTCATTTGATTCAGGAAACATTTTCTTAGAATTGTAGCTATACAAGTCGTTTGTTTAATCTGCACATCAAATCTCTTCCTTAATTCATGTTTTAGATATCTTTCATAATAAGAAAAGAAATACTGGTACTACTATTGATTTCTCCGACAAAAACGAAACGAGTGAGAAATGATTCGGGGTAGTTACGGGAATTGGCGTACTTTACAGCTTAGTTTAAAGCATCCCAATGTCAGAAATTTATGAGTTTTTATAATTATCTTTTTTTATTCTCGTATCATTTTTTATGATTTCGACAGTATTACGTTATTTATGAAAAATTTATAGAGAATTTTACTCCAATAAAAAAATTGTAAAAAATCCAAATATTAGAATTTTTTATATAAAAAATTATTCTTAACAACAAAAGAACCTATTTTATCAAGTCATATGTTTTAATGCAGAAAAATTCAAAAAAATCATTCCTTAAACTTAAGAAATAAGCACGCATTAGAGATGCTCTTATTTTGAGAAATGCAATGCAAAATTGGAACGTTCCTCGATGATTGTATCCTCAGAGTGAGATTGAGAGATTACATGTACCTGTCTCCCCACAATTGACCCAAAAAAGTAAGGCCTTTGAGAAAGGTAGTGGGTCTCACATACACACGCATACTGTTCAGACTATACAACACAAGACAGATCCAGTGGGACGCGTGGCATCTTCCTTGGGACTCTGAACTCACACGTCTCTCGCGCCCGTCATAGAGCAGTACATTGTTTTTTAGGATAATAATCAGTATCTTACAATATGTGAATTATAACATAAATTAATATTTTTTTATTGTTTGACATATAATGGTGCCCTTATCATGTTTCTCACGTAGTACTACTGATATATATATTTTTAATTTTAACATGAGTCTTACTCATAAACACTATTAAAATATTAAATAAGAAATTAAAAAAATATTTATCATCAATATAATTTTGTATATCTAATACAAAATTTTATTCTTTTAATTTCTTAATTAAATAAAAAATTAAAAAAATATTTATCATCTATATTTAATTTTTTATAGGATTAAAATTATACAATCATGAAATCTTAATTGAGGACTATAAATATATTTAAGCGAAATATTTATAAAACACATGATTTTATGAATACTTTTCGCACTTGTTTCCTAAAAAAATTATTTATAAGAAAGGAGGTAAAAACTTAATTTTTTTCGATTGGGAGGAAATTTTTAATCTATTCTTATTCTTATGTTATTAATTAGAATCTCTAAGTTGAAGAGCGAAAATTCTCATTTTCATCACTCTTTCAATAAGAGACGTTCAACCTTCTTTTTTCTTGTTTAGAGCATATTACATGATATTTTCTGAAATTGGGAATTCTCATAAGAACATGATTCCCACTCAAATTAGGTATGATTACTATGAGAGATAAACTCTCTCTCAAGGTATATAATGTAATTATATACCGGAAACAACAATCAGTAAAGCTGAAACAACGATGCCAATATCATATAAAATTAGTATTATTTTTTTTCTTTATTTGTATACTTGATTTATTTAACTGTAGATTTTTTAAATATAAATAACCTTATATTATTACAATTTAAATTAATTATTTTAAATATAAATATAACTTATACATTTAAATTTTATTTATTATAATTTTTAATTAAATATAATTTATAAATTTAAAAAATATTTATTTATTATAAATTAAAATTACAGTTATAAAAAATATTTATCTTGTACAATACACTTAATAAAATATTAATTGTATGAAAAAATATTTTTTTACAAAAAATTATTAAATCTATAATTTTTTTAAACTACTTTTTTAAAACCCCCTCTTCCATACAAGAAAATATTAGAATAAATTATTTATAAATGTCGTTATTATTAGTACATAATATACATTTTAGGTAAATAATTTATGAAATTTTTTAACAACCAAAAAATTAAGTCTCAGAAAATTTAATTAAATAACACTTATTTTCTCCCAAAATAAAGTGTCGTATTTGAAAAAAAAATATTCAAAAATAAGTGTTGTATTTAATTTTTTATGTAACATTAATTGTTTTTTCCCAACAATATCCCTAATAAATGTTATTTTAGTTTTTAATCTAATATTAATATTACTCTCTTTCATCTATTTAATAAAGTTAGTTTTATAAAATTACTTTTCTCTTTCATTTATTTATTAATTTTTTTATGTGTAAAACAACGTACAATTATTTTAAGATTAATGGAATAATAAAACCAATGCAATATCATCATTTAACCGCAAGATTTGATGGTAAGAATTAAAAATATTGACAAACAAAAAGATGAGAGACTAAGGCAGGTGTATTTGATTAGGATTTCAAAAGATTTTTTTTATAAAATGTTTTGTGATATTCAATCAGAATTTTAAAATTGTATAAATAAGTCTTGTGATATTTAATTAAGACTTTTAAGACTTTTTAAGGAAGATATCAAAATTCGGTAGTATTTAATTAAGATTTTTTTATAACTTATAAAAAGTCTTTGGTATTAAAAAATATAAAAATTTCTATGAATTATTATTTAAGAAAGATTCTGATGGATTTAATCAGACTTTTTGGTATAAAACATCTAGCAAACAATCTCACAAAAACCCTTAAGATTTTGCTAGATTATTTTTTATTGGTTACTAGACTTTCTTTTCTCTCATGACACATACCTTCTTCTCTCTTTAATATTCTTCAACATGGGTGTCTAATATATATATTTCTCATATTCTCTTAGAATAAAAAATATATGTTCATATACTCCTCCCCTATGCACTTTTTCCTTTATTTTTTTAAATTAAATTAATGTTTGTCTTATGTATTAAGACTAACCATGCTTTCCTTATAATAACTTTGTCTATCATCGCAATATTTTGGTGACTTTCACCCTCAATTTCATTATTCACATAACTTAATAACCCTTATACCAATTTTCTACCCTCACTATTCTCTTATAGTATATGCTTATTATTGCATCCCATTTAAGCATCTCATTAAATTTATCATGAAATAATTGTAGTAATTAAAAAAAAAAAAATCAGAAAACCAACGTATAATTTTAAATCTATTATTCAAATCCAAGAATGAGAATGAGAAGATTTTATTGCTAGAAATGTTAGTATAAGAGGAAATAAAACTAGAATCAATATAACTATTAAAAAATTAAAAAATTATATTGATTTTACTTTTTTTTATCCAAATCTCCCCAGTTCTTATTATTTATTTTCTAACTCTTGTAATTTTGAATATATTTTTAAAAATTCACATAATCCTTTCCAATCTTATAAATCTATAAATTTTTTTTAAATCCTTTAAATTTTTATGATATAAATTCATTAAAATTCAAATTATCATAAAAGTCTTGTAAAGAAATATGATAAGTCATAGTATTCTTACATAATCTTTAAAATTCCCAAAATGTTTTTTATGCTAAAATAATCTTTTAAAATCTTAATCCAATCAAAGAGTGACCTATTTTCTATTCGGAGACTAAGAGTGAAAATTAGGAAAAGTTCAACAAATAACACATAATTAACCCAATTTTTTTTTTTGTATTTTTAAAGTTAGTAAATTTACCATACATGTTAATTTGTGATTGTGTATAAATTTATTTTACATTGCTTATGCATTTATTATTTACTAATAAAGTATTATTTGTCTTAATCCTTGAATTGAGCAGGATAAATGAATTTTGACTAATATGGAATTCAATCGAAAAATAAATAAAATTTGATAAAAAATTATTTACGTCATGGATCAAACTCAGATAGTACCCACACAATTCAATCTTAATTTTAACATATTAATTACTTACTTAGAAATCACTTGCTTATTTACTAATAAAGTATAACATTGCTCTACTCATAAAATATGCTAAAAAAAATAAAATAATTGGATTAATTCAGTTTTCACTATTAAAAAATTGATAGGCGGAATAATTAATACCTGAAGATTAATCCGGCTACCCAATTTATACTTAATAAATTGATTTTGATCAAATTTCTATGCTATCAGATCTATGTAATTCCCAATCAAAAAATAATTTTGAAATACAAGAACAATGTTAAAAATAAAAGAACGAGTATAATTTTCCAAACTAAAAATATGCTAGTATAATAATATGTTCATGCCTATGCAATTATTCTTTTTCTTTTCTCATTTAATTGAAACATCGAACAAGATGCTGGGGGTGTATCCATTGTGATGTGCCGGCGCTGTAGTGGAAAATTGTATAACTTATGCGGTGGCGTGGCGGTGCCAATAGGAATTTGGTGGGGACCAAACGAAAATAAAAGTTGAACGCGGAGAATCAGATAGGAGTGTTACTGTTAATATGCTATTGCCAGCACGCACGTTCTCTTCATTCCCTTGGTGTTATTGCCTCCACACCTGACCAACAGCATCCACCAAAATATACAATGATAAAACCAAGAATCAATGAATCATGAATGGAATAATTGATATTTTTTTTGAAGGAAAATAATTGATATTTTTATTCAGTACTTTTGATTGTAAGTGTTTGAAAGTACTCTTTGACAATAATGGTCTTCATAAATTCGATTCTTTATGTTAAAGAAAAAACAAATTATGACTTAACTTTAACAACTGATGAATTTAATTGTTAATATGAGTTTGTTATAAAGTTGTTTTGCATTGCATTTTTATAATTTTGATGTTGAGAGGAGCAATTAAAAAGTAGAAAGTTAGGCCTTGATTTTTTAATATTTTCAAAAACAATTTTTTACTTTCTAAAATTTTTTGTTCTTTAAGCACATTTGAAAATGTTTGTCTCCCGCGAGTACGTTTCTGTTTTATAAAAGTTTGTCCTTTGAGGCGAGAAATTATTAGGTGATCTGGTATTTCCATGTCAGTCATGATCCCAATTAGTAATAGTGCAACATGTGTCGATGAATGGAAAGATACTGATTAACGGCGTTACGTAACGACTTTTGTGTAATATGAAATCTGATTTTAAACGGGAGATGGAGCAAATCATGATTAATCAAATCCTAAATTATTAAAGTAAAATATGTTTTTAGTCCTTAAATATATATAAAAATATTTAAAATTTGATTATATAAAATTATTTGTATTCATAAAGTTAAAATGTATCATTTTTTTACTCAGAATTAGGTTTAGACACCTAAACTTACATGTATTACTTTTTTAAATCAATTATATGCATAACTAATATAAAAAATATTACATTTTACATCAATTATGTGTATAATCAATATAAAAAATGTCACATTTTCACTTATTTTAAAAGAGTTTATTAAATGTTAAAATTTTATTTGCAATCCGATCTACTATATTACAAGGTAGATTAATTAATTTTGTTTTATTTTAAATGATATTGTACGAATTATTAAATATTCACGTTATCATTAATAACAATTTTTAATATTATCTATTCATGTTATCATTATTTTAAAAAATCTTGATCATAAATGGATTATTAATGAGTTTTTAAAAAAAATATTCAAGATGAACAATATTTGAATAATTATGAATGCATAATTTTTTTGGTTTGTTTAAGACGCCAAAGATCAATCTTAAGATCGATCTCGAGAAATATGATATTTTAGAGAAGTTTCAATTTTTATTATTTTCTTTTATATTCATGATTTATCCCTCTTTATATTTTACAATCCAATTGAATATAAACATTTCTTGAAGCTCATGTAGACATTATTAAACTATAATATTATATAAACTTTTAATACTTACATAGATTAAATAAAAAATTTGGTGTCTCTCTAAATATAAGGCCTTAGGCGATCGCCCACCTTAATAGTGCTGAAGGCCATCACTCCCTCCCACCACTAGGTTTAGTGGTTCAAAAAATTCTCGAAATTTAATATCTAAATCTAATTACTGTTATTTTGAATTTTCTTTCTTTTTATAATTTTGTTTTATTACTTATTTCCCAATTCAAATTAATTGGCCTTGTTGGTAATTATTGCTTTAGTCCATATTAAGGCAATAATGTTCACTAAAACTATGAACCAGGATGAAAAGAAACATGCATTTTGTGGCACGTTTTCTCTTGTACTCTTTTCACTATTGTACAGTTTTATTAATTAATATAGTGAAATCGCAGTGTTCATTTCTATTTGGCGGGTTTTTTCGGCATTGCTGACCTTGACAGTTTACTAAGAGAGATCATTTCTAGCTTAGAGCAAAGGAGTTTAAAATTCACTTCCCCATTCAATCCATTCGTGTAATATAACTCATATACTTATCAGATGGCATGTGCTTCAGAAGTAAAAAATATATGCATGGCTGTTCTATTATTCAGCTTCTTAATAACAACTGAAAAAAGGTCAAGCTTTTGCTTCTTCAGGATATAGAACAGGTCATCTGTCAAAGCAGCTTTGGAAGTCAAAGAAGCTCCCAGCAGGTTTAGTTCCTAATCATGCATAGATAATGAAAGTCATTGCTTCTGATGTAAAAGCATTGCACAGAGTTCTTCAGAGTCAATAGTTAACAATAATTAAAATCTTAAAAGAAGATTTGCAACACAAGATAAAATTAGCAAAAAATGGAAATGGAGTGTTACCTCTGTCTCCCCAAGTCTCAGCTCATGCTCCTCCAAATCATCGAATGAAACATTCAGCTTTTGCCAATGGTGTCACTTGCAACAGATAGTGATGGCCTCCTCACAAACTTGGTTCCTTTGAAATCATTTCAACCAACATGGAATGACTGAATCTTACCTCTAAAGGTTCCATTGGAATCACTTCATCCGAAAATGGAATAGCAGATATTGTTTATAATTACTGATTTGCTATACCAGTAACGAGGAGTGTCTTCTTCACAAAGCTGTCTTGGCTGCTTCTTAAAACGGAGTGGTGCATGATGACCCCGTGAACCATGATGGATTGAGATCCTTCACACTTTGGTACAAGTTATTCAAACTCTCCAAAGTAAAGATTCCATCTAAAAGCTTTAGAATAGATAGATCCAAGGGGTGTTGTGAGGAAGCTGAATAGAAAAGCAACAACATCTCTCTCAGCTTCGGCATACAGTATTTTTTTTTTATTTGATTTTCTCACTGTTACCTTAAGGTTTATACTGGAATTTGTAATTTGTCCAGCCTTGATTTTCTGGTCTAAGTTTTGGTGAGAAAGTGAACACCCGCTTAGATTCTCCATTTCCTTAGAATACGTTGCTGAGAGGAGATTTGGAGGTTACTGTCCGCTTTAGTATGTCCATAGTCTCTCTCTCTCTCTCTCTATATATAAAAACAGGTATAAGCACAATATTCATAACATAACAAAATTTCATGGACTTAGAATAATCTAAATGCTGCGATATATGTTAAAAGATTGAGTGTAGAGTAATACTTGTTGATTGACAAGTCAAATGGTTGAGATATTAAATTTTTATAATGTTTGTCGTGCTCATTCCTGTAATTTGGTATCCTTAATCATTGATAGAATAGGCATCCCTAAACTATTTCCGCCATTTTTTAGCACTTGTTTTGCAGATCTTTCCCATGCCCAAGTTTACTAGCTAATTAGGAGCTTATGGAAGATTATCAGCTTCTGTTAGGTAACTCCCGTTAGTAATTAATCATAATAGATTAGTTAGCCTTTTGTCAGTTACATGCGTTAGTTAGTTATGTGAGATAGTTTGGATAAGGTATGTTGTCTAGAAATAAGTACAGGGATTGAGAGAAGAGGGAATTTGATCAATTTGGAAAGGTTTGGCCTCCTAGAGAGTGGGGAGAGGCTAGGATCTCTCTAATATCCTGGGTATTAGTTTAATTCATCTCTGACTCTGTTACCAGAGAGTTGTACCACAGAATAATCCATTCCTATCAGCTTCAACATGCTAACATAAACGAGAGAAATGCAAGTCCTAAAAATGATTTTCAGTAAAATATGAACTTTCCTTCACAAAATGCTCATTTCAATTGAAGTATGTTCTAATTTCTAATTAACTTACACGTATACAAAATTGCAAATTTATCAACAAACTTTTATGTGGTAGTTTGCAACTGCCTAGCTAAATGAATTAAGAGAAAATAGTTAAGGATTGATGGTGTAAAATAGTATTACACTATCATTCAATCATAAATCATTATGTATGATAAATTTATTAACTTTTGCAAAAAGTCTTAGCAACAATGATTTTTAATTGACTAACAGTGGAAACATTTAGGGACTTTTCTGTCAGCTTGTGGAAGTTTCTGTGGCCAAGTTGCTGAACAGAGTTACCAGGAGAGCTTTGCGAACCCCACCCTTAAATCATCAAAGATCAAGCACATGGTTTCCCCCTTAACAAAAACACCATACCCATGAGTCCCTTCATTAGAAATTCCATACAGCTACAGTTTACGGCAAAGTGGTTCACAAGGGTTGCGTGGACAAAGCAACATTCTCTTGCAGATATGGTTCCAGAAAACTTCAGCACCAGAACATGAAGAACCACACCAAAGTAAAACATGAAAATTTCATCTCTTATTTGTTTTGAAATTCCTGATCATTGGTTTTTACTTCTCCTGTTACATTAAAAAAACCACAAAGGAACACCCCTCATAAATCTTTCAGATCCCTGGAAGAAAGTGTGGGCCTGCAAGTCCTTGTTCATTCTACCAATGGTGCATACTGAAAATGCTCAAGTTTAGATACTTCAGTGTCTTCCCCAGAATATTAATTTGAACTAGAATCAAGGAAAATGTCTCATCGGCCATAAATTCGTCAGGCTTCCACATTGGGTGAATTGAATGTACTTGATAGCCATTTAGATCCGATAAAGCAATTCCATAGTCCTGGTGAATTCTTCAAACCTCCCTCCATCTTGTCTGCATCCAAAATTGATTTGCCTGAAAGCTCAAACTACAAAGGTGTTCAAGCTTCTCTCGCGGAAGTTTGATGTTTGTTTCTTGAACTCGATGAAACTCTTCCCTAGTGATGAAAACACTGCCTCCACTCTGATCTTAAGCATGAAAAGTTTTGTGAATTGGTGATTCCCTTTCTTCCAGTTCATTCTCATTTTAATTTTTGAACAGTAGTGACAAGACCCGATAAACCAGTATGGGTGTAATGGAATCCACTCCCTGTACACATTAGAGATGCTCACAGTGCAGTAAGTTTGTAGTTTCCTGCAGCAAAATTTTCAGCAAAAAAGTAAAAATAAAAAAAGAACAAAATTTCAAATGGGAGCAATAATAAAATAATAAGCAGTAGTTAGAGGCATGTCAGCATTTTTTAATTATGTGTCAGGATACCTTGCTGACATGCTCAATAGGAGCTGTAAAACAGAGGTATAGGCTAGGAATTGGGATCATCCCTTTCAATTTGGACAAATCCTGGGTGAAAGCATTGACATGAGAAACTAATGAAAATATAATAAAACACAAATCAGAAGAAAAAAAGAAGAAAGAACAAGTAATAACAAAGCTCTGAACATAATTAAAAGAAAAATGAGAATAAAAAGAGTAAGACCAAAGACAATTGACCGAATCAGCATAGAGAATGATAAGAACAATGGTTTCTTGGTAAAGACTGAAATTGGTACTTTCCTTGACCACGATCTCCTTCCCATAACCTCTATTTTCCATTCATTGTCCATTGTTGTTGTGTTTTAAATCATACAAGTTTTACAAAGATTACAAAATTGATGAAGGGCGTGGGAGGAACAATAAAATATAAGATTTAAGAAGATAACAACATCCCTGATAAATTTAATTGGCAATTTTCCAAAAGAAACAAGACAGGAACTGTAACTAGACAACTTTTTGTTATTATTGCAAATCATGTATGGTGTGATGGTTAAGTTGGTTCGTGAACCTTTGGTATTAATAGTAATGTCTAAATCCTTGTCAATGTTAGATGAATCCTCATAGAATAAGAAGCTTTAATGTCTTAGTCCACTTAATAGTTATTACCTATATCCCAACCAGCCAAGTCTTGGCTTAAGGCCCGTAAGCTCAGGGAATTGTTGGTGCTATCCTCCATACAGCACCATGGATCAATCTTATTCTCTTGATTTTTGCGTAGTTTCCCTCTCTTCTAGTCCGAAGCACTCTGCATTATTTAGACCTTGCCCTTACACATCCTTCTCCTTTTGCCCTAGAAGATTAGCTTTGCACCCCTAAACACATGAGCTTTGGGTGTTTTTAATAACAGTTTCCTTGACAATAATGTTTCCCTCAATATATTATTTGTATAACTTTGCATTTCCTAATGCGATTTTGATTCAATGCTCTCATGTTACGAAGCATATCAAGCATGTGATTGAAACATATTGAATTGCATTTTGTTGACACAAATAAGCCAACCTAGGGGAAAATGGTAAAAGAAGTTTTTTACCATAAATATTAAGAAGGAAAAAACTTAAACATAGTTCCTTAGGTTCTATTGATAGTGTTCTCCAATTAGAATTGAAGTTTATTTGTTCTTTGGAGAAAATGACAGCAGGTTTAGAGATGTATAGTTTTATTGCAGTTATCACTACTACAAAAAGTGTATTTTATGACGTCAAATTGACGACGATTTTTAGAAACCGTCTTAGAAACAAAACACGGTGAAAATTTTGTAAATAAGGACATCAACGGTTTTAAAAATTGTAGTCAAATACTGTGTTCAACGATGGTTATTTGAAAAACTCATGGTTGGCGCACTCATCTTACTTACTCATCTTCCAGTAATTGTCATCACGCTCGTGCCTTCACTCACTCACCCTCTGCTCGTGCTCGTGCCCTTACTCACTCACCAACGACGACGACGCTTTAGTCTGTTCACTGCGACGATGCTTCAATCTTGTTCCTTGTGATGGTGCTTCACTCTCCTTTGTGCGTGCCCTCGCGGTGACTTCACTCTGCTTCACTGGAACTCACATTCTCTGTCAAACGACGAAACAAGGTAAGTACGAATTATTACTTTTTGGTCTTTTGGGGTTTAGGAAGAAAAAGATTATGGATTAGGTAGGAGAGATTAGGGATTATAAATTGTTAGGCATTCAGGGGACTTCTTAGCCGTGTCGAAGATTCAGGGTAGGTGGAGAGGGTTTGAGACGTTAAAAAAGTGGGTGACTGGTTCATTTGCTAGTTATACTGCTATTTGCTTGAAGGATGAATTGGGCAATTTATGGGTTGGTGAATCAGGGTACGAGAATGAAAAGGTACTGAACTGATTAATTATTTTTTTTTTTTTATAAATCTTCTTTCTTTTTACTCTTAACATTATCCATTAATCATGTAAATGCCGGTTGAAAGGGAGTTAAGTAATTGTTTCATTGTTGTTGGGGGTGGTGACTAAGCTATGTTCTATTTTAATTGATCATAGCACCATAATGTGTCTTTGTGCAGGGTGAAGAAATAATAGTGGTAGTTCCATGGGAAGAATGATGGGAATTGCCTCTTAAGGATGATTCCAATCCACAGATAGCATTGCTTCCCTTGAATCCAGAAATACGTGCAAAATTTAACTCCACTGCAGCATGGGAGTATGCTCGAAGCATGGCTGGCAAGCCATATGATTATCACAATATGATATTTAGTTGGATTGACACTGTTGCTAACAACTATCCTCCACCTCTTGATGCTCACTTAGTAGAAAACTTTTTCTTATTTCTTATTAGTTAACTGTATCATAATTAATAACTATACAATTGAACCAACAAATTTTGTTGTGAACAACATGTTATTTTTCCAGTAGACTACTATATATTTTATGAGATGGTTTAATTTTGAACTGGTTGCTTAAAGGTAATTTAAATCTTAAATGGGAAACAACCTAGCAAAGAATAGTTAGTTTAGTGCTTATGGCTTTAGAAAACAACTTACCAGTGGAGACACGGGTAAGATGACAATGGGATGGAAGGACAATGTTGCCATCAAGAATTTTAGTGATGCTACACTTATTGCTTTGCGGCAATATAATGCATGTTTTCTTTTACTTTTACTAGAGAAATGGTTCTTTTTTTATTGCCTGTATTTGTGTAATGAGCCTAACAGTGCTTGAGGCAATAAATCTCTACACGACCTCCGCCCTAACATTTCTCAAATACAAAGGAGGCACCAAATTAAAATGTTTTATTTATTAAGCTCGTAGGGGTAGATTTTGAGTGCAATGGAAGTCTGGTTCTGAATGTCATGTTCTCTATGCATGTAACTTCTGTCATGTCTATGTGGACTAGTTTGTAGCCTATTCAGCAAATATGTGTGGAATGAAGCATTGAATAAGTAGTTAGGAATTGAGGTAAATCTTATTTAAAGATGTCAAATGGCTCCAAACAATATATAATAAAAATATCAAGTTTTTAATTGGGATAAAATGCTTGTAAAAAGATCTCTTTTTTCTGTTATAAATATGGTGAAGGAAGTATTAATGTATTATAAAAACATAAGAAGAAAAATGAGGTTTCTCAGAGTTTGTGGATCACTTGATATATATGATGACATGTAGATATTTTTGATATCTTGATAATGGTTCTTACATAGACCTAAGTCACCTAACTTTTCTTCTTGCTTGGTCTAGGCAAGAGAGATGTGGCTACTGAATCTGTCAACTGCTAGAGAAGAAGGAAGGTATCTTTTGTCAGAAAATGATGGGAAAGAGGGTTAGTTTTGCATGTCACTTTGCCATATCACTAGATCCTTATTTAGCACTTAATGAAATTGGGTTCCACTGTATTTTGCTTTAAGATTATCATATCCTAAGGTGAGGATTGTAACTAGGTATCACTCATGTTCATATTTGTTATTTTCTGTTTCTATTATAAATTTCTGACGTGTATTCAGTTAACCAAAGTAATAATTGTTCATTTAATTGAAGAAGAACTCACAACAAAGGTTAGTCATTTCTTGGCAATTGGCATTAAACTATTACATTTTTGGACTAGCTTTAAAAAATTTCTACTACACCTTTGGCAGACACGTGTTTAAAAACTATTTCTACTTTCTAATATGTATATGCCAATTGACATGTCTTTTTTGTAGTAGTGTAAGGCCAAACTATGGCATGCATGTGTTTAGGAGTTCTAATCCAATTCATTCATTCCTTTTTTTTTTCTTAGCATAAAATTGAAGCATTTTTTAAAGTATAACTCAAAACCTAAGAAGCACGGACGCGGCTCATCACCGGCGTGTCCCGCGTCGAACTCGCACCAGACACGCATGCAGATACGACTCCGGTGCGACGCGGTGTCCGTCGCCTCTGTCGTCACTGGGCACGGTTGAACAGTAAGACACGCGCGATTGGACGCGGCCCACCACGTAGACACGTGTGTCGCAACCCATTAAGCCTTAGGTTTTTTTTATTATTTATTTAAAAATGCTTACCAAAAGAATAACTCTTCTGCGTTTTCTCCTTGTTGTTCCCGCAAGCGCCTCCATTGCTGCACAGTGCCGTGTCCATTTCCTTCCCCGTGCAGGTAGGCCCTTTCTTCCTATTTCTTCTCTAGTTTTTTCTCGTTGCCTCTAGTTTTTCTTGTTGCCTCTCGTTTTCCTTCCGTGTTTAGTGTGGACTGTGTGGTTACACTTTGTTCTTTAAATTTTTACACATTCTCTCTCTTTCTTGTTGTTATCCATTGACTGTTATCCGTTGGGTGCTGGGTGTTGCATGTTTCTCCACTTCTTTATTTTATTGTAAAAAGCAAGTTTCTCTTTATTTTATTGTAAAAAGCAGGTAGGCCATTGAATGTACCCCACTTCTTTATTTTATTGTAAAAAGCAAGTTTCTCTTTCTTTCTTTTTCTACTGCTTCTTTATTTTATTGTAAAAAGCAAATTTCAGCAGTTTTTGTGTTCACTTCATCATCAACATAAACTCACACCATATTAACTGATTTTAGGAGACGTTTAAATTAATAAAAAAAATTGATTAAACACTTATTTAATAAAATGAGATTATTAATAAAGATAAATTGAGTTTATAAGACGTTCATATCATAAGGCACATTTATAAGCTCAACAAAGCTCTCTAGAAGCTCTACCAAATCAAATGCCCCTATAATTGCATAGGCTTATTCTATTCCTAATTATTCTTTTCTAGATGTCTAAACTATGCTACATATTTTAAGAGCCATGTAAGAGAGAATAAATGAATAGCAGAAAGTTTAAATACTTGTCAATTTTGCGTGCCTTGTTAATCAGGCTGCACAAAATATGATTTATTTGCAATTTAACCTAAATGACCAAAAACGAGGCTTCAGTGTTGCATGCATCGCCAATGAGTTTATTATGTAACTAGATTTCTCAAGAAGGGAAGCAGAGTGTGTTGGTCATGCTACTATTCTAGGAAGTTGGAAAATATGCAACATTGTGTCAAGAGCTAAAAAATTTAAAAACTAAGTTTTTTCTTTATTTTATTGTAAATCTTGTGATAATATTTTTATGCAAATGCCATTAAAAACTTACCTTTCTTGTAATTTTTTTTATTTTCTTATTTATTCTTAAAAAAATTATTTGCTAAGTAATTAAAGAAATAACAACATACATATTACAGAGGAAAAAATTATAATAGATCACTTTTACATTAACTTTTTTTTGTAAATTCAAATTTTGAATGTTTCAGTTCATAAACATTTCACACATGCCTATGAATTTGAATGTTTCTTTATTTTCCTATTTATTCTTAAAAAAATTATTTGCTAAAAAAGTATCTAAATTGTTTAAAAAATAAAAAATAAAACAAATAATTTACAAAAACTAAAATTATTTTGAATAGTCCTGTTTTGAATAAAATTAAGCTACAACATGGCCAATAAGACAAGAACAACATTGATTTGAAATTGCTTTTTGTAGTTTGTTTTTTACTTAGAAATTGTTTACATTAATTTTTTATTTTTTTTTTTAAATTGTTGTAGAGATGAGTGCTTCTAGTCCTAGTCAAGCTAAAGAACAAGATGATGATACCAAACCTTTATGGATCTATGTTACAAAGATAAAAAGTGTAGTTGGAGGTGGAAATTATGAGATAAAATGCAATATTTGTGATTTTACCTTTAATGGGTCTTACACTAGAGTGATGACACACTTTTTGAAGATGACAGGAAAGGGAGTTAGAGTTTGTCAAAAGGTAACAGTTGCCAAACTTATAGATTTGAAGAAGATAGACAATGAGGCTACATTGAGGGTGAAGAGGTCAAAAACAAAATCTGTGTCATTGCCTCCATTTCTACTCAACACCAAATGGATACAAACACTCTTGGTGTTGATCCAAAAAAGAGAAAGACATCATTTGTAGAAAATGTCTTTAATTTGCAAGCTAGAGAGACACTTGATCATGAAATTGCTAGGATGTTTTACTCTTCGGGACTGTCTTTTCATTTAGCAAGAAATCCTCATTATAGGAAGACATTTGCTTATGCTGCCAACAATCAGATAAGTGGTTACCAACCTCCAGGTTATAATAAATTAAGGACAACATTACTTCAAAACGAGAGAAGACATGTGGAGAATTTGTTACAACCAATTAAAAATGCATGGAGCCAAAAGGGTGTGAGCATTGTTAGTGATGGATGGAGTGACCCGCAAAGAAGATCTCTTATTAATTTCATGACTGTCACGGAGAGTGGACCTATGTTTTTAAAGGCCATTGATTGTTCAAATGAGATCAAAGACAAGGATTTCATTGCCAAACATATGAGGGAGGTAATTATGGAGGTTGGACACTCAAATGTTGTGCAAATAGTGACGGATAATGCAGCCGTTTGTAAAGCAGCAGGTTTAATAATTGAGGCTGAGTTTCCTTCCATATATTGGACTCCATGTGTTGTCCATACATTAAATCTTGCTTTGAAGAACATATGTGCAGCCAAGAATACAGAAAAAAATAATGTTGCTTATGAAGAATGTTCTTGGATCACCCAAATTGCGGATGATGCAATGTTTGTGAAAAACTTTGTCATGAGTCACTCTATGAGACTATCAATTTTCAATTCATTGAAATTGCTATCCATTTCTCCAACAAGATTTGCCTCCACTATTGTAATACTCAAGAGATTCAAGCAATTGAAGAAAGGACTCCAAGAGATGGTCATTAGTGACCAATGGTCTTCTTATATGGAAGATGATGTTGCAAAGGCTAAATTTGTGAAAGATACTTTGTTGGATGATAAATGGTGGGATAAGGTTGATTATATTCTTTCTTTCACTAGCCCTATCTATGATGTTCTTAGAAGAATGGATACAAAAGCTTCATCTCTCCATCTAGTATATGAGATGTGGGATTCAATGATTGAAAAGGTGAAGAATGCCATATATCAATATGAGAGAAAAGAGGAGAGTGAATGATCAACCTTTTATGAGATAGTGCACTCCATATTAATTGACGTTGGACTAAGAGTTCTTTAAATCCTAGGTAATTGACTCTATACTTTTTTACTTACATTTTTTTAGAATTACATATATTTTAATCATGTATATATTTCTTTTTAATTGTAGATATTATAGTCATGAATGGTTAAGTGAAGATTCTAATCGAGTTCCTCCACATCAAGACATGGAACTCACTCGTGAAAGATTAAAATGCTTCAAGAGGTTCTTTCTTGATGTGGATGTAATGAGGAAAGTGAATATTAAGTTTGCCAACTTCTCAGATGGAAGAGAAGGTTTTGATGATCTTGATTCTTTAAATGATAGAGGTCAAATGGATCCAAAAGCTTGGTGGCTAGTTCATGGCATTAATGCTCCAATACTTCAAAAGATTGCCCTTAAGCTACTTGCGCAACCTTGTTCATCTTCTTGTTGTGAAAGGAATTGGAGTACATATTCATTTATCCATTCTTTAAAGAGAAACAAGATGGCACCACATAGAGCTGAAGATTTAGTATTTGTTCATAGCAACCTACGACTTCTCTCAAGGAATACTCCACAATATCATCAAGAGGAAACTAAAATGTGGGATGTAGCAGGAGATGATTTTGGGTCACTTGATGATTGTGGTATTCTTGAAATTGCTAGTTTGTCTTTAGATGAACCAGAGTTAGAGGGTGTATTTTTCAATGATGATTGCTAATTTGTGGAATTCTTGAAGACTTGAAGTTGCTAATTCATCATCTTGATTTATATTTTTTTTTTTGTAAAAAAACAAAGCGTACAAATTGTATAATGAGGTCTCTTAGTATTTTTTGTAACTCATTATCATAGGAAAAGTTCTTTTGAGATGATGATGAATATATAAATCTTGATTTTCAATTTAGATCTTTTATGCATATTGCTCATATTTAATTTTATGTAATTTTATTTTATTTAATTATATATATATATATATAGTCGTGTCTATGTCCTACATTTTCAACATTACAGGTGTTTACGTGTCTGTGTCGTGTCCGGTGTCCGGTGTCCATGTCAGTGTCGGTGCTTCATAGCTCAAAACCATTAATGTTCTTGCTATCTGACTTTTGCATTACTTGAATTCAAGCATTATGTTAGCCTATGCTCCTTCATTGTGACCATAAATGTTTTCCAAGAAGTTGCCACATTGTATAAGCTAATCAAGGAATAGATTAAAATAGAATGTTATGTAGATGTATTTTTTAGTTTACGTTATTAACTTATTATCTCTAGGTGAGATATTACGGTGCAAAAAGGTGGATGTTTGAATCAACAAAGAACTAGAGCAATATTTACATATTGGGCCGGTTCTCATTTTTTTATTGGTTCGGTTCTTAACACTCCTAGTTTCCCCCTTCTCTTGATTGGTTGATTAAAAAGTAATTACGTAATATTAATTATGTTATTTATGTAATAGAAATAAATAATTAAAATAATAATAATAAATACTAACAATATATAATAAAAATAATAATATAGAATTTTTACTCATTATTTTTTTTTCTTTTCTTACATGCCAAACAAATTAATTCAAATATTTATCCTCTATTCCACTTCAACCAAAAAATCTTAATTTTCACTCTGTTACACTCAACTCCCTCCATTTCTAAATATAAGACTCTAGTTTTTTTCAATTTTGTTTGTCCATTTTTATAATACTCTTTTCAAATTGTCATTTACATTAGTTATTTTTGACCCAAATTAAGTTTGAATTTGTAAAACTTTTACTCTATTAATTCTTAGTATGGATACATATCAATCTTTTGATCTTACAATATACATTGTGTTTACTTGCACCTCACTAGATTGAAGTAAAGACAAGTAATTTAATCAATGCTTTAATTTGATGGGTGACATTTTGTAACTATGCAATTATGACCTTTAACTGTATTTCATATTGAATTTAGAGTCATATTCAATCGAGAGGCTATGAGTGTGGTTATTATGTCATGCACTGGATGTGGACCAGTTTAAGAATGAATGGAACATAGTATACTAGTTTGCTTTAACAAGTTTCAATTATTAGACTTTTAATTATAAAATGTCATTAGCTTGTTCTCATTAATATACTAGTTTACATTGATCTTTTAATTATTACACTTCATTATTTAATGTGATTAAATTGTGTTTACTATATATTGCAGTGGTTTAGTGATGAAACATCATTGGAATTGGAGAATATTACAATAATTCACAAGAAATGGGCAAGATACTTTTTAAAATGTCAAAATAATGCATTGATCAATGTTTGATAATGTTTCATATTATACATATAATTTATGACATATTTATTGATATTAATTAATTTATAATTTGGTTCTGCACTGTTTGGGTTTGTTTTCTATATTTGTTTTGGTCTAAACTACATGAATTTATTTTTTGTTAAATTACAGGTTGAGTTGGTGGTTAAAACCATCTCAGAAAATCGTCATAGGAAACTCAACATTAATGATGATTTTCTAAAAAATTGTCATAGAAAGTCCATCTTCTACAATGATTTTGAGAAAAATTGTCATTGATGTTGATCTTTCTAAGCAATTTTTTGGGAACCTATGACGATTTTTCAAAAAATCGTCATAAAACTCACGTAAAAAAACTTTTATTGTAAAAACACAACATATTCTATGACGGTTTTAAAACCATCATGGAAAGTTGTCCACATTCTACAGATTTCATGACGGTTACCCTAAAGGAGCATCATCAAAGGCCTTATTTATAATAATGTGTTTGTTTGTATTGAACGACTAAAAGATTGTGTTAGAGCATCAATACCTTGATGCACTTTTCAATTGAAGCAGGATGAACACATTTCATATATATAAGATTTAGTCTCCATCTTGCAAACACAAAATATATAGTAATCTTATAATCGTTTTAAAAATAAAAGGTAAATTGTGGATTTTCCCAAGTGATAAATCAAAACATTCCTTAATGCTTACTATTTTTCCAACATAAGATTGTACAATGTTGGAATCCAACTGGTCTGAAGTTGTGAATCCTAAGAAGGAAGAAAAAAAAGAATATAAGAAAACTAATGAAAAAAATCATGGTGATGAATAAATTAAATTTGGGCTATTGTAGTGGAGTTTCACCCTTGAAATTTATTTAACTTTTGTAAATATTTGTGATCTAGTAGTCCCATTAAAATGGTAACAGATCAAAAGACCTTACCTATAAGTCATCATACAACCTTCAAACTTCTCGAGTTCTTGTTTGGATTCAAAATGACTTGCCAGAACTCATTCCATAAAATTAAGCCTATACCACAAAGCTGCTCAATCTTCTCTTATGGATGCTTGATATTTGTCTCAAAATATCATGAAACCCTTCCACATTGATGAAACCACCACCTCTACTTTAGTACTGTGCACTAAAAGCTTTTAACACAAGGTTCCTTTTTCTTCTAGTTCTTTCCTATTCATTGCCTTAGGGTCAAGTTCAAATTAGCAGTGTGAAATGACATTCTCTTAACATGTATAGGCCACTTTGGGCATTTCAAATACTGCTCAACCTTGCAGAAATTCAAGGATTCAAGCAGCATGGGAAATCCAGCCTCCACATACTGGGATTTACCTTTTGAAAATAGTTCTCCACTTAATTTAAATCCATCATGACATCAAACACATAAGTGATGACCTGCCCATAGAGTAGTATATGAAGGATCAAGCTTCATTCTGATGCTCGTAAACTAAACAAGCGTACAACTGATAGGATATATGTATGCAAACCAACTCTCTTTCAAATCTAAAGAAAAATAAGAAACAACAAAAAGTAAACAAATTACCATAGATAATGATAAGCTTAAACCTAGAAGCATTCTACATAAAGAGTGAAATTTGGACTTCCCATCTCAGACAGACCACAATCTCCTACCCATAACCCTTTATTCTCTATTGGTTGTCCATTGTTTTTGTTTTTATGTTTTAAATTATACAAGTTTCATATAGGTTACAAACTTGATGTAAGGCATAAGAGGAACAATACAAAATAAGATTAAGAAGAAAGAAAATTGTTTTATTTTTTTCTTTGTTAAGTAATATTTTGGCAAATTTCCTAGAGATACTAGATAGGAACTATAATTAGACACCTATTTTTTTATTATATAAAATAATCTAAGGTGTGATTCTTTGGTAAATTTCGCTATTAAGTTGGTTCGTGAGTCTTTGGTATTAATAGGAATATCTAAATCCATATCAATTTTAGATGAATCCTCATTGAAAAATAAGCTTTAATGTCTTGGTGAACTTAATAGTTATATTGCGTGTTTGGATATAAGGTATAAGTGCTTTTGAGAGTTTCTCTACTAAAAATATAAAGCTTTTTCCAGTAGAGAAACTCTCAAAAGGACTTTTAGCCTTGTATCCAAATAGGCTCAAACCTATTCCAACCAGCCAAGTCATTACTTAAGGCCTGTATGCTCAAGGAGTCACTAGTGCCATGCTCCAGGAAGTACTCTCCCAACTTCTGACCATCCCTCACTTACTCCTCCTTTTGCATCGAAAGATGAACTTTTCACACATAAACACAAGAGCTTTTGGTGTTTTACCTAACAATTTTCCTGATAATAATATTTAACACAATATATTATTCACATAACTATGCACCTAATAATGCAATTTGCTTCAAAGCTGATGTTACAAAGCATGGCAAGCATGTGATTGAAACACTGAACTACAATCTGGAGTTGATACTAAGCTAACCCCAAAAAATAAATGGCAAGAAGTTTTTCACAATAAAGTTTTTGAAAAACACATAATGTGCAGAGATGTCTTGTTTTATTGTAGTAGTATAGTTGTATTTAATTAAGAAAAGAATGTGTTAAAGAATACGTACACTAATTTATTTCTCAATTGAAGCAGGATGGAAACATTCCATATATGTGAGATTCAATCATCATCTTGCCAAACACAACCAAAATTTATAAAAAAAAGTTTATTACTATTTTAAGAATAAGCGATAAATTATGGATGTTTATCAAGTCTTCAATCATAACATTGGTTAATGATTACTATTTTGCTTTCATAAAATTGTGAAATGTTGGAATGCCCTGCTAGTTAGAAGTTGTGGCTCTTGGGAAGGAAACAAAGAAATACATGAAGATTATGATATTTGAATTGCATAAAAAAATTCAACGTCATGAATAAATTAAACAAGGGCTATTTTAGGGAGTTGCACCCCTGGAATTTGACTTCCTAAAAAATCTCTGATTTAGTAGTCCCATTAAAAAGGTAAGATCAAAGACCTTACCCATCAGCCATCAAGCATTCTTCAAACTTCTCGAGTTGTAGATGAGATTAAGCTTATATTATGAAAGTTTGATATTTGTCTCTAAGAACAATATGGAATCCTTCCACACTGATGAAACCACCAACTCAACTTTGATCTTATGCATAAAAAACTTTGAAAGCATCATTGCATTTCTTCCAGTTTTGTCCCATTCATAACATTGATGCTGAGTGCAAATCAGTACTACACAATATGAGCTCCTATCACATGTAATACTGACCATTCTTGCAAAAATCCTGGGATTCAAGAAGAATGGGAAACCTAACCTCCACACATTGAGATATGCCTTTTAGGAATATTCCTCCACCTAAATCCATCCTTCCATGAAACATATAAGTGACAACCTGCCCACATAGCATTATATTACAATTTCCTACAGCTAAATGTTGACTGAAATTGGAAAAAGAAAAATTTCAGATATGTTGTGGCAAAGAATTTGAAATGGCTAGCATTTTTCAATTCTTAATATACTTTGGGGGCATGCTTGAAAGATCAGTAATAAGATGTAAGTTAAGATCATCCTATGTTGCTGGACTGATACTCATTTTCATCCTTTGCATTGTACCCAATGGAAAACCTTCCAATTAAAAATTCCATTTGACTATTAAGGAGGTGTCACTTTGATGTCATTAACTCAAAGTTCCATTTTGCTCTTCTTCAAAGTTGAATTCAGATCCATGGGCCGATGCAGTTTCTCCAAGCCAATCTACCATATATGAATAATAATGAATTTTGCAGAGTCATGAATTTCTTCCTGATCTCAATCAAGTTAATAAGTACAATGAACAAAGTACATCTAATTATACTTTCAAGTTTCAACACTGAAACAATCACAAGTGTTGATATATTGAGAAATTTAAAAAGCAATGACATCTATGAGTAAATTTTTTCCTGAGAATCATTATATTGAATTATTGTTATTCCATTTAGTTCAATTCCAAAAAGTTGATATAATACCTGGATTGTTATTTCTTCTTCGAAGCTAGAGGACCATGAGCAACATTATTTGCTGAATTCAATTTGATTTAGACGATCCCATATGTTGCCTTTGATAATGTGTTGATTCTATGTGGATTCAACAACATATATACTAACATCAATTTCCATTTCAGAATCAATTGGGTTATGGTAATCATACACAAAAGATATTAGGAAAATGTGAGCCAGATGTTTTTGTATCTCAATTGCTTACATAATCTGGCTTTAAGTTCATAGATATTTTTAGTTTTAATTCTTTCACAAATATCCCCTTGCTGATTATAAGCAAATAGATTTCTTGTTTAAGTAGTTTAACCCATGCCAATTGGTAAAATAGCCTTGTGATTGTATACAAAACTAAGGTTAAACTTCAACTAGGAAAGAAAATTAAGGTTGTCAAATCTGACCGTGGGGAATACTATGGTAGATATGACATAAGGTGCAATATTTAGAGTCCCCCATGTGTTTTTCTTCAATAATTGTGAAATTGTTTTACAACATTTAATGTTAGGCAAACCTAACATGAAAAAAGTTGTAGAATGATGAAACTAGACTTGTACAGATATGGTAAGAAGTTTAATTCTTCTCTATCAAAGTTGTTTTGGGGAAAGACATTAAAGAATGCAATTTATATCTTTTTAGGATACCAATTAAAGTAGTCACTAAGAACCCCTATTAGGTGTGAGCCAGGGAAATCCCAACATTAGGCATTTGCACATTTGGGGATGTCCAGCCAAAGCAATGCCTTATAGGCTACATAAAGGTAAGTTGGACTTAAAGATAATTAGTTACAATTCTTTTTTGTTAAATTTAAAGCTCTCACATGTATATGTTTTACAATACCACATTAAGATCATGTTTGAGACATGCAAAACTCCTTGAGGAAATTGAGTTTGGAGGGAAAGGAAACATAAAGAGTATTGTCTTTAAAGAATAACCTGTTATTGACAATAGATAAACCTTTATACTTATCATTGTTCAAGAAACGAATATGGTAATTAAATAATGATGTTACTCCTAACATTATTAAAAGACAAGACAATACAACACTAAGATTCCCTCTCAAGTACCACCTAAAGTTCAAACTCAATAACCTCAAGAAGTGACATTAAGAAGATCCACTAGAGAAATGAAAAATGTATTTTGATATGATTATGTCATATTTATTTAAGAACATGAATATGACATTAGGTTGACTGAGAAGGTCTAATTGAATTTAGTCAAGTCATGTTGTGCTCTAACTCTCAAGTGAATTGATGCCATAAATGATGTAATAAAACTGATGGTTGAATATGGCATTTGGGATATCATTAAATTGCTTGAAAGTGTGAAACCCATAAGTTGTAGATAAGTATCTATAGTCGAAAGGGGTTCAATGGGTAATATTGAGATATATAAAGTTTATCTTGTCGTCAAAATTTTTACAAGAAGGAAGACATTGATCACAAAGAAACTTTTTCTCTGATTTCTTAGGAAGACTTTCTTAGGACTATATTGACACTGTAGATCATTTTTATAATTTTTTTGCATAGATGGATGTAAAGATTACATTTCTAAATGAAAGCATTGATGAAACACTTTATATGGTGCAACCAAAAATCTATTTATTCTTTTTAAACAAGTCTCTCGTCTATGGTATTACAAAATTCATCAAGATTATATCTTATAGTGTTGAGGTAAATTTGGTTGATGATTGCGTATACTAAAAGTTCAATGGGAGTAAATTTATTATTTTGGTATTATATGTTGATGACATCCTACTAGTATCATACAGTTTATTGTTGCAAAATAGTTATATTGTAATTTATCATGTATTCTTAAGTTTATTTTTTATTGTAACACTAGAAAGTAGTAAAGCGCATTATGCGCTAATTGAAGAGAACAAGAAACTACATATTTTCATATCGAAAGTCTAGAAGTTTAGAGATCATTGAGTATTCTAACTTTGATTTTTATGGAATGTCTTAATAGCAATCACTCCATATAAGGATCTACATTTAACCATGTCGGTAGAGTTAATATTTTTCTACGAGACATCATACTAGAATTTATGATTGCTAAATTATTATAACTGGTTTGTCTGTTGTTGCCAACATTAAGAAGCCATCGGGTGTTTATTGGGATAACATCTTAGCGGTTTTATTAAGGATTCAACCAAGTAAAATTTTGTTGACATAAAATATTTGGTTGTTAAATAAAGAATTAAGAAAATATAGATTTGTATAGAACACATAGGGACTTATTCCATGCTAGATCCACTTAGTAAAGATCTGACACTTAAAGGTTTTTTTTTCATGAGCACACTGCTCATATGGGTGTAATTCCTGATAGTACCTTAGTTTAGTAGTAGTCTTGCTTATTGTCTATATCTTATGGTTTACAAACATTTTGTTGTTTGGATTTTCTGCAGAAATAAAGTTGAAGTTTGTCATTTCATTATAAGCTTGTTTTGTTTGCAATATTTATATTGTGTGTGGATTGATCTCTATAAAGAATAAAGTTTGGACCAATTGGCAATAGGCATGACTGAGATCACATTGCATGTAATTTCCATGTTGCTTATCCATAGTGACTTATGTCATTGAGTGTATTGATGTGGTGGTCATTGGGGTTTAGTTACATTTGTTGTAGTGATGAAAGCCGCAGTGATTCCATTATTGATACATGAGATGGACTAGGTTGTTAAGGTGAAAGTCTAAAGGCAAATAGCGTAAGAATGCACACTTAAGGATTTTGATATAATCGTTACAATATGTAGCCCAAGTGGGAGATTGTTGGAATTTTCTATTCTAATAATTAATGTGAACTAATATTATAAGACAATTATATAAGCTATTTATCATTAGTGAGTTTAATTTTATGTGATCAAATTAAGTGAGCCCATTAGACAAATAAATTAGATGATATGGACTTAAATGAACAAATGTTAGTGTTAGCCCATTAGGGGATAATGAGAACCCTATTAGGTTAACACGCTATAAGAAGGCTATGGTCCTCAATATACTGAGCCGTCACACATAGTTTCTCTTCTCCCATCTAAAGAGTCACGAAGGTCCTATTGAGGAATAAAGAGATTTCAGTTGAGGAAAAACCATGAAGCCACCAGTTACTCTGTTAGCCAGTTATCTGTTGTCTCTACAACGTTCCGTAACAGATCCTAAGAAGAGCGCATAAATTAGAAATCACCTACGAATTCAGATTTCGCTGCGTTTGTTTGATCAATCATTATGGATTCAGGTATTCCTAAAAATCTTCTTCATAATCTAAGGTAATATGTTCCTAGTGGTTATTGGTATTTTATAAGGATCCCCTAAAATTCTATCATAATTCTCTATCAAGGAAGCCTACAAGTACGTATCTCAAAAAAGGAGATATGATTTCAATCTCGTTTGGCAGTGAAAAGGGCCCCCATCGGATTATAGATTTTTTTATGGAAATTGACTCAACACAGACTCCTTACCAATGAGGAGAGGAAAAGAAGACATATGAACAATTTTGACATTTGCACTAGATGCCTTCATGCTCCTAATACTATTATGCATGTGCTTTGTGATTGTGATTACTCGCAGTAATACTAGTCACATATCATTAGTCCGGATGAGTGAGCTTCGTTCATGTGCCTTGGCTATGATGCTTGGACTAGCCAAAAACTTGATTCTGAGGCTAAACACACAATTGGGGTTTGCTGGAATACCCTTTTCGGAGTCTTCATCTATCATCTTTGGGGAGAGAGAAACAATTAGAATATCTTTGCTTATGAGGCCTCCACTTCAAAATAAATATTCCATAAGGTTATGGCCCAAGCCTTTTCCATTGAGAGGGACACTTTGAAGGCCTCCTCCGGAAATTCCATCAGAAGTCTTGAAGAAATCCATATAAGATGGATACCACCCATTCCTCCTTGGCACAAAGTTAATGTTGATGGTCCTTACAAAAAAGCCTCCTCATCTACGGCCTGTAGAGGCCTGATTAGAGATCACATAGGGAGGTTTTTCAAAGGGTTCTCAACCAACTTGGGTTGTTGTAATGCTCTTTGGGCTAAGTTGTGGGCTCTGTACAAAGGTATTCAACTTGCCAGAGATATGCACCTCAATTAAGTCCATTTTGAAATGGATTCCTTATTGGAGGTTAAGCTTATTAAGGACAGAAAATCTTAGTCTAAGGATTGGTTGACTAAAATGTCCCATTCTTATATAGGAAAATAGATGTGCGGATTTCATGGCAAATAGTGGTCACAACATTGATTCTTCTTTTCTTGTTTCAGATGATGTTCCCCTGCTATGTTGTCTTTATTGTCAAAGGACGTTACACGAGTTGTTTTTTCGCATTGTAGTGTTGTAGTTCTTTTTTCCGTTTCACCAGTAATAAAAATAATAATTCAATGCTTATATTTATATTCTCTTTTTTATTATTCATTTCCTCTCACTTTTTCCGTAGCTTAAAAAAATAAAAGAAAAAAAAGAAATTGATTTTTTTTTTTTATACATTTTTCATTTTTTGAAAGTTTTCTTTAGATTTCCATTTGAGTTTGCATACTGACCCATTTATTTGTAGGCTTCACGAACCAGATACAGACATAAAAAAAAAGATTGTTTATTTAGCAGACCAGGCATATCTGACTCATAAAATGTGGGCTCTACAGGCTGAATCTTAAATGGAATGGACCAGTTTGTATATCAATTCCTATATAAAACCATCTTTTTTTGAAAGCAAAATCATACATCTAACATATTCAACTCCCTTGCACCAGACCAAATGAAAGAGTAAGAAAATGGAAATGATCATATATTTATACTAGGTTATCTCAACTAGAGACAACGTCTAGTTATTGTCTCTTCAAGTATTCTTTTATCAAGTCTCTTCAACTTCAATAAACAAAGAATTCTTTTGCTTGTTTAAACTTGTCTCTCCAAACACACACACACACACACTTTATTTATGGCTAAAATATGTTTTAGGTCCTTGAAAAATTATTAAATTTTGTGTTTGTTTCCTAATAAATTTTTTCTTTGCTTTGAGTTCCTAATAAAACAACAATTTTATTTTTGATCATTGACAATTTTTTTAGTCTTTGATAAATGAGTGAATTTTGTGTTTGCTTTCAGATAATTTTTTCATTTGTTATTAGTCTTTTTCAAAGGGACTAATAAGAAATAAACATGAAGTAAACACAAAATTTACTAATATATCAAAGACTAAAAATTGTTGTTTTATTAGTGGCTAAAATAATTGTTTTATTAGGGACTAAAAAAAGTGCCACTAACTAAAAATAAAATTGTTGCTTTATTATGAACTTAATGCAAAGAAAAATTTATCTGAAAACAAACACAAAATTTGAGTATTTATTAGAAATAAAAAATATATTTTAGCTCTTTTTTCTAACTCTTTTATAGCATATGTATATTGTGACACTTTGTAGAATTTTTGCAATACTATTAACTTTATTTCTCAAATATTAATATTTAATTACTTTTTTTTACTATTTGGTTGATTCTTTACCTAACTTTCTACTCCCATGATGAGAAATAAAATAGTTAGGAGTGTTTACTATAACAAAATACTTTTTGTTTTAAGGCTTAAATATATTTTTGATCTCTAATAAATATATGATCTTTGTGTTTGCTCCCTAACAAATTGTTGCTTTACGTTGAGTCCCTAATAAGATAAAACTTTTATTTTTGATCTTGATGTTTTGTTTTAGTCCTTGATAAATTAGAAAAAATTGTGTTTGCTTCCTTATAAATTAACAAATTTTGTTTTAGTTTGTATTAATAACAAACAAAAAATATTTATCATGAAGCAAACACAAAATTTGCTAAGTCATTGGGGGTTAAAAATAAGTGTCAAGGACCAAAAATAAAATTATTTTATTAGAAACTCATCGCAAAACAAAAATTTATTAAGGAGTAAATGCAAAATCGGATATTTGTTAAGGATCAACAACATATTTAAGCCTTGTTTTAATTTATATTTTCAATTTAATTAAAAAAATTACCTTATTTGAATCTGGCTTTTTATTTTTAAAAATTTGTGTAGGAAAAAGTAAAAACAATTTTTATCTTAATTGTTTTTTATGCATATTTTTTTTTGGGTCAAATGACCTATTTAGTCCTTTATCTTACCATATTGGAACCATTATGGTCGCCATCATGGAACCCCATCGTATTGGAACTCCCCTCCTACTACTCACTTGCTGCTACAACACCTCTTTCTCTTTCATTATTTTGTGTTCTGTTTTGCCTTCTAATTCAGGGTTGCTCGCACTTGACCCAAACTGAGGTGGTAACTCTAGTAAGCATTGTCAAAGGTTGAAAATCTGAGTTGTTTTGACCGAATCTGGGTGGTAATGGTGTTTTTGGGGTGTTTGGGTCACGATCGGCGATGTTGGGCTTCATGAAAGTGGCATGGTCGATTAGAGGTTGTAGATATGAGCTGGTTTGGGTAAATTTAGGCAGCTAAGGTTGATGGTGCGCATGAAGTGGTGGTTTGGATAGTGCTTGGTGTAGTCATAGTTTGAACGACTATGGTGGTCATTGGGTGCACGTTGGCATTTTGGGAGGAGATGGTGGCAAGCTAGTTGATGGTGGTTAGTCTAGAAAGGTTGTGTGGGTCAGAAGTCTGTGGTGGTTGCAGGTGGTGGTGATGGGTGGCAATGGTGGGGGTAAAGAAAAGGATAAGGAAGAAGAAATTTACATTTTATGGCAATTTTTAGCCGTCAATATATTTGTTCCATTAAGAGTAACATTAGATGGACAAAAGGACTTTTGAGCTTATTTTAAAAAATAGTAAAGCACTAAAATAAACTTTCTAAAAGATAAAATACCAAGATGAACCAAAAAATAAGATGAAGGACTAAACAAGTCATTTGACCTATTTTTTTCGACTAATTTTGTGCATATTTTTGAAAATGAGAAGACTAAAATATGTTGTAATCCCTAATAAATACTTAAATTAAGTGTGGGTGATTTTGTTTACTTGAATTGGTTTACATTAAAAATCACTAGAGCAAGTTGGAGAGAGGAATCTTTTTGGGATTTCTTTTAACATTGAATGATTTTGGTGATTTTTAACCACAAAAAAATATAATTTAATTTTTTAAATGAATATTGGCCGTTTTTAAAATAGCTAGAAATTGCATTTAACATTCACTTTAGCACTTAAGAGACTTAGCCCAATGATAGGGATCTAAAACGAATTTTTCAAATATCAGGGATGAAACACAACAAAAAATTCGAGTATTTATTAGGGATCACAAACATATTTTAGCCAAATAAGAAGGTAGCGTTTTGTAGCACTTTCAGAGTTTACGAACAAATTAAGGATCATTGGTTAAAATATGTTAATGTTTCCTGATATGTACCCAAGTTTTACATTTGCTCCCTGATAAATTTTTCTTTCATTTTTGCTCCCTAATATTTGATTTTTTTGTCATAAGCCCCTATCGTTAGCTTCTGTCGATTTGATGCTAACATGTCTGTTAAGTTACACGTCAGCATGTCACATATGTTGTCACACATGTGCCCGAAGGATGAGTTAGTGTTTTGTATTTGCTCCCTATAACTTCAGGGTTTCTGCATCTACTCCCTATAATTTTAGGGGTTTTTGCATTTGCTCCTATAAAGTCATCCTTCAAGAATATGTGGCAACATACGTGGCATGGTAACATGTTAACTTAATGGGCACATTAACACTAAATTGACAGAAGCTAAAGTCAGGGACCTATGACAAAAATTTTCAAATATTAGAGAGCAAAAATAAAAAAAAATTATCAAAAAATTAATACAAAACTCATATATATCAAGGATCACAAACATTTTAACCAATGATCATTTGATCCAGCTTAGAGCAAACGAGTTTAAAGTTCACATGGACCACTATTCAATGCTCCAAAATGAATAAGATACATGACTATTGACACATAATAATATGCTCTATTATTCCGCTTCTAAACAACAAACTGAAAAATAAAAATAAAATTCAATCTTTAGCTTCTTCCTTTGGCTTCCTCAGGAGATAGAACAAACCTTCTGTCAAAGCAGCTTTGGAAGTCAAAGAAGCTCCCAGCAGGTTTAGTGCCTAATCATCAAATCATTTATAGATAATGAAAGTCATTGCTTCTAATGTATTAGAGGGAGAAATTAAAAGCATTGCAGAGTTCTTTAGAGAGTCAATCATGCATCAAAATTAATTTTAATTCGACTTAAATATATTTTTAATTCTTAATAAATATTTAGTTTTTTTTCTTTAATAAATTTTTGTTTTCAATTAACTTTTATTAAAATAATAAATCCTTAATACTTATTTTTAGTCTCTAATAATTTAGTAAATCTATTGAGACTAAAATAAAATTCGCTAATTTATTAGGAAATAAACATAAAATTCACTAATTTATCAGAAACTAAAATAAAATATTAACGAGAAAAAATAAAAATGTTATTTTATTAAGAACTCAACGCAAAATAAAAAATTATTAGAAAACAAATACAAAAATCGAGTATCTATTAGAATAAAAAATATATTTAAGTCTTTTAATTTCTTAACTTTTGATGATTTTTATTTTTAGTCCTTCAACTAATATTTGATTGGTCTTATTCCCTTGTAATATTTTATTTGATTTTTTCCCCTACAAGGTTATTATTTAATTGACATAAAAATACCAAAAAAAAAAATAGTTAAAGAATCAAAACTCGTCAAACAATAGTAGTTGAGACACTAAAAACCAAAATCATCAAAAGTTGAGCACTGAAATATCGTGTTCATTTAATTAAATATATTAGCAACACTATAAAATAAAATTCCTCTAAAAAAAAGAAAGTAACACTATAAAATCAGCAAAGAATGGACTGTTACCTCTATTTCCCCAATTCTCAGCTCATGCTCCTCCAAATTATCCAATGGAACATTCAGCTTTTGCAGCAATGAAATGCTGGAAGTATTTGCCAATGGTGTTACTTGCAGATCATTCCACACAACAAATAGTGATGGCCTCCTCACAAAGCCTACAGAGGACTCTTTTGTGCCATTAGGGGATCTTGGATCAAAAAGTTTCATTGCCCCTGGATGTTGTATCAGACTATGATCTTTTGAAACCACTCCATTCCCAATGGAATAGCATATGTTACTTTTAATTACTCCTGTGCCATACCAGTAACAAGGAGTGTCTTCTTCACAAAGTTGTGTTGGCTGCCTCTTGCAACCGAATTGAGGAGCCACCCGGAGGTTAAGTAAAGGAGTTCCTGAAGGATTTGTGAACCATGATGGATTGAGATCCTTCACACTTTCGTACAAGCTATTCATACACCCCAGAGAAAAGTTTCCATCCAATAGCTTTAGAATAGATCCAAGAGGTGTTGTGAGGAAGCTGAATAGAAAATCAACAAAATCTCCCTCAGATTCAGCATACAGTATCGTTTTCTTTGATTTTCTCACTGTTACCTTAATGTTTATCATGGAATTGTAATTTTTCCAGCCTTGATTTTCTGGTCTAGGTTTTGGTGAGAAAGCGCACATCCGCTTAGATACTCCATTTCCTAAGAATACGTCGCTAAGAGGAGATTTGGAGGTTAATGCATGCTTTAGTATGTCCAAAATCTAAAAGAAAAACAGAGGTATAAGCACAATATTCATCATCATCAAATACGAAATTTTCATAGACTATATTCATCAAATAAGAAAGTTTCATATAAAGTGTGCGCTATACGTTGAAAGTAGAGTGCAGAGTAATAATTATTGATTGACAAATCAATTAGTTGAGATTTTAACAATTTAATAAAGGGTCTTGCAATGCCTATAATACTCTCTTCAATTTTCATTAATTCATTCGCCATTACTTTATCAAAACCATAAATAGAAGCAATATCATCACCTACTTAATATGGTATCCGTATTTATAATTTTTAATTCTGTATTATATTATTTAATATGTTGACGGATAATTTTACTAATTTCATCTACATGAATGAATGGCTACCATAAAAATTCTGTAATTTTATTTTTTAGAAGAAAAAAATAATACTTATATTCTATTTTATAGTGCCCTAAGAATAAATTAAAAAAAATGTTTATTGTGGAAATCTTAGACAAACGCAAAAAATCATAAACAACTTAATTTTGTGCATCCTAATAAAAAAAATTCTACTATTAGTTTTTCAAACAATATCCTAAAAGGTATTGATTAGCATTTGCCTTTAATAAATTATTGTACTCATGCCTCTATTTAATTGTATCCTTAATCATTGATTGAATAGGTATCCCTCTGGCCTCGGCCTTTCATATTATTTTTTAACACTTATTTTACATATATTTCCCTAGCACAAGTTTACTAGCTAATTAAGGAGCTTAAGAAAGATTATCAGCTTCAATGGACAAGCATAAATCAGAGAAATGCAAGTCCTAAAACTGATCTTAAGTAACATATGAACTTTCCCTCGCGACGTGCATTCAATCTACTACTACATTGAAGTATGTTCTAAATGAATTAAAAGCAATATTACCTCCTTTATTCCAACGTTTAGGGACCTTTTTATCAGCTTCTGGAAGTTTTTGTAGCCAAGTTGGACAAGTTGCTGAGCAGAGTTACCAGGAGAGCTTTCTAACACCCTTAAATCATCAAAGATCAAGTACATGGTTTGTCCCTTAACAAAAACACCATCTCCATGAGTTCCCTCATTAGAATCTCCATGCTGCTTCATTTCTTTGTCCATCAATTTCCCACAGTGGCAACTAGCCTCAGCAAAAGTACTCAAGAACCAATCACCACCCCTTCTACACCTGCTGCTACACATGAAGTACTTCATTGGCTTTGTATCATCCAACTTCACCTTCAGTTTCTGGCAAAGTGCTTCGCAAGGGTTGCGTGGACAAAGCAACATTCTCTTGCAAATATGGTTCCAGAAAACCTCATCACCAGAATTTTCCAAGCTTTGGTACAAATTGTTTATGCAACCAATTTCGTCTGCTTCGTCGTGCCCTTGCTTTTTCGACACAAGCCTTATGATAGTTCCGAGTGGAAGGGTGAGAAAACTGAACAATATGTCTATCAAGTCTCCACTTGCTTCAGCCACAACCACACAGTTTCTTTCTTTGTCCACTAGAAGGGTCAAAGAGAGCTTTGGTTCTTGCTTGGAAGCCATGCAAAATAACACAAAAACAAGGCTAGTTAAGAAACTAATAAGCAGGTTTAGTACAAAGTGTGGTGATTTCTCTCTTGCATTGTTGTTTTGGAAATACCATATGATTCCTAGTGAGTTATATATTTGAAATTGCAATGGTGGGAAGAAGGAAACAAGTGAGAAGTTTCCTTTGTTAGCCAGCATTATTAGTACACTGTCACCGTGTTTGGTGTTTAGTGAGAAGACAAAAGAGAAAGAACTTTCTTTTTTACATAAGAATTGAAACGGGGAGCTTCACATAACTTTCTGATTTGTTTGTTTCCATGAACAAGAGTCATGAAAGTGACCGAGTCTTTGGAATTGTATTTGATTTGCACTAGCTAGATTGATTAAACTTTACGGTATAAAATAAGTGAAAGTAATTGGAGTAGCAATGCCATTCCAGTCTCCACAAATATTTTGTGATGCTAGTATATTATTTGCATGTTCTTGCAAGTACGTAATAATAAAGTTGCTCTCCTTCCAAGTTCTGAAAATATAAACATAATTTTAAAAAAATTTAATTTTTAAAAAATGTAAAAAATGGTTTAAATAATAAATTATTTTAGGGTTGATTTGCAAATTATATATATATATATATATATATATATATATATATAATTTTAATCAAAATGTAAATATGGATTACCGATGATAAAAGTTCGATTTATATTATATAATGTTTAATAATATTCTTAAAGAAATAAAAAATAACAACTCCAATAAAACCAAGAACTAAAAAGATGCAAAGTAAATAATAAAACAACTTTTTAGACAATGTTAACAAAATATATGGAACTAAATAATAATAATAATAATAATAATAATAATAATAATAATAATAATAATAATAATAATATTATGTTTTAGGTCCATGATATTTATTTATTTATTTTGTTATATGATATTTTCTAGTTTTTGTCTTTGATATTTATTATTAATTTTATTTTCTTAAGTGATGATGTGATATATGAAATATCATGTCATAAGTGTTACATTGTCGTAACACCATATTCTACCTTTTCATGTTACTCATCCTTTTTTAATTATTTTCTAAGAGATAAGTCATTAAGTCAACTTGACCAACCCTAAAAGCAAAAAACCAACTCTAATTTGCACCAACAACCTTCATGATCTTTGTGACTCCATGTTCTTCTTCAAACACAATTTGTTTGGTTTTCAACTATGAAAATGGATGAATGAGTTCGTGTTGTTCGTCTAGAGAAGGGAAAAAAATCCCTCAATCAATTTCAGAAAATCAATTCGAACCACTTCAATCTTTTGATAAAAAGAAACTAATAATAAAAATTGTGTGGATCTATTGGTTGTGTTGGGGTGGGTGGTGGAGCATGACTTATTGCTGGGTGGTGGTGGTTGTGTGATACAAATCAGAGGTAGTGGTGAGGGCGTTGCGTTGCGTGGTGGTAGGGGTGCTATGCTATGCGTGACTATGGTGCTTGTGCTAGGGGTGTTGCATTGTGAATCGATGACGGTGGTGGTCATCGGTGGTTGCTTGGGTGGTGATGTTTGGTTGCGAAAAAGGGTTATGATGTGGAAATGACAACCAAGCAAACCACATGATGTTGTCATGTCATTACTTAGCACAAAAAAAATTAACCACAAGTGCCAAAGACAAAAATCTAGAAAACCTAGGTAGCAAAATAAATAATAATAATTTTAGGTAGCAATGTGAGAAAGAGATATATTCCATGTATGGAAAAAATATTTAATCTAATTTTGTTTAACATATTTTAGTTGAAATTATTATTTTCATTTTTATTTAACATTATTATAAAATGATATTACCAACTCTTTTCATAACATAATAATAATTTATGCATTAGTTGATATTTAACACTATTTTTTTTAACAATATTGGTACATCCTTTCTTAACATATGAAAACAAAATATACATCTTGAATATAAAACAAATGAAATATATTAAATTATTGAATACTTATTATTAATTATCACAACAAAAATCATATATGACAAACTTATTATAGAAAGAAGTACATTATAGATCACAAAATATAACCATTATAAATTTAAAATAGGCTAAAATATATTTGTGATCCCTATTAAATATTCAAATTTTGTATTTATTTTTTGATAATTTTTTCTTTACATTGAGTCACTAATAAAATAATAACTTTATTTTTTGCTGTTGATACTTTTTTAGTCCCTAATAAATTAGCGACTTTTGTGTTTGCTCCCTAATATTATTTTTTTTCATTTGTCACTAAAAAAATTATTAGAAAGAAAACATAAAATTTGCTAATTTATAATTGACTAAAAAAAGTACTAAGGACCAAAAGTAAAATTGTTATTTTGTCATGGAACAAAAACAATTTTTGTTAAATAGGAAGCAATCAGAAAATTCAGGTATTTATTAAGGACAAAAAGACATATTTTAGCCTCTAAAATAATATTAACTAAATAATATGTGGTTTTTTAGGTTTAGTTTGATTTTTATAACAAGATCCAAACACCCAACCAAATTGTAACAAGTAGGTAGTTTTTTTTTAGGTTTTTGGTATTTGTGGTTTTTGGTTTAAGCCATTTTGTTTTTATTTTATTATTGGTTTGACGGTCTTGAATATTCCACATGGAGAAATTATTACTTGTAAGACCAACTCATCATTCATGCTTGAGTGTCAAAGAAGTATTGGTTGAAATCATGAATGATTTGGTGGTCCTAAACCAAGTAATAATTTCTCTCTTGATTAATAAGATCAATATCCCACTTGCACAAAGAATAACTCATAGATGTAAGATTGTATTGTATTCACATATAAAAAAAAAATTATTTAATAAGAAAATTTGTGTTCAATTCTCTTCCCATGCAAAAAATTTCTTAGACTAACAAGGTGGTGTGGTAGGATCTATAAACATGATCTCATCCTACCCTCCCATCTAACCCAACAGCATAACTAAGGCATAAAAGAAACATGCAGTTTGTCTCCACGAGCACACAAATCCTATGACTGCCAGCATCCATCCTGTTGCTATAACTCCTAACAAAACACGTGATTCGCCTCGACTATCATACCAAGACTATGTCCGCCAACTCCCATTATATTGTTAAAACACATGACAACAGATCATGACACCAACATGAATATGCATTTGAAAATCCCTCTCTATTAGAAACCCATTTAATTCCGTGACACCGTTCTCTCATCTATGGCTGCAAAGACTATAGTTTCTAACTTTCTATTTTTCCAAATAAGCCATGTCGCCCTGCCGTTCAGTAATTCTAAGCCTATTGATGAATCTAATGCATCAGATTTTGACATGTGACACTTTCATTTTATGCTACTTGGTATTAGTGTGATTGTTTCGTGCTGTAGTTGTTTGGGTAAAAGATTGAAGGATAAATTATGTTTTTAGTCTTTAAAATTTAATTTTAACAACTTTTGTTTTTAAGTCTTTAAATTCTTATTTAAGCCGTCTTAGTCCCTCAACTATTTTTCATTTGATTTTTAGTTTATGTTGTCAATCTTTTTGGTGACATGATACTTCATCTATGATCTTTTCTTAACACCCCGCCTCAGGGTATTCGAGGGCCCCTAGCAAGTCCTCCCTGAGGAGGCACATAGGAAGTAGGAATTCGGGGGTGGAAGGGAGAGAAGATGAAGTTGAGAGAGATAGAATTTCAGAGGAGGAGAAGCTTTATTATCAACATATATGCCCTGTTTCAGCGAGGGAAATACAGCTTTTATAGCCTGCCACTGAATGGCCGTACCTAACGGTAAGCCTATCCACTGCTTCTTCTCGAACCTTGCTGCCTTAGTTATCTGGCTTGCATGCTCCCTTAGATTCCTTGAAGGGATGTTATGGCTCTTGGGCCTTGCTGCCTGCACCTCTACATTTCTATTTGTATCACCGCGGAAGGTTATTTAAGATGTATTTTTATGGTGGAATAGAAATCGCTACCCTATAAAGAAAGTTACATACATATGGAACCTATGAGTAAGCACCATCTTTCTCACATTTTATCCCGGGTTATTACTATCATTTTAATTTCCCTCGTCCCAAGTTGAAAATGGATGATTTTGTAGGAAGAATGCGTTAATACAATCCTCAGTCCAAATTTCATTCATAATAGTTAAACAATTAAGATATTTTTTTTTTCATAAATCAACTTGGAGTAGAATTAATTAGATCATTCAACTTACAAGGCTCTCAAGTACCTCTCACACTTCTTTTCTTTTCAGATTATCAAATTGTTGGGAAGCAATGCTTAAATAATTAATGATCAATGATGTTTTTCTTCTTCTTTGCCGGTTTTATCCATGCACTCAAGACTAAGATTGCTGAGCATTAAGGTGAATACAAGCTAAAGATTATTCTAGGTAGATCTCATTGGTGACACCATGATTAATATGATGAGGTAGTGTTATAAAAGAAAATTAAAATTAGTTTGGATAATATTTTTTCCAATTAATTAGTTTGGTCTAATCTATACACTTGATTGTAAAAAATATAACACATTAAAAGTGGAGTAGATGACATAACATTGACCAATGCCAATAATGATAAACGACAAGTTGACTAATGTATTAAAAATTGGATGTAATACACAACATCTTATTGAAAAAAATCAACTTTTAAGTTGTCTTGTAATCAATTTGGTTTTAAGAATTAATTATGTCTCTTATATCATTTATTTATTTATACTGTATAACATTTTTTATGCTTTTGATCAAAATTTGGTTTCTTCTGAATCCTCTTTTTTCCTAAGAAAATAAAACTTATCTTTTTTAATCTAAACTTAAGACCATAAACATTAAACAAAAGAATGTATCACATCAAAATTAAAATGAGTTAAGATTGAAGAGGAAACATGAAAACAACCTTGCGTTTTATGGTGATATAAAACTGATTACTAGGTTGAAAAAAAATAAAAAAATAAAAACAAAACAATCACTAAAGGACCAAGAAATTAAATTGATAAAAGAAAATTCAAATTTATCAAGAAACCAAAAAACAATAACTAGTTAGAGGAGAACATAACAAAGAAGATAGAAACATGTTTAAATCTATTAATTTGAAGCAAGTTCATTGTATGTATACTCAACATTCAAATATAATAAAGAAAAGCGAAAGAAATATGAAAGGAGGATTAGTGGAAAAAAAAATGTAAAATCCTATTAGACAGGCAGTTAGGCACTATAACTTGTTTGTGGGCACAACCAATAGATGATCACAAGCCCAAAAGGATTTCCAAGAGACCTCAAGACGATAATGATTACATCCACGCTCTTACAAGGCCGTTACAATAGACCAATATGTTGGAATGAATGATGAAAGGCATAGAATAATTTAGAAAATCTTTGTCCTCGCATTTGTGGAGGTACTGGCCCTCAAAGTCAGGAGAAGAATATTTGATGCCTTTAAGTATTGTAGCTATCATCCTTGGTGCTTCCATTGCCTCTCTTCTATGGCTGATAACACTTGTTCCCAAACTCTCACCCGCCTTGGCCTTGAAGAAGCTGTCACTCTCCTTACCCAAAACCAGAGCTCCCTCCACTCCAAGATTGATGAGGTCATTTCTCGCCTCAATGCCCTCAAAATTGGTTCGGTCAGTCATCCTCCTCGGAGTCACCCTCCCAAAATGAAACTTGATGTCTCGTGGTTTGATGGCTCCAATGCTATGTCTTGGACCTTCAAGATTTCTCAGTTTTTCGAGTTCCATGGCACTCCCGATGGTGAGCGTCTTCTGGTTGCCTCATTTTATCTTGATGGAACTGCCTTGAGTTGGTACTAATGGATGTTTCGTAATGACCAAATCTTGTCTTGGTCTGACTTTCTCCAGGCTTTGGAGATGTGCTTCGCACCTTCCTTCTATGACAACCCTAGGGAGCTTTCTTCAAACTGTTGCAACAGGGCACAGTAAACTCATATCTCTTTGAGTTTGAAAGTTTGGCTAACTGTACTGTCGGTCTCCCTCCTCCTTTCTTACTTAGTTGCTTCATTTTGAGTTTATCACCCGAGATTCGCCTCGAGGTTCAGGCTGTCTAGCCTTTATCCCTCGTTCAGGAAATCACTTTGGCCAAATTGTAGGAGGATAAACAGAATGATATCAAATACACTGCGTGTTGATGGTTCCATTAACGGGCACAATGTCGTGGTCCTCATTCATGGGGGTAGTACCCATAACTTTGTCCAGGATGGCATGGTCCACTTTTTGAACCTTACGGCCTAGCCCACTCAGCCGCTTAGTGTCATGGTGGGAAATGAGAGTGAAATTTGTTGTAATCAGGTGTGGAAAAATGTTTCTGTTACTATCCAAGGGCACTAGTTCTCTGTGGACCTATAAGTTATGGCCCTTGGGGTGCTGATCTTATTTTTGGAGTGGAATGGCTCAAACATCTGGGCCCAATCACTACTGAATACTCTTCACTTACTATGTCTTTCAATTGGGGCAATGAATTAGTGTAGCTCCGTGGTCGTACTAGACCTAGCCCAACATAAGAAACTCCTGCCTTGGTCAAGCACATGCTCTACATTAACGGTGTTGCTACCTTCTTCCAACTTCAGCTTTGTGCCTCTTCTGATAACCCATCTGAACCCTCCACCAACCTTTTACCGTCGCAACTTCAACTTCTTCTAAACATCTACTCTCCAATTTTTCAACAACCTACTACCCTTCCCCCTTAGTGGACTATAGACCACACCATACACCTTATACCAAATTCCCAGCCGGTAAATGTCAAACCATATCGCTACCCATACTTCCAAAAACAAGAGATTGAAAAGCAAATTGAGGAAATGCTCCATCGTAACCATATCTAGCCAAGTCGAAGCCCTTACTCTTCCCTAGTATTGCTTTAAAGAAGAAGGATGGTACATGGTGTTTCTACATCAACTATCATGCCTTAAATACCATAACTGTAAAGGAAAAATTTCCTTTACCCACCATTGATGAGCTCTTGGATGATTTGGGTCACGCCACTTGGTTTTCTAAATCTGATCTCACCCAGGGTTTTCATCAAATTCGTATGGCTTCTGCATATGTTTCCAAGACTTTTTTCCATACTCATCAGGGTCACTATGAGTACAACGTTATTCCACTTAGCCTCTGCAATGCTCCATTAATGTTCCAGCAACAATGAATGATTTATTTCATCCTTTCATTCGCAGATTCATCCTCATGTTTTTTTATGACATTCTTGTCTATAGTCAAAACTTCGAGGAACATCTATAACATCTCGAGCAGGTCCTTCATACCTTACAATAGGGGGAATTTAATCTAAAGTAGTCCAAATGTGCCTTTGGGCAACGACACATTGATTATTTGGGTGATATTGTGTTCGCCAATAGTGTTGAACCTGAGCCCTCAAAAATTCAGGCAATGCAAGACTGGCCAGTCCCAACTTGGCTTAAGTCTCTGTGAGGTTTTATGGGCCTCACTAATGTTTCATTAAGGACTACGCCAAGCATGCTACCCCTAACTCATTTCCTTTGCAAAGGATCAATTTAAGTGGTCCCTTACAACTCAGTTCACTTTCGACTAGCTTAAGTTGGCCATGACACAAGCACCAATTTTGGCTCTACCTGACTTTACTGTTCTTTTTATGATTGAAACTGATGCTTCAAGTATTGGTCTGGGTGTTGTTTTGATGCAACATGATCACTCGATTGCATACTTCAACAAGCAATTTTGCCCAAAGTTGCTTTGCTCCTCAACTTATATTCGTGAGCTCGACGCCATCACTGCCATTGTGAAACGCTGGTGCCAATATTTACTTGACCATTCCTTTGTTATTCTCACAAATCATAAGAGCTTATGGGAATTAATGACCCAATCCATACAAACACCCGAGCAACATGTTTATCTTGCCAAACTCCTCGGTTATGACTATACTATTCAATATAAGTCAAGAAAAAGTAACATTGTTGTTGATGCTCTATCTCGAGTTCACAATTAACCTACTGAAGTGTTCTAAATCCTTACAATACCACACTTTCAATTTTTGGATGACCTCAAGAGAGAATTGTCTAATATTGATGAGTTTGTGACCTTGCTCAAGGTTGTGTGTGACCACCCACAAGACCACCTTGGATTCAAGATACACAATGATTTGCTTCTCTATAAGGGGCACATCTGGCTCAATAGAGGGAATTCCTTCATTCCACTTTTGTTGGAGGAATACAATAAATCACCATTAGGAGGACACACTGGTTTGGCCAAGACCATGAGCAGATTTCAACAAAATTTCTTTTGGGCTAACATGAGGCAGGATATACAAGAATATATTATGTGTTACTCTAATTGCCACCATACTAAGTATATTCCCCAAAATCCCTCGTGATACTTCAACCCATTTCCCCTCCATCTCGACCATGGGAAGATATGGCACTCGGTTTCATTACTGGTTTGCCTCTTTATTAGGGAGCCACTGTGATACTAGCTATTGTGGATTATTTCTCCAAAGGAGCCCACTTTGGCATGTTGCCCACTAACTTTACTGCTCACTGAGTTGCTCAATTGTTCATTAACATGGTCTATAAGCTTCAAGGTTTTCCCAAAAGCTTGATATCAGATCACGACCCATCTTCATGAGTCGATTTTGGCGTGAACTTTTCAAGATGAACGGGACTAAATTGCATGAGTACGTCTTATCATCTTCATAGTGATGGCCAAACTAGGGTGCTAAATAGATTGCTGGAATAGTACCTAAGGGAACTTGTGCACAACAAACCATCTTAATGGGGGAAATTCTTGTGCTTGGCCGAGTTGTGCCACAATACCACTTGTCACTCCACTACCAATTTAACTCCATATGAGATTACCTATAGCAAACCTCCTCTTAGCATTCTCCAATACATATCAGGAACCTCCTCGGTGGAAGGTGTTGATTTCCTCTTAGCTTCACGTCAAGATACATTCCAACATCTCAGGAAAAAACTTAAACGTGCCCAAGATCAGATGAAAAAAGTAGCTGAGGGGCATCACATGGATATGGTCTTTGCCATTGGTGATTGGGTTTATGTGAAGCTGCATCCATACCGCCAGTCTTCCTTATTTGGAATCACTTATCAAAAGCTGGGAAAATGGTATTATGGTCCATACCAGATCATGGAGTCTATTGGTCTAGTTGCTTATAAACTAGCTTTACCTGAGTCAACCAAAATCCATCATGTGTTCCATTGTTCTTTGTTGAAGCCTTATCATGGACCAGTCCATTTTGAGCATCCATTCCTCCAACAGTTGTAGAGGGAAAGCCTCCTATCCAGCCACTAACTATTCTGGATCACAAGTGGGTTTCTTTTGATCCATCCAAGCGCTTGGTTCTCGTGCAACGGCTCGGTTTGCAACTTGAAGATTCCACTTGGCAAAACTGGACTTAATTACAGGCTAATTACTGCCTTAAGGACAAGATATTTTTTGAAGGGGTAAGGAAAGATAGTAACTGGGGTCCAATTGATGATGACAAGCCTAAAAGGATCTCCAAGAGACCTCAAGGCTGGAATGATTAGATCCATTACAATTGAGCAATATGAGTTTTTTCCTTTTGTCTTGTAGTGATCCAACTTTCAACTTATGATTGGAGCTATTAGGAATTTGTTATTCCTATACAATTGTAAGTCTCTACATAGTGATGTTGGAATGAATGATGAAAGGTAGAGAATAATATTCAGAAAATATTTTTCCTCTATGCATTTTTGGAGGTACTCTCTTGGCCTCAAATTCAGGAGAACAATATTTGCTACCTTTGAGTATTGTAGCTATTACCCTCACAATACACATACCAATAGTAATTGTGATAATTCAATTTTTATTGGTTTGATGAATTGGATTGATGTTATTTAACTTGATTCGTATTCTATTTTGTTTCTACATATTTATTTTTGTGTTTTTGCATTCCCTTACATTCGCTTACAAACTATTCGTTGAAATTCCCCTTTCTATTTATAAGTGAATTGAAGTAGAAACCAAAGTGAGTTGTATCTCTGAGTCGACCTAGGTTAATCATGTACTACAGAATTTCCTAGTTTTATTTATTTTGGAGCGATTTGATAGTCATTATCAAAACCGGTTCCATTGTTATGGAATACGATTCATTGTGTGTCAATCTTGATTCACTCATAACTGAAATTAGTATAGTAGTATAGGTTTGCATCTATCTATTGGAAAAGGAAAAAAAATACACATTTGTGCATGTTCTGCATGTTTTGCATTTTACAGCATTCTGCCTTTTGTGCATTCTACATTATCTTTCTTCATACACTATTTTTTTTGACATATTGCATTGGTGTAGTTAATGTTGTTATGTAGAATATCAGTGAGTAGTAGAGTGTTTTACATTGAGTATGAGAATAAAGCAGTAGAACAAAGTGTAAAAACATAGTAGTAGTGTAGAGAATAATGTTGTGCATAGTGTAGTGCATAGTGTGTCATAGAAGTAAACTATCTTGTAGAGTTTGACTGCCTAACTTGGTGTCCAAAGTTTATCCCTTATTCTAAGCTTGGGGTTGGTTTAGGTCAAAATCGGCAAATTCTGCCTCTAAATGTGAGTTTTAGCGATAATGGCATTTTGATAATTTCACACACTATTATCTCAGAATGGGCTGAAACTTTACCAGAATGTAGAAAAAATTCATTCATCAAGGTGCCCTATGGGGGACAAACATAGGCATTGGGGGTCATTTTTGCCAAATTCATTGATCTAGACCACTTTTGGATTTTTTTTTCTATTTTCATGATTTTCAAAAATCAACAAAAAATTACCAAAAATAAAAAATGATTTTTAGACATTTACTATGGTGTTTTGGAATTTTTTAAATTTTTGGGGCAGTTTTCCATTTTCTGTAGCATTTCAACATATATTGTGAATAGTGTTTTGGTAGGGTAGTTGTCTGTTATTTCTGTCTGTACTGTCACTAATGAGTTTATCTATGCATGACTAGGTCTAAATCAAGTGACTTGCATCTGTATAATCCTAAGATAGATAAGACATTTCATAGGTTGAGTATAAGTAATAAGAGTAGAAGTGTAGTTGTGCATGATAGTGCAACTATGCATGATAGTGTAGTTTTGGATAGTAGTGTAGAGAAGACTGAATTCATTGTTGATTCTGTTTTTGAACCTGTTTTTATTGCTTCTGATTTTGAAAAAAAAAATAGTGTTGATATAATGGCTGATAACAATCAAACTCTCAAGGAATTGGCTACACCAGATGTTGTGTATCAACCTTGGTGTATTCAATATCCTGAGACTAAGGTTAGTTATGAGCTAATGTTTGGAAAATCCATTTGTTGCCAAAGTTTCATGGTATTGCAGTTGAAGATCCACACAAGCATCTGAAGGAGTTTCATGTAGTGTATTCCACAATGCGACCATATGACATTCATAAAGATTAAGTGAAGATGAAGGCATTTCCATTCTTTCTAGATGGTGTGGCTAAGGGTCGGTTGTACCTTCAACTAGATACTATCAACACCTGGACAAATATGAAGAGAAAATTCTTAGAGAAATTCTTCCCTGCATCCAGGACAACATCCACCCGGAAAGAAATTTGTATAAGGTAGCAACCTGGAGAAACATTAGATGAGTACTAGAAGAGATTCAACAAGTTGTGTGCTACATGTCCTCACTATCAAATCAGTGAGAAATTTTTGATCCAGTATTTTTATGAAAGGCAGATGCTAATGGATAGAAGTATGATTGATGCAGCTAGTAGAGCCACTTTAATGGACAAAACTCCTATTGCTACCAAGCAATTGATTTCAAACATGGCAGCAAATTACCGACAATTTGGTACTAGAGTTGCTACACCATCCAGAGTTGCTGCACCATCCAGAGTTGCTGCAAGTGAAGTTTCTGTTTCTATGGTTACTGATAATCAAAAGCTAGAGAATAAACTTACAGAGTTGACATCCCTTATGAGACAGCTAGCCATTGGTCAACAGAATGTGATGGCAGCCAATCAACCAAGACTGTGTGGTATCTGTTGTGCACCTGATCATCCAACAGATGCATATTCCACACTCTAGGAAACATAACAAGTTATTAATGTTTTTTCCATGCAACCTAGATAGCCATTCAGACCTTAACAACAATAATATAATCCTTACTCCAACACTTATAATCCTAGTTAGAGAGATCATCCAAACTTGAGGTATGGTCTTGGTCCACAATAGCAGCCATTCAGACATCAACAGTTTCGACCCTCCACCAACAAATATTAAGCTCCTCTATTTAGACGACAACAACAACAAAAATTCCAATAGTCTACACCTACACCTGCACAACCTGTGCAGAATAACAATTTTGGACCTTCCTTGGAGGAGTTGATGAAGCAAATGGCTACCAACAACATTCAGTTCCAGTAAAATATGAGTGCCACAATCCAAGACCTGCAGATTTAGAATATGACTGCCACAAATGCCCACCACTCTTGATGTAGTGAAGAATGAGGTAATGAAACTACTAGCTGTAGGGATCATTTATCCAATTTCAAATAGCACTTGGGTTTCACCTGTCCAAGTGGTCCCTAAGAAGTTGGGTATCACTGTTGTGAAGAACCAAGATGATGAGTTGATCCTGACTAGAGTGGCCTATAGTTGGCGAGTTTGCATTGATTATAGAAGACTGAACCAGGAAACTCGCAAGGATCACTTCGCTCGCCCATTCATTAATCAGGTTCTAGAGAGGTTGGCAGGTAAACCACATTATTTCTTTCTTGATGGTTTTTCAGGTGACATGCAGATTCATATTTCACCAGAGGACCAGCACAAGACCACATTCACTTATCCATTCGACATATTTTCCTACACCAGGATGCCTTTTGGTCTATGTTGAGTATCTTTATTTATTTATTAGAGAGTAACACGAAGGTGTTTATGGATGATTTCACTGTTTATGGTTCTTCCTTTGATGCATGTTTGGATAGCCTCTTTAGAGTTCTTGACCGATGCATTGAGACTAACCTTGTTCTTAACTTTGAAAAATGTCATTTTATGGTCCATGAAGGTATAGTCTTAGGGCATCTAGTCTCTAGTAGAGGTATTGAGGTCGATAAGGCCAAGATCGATGTTATTACTTCTCTTCCTTACCATGCGTCTGTGCGGGAAGTACATTTTTTTCTTGGACATGTAGGTTTTTACAGGAGATTCATCCAGGATTTTAGCAATATTTTCGTTCCTTTGTCCAAGCTTCTTCAGAAGGACGTAGATTTTGTGCTTGACCAGCCTTACAGAGAGGCATTTGAGGAGTTGAGGAGGAAGCTTACCACCTCTCCTATCATGTAGCCACTAGATTAAGAGCTTCCATTTGAGCTCATGTGTGATGCCTCCAATTATGCACTTGGGGTTGTTTTGTCACGGAGAGTTGATAGGCTATCACATGTCATTGCTTATGCCTTACGCACTATGGATGCAACCCAAGTCAACTACACCACCACCGAAAAAGAGCTTTTAGCTATTGTTTTTGCATTAGATAAATTCAGATCTTATTTGCTTTGCTTCCATATTACTGTCTGTACTAACCATGCAACTTTGAGGCACCTGTTGAAGAAACCTGATGCTAAACCCAGATTGATCAGGTGGATGCTTCTTCTTCAAAAGTTTGATATTGTGATCAAAGACAGGAGTGGTGTAGAAAATGTGGTGGCTGATCATTTGAGTAGGATTGAGGGAACTGTTGATTCCTTCCCTATTAGGGATAACTTTCTTGATGAGCATTTTATGCAGTTGCATTCATCACATGTCACACCTTTGGTTTGCTAACATTGTGAATTTCATTGTTGCATCTGTTCTCCCACCGCATGCATCTAGGTCTCAAATAGATAAACTTAAGAATGATGCCAAATACTATGTGTGGGATGATCCTTAGTTGTGGAGGTTTGGTAGTGACCAAATGATCCACAAGTCTATTCTATAGTTTTGTCATGGCACACCTAGCAACGGTCATTTTGGTCCTCAACGGACCGCTAGGAGGATCTTAGATTATGGGTTCTATTGGCCCACCATTTTTAGTGATGCTCATCATTTTTCCACCACCTATGAGTAGTGTTAGAGAGTGGGAGAAACCATTACGCATAGGCATGAGATGCCCCAACAACACATTATTTTCTGTGAGATTTTTTATGTTTGGGGTATTGATTTTATGGGCTCTTTTCCTGTTTCTCATGGTTTTTCATATATCTTGCTTGTTGTTGATTATGTTTCCTGGTGTGTTGAAGTTAAGGCCACTAAAACTAATGATTCTAAAGATGTTGTAGATTTTGTGAGATCTAACATTTTTTGCAGGTTTGGTGTTCCTAGAGCCCATTATCAATGACCAAGGGAGCCACTTCTATAATAGGTCATCGGCATCCTTGCTCCAGGAGTATGGGGTTGTGCATAGAGTTGTTATAGCTTATCATCCCTAAACTAATGGGCAAACAGAGGTGGTTTTTAATAGAGAGATCAAGCAAGTGTTACAGAAGATAGTGCAACCCAATAGGAAGGATTGGAGCAAGCTACTTGAGGACTCCAAGACTTACGAGGAGAAAGTGAACAAGTTTCATGACTCTAGGATTCTTAGAAAGGAGTTCCATATTGGCCAAAAAGTGCTCTTGTTTAACCCTTGCCTCAAGCTTATTTTCGGTAAACTTCGATCTAGATGGGATGATCCTTTTGTTATTACTAATATTTTTTCCCATGGTGCAGTTGAGATTAAAAATGAAGTTACTGACAAAGTTTTTGAAGTTAACGGTCACCAACTTAAGCTTTTTCGTGAAAACCCTCGAGTGAAGGAGGAATTTGTGGTGAACCTTTCTTTGGTCTTGCTAATATTATGTGATGAAGTGCCTTGAATGACACTTGAGGAGTTTCCTTCCCTTTTCTTTTATATGTTTTCTCTTTGTTTGCATTTCATTCACATTGAGTACAATGTGCATTTCAAGTGTAGGGGGAAGGTTTAGGAAAAAATCTGTCTATTTTATGTTTTCTCTGTTTTTTGTTTTCTGTTTTTACTATTTCTGTTGTTATTGCTTGTTTTGTTTTGTTGTTTTACTGTTTTTACTATTTTTTACATACAAAAAATAAAAAATATAGATTTATAGTTGCTGTTTTCTAATATTTTTGTTGAATTTAAGCACTTTCTCATGTTTTTCATAGTATTTCTAACTTGTATAAACTGTGAGAGGTGTATCATTTTTAGTTGAGAGATTTTATGCTTGATGTGAACCATTGTTGCAATTGTGGAAGTGATAAGTAGCCTTGAAAAATTTGAGGTGGATCATGTGTGATAGAATGATGCCTTATGAGTTTTGGGATTTTGTGGATGGATTATATTATTCCATTCATGCTCTTTCATGTGTGGTTTCACCCTTGTGCTGGATTACTCTAGGTTTTGCCTTGCTTCTCTTGTCATTCCTTGTTGCAAATGCATTGATTGAGATGATATAGGCCTTTTTTTTTTCTTTTAACTACTAGCCAAATCAACCTACCTTGCATTGATATCCATTGTCACCCTCTTTGAGCCTTTAACTCCTTGTTTCATTTTCTAGCTCATTACAAGCCAAAAAGTGGAAAACCATGTTGTCCTAAACTTTAGGGAGAAAAGGGACCTTTCAATTTTTTGGGGAGTGGGTTTCAAACAAGTGTTGGGGATTTGTATTTTGTTTTACGAAAGTTCCTTTGTTTTTTTCATTTCATCTTCTTGTGGCTTGTTGAAAAGAAAAAAAAGAGAAGAATACAAAAGAAAGGAAAAAAAAGAAAAATAATAAAAGAAAATAGAAAAATGAAAGTGTAAAAAGAAAATTTTTCAAAAAGAAAGAATGTACAAACAAAGAAAAGAAAAGAAAAAAAAATGAAAAAAATGTGTTGTGGTTCATTTTCATTCTTGTAAGTTCTTTTATTTTAATTTTGTTATCTTCTCCACTTTGTTTCTAACCTTCTTTTTACTTGTTGACTTACTCCCTAATGCCCCTCTTTTTCCTTAGTTTTAGCCTAAATATCCTTCTCATATCCACCCTTACCTAAGTCATACATTACAAACCAACAAAAGTCTTTTTGATCTTTTGATGCATGTGTATTTCAAGTTGACTGGATTAGAATCTTGTGAAAATTTGGATGTGCTAGTTACATGTGGTGCTTGAGTGTAAACACAAACCCATACACATTTGGTAAGGTTGAGTGATGTTCTTTGAGAAATTTCTATCACCATGGTACATTCTTAATTTTGACTTGATTACTTGTCCTCTTTGTTTTGTGATCATGTGTTCACGGATTACTTGTTACATTGAGGTCATTCTTCCTTTTTCCATCTCTCTCATTTTTGTGCATTGGTAGGATCCATTGAAAAATGTGTGTGCCTTGTTCATACCTTCTTTTAGTTGTGGTTATTTTTTTAGTTTGATTTCTTTCTCTTAATCTTTCTTTTAGTTTTGCCCAGGAGTGCAAAAGATAAAGTGTGGGGGAATTTGATTGAGCACTTTTAGTATAGTATTTTTTATTCTTCTTAGCTCAATTGAAATCTCTTTGACCCTTATCTTCTCACTTTAACTTAGTTTTGGTCTTATGTAAATGATTGAGCTTAATTAATAATTGTGGCTTATTTTTAGAATTTTATGCTTACTTGACCTATTTGTCTTGTGCAGAGTCTATAGGACATTGTAGAACTCCAAATGGAGTGTGTGAGTAGTCTCTAAAAAGCTAAGAAAAAGATCTTCAATTTTTTCAAAATTAGCTTGGGTCATTTCTGTCATTTTGAGGGTCAAATTCGGCTTGGAAGTCATAACCTCTGCACTTTAATAATTGGGCTACGAATTTGGGCTTTGTGTTGTGTAAATAGTTTAATTAGGTAGATTAGATGGACCTAATCAATGCCTAACCCTTCCTTCTGAGTAGTCACTCTATATATTAGTGGAATTTAGTTAGTTACTTTATTTTGTAAAAAAAAAAAAAACAGATTTAGTTACTTGTTGTGCAAGCTTTAGGATCAAACTCTTTTCTCTCTTTTTCTCTCAACTGTTCTTCATTCTTCTTCCTCTTTTCACTTTTGTTTTTCCTTTCTCTTGCACAAATTTCATGGCTTTTCCATTGGTGTTGATCATGAAAGGCTAAACACTTAATCAATCCAAGGATCCACTCCAAGCAAGACTAAATTAGAGTTTTAGTTTAGTATTTCTAATCTTTGTGAATGCTCATCTTTTTATTCAATCCTATTTTCAATTTTCATGATTATAATTATGTTTAGGATTGAAAACGGATTAAGTTATGGATTCATTTCCTAATTTCAAAATTTAATAACAAATTGTTTGGATGATTTTCCAACCTAATTTACGATCTTATCCAATTTAAGGATTGATTCGATTGAACTATCTCTAATGCATTTGACTGAACTTCCTCACTCTGAACATCATTCGTAGTAACTGTGATAATTCGATTTTCATTGGTTTGGTTAATTGGATTGATGCTATTAAACTTGATTTGTATTTTGTTTTATTTCTTCATCTTTGTTTTTGTGTTTTCCTATTCCTTTACGTTTGCCTACAAACTATTCATTGAAATTTCTCTTGCTGTTTATAAGTGAATTGAAGTAGAAACCAAAATGAATTGTATCTCCGAGTCGACCTAGGTTAATCTGTACTACAAAATTTCCTAGTTTTATTTGTTTTGGAGCAATTTGACTGTCGTTATCAATGAATTGGAGGGTTAAGACAAAAAAATACTAATATTACCCAACTAAAGGAGTATCTATTGTTGGATACATGTGGTCTCAACAAAAAATAGTAATAACAATAATAACAAAAATTAATTAATGAAATTAACATTTTTATTTTATTTATTTCATTGGTTCCTTGGAATAGAGTTGGAAAGTGGCCATGGGTATGTTCACAATTAGCTTAAATAGTAATTTGAACATGTTAGTGTAATGTCGGGTTCTTACATATTGTTGTGTTTTATTTTCACTCAAATGTTTCCTAGGAAATTTCCCAATAGGTCTCATTCCAAAATTACTCCAAATCAAACATATTCAATGTAACATTGAATCACCTTCATGAATAATGATTGTCCCAACAAACTAGCACAAGTCTTTTCTACATTCTTTGTCCTTACTCATATGTTTCTAAGAAAACTTCTTAGGAGGTCACTCGCCCCAAAGTCATATAGTGCCACAATCGCACAAAAGTGATATTGTGATTAAGGATTATTTGTACTCAATGTTTCTAAAGTTATTAATGAAACTACATTTGCTTCTACTTATATGGTTGACTTGTATGATATGTGACATTCTAGATTAAGACACACAAATTCCTCTTATGTTATTAAAATGCAATGAATAGGCCTAATTAATCTACATGATAAATAAAAAAAATGCGATATATGTGTTGAATAAAAATTAGCCAAAACACATTGTCCTTTTGTACAATGTGAATTTGAACTACATGGATTAATTCATTATAATTTATAGCCATTTTTTTTTATAAAAAAATCATGTTTAGAGGAGGTGAAAGTTATTTTATAACATTTATAGATGATTTTCTATAGATATACGGAAGTATATTTAGTTGACATAATTAAATGATAGGGGTGGCGAATACAATATGTTTAATGATTTTTGTATGCTTTTTGTTTAATGATTTGTGAAAAGGAAGGTATTATTCATGAAGTAACCCACCTTATTCTAAAATACCTTAGTTTAGGATCTAAATTAATTAACATATACCATAATTCACCAATATTTTTTTTTACTAAATTCACCGATACTTATGTTTTTGGTCATTTAAATTTGGGTCACTTTTGTTCCCCAAATTTAAATTTGCTCTTTTAGTCTTCAATTTTTTTTTTTAAAAATGTTCTTTTTAATTCATCTCTATAAAAAAATAAGCATTCCAGTGACTCCAAAATCAATTTGAGATTATTTTTATGGAGAAAAATTAAAAAAAATTGAGGGTTAAAAAATAAATTTAAATTTGGAGGACCAAAAACAAAAATGATAAAAAACATTTGGGTCACTTTTGTTCCCCAAATTTAAATTTGCTTTTTTTAGTTTTCCATTTAAAAAAATGTTTTTTTAGTTCATCTATATATATAAAAAAAATAAACATTCCAGCCACTCTAAAATCAATTTTATGGAGAGAAGATAATTTTTTTAATATAAATTTAGGATTAAAAATAAATTAAATTTGGAAGACTAAAAAAAAAAAAAAGCAATTTGATGGATCATAACATAATTTTTTTGATATATAAAACATAATTAAGCAAGCCTTATGTTAATTAATTATCACAACAGTTTTAGTTTAATAAAATACTTGTAGCACAATTATTTTAACTTTGAAAAACTCAATTTAACTAATATATATGCATATAATAAAGAGTTTAATAGTATAAAATAGTTTTATACTGTCATCCAATCACAAATCACCGATTAAATTACTTTGAGATAATTATTTTAAAAATCAACAAAACGTACATGATGAGATGTGATTGGTTGATTGTGTAAAATTTTTTATATTGTTAGTAAGTGTATAACGCTTCTTCTCTATAATAAATATAACTATAATCTCTTTAAAAAATATAGTTACAAGCATTTTTGGTAACCATGCTATTATTACAAAATATTCATTGACCTTGCGAATAACAAATCTCCATTGAAGAACTTGGTTGACCACCTCTAGAAGGATTCTCTTCTCCCAATCAAGTTTCTTTTTTCATGCACAAAGGAGACTAAGTCCAATACCTATAAAGTGATAAAAAATTATTTTAGTTATAAAGAATATGGTATTAATTTCGATCAAGCTATAAGATAATATTGGTTATTCAGATTTTTCTTCTGCAAAGTAAAATAAAGAGTGCGTTAATTTTTACACTCTTGGAAAATTAATTTTGAGAAAGAAAATTTTTCACAAAACAAATACAGAAAAATGTACACACAGTAAATAAGTAGGTGTAATAAGCAATTTCCTTCACCCAGTCCGTTTCCAAAAATTTCCTCCCCCAAAGTTCACATGTTCTTCTTCTTGTTCTTCCTCCGGTATACTTCTGTTCTCATTTCCCGAACCATGCTTCCCCGTGTCTTTCGACTTTCAACCCCGTCAGCACCGCAGCGACTCTCTCTCTCTCTCTTCCCATTTCTCAAACGACTCGTCGTCGCACCCCTCTCACTCTGGGGAGACTCCAAAACGATGCCGTTATGGGCCCCACTCAAGCCAACCCTCAACACCAAGCCCCTCAACATAACCGTCTCCTCGCTCTGCAAGGCGAAGCAAATCCCCAAAGCCAAAACGGCAATCGTCGATGGCATACGACTTGGCTTGCTCCCCGACGCGGTCACCTACAACCCCCTAATCGACGCCTACTGTCGTTTCGCCACCCTCGATGTTGCTTACTCCGTCCTCGCGCCAATGCACGACGCCGGCATTCCACACGACATCGTTTCTTTCAACATGCTGATCTCTGGCGCAGTCAGAAAGTCTCTCTTCTCGAAGTCCCTCGACCTGTTCGACGAAATGCTCAACAGAGGCATATGGCCCGACGCGTGGAGCCACACCATTTTGATGCACTGTTTGTTCTAATTGGGAAAGCCCGACGAGGCAAATCATGTTTTCAAAGAAATCGTGCTCCGCGGCGAGGTTCACGCCACTACCTACAACGTTATGATTAATGGTTTGTGCAAGAACGTTTACGTAGGCAATGGTTTGAGCTTGTTCAGGAATTTGCAGAGACATGGATTTGTGCCGCAGGTTTTGACCTACAATGCGCTTATCAATGGGCTCTGCAAGGCGAGGAGGCTGAAGGACTCGAGGAAAGTGATGAAGGAGTTCGGAGAGTACGGCTACGAGCCGGATGCGGTTACTTATACTACTGTCATGACGTGCTGTTTCGGTGCCAGTTGTTCCAGGAGGGGTTGTAGATTTTGTCGGAGATGAGGAGTTTGGGGTTTGCTTTCGATGGATTCGCGTATTGCATGGTGATCGCAGCGATGATCAAGACCGGCCGGATGCAGGAGGCCGAGGAGATATTTGAGATGATGGTGAGTTCTGGTGTGAGGCAGGATCTTGTGTCATATAATACTTTGATTAATCTTTATTGCAGGCAGGGGAGGCTTGATGATGTGTTGAGGTTGTTGGATGAGATAGAGGGGAAAGGTTTGGAGTGTGATCAGTATACACATACTATTATTGTTGATGGATTGTGTCAGGCTGGTAATTTTGTTGGGGCTCAGAGGCATTTGAATTATATGAATACGCTGGGGTTTGGATATAATTTGGTTGCGTTTAATTGTTTGCTTAATGGTTTGGGGAAGGTCGGGTATATTGATCATGCTTTGAGGTTGTTTAAGGTGATGGAGGTGAAGGATTCTTTTACTTATACTATAGTGGTGCACAACCTTTGCAGGGCAAAGCAGTTCCTTTGCGCATCCAAGGTTTTGGTTTCGTGTTTGAAGTGTGGGTATCAGGTGTTGAGGGCCACTCAGCGGGAGGTTATTGTTTGTCTCCAGAGTATTGGGTATGCAAATGAAGCGAGGAGAGTTAAGTCGAGGATCAGGTTGGCACAGTTCGTGCCTTGATTGTGTGGCAGTTGCTGTAGGGAAGATTGGATGTGTGGTGATTATTCGAGGGACCTTTGGTTGGACTGAAGTCAGTGAACAAAAGAATGGAACTCTGATCCTGGGGTCTCGTGATTGATGATTGGCAATTCAGCATAACTGTCGTTGCAAGGGAGACTATTATGGTTGTGCTGCAGGACATTTGGTAAGTTACTGTTTAGGTAGACAAACTGCTTTGTCTTTTGGTTATTGTATCTTGGTCTTGCTGGATAAATGCCTCTTGTTGTAATTGCTGAGTGATGTTGACTAATTAAGTTCTTGTGAACCAGATGGAAACTATACAGTAATGCACAAGATTACCAAATTTGAAACGATGGAAACTGGAAATTTGGTACTTGTGGACAATGCTTGGTGTGCATTTGGATAATTTGAAAGGTTTGCTATGATTCATATTAGAGACCCAATATGAATCATAGTGGGTTCCAAACTTATGAAAATCATAATTCATGCATGCTGTTTAAGTTCAAATATTACCACTTATTTTATTTAGAACATGCCACAATTAATGTTCTAACCAGCTAGACATTCCAACATTCTACAATTTTATGGTGGCAAAATAGTAAGTACTAAGCAATGTTCTGATTTATGAATTGACAAATATCCATAGTCTACCACTTATTCTTAAAATATTTTTAAATTTTTCTAGATATTTTGTTTGTGTTTCCAGGATGGTGACTGAATCTCATATATATGTCCATTCTGCTTCAATTGAGAAATACATTAATAAAAACATTCTTTAACACTCTTTTCATAGTTGAACACAAATTAAACTGCTGCAATAAACAAGACATCTTTGCACATTATGCCTTTATCACATAATTTATTGTCAAAATTTGCGTTGCCATTATTTGCATCACCAAAATGTAGTCCACAACATTTCAATCACATGCTTGAGATGCTTTGTAACATGAACTTTGAAGCAAAGTTGAATTATTAGACGCATAGTTATGCAAAACTGTTTGGCAAAACACCAAAAGATCACTTGTGTATGTGTGTAATGCTGATCAATTAAAAGAATTAGTACCTCATCTAAGCCAACATTTAGGGACATTTTTGTCATTGTAGAAGCTCTTGTAGCCAAGTTGGACAAGTTGCTGAACAGTGTTACCAGGAGAGCTTGGTAGCACCTTTAAATCATCAAAAATCAAGTACATGATTTTCCACTTAACAAAAACACCATCCCCACGAGTCCCTTCATTAGAATCTTCATTCAGCATTCTTTCTTTGTCCATCAATTTCCCACAGTAGCAACTAGTCTCAGCAAAAGTACTCAAGAACAAATAACCATCCTTTTGACATTTGTTGCTACACATGAAGTACTTCGTGGGCTCTGTATCATCCACTTTCAGCTTCTGCTTCTGGCAAAGTGCTTCACAGGAATTGCAGGAAAAAGCAACATTCTCTTGCAAATATGGTTCCAGAAAACCTCATCCCTAAAATTCTCCACGCTATGGTACAAATTGTTGATGCAACCAATCTTTTGTGCTTCATCGTGCCCTTGCTTCTTTGAAACAAGCCTTGTGATAGTTCCCATTGGAAGGGTGAGAAAACCGAATAAAATGTCTATCAAGTCTCCATTTGCTTCAGCCACAACCACACGGTTTCTTTCTTTGTCCACCCAAAGGCTCAAGGGGAGCTTCAGTTCTTGCTCGGAAGCCATGCAAACAAAATCACAGAAAAACTAAGGAACATAAAAGCAGATTTAGTACAAAGAGTTACTATATCTCAGATGATTTTGTTGGAGGAAGGGAAAATATATAAAAGAGGATTTCTATTTGTTGGCACACTTGTCACTAGAGTAGAAGGTGACCCGTAAGTTTCTAAACATTATTACACATTACTCTATGCATTATCTTTAGGAACTACTAAATGTTAAGTGCCTTGATATATGCGTAACTTTTTCATGTAATAAGGAAATGACTGTAAGTGAATGGTCAGTTATTTAATAAATATATGACTTTCTAATTTTTTTTTATTTACTTCATTTGTACTCCTTCCGTCCTATTATAATTATCGTACAAGAGAAAACAATTTATCTCAAAATCATTGTCATTTTACCTTTTTAATGTAATATTAATTATCTTTTTTCACTTATATACCTTATAATATTAATGATATACAATAAAATCTATAAATGAATTACTGGTGATATAAGGTTAATTTTGTAAAGTTACTACTCTTTCATCTATTTATTGTTTTTTCTTGGTCTATTCAATTTTTTTTATTGAAAAATGTTAGTTGTTAGTTTTGTTAAAAATATTAGTTGGGGAGATTTGAACATGCAATCTCTCCTCCCTCCCTTCTCCCTTCACTCTTCCCCAATCATTAAGTTAACCTTATATCTCCTATAAGAATTGGAATAGAGAAGTGCATATAACATGCCCATTTGTTTCCACAAACAAGGTCATAAAAGTTACTCCCTCCATCCCATTATAATTGTTGTGTAAGAAAAAAATTGTCTTAAAATAATTGTCATTTTAGTTTTTCAATGTAATATTAATTACTTTTTTCACTTATATGTTAACTGTTGTAAGACCAGGTGAGTGTGACAACTTGGCAATGCATGCTGCATGTTATGAATATGAATTGTTACGATGTTGATTATGAACTGTCATGCTTTGGGATTGAGTCTAGGAGTCGACCCTCGGCAAAATTTATTTGGAATGTCTTGTAATGATTTAATGATTGGATATGTTGTGATGAATGCTTTTGGTAAAGTGGTATTTTCCACTTAAAGGGCCATGTTGATGATGACTCAAAGAGGGAAACAAATTAATTTCCCTCCCTTCTTGTTATGTTTGTTTGAGCACGATGGAGGATACTTGCAGTTGGGAGTTTCATGAGGATCGACATGCATTACGAGGAAGGAATGAACGGACGAGGTAATGATATTGTGTTGAAATTAGAGAGATTGTTGTGTTGGGAGTTGGGGCATGACCTTATACTCAGTGGGAATATACTCTCTATCTAATGCCTATTCACAAGTACCAACGTGACCGTTGTTCATGCTTCTCATCATGAAGAATGAGTGAGGGTTTGTTAGGTGAGGGTGGATGACACACAATATGTACACTCGGGGAAAATCTAAACGATTCAAAGGAACCTGGGGGAATGTTGAGTGGTGATAACCCAACTAAGGTTATTTTCCTATTAGTTTAGGGGACTCGTGGGCCTCACTTGGCATTCCTGACTAGAGTGGAGCTATATCCATGGTTGGTGAGAGTGCCATGTCTAATGTGGACATGTGATATGTCCTCCTAATTTCCATTCATATGTTGCATAAGACCATAAAGGTCTAGGAGGCTTAGTGGCGATGTTAGGCCCAAGGTAGTAACAATGTGAGAGTAAAATGTAGAATAAGATGTCGTGAGTGATGTATGCTATTAAACCACATGTGGTGGTTGTTAGATCATATGTGAGACTTAACGTTTGTGTTTGTGATTTTGAAAGGGATGGAGTACTCACCCCTTACACCAATATTTTTAGGCTCAGATGATGAGCACCAGGATGGATCTTCGCTTGTGGGTTAGCATGTGTGGAAGAGTTCTTTGGGTTCACTTTCGTCTGGCATGTATCTTCTTAATGGTGTGGTTGGTTCGCAGGGCTTGGATAGATGGTTGCTCTAAGACTTAGGTTTTCTTGTTTGGTGTATTGATTTGAATAGACCTAGGTTTCAAGAACTTTTATATGTGTTCAGTGATCTTATTTACTTACTATTTACCTTTGATACTTATTTACTTATGTTTGGTGGCCATAGAGGCTCATCTCAGATCTTTATATATACACATGATGTTATTTCAAAGATGCAAGGTGTTATACTTAAAGTTTAAATATTTATGATGTATATCAACTTGTGCCTTTAAATGAAACAACATTTTCTAAATATACATGTTGCATACGATTTTGAAAATAGACTACTTCCTTTTTAAGTTAATAGCTTTAATTAAAAAGAAAAGGGTTGATGAGCCTTCATAAAAAGTTTTATTTCAGTGAAAAATTTATCATTTTTTTTCTAGTACGACATTTATGAAAAGACTTTGAACTCACTTGTTTATAAAGATAAAGAAAAGGTATTTGAAATGTATTTGTAAACCCATATTTTAGGGTGTTACATGAGCTCAAGTAAACAAAGGAGCAAACAATACAAATATCTGAAAGATTACAACATTTTTGTCAAAGCTTAAACTACTCTTACTTAAAGGAAAACACATAGAAACCTTCAAACGTAGCTTGGACAAATATTGTAATTTGGGCTTTGTAACTTCAAGAAGGTTGTTCACAGGGAAGAGTGTAATTTTCAGTTTCAGAATAAAATAAGTTGTCTAATACAACAAAATAAGATGAAAAATTGAAATTTGAACAACAAAATATTTCTCAAATCTGTCTCCCTTCTTAACTATGATACATTGTCAACTTCAAAGTTCAAACACCACTGATATGATGCCATTAAAATGCTAGTAAGTAGAAAAATGTCATTGAAGTTATATTTTTCTAAAAGAACAAAAAATGTAAAGAAAATCAATTGTAGGAAAAGTATTTTGAATTCTCAATTGAAGCATAGATGGTGATCATTGAGTTTTGATTAATACTTTCATAATTTAGGGTGTGTTTGTTTTAACGTTAGGTTGGAGAACCCATATTCCAATGCACACTTTGTAAGAAGTAGAAATTTGGAGCTTTTGGTTAAACATTTATTTGGGGGCCTCCCAACAAAAAAAAATGCACTTAAACTATTGATGTTAGGACTCCAGGAGGTGAAAAAGAAAAATCTAATACAAATATAGAGGAGAAATCCTAAAATTTATTTGACTGTTTGAATGCATAAAATTCTATTTTTTTTTTAAAATATATATACGAAGGAAGGAATAGAATCCACAATATACCTTAATTGGAAATATGATCATAATGTTTACCGCCAACTGAGATATAGGGAATGTGAGCCATGTTTGGGAAACCTCTCCTGTTTCTTTCTCAAATCGTTTCTCTACCTCTGGATGGAAACCGAAAATTGTCAATTGTTGCAGACTGGTAAGTCTAACGCTCATTGGAAGACACATCAACTTGGAAAAATAAAAAATACTCAATTCACAAAGCAAGGAAAGGTTTCCAAAGCAGTCAGGCAATGATTCTAACTTTGGAAATATTCTTTAATCTTAACACCTTGAGGGAAGTCATATCTTGTAAAGCTAGCAAATCCTCCTCCTCTCTGCAATTGGAAATCCATAATTTCCAAAGGCGTTGAAAATCTGTCGATACATTGAACCTACTACAATTAAATACAAAAAAAGAGTCCAACCCTTTCAGCAACACTTCCTCTCTTAAAAATTTAGGACAATCGACAATTCCAATCATGGAAAGGTGCGGGAACATGTTTTCCCCATACTCCCTTGATAACCTTTTAAACTTTGGTATATGATGGATGGTTTGAACTTCTAGGTCCCTAAAAACTACACCCCCATCATATGACTCCTCGTATAGGTATTCTACATGATTCATGTCTAATGTTAGAGTCTTTAGAGAAGGTAGTTTCCCCAATGTTGGAAGACGTAAAGAGTTTTTGCAATTCAACAACTTTAAAATGGTTAAATATTTGAGAGAAGGACTAGACATCCATTGTGGGAAATGAACACCTTTATATCCTTCCACATCTAATCTCCATTGTTATTGGGTATCAGTTTGAAGCACTTCAAGAATCTCCTCAACATTTTCCTGTAATTTGGAGTCTTCATTTGTTTCCCATGAGAACCACAACTTATTTAATTGCTTGCTTGACATATTGGCATCGTTGGTATCCATTACGCTTTTTACATTTCCTAGATGCTTGATGTCAATATCTCCTTTAAGCTTCAGTGGTCCTAATTCTTTCAAACGAAACCCTTTTTCTTCGCCGGCAAACAACTTGGTCAAAATCCTTAGGGAAGTCAACATCCCTATCTGAGGAGGCATGCTTGATAGTTCTTGGCAATCATTAAAAGATAGTTTCCATAGAGCTTTTAAGAATATCAAACTATTAGGAAACATTTTGAGATGATTGCAACGATCTAATTTTAATATTTGGAAATTCCACAATTTAAATAGTGATTCTAGAAGATTTTTGAAACCACCCCAAGAAAGATTCAAGTACCTTAGATGTTTTAAAAGAACTATTGAAGATGAAAATTTCTCTCTTTTAAAAAAATTGAGCACTTGCAAAGAATGACACTTTAACACATTAGGATGAAGAGAAAGTTAGTCACTATAGTGATATGACAATATATATGTCCTTAAAGATTTGACTGGATACATCTGCACTGAATCAATGGATTCCTTGCCTACATTCTACGTTGACCTATGATTTGAGAGATGGTGCATTCTTCCAGGCATAATAGTTACTCAATTATCTTTTTTAATGCAACAAACATCTTCTGCAACAGATTGTGCAAGATCATGAACAAGATCATGCATCTTAAAACTTGTAACTTTGCCAAATTCTTTTGTCACAATATCTTGAAAAAATGATCTCCAATATAATTCATTGCAAACATCATCACCAACATCTTCAACATCTAATCTTTCATTAGATGAAATGAATCCATTAGTCATCCAAAGTTCAATTAAATATTTCTTCCCTATGATTTCATCTTTGTGAAATATTGCACAATAAGCAAGACATTGTCTGTGCTCAATTGATAAATTTAAGTAACTAAATCGTAGGACAGGAATTATGGAGTTTTCATTGTGTGGTAACTCCAAAAGTTTGCTTTCCTTAACATTAAGCCACTAATTTTTGTTTCTTTTGAAGAGTAAATGACCTTTTAGGGCTTTGGCAGCAAGAGGCACTCCTTGACACTTTTGTATTATCTCCTTCCCTATGTCCTCAAGGTCTACCTGTTCATCCTTATTCGATCCAAAGGCTTGGTGTTTAAACAATTTCCAACAATACTTGTCGGGTAGAGTTGGTAATTCATAAGGACGTATTGTTCCCATGATTGTTGCAACCTTTGATTAACGAGTAATGACTAAAATGGAAGCATCCTTAGCCCCACAAACCAATACAAATTTCAACCTCTCCCAATTCTCTTTCTTATTATCCCACACGTCATCTAAAACAAGCAACTATCTTTTTCTTTGAAGCATATCCCTAAGTTTTTTTTTTGTTGTGACCCTAGATCCAAATCCTTGTAGGAACGCCTAGATGCTGCTTTGATGATAGATTTTGTCATTCTCTCTAAACTGAAATCTTTTGAAACACGCACAAATTCTTAACTCCAAGTGGTTGACTACTCCTGATTGAAGATGAATTGGACAAGTGTTGTTTTTCCAAGTCTACTTAAACCAATTATTGGATAGATAGATAAATCCTCAAAATCAAAAGCATCACCAACCAAAAATTCTAAAATTCTATCCTTATCTTCTTCTCTTCCACAGACTTTTGGTTTAGTGATGAGAGGGCCAATTCGGCGCCACTCAAGGACTCCACTTATTCTCTCATGAACCATCTCAGTCAAATGAAACATAGTCCTTTCTTCACCAATTTCCATTAATCTCTCACTTATTGTTTTCATGTTCTTAGCAATCTTGTAACAGAAAATAACACGCTTGGGATGAAATAATGATCAGCAAAAGCATTATACCTTGACTGATGGACCACACTTGACCCCTTGTAACTCCAATCCAAGTCCTTCATAGGCACCCTTGTCAATGATGTCATCTAGGATGTGAGCTGTATGTTTTAGGTTTTCGAGCCAATCTTTTATAGCCCTATTTGAGAATTGTTTCTCCTCGGCATCTTCAAGTGTCTCCTTGATGGTAGTGAACAATCTAGAAATTTTTTCCAAGTGTTGATCAAAACCAATAAATATTAACAACTCCTTTTGAACAAGTGAGTTCAAATTCCCATGCAAAGTGTCGAGGACAAACTCAGCCATATTGTATCTCTGCAAGATTGAAATGCAAAAGGGATTGTATGAAGCAACAAGGAAGATGATGACTAACAAAGACAACTTTTGTGTGGGTAAGATGTCAAAAAGTTGGCTACTAATGAAGTAATATTGGAATAACTTTAAGCAAACTAAGTTTTCTCAAACCAATAAGGCAGGGATCACTTATGAGAAGTCTTGAATTAATCTATAGATGCGAAAGCAACTGCATGCACAAGGCACTGATGTAACATCCCTAATTTTATACTTTTCGATGACTCTCACACTACGACACTCCATGTGGTGACACTTCACTCAACATCTTTTTTGGTCAGAACCTTGCACCGGTCAGAATCCTTCATAGGTAGCCTTTTCTGAGACCTAAAAAATCAGCTCTGTCTACTTTCAAGATCAATGACTGACCTCACAAACCAACATAAGACTTTTTTTGTGTGTTTTGTCCTTGATCACTTGTTTTCCAAGAAGCTTCCTAAAAGGTCACCTATCTCATAACTATTCCAAGCCAAGCATGCTTAACTATGATGTTCTTAAGTGATGGGCTACTGAAAAGTAGATGCATCTTGTTGGTATAGGTAGTACCAATTAATTCATTTAAGTTATCCTCAATTGTATAGTTTCACACCTGCATAGCCCATATCCCTTTCTTTCTAGTGTGATTCATCGGGGTGTTATATGCCCACCAGCTTTTGTCAGGTTCGTCCTTGAACCTCACCGTACAGGAAGATAGGTTTACTCTAATACCATTTGTAACATCCTTGATTTTCAACTTCTCGGCGGCTCTTACACTATGACACTTCAAGCGGTGACACTTCACTCAACATCCTTGTTGGTCAGAGCTATCAAGAAGTAAAAAATAAGGGATGTTACAACGAACATGGCATTTAAATGTCCAAGGGGTTTGGAGTACTATTCTTATAGATGAGGAACTTTGATGTTGGTGATGATGGTTTTGATTTACCAGTCACCCATATAAAAAGAATAAAATTGGTCAATGTAATTTCTTATATGAAATAAATTACAAAAAGAAAAGCTAATAATAGAAGAAAAAATGTTGATAAAAAAGTTCCAAGTGTTTTCTCAAGTAAAATAAATTTTTAAAAAAGGTGATCTAACAATGAGCTTTGTAAATTGGTACATACATATAATGTTTTGGTATGTGTTAATATCACATTTGGAATATATAAGCTTGCTTTGTAGATGTTACAAAAAATTTCTCTTTTAGATGCGTTTTTCTTATTCTTGATTAGTACCACTTGTTGTAGAATGTTCTCTGATAGCAATAGTTGCAGGAGAGCTTGAAATCAGTGGAAAAATGATCTAAGGAAATGTGTACGCCTAATTTGCCCTTTTCATGTCTGCATTGTTCCTATTTACATATTCCTAATGTTAATTTCCCTCAGCTAGTAGTTGCTAATCTAAGTTGGCTAGTGATTTACAAGCTAACACTACAAAAAAGTAGGCCTTTTTCTCAGTAGGTTTATCATTTGTGACAACCACTCTGTAAGAGGAATCAATAGGTTTTTGGGCCAAGTAGTAGTAATAACTACTCAACAGAAAATAACACTAGCCCATCTCTTTGGGGGATTTGAGAATAGCCAAGCTTCTCGAGGAAGAGATGAAGAGGATTTTCCTTATAAACGAGTTTAAATTTACCAGTGGTAATGATAAAAATGGTTAGTGTATAATATTTTCTCAAAAATCAAACTTAGTCATTATAGTACATACAATGATTTTCTTTTTAATATTCTACCCTTTTGATTTCATAGGTTAGGATACTTGTATGGAAAGATTAAACAAGCTTGCAACTTTCTAGAGAAAGGCTCTTAAGCATGCTTTACTTTGTGATTTAGTTCATTCCTACTTGTCAGTTCATTTTATTTATTTTTCTACTTATAGATTGTTTATAAACTTGATTAACAATCCCCAAATTCTTTCTTAAGAGGGCAAAGAACTTTAGGTTTCTTTTCCTAAATGGTGTCATTTCTTAATATACACATGAAAAATATGAATATAGATTTCAACATTATTGAATCTAAAATTAGAAATGTTCCTTAAACCACATGCCTAGCTTTGGGTACATAATAATTCAAGGAAAGAATTGTTTCATTTGGCAGTTCCATAAGTTGAAAGAATTGTGTATAGTAAATGTTCAATCAACCAAATTGAGAATGAAGATGTCATCAAATATGTTCTTCCTATAGCTGAATCATATGAATTTCAATTGGCAAAGCCCTTCCCTAAGTGGCAATGTTGTGGTCTTCCTCCCTTCTTTGTGAATTTTTTATCATTTTAATCTTTTAAGATTGTTTTCCACATAAGGATACAAAAACTAATTAATATATTATTGGAGTATAAGTGTAAGGTGAAGTCCCACATCAAGTATGAATGAGAATATTGAACACCATATAAATGAGGACAAGACCCATAAACTTGAGCTTGAAGATTTTAGGTTAAAGTGTAGTGTTAAATTCACTTATGTGATTATTCATGACTCATTGGTGTCATTCTCTTTGGTATTTACCCCATTTGCTTATTGACACAATTTGCTCTGATTTCAAGTTTGACATGAGGCTTTGACAAAGGGATAAGCCAATTCAAGCTATTTTCCATAGAGTTTGAATTGGAGATCCTACTTTGGTATCCTTGTTTCTTAACCGTCAGATTATTGTTCTTTTAATAGCTCATGCTCCATAACCTGCTATTCTTCCAAACCTCCTCATTTTTCCATGTAAATTGAAATGAGTATGCTCTAACCTTGCAGGTTGGCCAAGAACAATTCTTCTTTCGATTGGTCTTCCAGGTCCAGCCCTTTTCTATAATTATGAAAAAATAATCATAGCTATTTGGTTCCTGCTCTATTTAATTATTTAAGGTCTTATCTAACCAAGTCAATTGTGATTCTGCAAACAATGTGATAAAGATCTGAGAAACATAATTCTTTTTTTAGCAACAAATATTGGCGCGTAGTAATCTTTCATTTGATAATAAAATTAGTTTATCTCATTATCTTTTTGTTGGACTGGATGCTTAATGTTTCTAAAATAGTAGTAGCAGAGGTAAAAGATTTCTAATATCATGTTGCATGAGTAGTGCCGCTAGTTGGAAGGCCTTGTTTTACCTTTTCTGTAATCATAATTACTGCCATGCAGGCCATGACCACAATTGATTCAGTAATAAACTTATGAAAAACTATTAATTTTAGCTTCACCATATCAGAATCAGACTCCTAAAATTAGTTTTTAATTGTTGTAAGCAATGTTTACATATAATATTAGTTATAAGCTAGTACACGTTAGCTTACAGATAGTGATTGAAGTATTTAACCGACACAATTTTAATTTGACTGTGATGTCCATTTCAAATTTACTAAAGGTCTGCGCCTCATTGACATTGTAAGCGGGTGCCACATTCATAATTTGCTGGCAAACTGCAAACGTGTTTTTTCATTACTAGCAATTCCCCTATTACATGGGAATTTTCCTGCGTGAGAAATCTGCAGGAAACATGTGGGTAAAATCCTCATGGATAATAAATTTCTTACAGTTTTAACATTCGCAAGAATTTCCTGAGAAATTCCGCAAGAAACTTTCCTACAATTTATTCCTGTAGATAAATTTTCTGGGGATTCATTCGCAGGAAATTCCAAAGGTAACATACTTATGGATTCAAAATTGGCAGAATTTCGCAAGTAACTTTCTTGCGGATTTAAAATTCACCAGAAATTTCACAGGAAAATTTGCTGTGGATTTTAAATCTGCAGAAATTAAAATTCCACAGGAAATTAAAAAAATATAATTATTTATTTATTATTTTATATATATATATATATATATATATATATATATATATATATATATATATATATATATATATATATATATATATATATATATATATATATGCTTCTAATAAATATATTATATTACTGCACGTTTGTAAGTGTATTGAACTTTATGGATAAATAAGTATGAATTAAATGCTTTGTAACTACTCGATAATGAACTTCAGTTATTGAAACAAACCTGTACTCCCGAAGCAGAGGATAGCAAAAGTGATTTGTGTGTTACATAGTATTTTCTACCTATCCAAAGTCTACAAAGTTAGGAACAATTTTTATATCAATCTAAGTGAACTAAGTAAGTTGAAACGCCCCGTCTGACAACATTTAAATGCACAAAATCAGTAAATCTTATCAACATAGCATGGGACGTTTAACTGCACCATTGGCTCATCTTCAAGTCTAACATGAAAATAACACTGTCGAACTGCGTACGTTTAAAAGCACCATTGGCGGTTTAAATGTCTTCCGAAACTTGTGTACTTGCGCTCCAAACTCATGAGAATTCTAAAACAGCCCAAATACAATACCTATGATCAGGTGTAGAATGCTCAAGTGGAGAAAAATGAAGGTTCAGAGACAAAAGCACTACCAAGAATTTTAATTGTTGTTAAAGGTTCAGATTAATTTGAAGGCCTATGCTAAATATATTTTTTTTATTTCTATTTTTTCGTTGTCATTTTGACCCAAATTAATTTGAAGACCCATGTCATTTCTTTTTTAATTTTCATTTTTAATTTTAAATTAAATAAAATTGGTGTCTTTCTAGCTGCACCTCAGATACATTATATATATTGAACTCGTTTTTAATAAAGAGGACTTTTGACATTTGATAAAATTTTGTGAAAACTTCTCTCTAGGTTTCTCGCTGAATCAATCTCGAACTTATCAAGGTAATCCTTGTGGCACCTACCCTGACTTATCTTTCCTCTTTGGAAGTGGCATCACCCAAAACTCTGTAACATGTATCAAGTGATCCACTCCTAGTCAGGTTCACATCATCTGGTATCAGAGCTTCGACTCTTGTTAAATGTTCTATCCTATCCATTTTTTTTCTCTCTTTGTAATTTGTCTCAGGTTCGTGTTTTGTTTTGTTATTTGCATTCTTTTTCGCGTTCTAGTTTGTGTCTTGTTGTGTTCTTGTTTGCGTTCTTGTTTCGTTCTTGATTCGATCTTGTTTAGTTCTTGTTTCGTTGTTGTTTTGTTCTATTTCAAAAAAAAATGTTTCAAATTCTGTTACAAATTCTGTTTGGGGACAAATTTTGTTACAAATTCTATTTGGGAACAAATTTTGTTTGGGGGCCAACTTGCATATTTGTTTGTTTGCCTATTGAACAAATTGCCTAATTGCTTATTGAATTTGGACCAGTGGAATTGATTGATTGAGGAACAGTCCATTATCCTAGATGAATTTTGAAAAAAAAACATTATATATATAAAAAAGAGTTGTAGAAAGTTTGAAAAAAAAGGTGTGTGTTTGATCTTTGAATACAAATTTGAGGCCGTTAGAGACATTTTTTTTTGCCAAAATTTGTTATCCAAATATACTATCTGAATCTTTTATCCAAATTTGTTATCTAAATCTGTTATCCAAATCTATTATCCAAATCTGTTCTTGAAATCTATTACTGAAATCTGTTAATCAAATCTGTTACTGAGTCTGTCATAATTAAGTTATCTTTCCTGTTATATTACTTTGTGCGTCCAATTTGACTCATCCAGGAACTTAGGAGGGACTGAGTGGTAAAAGGAAAGAGTGAAAAACATCAGACAAAAGCCTATATTGAGAGCATCAAACATGAGTGTACTACCATCAAAGAAAGAAACATGTGAGTAAAGTATGGTGAGGTTCTGAAACCTTTGTTTAAATTATTGCAGATTTTCTTCTCTGTTCCTTAATTATGGCAGGAGCTGGTGACGTTCGTGGTGAATATCATCAACTGGACGGATCTCAACGCTTGTTACTTGACGTGATGACTACACAAATGCAACGTTTGCTGAACTGTAACAATGAAAATCTCTATGGGCGAATAGAAGGACTAGAGAACCAACTGAATCAGCTTGCTAGAAGACATTATGGTGGGAACAAAGGGGGCAATGATGGACCGAGGCAAAACAGAATGGAGGGGCAAAATAGAATTGAGGGAGAAAAACTCAATGTACCTCGTTTCAAAGGCAGGAGTGACCCAGACGCCTACCTTGACTGGGAGATGAAGATTGAGCATGTATTCTCCTGCAATGATTATATTGAAGAGTAGAAAGTGAAGTTAGCAGCAGCTGAATTCTTAGACTATGCCCTTGTTTGGTGGAATAAAAATCAAAGAGAGATGATAAGAGAGGAAGGGCGGGAGATAGATACATGGACTGAGATGAGAAGGGTTATGCGAAAGAGGTATGTTCCAACTAGCTAAAGCAGAACCATGTGACATAAACTCCAGAGGTTGTCCCAAGAAAGTCTAACTGCGAAGGAGTAATACAAAGAGATGGAGATGGCACTAGTGAGGGTAAACATTGAAGAGGAAACTGAGGACACAATGACTTGTTTTCTAAGTGGCCTAAATCCTGACATTAGAGATGTTGTTGAATTACAGGAGTATGTGGAATTGGATGACTTGCTGCATAAGGAAGTCCAAGTTGAATAGCAGCTGAAGAGGAAAATTGTAGCAAGAAGGAACTCATCCAACAATTTCAACTGAACTGGACCAATAGACCCAAGAAGGAGGGAGGCAACTCATCCAGTCCACATGGAAAGTCAGCAGTGTCCAGTGCTGAAACCAAGCATAATTTTGCCTCATTATCCAACACTGGTACCAGAAACATAAAATGCTTCAAATGTTTAGGCAAATGACATATTGCTTCTGAGTGTCCCACCAGGAGGACCATGATCATGAAGGCAGATGGAGAAATCACTAGTGAATCTGAAATCAGTGAAGAAGAAGAAGTGGAAGAAGAGCTTGAGGAGGAAGCTATGCAGGGTGATATGCTAATGGTGAAGAGGCTCTTGGGAAGTCAGATGCAGCCACTAGACAACACCCAAAGAGAAAATATTTTCCACACCAGATGTATAATTAATGGTAAGCTTTTCTCTTTAATTGTTGACGAAGGAAGTTGTGCCAATGTTACAAGTTCCAGGTTAGTGTCCAAACAAAATTTGGATACTAAGCCCCATCCTAGGCCATACAGACTTCAGTGGCTTAGTGAAGATGAAGAGGTAAAAATGACTCAGCAGGTTGAGGTGTGTCTCACCATTAGAAGATACAATGATAAGGTGTTGTGTGATGTGGTTCCAATGGAGGTGACTCATATACTGTTAGGAAGATCATGGTAGTATGACACCAAAGCAGTGCATGATGGCTTCACCAACAAGATTTCTTTCCAGCACCATGACCAGAAAATTATTCTTAAACCTCTATCCCCTAGAGAAGTGTGTGATGACCAAATCAAAATGAGAGAAAAGAGAGAACAAGAGAAAGAAAAGAGTGAAACACCAAAGAGGAATAGGAAAAAGAAGAGTGATACACGTGAGAGAAAGTGTGATACACATGAGAGAAAGAATGATTGTGTAGCAAAGGCGAGTGAAGTGAGGAAAGTGTTACTTGCTCATGAGTCGCTCTATCTACTGTACTGCAAAGACAGTAGAGTTTTTGCTGATAATTCTAATGATTTAATTATTTCTGCTTCTCCTAGTGTTGAACCCTTATTGCAGGAATTTAAAGATGTCTTTCCCAAGGAGATTCCTCATGGGTTGCCACCTTCAAGAGGCATAGAACATCAAATTGACCTCTTTCTAGGAACTTCATTGCCTAACAGGCTAGCTTACAAAGGCAATCCCTAAGAGACTCAGGCTAAAGTTGAGTATGTGAAAAGATTGCATGAGCAGGTGAAGGCTCAAATTGAAAAGATGAATGAAAGTTATGCCAAGCAAGCCAACAAGAACATGAAGAAAGTGGTACTTGAACTAGGGGATTAGGTTTGGGAACACATAAGGAAGGAAAGGTTCCCTAAACAAAGGAAGTCCAAACTGCAACCTAGAGGAGACAAACCTTTCCAAGTACTAGAGAGGATTAATGATAATGCTTACAAGATCGATATTCCAAGTGAGTATGGAGTAAGTTTTTCATTTAATGTTGCTGACTTTACTCCATTTGTTGCAGGTGATGATTCTGAACATTTGAGGGCAAATGCTTTCCAAGAAGGAGGGAATGATGAGAATCCTAAAACTTCCCAAATACAGGGACCAAATAGTCAGTGAATACCCTCCAACAAATGGTATCAGGCATACTTAACAAGGCCCAAGTGAAGAAGGATGAAGGCCCAGAGGTAGAAGCACTACCAAGAATTTTAATTGTTGCTGAAGGCCCAGACTAATTTGAAGGCCCATGCCAAATATGTTTTTTTTTATTTCTATTTTTTCGTTGTTATTTTGGCCCAAACTAATTTGAAGGCCCATGCCATTTCTTTTCTAATTTTCATTTTTAATTTTAAATTAAATAAAATTGGTGCCTTTCCAGTTGCACCTCAAATACACTATATGTATTGAACTTGTTTTCAATAAAGAGGACTTTTGGCATTTGAAAAATTTTGTGAGAACTTCTCTCTAGATTCCTCGCTGAACCAATCTTAGACTTATCAAGGTAATCCTTGTGGCGTCTACCTTGACTATCTTTCCTCTCTGGAAGTGGTGTCATCCAAAACTCTGTAATCTGTATCAAGCATTCCGCTCCTAGTAAGGTTCACGTCACAAACCAAATAAAAGTCTCTTCAATTCATCCCCAATTAGTCTTTTAGTGGCCCTACAATCAAGACTGGGAAAAAAAATAAGTTTTCGATAATTTTTTGGTGAAACTTTACTAACATAACCGACCATATGCTAATCATGAAACAACAAATTTTCTAACACACACACACACGCACACGCTTATTTGCTCTCTACTTTTACATGATTAGAACTCAACATGTATGGTACGTTTATTGACTTTTAAAATAATTATCATAAAGTAATTCAAATAATAATTTGTAACGGGATGACAATGTAAAATTTTTTTATACTGTTAATGCATAAGCATTAATCTCTTAATTTAATTAATTGATTTTCATGATGTTGTGCTATGAGTTTGTGAATTACTATTGAGTACATGAAATTAAAAAATTATTTGGTAGCCATATGGAATGATATTTTACAATTATGTGGGAGTTGGTTATTACCTTCTAAAAAGGGATAATGATGTACTTCTTATTCTAGAAATAAGATGATAGATACTTTCATATAGGATAGAAAAAAATATATGATAGATATGTCCATCTCGTATGAGGATGCGATTTATAATAGATACCTTCATTTGGGATAGGGAAGAGATTTTGGATATCTTCATCTATGATGAGGAATGCAATAAGACGTCATTGCATGGATGTAAGCTCATAGACCCTTTGAAAAATCTGAGATCCACACTGGTTCAGGAAACTAAAGAGTTGTGCTATGATATTTGTTTGTTGTTCAAGAATTGAATGGAATGAAGTATTGATGTTTACTTACTAGAGTGTTATTTTGTTGCATGAATAACTTGTGATTTTTTATAAGTATATACATATATTTAAATTATAATTTGTAGATACCATGGTTAGATTTTTTGGTTACCAAGTCAACTAAGAACAACACTATTTGCACACTCTTTTAGAACTTATTTTATTAAGTGAGATTATTATCTCATAATAAGTGTTATTTTAGAGCTCGAGGAAGAATCTTTAGATACAGAGAAAAATTGAAGACTTAGTTCATCATTAGTTAAACTTTGTAGATGCCCATATTTGAGAATAATATTTTTTATTTATGTAAGGAATCATTTACTTATAATATTTGAAGTACTTCAAACTATTGAAATTTCTAAATTCTTATTTTATGGATGTTATAAAGTATATTTTTGTTTACGTATTGTTATTGTAACGTAGGGTGTTATATGATGCATTAGAATGAACTAGGGGTAAAAGATCTAAAAGAGTGAAGGTTGAGGTGATGAACTCTTGCGACAACAATGAGAGTTGCTAGAAAGGGAAGAATTTTTTTTCTTATCTAATTGTTTTCTAACCTCTCGTCTAAAAAAATGTTGACTTTAATAGTGACATTTATTAATTTCATTTAATTAGTAATATATTTATAATTATGGAATGCAATCTTCATTTTGATATTGTAACAATAAATGAAAATATACAAAAATAATTGATGTTGTAAATGATAGATTAATTGAATCCTATTCAAGTTTGTGGATGAAAATCACCTATCTCCTCCAATTAGAGAGAATCACATAATGTCACCTCAATTCTACATTACATTTGGAGAAAGTTAATGATTTTTGTGTCTTGTCTTCGCTTCACTTCGATCCAACCAATCCAACACGTGCATCTTTCATTTTAGAATCTGACCAATTCTTAGAAGTTTTACCATTTCCCTTAATTTGTGCCCACTACTAAATAGATCACAACCTTTTTTTCCTCTATGACTTTGGACTTTGTCCTTTTCTTCAAATAAATTATTTTTTAAACTTTCAATTACAAGCATAAAGTAGGGGAATGAGCTTTAAAAGGGTGAGGGAATATTGCAACAACGATGAGAGTTGGAAGTGAAAGGAATTTTTTTTCCTTATCTAAGTATTTTCTAACCTAGCTCCATCAGTCTAACAAAAATGTTGACATTTATTGATGTCATTTAATTAGTAATATATGTTAATATTATAAAATGTGTTTTTCATTTTTATATTGTGTAGCAATAAATAAATATACAAAAATGACCGATGCTATAAATGCCATATTAATTGAATCCTATTGTAGTTTGTGGACAAAAATCCCCTATCACCTCCAATTAGAGAGCACCACGTCAATTAAAAATGTCACCTTATTTTACGTTACATTTAGAGAAAATTAATGTCAAATGTGTCTTGTCTTCACTTCACTTTGATCCAACCAATTCAACGCATCTTTGATTTTAGAATTTGAACAATATTTTCATAAACTTAACCATTTCCCTTAATAATTCGTGTCCATCGCAAACTAGATGACAACCCTTCCTCTCTTGACCTTGGAATTTTCCTTTTTTTAAAAAAATAAATTAACTTTTAAACTTTCATTTTACTAAAAAAAATTATTGTATTGAATTTTATTATCTGGTCTGATTGTTGAATTGATTTCTATATTTACCTATTGATATCAATACAAGTTGGACATGCATCATTTCAAAGTTTACTCATTTTCTTTTTACCTTTAGCAACAATACACACTCATTAGTGGGGATATAACATGAAACACAAGCACCATCATCATTCAAAATAAGAAGATGATAAAGAGGTAAGAAAAGTGTTGGATTCAAAATGAAACAGAGTCGAGATACAAAATATGTTAATCATTTCCAAAACTAATATAAAATTAATCAGTGGCGTTTTTGTTAATTGATGTGATGCTTTCTAATTGGAAGGAACATGGTTCGAGGATAGGATTGGAAACAAATTAATTTCATTTGCAATTTGTTCTCTGATTTCTTTTCAGGTCTCCATTAACTCAACTAATTATACAATAATAGTTCTTATAAACCCAATTCTGGCTCAGTAAATAAACAGTCAAACCAACTAGAAAAATTATATATTTTGAAGGTGATTCAAAGAGAGAGAGAGAGAAGGAAAATGAAAAACACATTCCAAAACATACAACACGGATTTGAATTAAGGTACTTGGATTGAATGATCACTTAAAGCCAAAGGCACTATAGTTACAAATTAAGAGAATAAAATAAAGCAAAAATACGGTGAAAAACAATAAAGCTAACAAAGAAACCCTAACATCCTAAACAAACCCACTTTGAGTTTGATCAGAGTGATCTGAAACCCTAACATCCTAAACAAACCCACTTTGAGTTTGATCAGAGTGATCTTATTAGCACCAGGTGCCAAGATTGATTCAACCATGATGATGAAACAAACAACTTTTAAGCATTCATCATAGCCAAGTGATCTCATGCTTGAGTTTGGGGTATAGCATTGAAAATGATGTTCTTGCGGTGACAACTACGGTGGCAACCGCAACAAGCACATAAGAAAGTGTCCTCACCAATGAGAAACTCAAGACAACCATCATAGGTGACTCGACCAAGTGTTGTTGCATGGTTGTGTAGACATTACCTGTAGGTCACCACCTCATTTGTTGGTAGTGGTTGGTTGGTGTTGATATTAGACATGGTGAAATTAAGGAACAAGTTAATTGATGGATGGAAGGATGTGTATGCATTTGCGTTGAGGGAAAAAGGCTTAAATAGAATGGTGGTGGAGGAATATGAGTGTATGTGTCCACTTGGAATATGGTCTTGATGCATGTTGTGATGTGTCTCATCTGAATCCTAAAACGTGTCTTATTACACCATATTATAATTTATGAATGAAGGAAAAAAAACATTGCTTTAAATAAATAAATATTAATTAATTTTACTTTATTTAATGATATTATCTTAAAAATAATTTTCTTTTAATTGAAAATTTATTTTTAATGACTTTTTATTTAATTTTTAATATCAAGAATCAATAAGAAAAATAGAAAAAAATATTTTTTAAATAAGATTGGTAAAATTAACAATATTAACTAACTTCTTTAATTAGTATCGATGTTATATAATATATTAAAATATTAATTGTTAATTTTGATCTTAAGATTATTTATTTATTTATTTTATACTATCAAAAGGTTCTAGTTAAGTTAGTTAGGTAATGTGAAAGATTTTTTTTTTTTTTGTATTGACAAATGTTAGTTGTAACTATTTATTTTTGTTAGTGGGAGATTCAAACTCACAAATCATCATTTTCTTCTTCTTTCATCACCGAACCAATCATATAATTCTTTAATATTTTTTTAAAAAACTTTTATAAAGAATCACTAAGTTTTTTGTATCAACAAATTTTAATTGTTAGTTGTTAGTTTTTTTTCAACTTCATAATAATATTTTTTTCATATTTTATAAACTTCATAGTACTTATTATTTGTGTTAGCTTCTTATGGATATTTTTTCACAAATTATAATAATAATTTAATATTTACATAATAATAAAAAAAATTACTTCCAGGTTTTATATTAAGGTGATCATTAATTGTTATCTGATGCAATTTTTTTCATTAAATTATCTTGTGTTCTTTTGTTTTGTCATAACTCCTATAGTAATATCCAATTAACTAATGCGGTTGAAAAGTCAAAATTGAACATGGAATGAGTGATTATGATATTTAATTTATGATGGTTCATTTAATTTGCATATATTAATGAGTTTTTTTATTATATTAATATATGGTCATTTATCGACTCTTGCTAATCTTTTCTTCTAATTTATTGCATCTTTATGTTAGGTCATATCTCATTTTTATGCGTCCCCCCCCCCCCCCCCCCCCCGCGCACACACACACACACACACACACACACACACACACACATATATATATATATATATATATATTAAAAAGTCACATACATGACTTTTTAAGTATTCAAGTACTATTAAATTTTGACCCTTTATTTATGATTGTATGATCTAGATTTAATTCTTTCACTCTTATATAAAATATTTTTCTCTCATAATATATCATAGAGAAATTAAATGTTAAATTATTGATTTAAACATTGCTTCAATGTAAAGATAAAAGGGTATAGAGTCATTTTCGTCCTCAAATGTTAGAGCATTGACAAATTCGTTTCCGAAAGACGAAAATTCAAATTTTAGTTCTCAAAAGTGAAAAAGTGCGACAAATCTATATGTCTGACAACTTTCGTTTGTTACTGTTAATGAAAGAGTCTACATGACATATTCAGGGACGACTTTGTCAGCCTTCTACAATGTCAGGGACAAAAATGACTATTTACTCAAAATATAATTTAATTTTCATCTCCTGACTCCCCTCCTTTTTTAATCGTTGCAAGTATAATATTACAATAAATACTTTTAAAAAATAGGAAAAAACAAGCATAATTTAGAACAAACATAATATTGATTAATAAGCATAATCTGTCTATTGGTCTGAAATTTCTAATGTGATAGTATCTTACCCAAAATATGAGACTCAAACAAAAATGCACAACCATTAAGTTAATCCTTACAAAAAAAATGAAAGTCAACTTGGTTTTGTCACTACCTAATGTTATCACCATAAAAATTTTAGAGCAATAGAAAAATTATGGTTATTAATCAATATTATGCTTATTAGTATGTTTGTTCTAACTTATGTTTGTTTTCCTATTTTTTTAAGTATTTAGTGTAATGTTATGTTTGCAACGATTTAAAAAGGGAAAATATGAATATTAAATTATATTTTGAGTAAATAGTCATTTCGTCTTTGAATGTGTAATCCGTTGACAAATTTGTCCCTTAATATATCACGTATACTCTTTCATTAACGATAACAAATGGAAGTTAATGGATAGATGCATTTTTCGCATTTTTTCCCTTTTAGGGACTAAAATTTGAATTTTTATCTTTCCGAGACGAATTTATCAGGGCTTATACATTTAGAGATGAAAATGATTATTTGCCCTAAAAAATTGTGGTAATAAAATTATATTGCATAGGTTAAAGAAATTATACATATCAACTAATAAAGATATATAATTTTAATCACCTCTAATTTATCCACATCCTGCCCGTCTGTCCATATCTAGAATATAAAAAGTCATAATTTAAAGCATGAAAAAATTTCTGGATCAATGCATGACTAGTTTGAAATTTGATCACAAATCAACAACTTGAAAAATGTGACCTTATATTGACCTTAAGGACTTATTTGTATGGTATAGTAGTACAAGACTTCTAGGAGTTAATAGGCTCCTCCTAGCTAATCACTATCAAGGCATCGAGATTTGTAATATTTATTATTAAATCAAAGAAGTTCTGCTTAAGATTTTCCCCTCCAATTCTACATGCATTCTCCTGCCCATAATGTGGCATACAATCACATGCTCATGTTAAGCTATCCATGCAGATTGTTGATAATTTAATTAATTTTTATTATTATATTTGAATGTCATGTTGTATAAGACATTAAATGTGAATTGGTTGTATTTGATGTTGCTCCATGTGGAGCTTCTAGGCCTTGGATCTTCTTCATCAATGGAGTCCTTTGCTTCTTGAAGTTTAATGGCAGCGGAATGGAGAAGGAAGAAAGATGATTGGAGACGCCACTTCAAAGAGAAGATGAGTCAAACACAAGCTCACCACCATAGGAAGTCATGGATAAGAGCTTGAAGGAGGAGGAGGAGATGAGGGGAGGGAGAAGGAGAGAAGGAGAGAAGGAGCACGAAATTTTGTGCCTCCAATGAGGTCTGAACTTTGAAGTGTAATTCTCAAATGATCAAAGTTGAAAAAAAATGCACACACGTGTCCTTTATTTATAGCCTAAGTGTCACACAAAATTGGAGGAAAATTTGAATTTCTATTCAAATTTTACTTGAATTTGAAATTGAATTTATGGAGCCAAAATTTCACTAATTATGATTAGTGAATTTTGGTTATGGTTCAGCCTACTAATCCAAGACCAAGTCTAAGATTCTCCACTAAGTGTGCTTAGGTGTCATGAGGCATGTAAAGCATGAAGGACATACAAAAAGTGTGACTATATAATGTGGCAATAGGGTGTAGCAAGCAAATGCTCACCTCTCCCTCTAAAATTTAATTGGATTGGGCTTCTCCCAATTCAATTAAATTTATTTTCCAATACACACATCAAATATTCACGTAATGCATGTGAAATTACAAAATTACTCCTAATACAAAAACTAGTGCATCAATCATTATAAATTTATCCAAATTATAATAATTAGTCACAATCTACTATCATTTGGATAGTAGAAGTGAAATATGAGATATGTTTATCTTTTATTTATAGTATATTATGACTAATTATTATAATTTGGATAAATTTGTAATGATTGGTAAATTGTTACAATGTTTATTATTTTGGTACATTGATAGATGGTTTATTTTGGATAATTTCTATTGTGATAAACAAATTATGGTTGTTAATCAATATTATGGTTATTATTATGTTTGTTTTAAATTATGTTTGTTTCCCTATTTTTTTAAGTAATTATTATATTGTTATGCTTGCAATAATAAAAAAGCAGAAAAATTTACCCTAAAATTATATTTTACCCCTAAATGAAATGAAATTTGGGGTTTAACAAATTAGTCCAATAGAAACATATTGATATTTTTGTCTAACAAAAAATTTTTGACATTTACATCCAATAAAAAATTACTGACATTTTGATACAATAGAAAATTACTAACATTTTGGTCCAATAATGGTAATTTACTCACATTTTGGTCCTATGAAAACGTACTAACATTTTGGTAAAAAAAAATTACTAACATTTTCATCCAATAAAAAATTACTGACATTTAGATCCAATAATGGTAACTTACTAACATTTTCGTCCAATTTATTCAGCAGTCATGTTAGCAATCAATTTTGTGACATTTTTGTCCCTCTGTGCCACATAGGCTCTCTCATTAATAGTAAGTGATAGAAGTTAACGGATGGATGGATTTGTTGCACTTTTTACACTTTCAGGGACTAAAAATTGATTTTTCATCTTTCAAGAATGAATTTGTCAAAGATTTACACATTCAGTGACAAAAATGACTATTTACCCTTCTTTCAATCCTTCCTCACTGTAGCAATAGAGACCATGGGCAAATTTCAAGAAACCCAAGGTACAAAGTCCTTCACTGTCTCTGCAAAGTGAACCTTTCTTTTTTACTTTATCTATGAGAACACTTAAGGGAACTTCCTCTATAAATGATGGGTCTTTGCTTCCTGCATACCATTTTTGCTTCTTGCACCCCTAAAAGTTTTAATATCCCCAGCTTACCCTTCTCCCCTCTCCCTTCACTCACCCTCTTTTCTCCATCTTCCTCTTCCTATCTCCTCTCCTTGTGCATTACTGAAACCAAGGCCTTGCACCACTACGACCTAGGCCTCATGTTATCACGACTAGGGCCATCGCACCATATTTTTCCATGGACGCAATATCGCGTCTCACCTTCCTTGCGCCTCTGTAGCCACTACAGAATCTCAAATGTGAAAGTTGGCTAATAAATGTATTATGGATTGCTCAATCTAGAATTACAAAAGCATAATTCCATAATCCCAAATCTGGAAGCTGCCCAACAATGTTTTGAATTGAGTAATCCATAATACAAATGTTTCATAAGTATATCAAGTAATTTGAAATGCATTTCTAGATTACCTAATATACTTACGAAATGAGTTTTCCAATAAATATCAGGTTTTTACCAAAACCAATGTTAAGTTATGCCTACAACATTGATTTTTACAAAACTCGATTTCAGTATATACATACAACATCAGTTTTTAGTAAAAACCGATGTTGATTTGTACTCCCCAACATCAGTTTTTACGAAAAATCGATGTTGATTTGTACTCCCCAACATCGGTTTTTACTAAAAATCGATGTTGTGTTCTTCTAACCAACATCGGGTTTTGCTAAAAGTTGATGTTGTGTTCTGCTGAACAACATCGGTTTTTTAGAAACCGATGTTGTGAGTCCAGCTTAACATTGATTTTTGTAAAAGCCGATGTTGTTTGTAAACATCAACATCAGTTTTCAAATAAAACCGATGTTGTTTATTGGATTTTTTTAATTACCCAAAATTAACCTGCAAATTAAAAATCAGATCCACAACAGATAATTTTCAGTTTGTTTTTAAGCAATTTTAGCAAAAATTCCATAAAAATTGAATATTTACTATGAATTAAAAGAATATTTAATGTGCATACATGAAATGAATTGTAAAAAAATGTAAATTAACTAAACTAAAATTCTAAAATTACTTTAACACTAATTGTTTCATTTTTAACTTTCAAATAATAGGTTGCCCACTGGATACGAAGTGTCTTCATTCTCTCTGGTTCCAATGGTCTAACATCATTGAAATACTACATGATATAATAAAATATAAGTTAATAATATATAATACCAATTATAACAAAATGAATTACATTTGAACTAAACAATTACCACTTCCCAATGATTCTTGAAACTTCCTAAGACTATAGTTGATATCTAGTGCATGATGTAGTACCCACACTCAGTGCTTCCTTTTTGTCTATTACACTAAATACATTATGAAATTTAGATATTCAATGTTAAGTACAAATTAGTTTACACAGTAATAAAATATAATTAGAAGCATTGTTTAAATGACTTACTGTAACAACAATCCACCTAGCAACAACCTTCGATTTACTTTGTGGAGTATCATCAAATCCTTTCAAAGCATTGTTCAATACAAATATGGATGCGTATTGTACAATTAAAATATTGATGTTCCCGACTAATGCTAATGTAAATGTATTGGAAAATATAACTGACTTGTTAATAATTTCTTTCAGGTAGTTGTTTGGCCTATTGTGCAAGGAACAATACCAAATGACAACATTTTCCTTAGGCAAAATGACAAACATTTTCCAATGTACACTATAGTGGAGAACAATAAGTTACTATATAGCTTAGATTATTTAAATTCATTTGTTCAGTTTAACTTACCCACTCAAGTAGGCTCCTCGGTACATATCCCTCTTTCAAGTCTGCATCCAGTTCTTAATATAACTTTCTGATTCAAATTGTGATTACCCAGATCTCTATATGGATTGTGGCTCGAAGAATCCATACACATCGGCATTTCCCGTTCACATACTTGTCTCAGTCATATGCCTATTGTTGTTAAAATAAAATAAATTATGTATGAATTTAAAACAATAAGTTAGGTAGTAAACAATAATGTAAAGTGACTTACAGAATCCACAAGTGTATAACAAAGATGCTAAGACATTGACCATTGTGTGCTATTTCAGACAGATCTTCATGCTTTATGTACAGGGGGAAGTTGTCATTAAACATCCCAAACACGGTAGCATCCCACATAACCTGCAACAGCTTTAGAAAAAGGTGTGGGATGGTCAATGTCATCAAATATAAAAGATCATCGACATCATGATCCGACCTATCTGTGGGGTTTGTTGGTCCCACAACTCTCTGTTTATCCAACATAGTTAATTAACATAATTTAATAATAGTGAACACTTTAATTGGAAAAAAAATCATTTAATGACATTGAAATACTTGTTT